>NC_083403.1:90506707-91216082 GCF_020745735.1 Hemiscyllium ocellatum
TTTCTTTCCTTTCTTTCTTGCCTTTGCTTTCTTTACTTCGTTTTCTTACGCATCTTCTTTCTTTTCTTTCATTTCTCTTCCTTCTTTTCCTTCCTTTCCTAGCTTTTTCTTTCTTCCCTTTCTTTCTTTTCCTTTCCTTTCTGTCTTTCCTTTCTTTCATTTCTTTCTTTCCTGTCCTTTCTTTTCCTTTCTTTCCTTTCTTTCTTTCCATTCTTTCAGTCTTTTCATTACTTTGCTTTCTTATGCATCTTTCCTTCTTTTCCTCTCTTTTCTTTCCTTTATTTTTCCTTTCCTTCTTTTCTGTGCTTTCTTCTTTTATTTCCTTTCTTTTTTTTCCTTTCCTTTCTTTTACTTTCTTTCCTTTCCTTTTTTCTTTCCTTTTTCTATTGTCTTTCCATATCTTTTTTTCCTTTTCTTTCTTTCCTTTCTTTTTTCTTCAGTCTTTCCTTTCTTTCATTTCTTTCTTTCCTGTCCTTTCCTTTTCTTTCTTTCCTTTCTTTCTAACCAATCTTTTTTCCTTTCCTTCCTTCCATTCCTTTCTTTCTTTCCTTTCTTCTTTGCTTTCGTTTCCTTTCTTTTATTTCCTTTACTTCTATCCTCTCCGTCTTTCCTTTTCCTTTCTTCCCATTTTTCTTTTCTTTCCTTTTATCTTTCTTTTCTTTCCATTCCCTTGTTTTTCATTCCTTTCTTTTCCTTCATTTTCTTATTTCTTTTCTTTTTCTTTTCTTTTTAAAACATTCTTTCTGTTTTCTTCATCCTTTACTTTCTTTTCAATTTTTTCCCAATTTTTCTATTTTCTTTCAATCCTTTCTTTTTTCTTTTTTACCTTCCTTTATCTTTATTTCCTTTCTTTCCTTTCCTAGTCTTTCCTTTCCCTTTTTTCTTTGTTCTTTCCTTTCTTTCTGTGTTTTCCTTACTTTGCTTTTTTACGCATCTTTCCTTTCTTTTCCTTTCTTTCATTTCCTTTCTTTTCTTTCATTTCTTTTCTATCCTTTATTTCCTTTCATTTACTTTCTTTCCTTTCCTTTTTATTTCCTTTTGTCTTTCCGTATTTTTTTCCCCTTTTCTTTCTTTCCTTTCATTCATTTCTTTCGTTCTTACATTTCCTTTGTTCTTTCCTTTCTTTTTTCTTTTCCTTTTCATTGCTTTCCCTTTACTTTCCTTCCTTTATTTCCGTTCTTTACTTTCATTTCTTTCTTTTCTTTACTTTCTTTCCCATTTTTCTTTTCGTTCCATTCTGTGCTTTATCTTTTCCTTCCTTTCTCTCCTTTCTTTCGTTTCCTTCTTTCCTTTCCTATCTTTCCTTTCCTTCTTTCCTTTACTATCTTTTTCTTCCTGTCCTTACTTTGTTTCCTTTCCTTGCCTTGCCTTTCCATCTTTTCTTTCTTTCCCTTTTTTCTTTCCATTACTTCCTTTCTGTCTTTACTTTGTTTCCTTATCCATCTTTCTTTCTTTTCTTTCATTTCTCTTCCTTCCTTTCCTTTCTTTCCTTTCTTTTCCTTCCTTGCTTTTTTCCTTTCCTTTCTTTCTTTGCTTTCTTTCTTTTATTTCCTCTCTTTTTCTTTTTATCTTTCCTTTCTTTTACTTTCTTTCTTTCCTTTTTCCTTTCCTTTTCTTTCTTTTCTTTCCTTCATTTCTTTCGTTCTTTCATTTTTTTGTTCTTTCCTTTCCTTTTTTCTTTTCCTTTTCATTGTTTTCCCTTTACTTTCCCCCCTTTCTTTCCTTTCCTTTTTTCTTTCCTTTCTATTGTCTTTCCATTCCTTTTTTCTTTCCTTTTCTTTCTTTTCTTTCCTTCATTTCTTTCGTTCTTTCCTTTCCTTTTTTCTTTTCCTTTTCATTGTTTTCCCTTTACTTTCCTTCCTTTCTTTCCTTTCATTCCTTTCTTTCTTTCCTTTCTTTTTCTTTCTTTCCTTCCATTCTTTTTTCCTTCCTTCCATTCCTTTCTTTCTTTCCTTTCTTTTCTTTTCTTTCATTTCCTTTCTTTCATTTCCTTTACTTCTCTCCACTCTGTATTTCCTTTTCCTTTCTTTCCCATTTTTCTTTTCTTTCCTTTATCTTTCTTTTCTTTCCATTCTCTTGTTTTACATTCCTTTCTTTTCCTTCTTTTTCCTTTTCTTTTTCTTTTTCATACTTTCTTTCTGTTTTCTTTATCCTTTGCTTTCTTTTTAATTTTTTCCCAATTTTTCCATTTTCTTTCATTCCTTTCGCTTTTCTTTTTACCTTCCTTTATCTTTATTTCCTTTCTTTCCTTTCCTTCCTTTCCATGCCTTTCCTTCCTTTCTTTCTTTTCATTCCTATGCTTTTTTTCTTTTTCTTTCCTTTCTTTCTTGCCTTTGCTTTCTTTACTTCGTTTTCTTACGCATCTTCTTTCTTTTCTTTCATTTCTCTTCCTTCTTTCCTTCCTTTCCTAGCTTTTTCTTTCTTCCCTTTCTTTCTTTTCCTTTCCTTTCTGTCTTTCCTTTCTTTCATTTCTTTCTTTCCTGTCCTTTCTTTTCCTTTCTTTCCTTTCTTTCTTTCCATTCTTTCAGTCTTTTCATTACTTTGCTTTCTTATGCATCTTTCCTTTCTTTTCCTCTCTTTTCTTTCCTTTATTTTTCCTTTCCTTTCTTTTCTGTGCTTTCTTTCTTTTATTTCCTTTCTTTTTTTCCTTTCCTTTCTTTTACTTTTCTTTCCTTTCCTTTTTTGTTTCCTTTTTTCTATTGTCTTTCCATATCTTTTTTCCTTTTCTTTCTTTCCTTTCTTTTTCTTCTGTCTTTCCTTTCTTTCATTTCTTTCTTTCCTGTCCTTTCCTTTTCTTTCTTTCCTTTCTTTCTTACCAATCTTTTTTCCTTTCCTTCCTTCCATTCCTTTCTTTCTTTCCTTTCTTTTCTTTGCTTTCGTTTCCTTTCTTTTATTTCCTTTACTTCTATCCTCTCCGTCTTTCCTTTTCCTTTCTTTCCCATTTTTCTTTTCTTTCCTTTTATCTTTCTTTTCTTTCCATTCCCTTGTTTTTCATTCCTTTCTTTTCCTTCATTTTCTTATTTCTTTTCTTTTTCTTTTCTTTTTAAACATTCTTTCTGTTTTCTTCATCCTTTACTTTCTTTTCAATTTTTTCCCAATTTTTCTATTTTCTTTCAATCCTTTCTTTTTTCTTTTAACCTTCCTTTATCTTTATTTCCTTTCTTTCCTTTCCTAGTCTTTCCTTTCCCTTTTTTCTTTGTTCTTTCCTTTCTTTCTGTGTTTTCCTTACTTTGCTTTTTTACGCATCTTTCCTTTCTTTTCCTTTCTTTCATTTCCTTTCTTTTCTTTCCTTTCTTTTCTATCCTTTATTTCCTTTCATTTACTTTCTTTCCTTTCCTTTTTTCTTTCCATTTGTCTTTCCGTATTTTTTTCCCTTTTCTTTCTTTCCTTTCATTCATTTCTTTCGTTCTTACATTTCCTTTGTTCTTTCCTTTCTTTTTTCTTTTCCTTTTCATTGCTTTCCCCTTTACTTTCCTTCCTTTATTTCCTTTCTTTACTTTCATTTCTTTCTTTTCTTTACTTTCTTTCCCATTTTTCTTTTCGTTCCATTCTGTGCTTTATCTTTTCCTTCCTTTCTCTCCTTTCTTTCGTTTCCTTCTTTCCTTTCCTATCTTTCCTTTCCTTCTTTCCTTTACTATCTTTTTCTTCCTGTCCTTACTTTGTTTCCTTTCCTTGCCTTGCCTTTCCATCTTTTCTTTTTTTCCCTTTTTTCTTTCCATTACTTCCTTTCTGTCTTTACTTTGTTTCCTTATCCATCTTTCTTTCTTTTCTTTCATTTCTCTTCTTCCTTTCCTTTCTTTCCTTTCTTTTCCTTCCTTGCTTTTTTCCTTTCCTTTCTTTCTTTGCTTTCTTTCTTTATTTCCTCTCTTTTTCTTTTTATCTTTCCTTTCTTTTACTTTCTTTCTTTCCTTTTTTCTTTCCTTTTCTTTCTTTTCTTTCCTTCATTTCTTTCGTTCTTTCATTTTTTTGTTCTTTCCTTTCCTTTTTTCTTTTCCTTTTCATTGTTTTCCCTTTACTTTCCCTCCTTTCTTTCCTTTCCTTTTTTCTTTCCTTTCCTATTGTCTTTCCATTCCATTTTTCTTTCCTTTTCTTTCTTTTCTTTCCTTCATTTCTTTCGTTCTTTCCATTCCTTTTTTCTTTTCCTTTTCATTGTTTTCCCTTTACTTTCCTTCCTTTCTTTCCTTTCATTCCTTTCTTTCTTTCCTTTCTTTTTCTTTCTTTCCATCCATTCTTTTTTCCTTCCTTCCATTCTTTCTTTCTTTCCTTTCTTTTCTTTGCTTTCATTTCCTTTCTTTCTTTCCATTCTCTTGTTTTTCATTCCTTTCTTTTCCTTCTTTTTCCTTTTCTTTTTCTTTTTCATACTTTCTTTCTGTTTTCTTCATCCTTTGCTTTCTTTTTAATTTTTTCCATTTTCTTTCATTCCTTTCGCTTTTCTTTTTACCTTCCTTTATCTTTATTTCCTTTCTTTCATTTCCTTCCTTTCCATGCCTTTCCTTCCTTTCTTTCTTTTCATTCCTATGCTTTTTTCTTTTTCTTTCCTTTCTTTCTTGCCTTTGCTTTCTTTACTTCGTTTTCTTACGCATCTTCTTTCTTTTCTTTCATTTCTCTTCCTTCTTTTCCTTCCTTTCCTAGCTTTTTCTTTCTTCCCTTTCTTTCTTTTCCTTTCCTTTCTGTCTTTCCTTTCTTTCATTTCTTTCTTTCCTGTCCTTTCTTTTCCTTTCTTTCCTTTCTTTCTTTCCATTCTTTCAGTCTTTTCATTACTTTGCTTTCTTATGCATCTTTCCTTTCTTTTCCTCTCTTTTCTTTCCTTTATTTTTCCTTTCCTTTCTTTCCTGTGCTTTCTTTCTTTTATTTCCTTTTTTTTTCCTTTCCTTTCTTTTACTTTCTTTCCTTTCCTTTTTTCTTTCCTTTTTCTATTGTCTTTCCATATCTTTTTTCCTTTTCTTTCTTTCCTTTCTTTTTTCTTCTGTCTTTCCTTTCTTTCATTTCTTTCTTTCCTGTCCTTTCCTTTTCTTTCTTTCCTTTCTTTCTAACCAATCTTTTTTCCTTTCCTTCCTTCCATTCCTTTCTTTCTTTCCTTTCTTTTCTTTGCTTTCGTTTCCTTTCTTTTATTTCCTTTACTTCTATCCTCTCCGTCTTTCCTTTTCCTTTCTTTCCCATTTTTCTTTTCTTTCCTTTTATCTTTCTTTTCTTTCCATTCCCTTGTTTTTCATTCCTTTCTTTTCCTTCATTTTCTTATTTCTTTTCTTTTTCTTTTCTTTTTAAAACATTCTTTCTGTTTTCTTCATCCTTTACTTTCTTTTCAATTTTTTCCCAATTTTTCTATTTTCTTTCAATCCTTTCTTTTTTCTTTTTACCTTCCTTTATCTTTATTTCCTTTCTTTCCTTTCCTAGTCTTTCCTTTCCCTTTTTTCTTTGTTCTTTCCTTTCTTTCTGTGTTTTCCTTACTTTGCTTTTTTACGCATCTTTCCTTTCTTTTCCTTTCTTTCATTTCCTTTCTTTTCTTTCATTTCTTTTCTATCCTTTATTTCCTTTCATTTACTTTCTTTCCTTTCCTTTTTTATTTCCTTTTGTCTTTCCGTATTTTTTTCCCCTTTCCTTTCTTTCCTTTCATTCATTTCTTTCGTTCTTACATTTCCTTTGTTCTTTCCTTTCTTTTTTCTTTTCCTTTTCATTGCTTTCCCTTTACTTTCCTTCCTTTATTTCCGTTCTTTACTTTCATTTCTTTCTTTTCTTTACTTTCATTCCCATTTTTCTTTTCGTTCCATTCTGTGCTTTATCTTTTCCTTCCTTTCTCTCCTTTCTTTCGTTTCCTTCTTTCCTTTCCTATCTTTCCTTTCCTTCTTTCCTTTACTATCTTTTTCTTCCTGTCCTTACTTTGTTTCCTTTCCTTGCCTTGCCTTTCCATCTTTTCTTTCTTTCCCTTTTTTCTTTCCATTACTTCCTTTCTGTCTTTACTTTGTTTCCTTATCCATCTTTCTTTCTTTTCTTTCATTTCTCTTCCTTCCTTTCCTTTCTTTCCTTTCTTTTCCTTCCTTGCTTTTTTCCTTTCCTTTCTTTCTTTGCTTTCTTTCTTTTATTTCCTCTCTTTTTCTTTTTATCTTTCCTTTCTTTTACTTTCTTTCTTTCCTTTTTTCTTTCCTTTTCTTTCTTTTCTTTCCTTCATTTCTTTCGTTCTTTCATTTTTTTGTTCTTTCCTTTCCTTTTTTCTTTTCCTTTTCATTGTTTTCCCTTTACTTTCCCTCCTTTCTTTCCTTTCCTTTTTTCTTTCCTTTCCTATTGTCTTTCCATTCCATTTTTCTTTCCTTTTCTTTCTTTTCTTTCCTTCATTTCTTTCGTTCTTTCCATTCCTTTTTTCTTTTCCTTTTCATTGTTTTCCCTTTACTTTCCTTCCTTTCTTTCCTTTCATTCCTTTCTTTCTTTCCTTTCTTTTTCTTTCTTTCCATCCATTCTTTTTTCCTTCCTTCCATTCCTTTCTTTCTTTCCTTTCTTTTCTTTGCTTTCATTCCTTTCTTTCATTTCCATTCTCTTGTTTTTCATTCCTTTCTTTTCCTTCTTTTTCCTTTTCTTTTTCTTTTTCATACTTTCTTTCTGTTTTCTTCATCCTTTGCTTTCTTTTTAATTTTTTCCATTTTCTTTCATTCCTTTCGCTTTTCTTTTTACCTTCCTTTATCTTTATTTCCTTTCTTTCATTTCCTTCCTTTCCATGCCTTTCCTTCCTTTCTTTCTTTTCATTCCTATGCTTTTTTTTTTTCTTTCCTTTCTTTCTTGCCTTTGCTTTCTTTACTTCGTTTTCTTACGCATCTTCTTTCTTTTCTTTCATTTCTCTTCCTTCTTTTCCTTCCTTTCCTAGCTTTTTCTTTCTTCCCTTTCTTTCTTTTCCTTTCCTTTCTGTCTTTCCTTTCTTTCATTTCTTTCTTTCCTGTCCTTTCTTTTCCTTTCTTTCCTTTCTTTCTTTCCATTCTTTCAGTCTTTTCATTACTTTGCTTTCTTATGCATCTTTCCTTTCTTTTCCTCTCTTTTCTTTCCTTTATTTTTCCTTTCCTTTCTTTCCTGTGCTTTCTTTCTTTTATTTCCTTTTTTTTTTCCTTTCCTTTCTTTTACTTTCTTTCCTTTCCTTTTTTCTTTCCTTTTTCTATTGTCTTTCCATATCTTTTTTCCTTTTCTTTCTTTCCTTTCTTTTTTCTTCTGTCTTTCCTTTCTTTCATTTCTTTCTTTCCTGTCCTTTCCTTTTCTTTCTTTCCTTTCTTTCTAACCAATCTTTTTTCCTTTCCTTCCTTCCATTCCTTTCTTTCTTTCCTTTCTTTTCTTTGCTTTCGTTTCCTTTCTTTTATTTCCTTTACTTCTATCCTCTCCGTCTTTCCTTTTCCTTTCTTTCCCATTTTTCTTTTCTTTCCTTTTATCTTTCTTTTCTTTCCATTCCCTTGTTTTTCATTCCTTTCTTTTCCTTCATTTTCTTATTTCTTTTCTTTTTCTTTTCTTTTTAAAACATTCTTTCTGTTTTCTTCATCCTTTACTTTCTTTTCAATTTTTTCCCAATTTTTCTATTTTCTTTCAATCCTTTCTTTTTTCTTTTTACCTTCCTTTATCTTTATTTACTTTCTTTCCTTTCCTAGTCTTTCCTTTCCCTTTTTTCTTTGTTCTTTCCTTTCTTTCTGTGTTTTCCTTACTTTGCTTTTTTACGCATCTTTCCTTTCTTTTCCTTTCTTTCATTTCCTTTCTTTTCTTTCATTTCTTTTCTATCCTTTATTTCCTTTCATTTACTTTCTTTCCTTTCCTTTTTTATTTCCTTTTGTCTTTCCGTATTTTTTTTCCCTTTTCTTTCTTTCCTTTCATTCATTTCTTTCGTTCTTACATTTCCTTTGTTCTTTCCTTTCTTTTTTCTTTTCCTTTTCATTGCTTTCCCTTTACTTTCCTTCCTTTATTTCCGTTCTTTACTTTCATTTCTTTCTTTTCTTTACTTTCATTCCCATTTTTCTTTTCGTTCCATTCTGTGCTTTATCTTTTCCTTCCTTTCTCTCCTTTCTTTCGTTTCCTTCTTTCCTTTCCTATCTTTCCTTTCCTTCTTTCCTTTACTATCTTTTTCTTCCTGTCCTTACTTTGTTTCCTTTCCTTGCCTTGCCTTTCCATCTTTTCTTTCTTTCCCTTTTTTCTTTCCATTACTTCCTTTCTGTCTTTACTTTGTTTCCTTATCCATCTTTCTTTCTTTTCTTTCATTTCTCTTCCTTCCTTTCCATTCTTTCCTTTCTTTTCCTTCCTTGCTTTTTTCCTTTCCTTTCTTTCTTTGCTTTCTTTCTTTTATTTCCTCTCTTTTTCTTTTTATCTTTCCTTTCTTTTACTTTCTTTCTTTCCTTTTTTCTTTCCTTTTCTTTCTTTTCTTTCCTTCATTTCTTTCGTTCTTTCATTTTTTTTGTTCTTTCCTTTCCTTTTTTCTTTTCCTTTTCATTGTTTTCCCTTTACTTTCCCTCCTTTCTTTCCTTTCCTTTTTTCTTTCCTTTCCTATTGTCTTTCCATTCCTTTTTTCTTTCCTTTTTTCTTTTCTTTCCTTCATTTCTTTCGTTCTTTCCTTTCCTTTTTTCTTTTCCTTTTCATTGTTTTCCCTTTACTTTCCTTCCTTTCTTTCCTTTCATTCCTTTCTTTCTTTCCTTTCTTTTTCTTTCTTTCCTTCCATTCTTTTTTCCTTCCTTCCATTCCTTTCTTTCTTTCCTTTCTTTTCTTTGCTTTCATTTCCTTTCTTTCATTTCCTTTACTTCTCTCCACTCTGTATTTCCTTTTCCTTTCTTTCCCATTTTTCTTTTCTTTCCTTTATCTTTCTTTTCTTTCCATTCTCTTGTTTTTCATTCCTTTCTTTTCCTTCTTTTTTCCTTTTCTTTTTCATACTTTCTTTCTGTTTTCTTTATCCTTTGCTTTCTTTTTAATTTTTTCCCAATTTTTCCATTTTCTTTCATTCCTTTCGCTTTTCTTTTTACCTTCCTTTATCTTTATTTCCTTTCTTTCCTTTCCTTCCTTTCCATGCCTTTCCTTCCTTTCTTTCTTTTCATTCCTATGCTTTTTTCTTTTTCTTTCCTTTCTTTCTTGCCTTTGCTTTCTTTACTTCGTTTTCTTACGCATCTTCTTTCTTTTCTTTCATTTCTCTTCCTTCTTTTCCTTCCTTTCCTAGCTTTTTCTTTCTTCCCTTTCTTTCTTTTCCTTTCCTTTCTGTCTTTCCTTTCTTTCATTTCTTTCTTTCCTGTCCTTTCTTTTCCTTTCTTTCCTTTCTTTCTTTCCATTCTTTCAGTCTTTTCATTACTTTGCTTTCTTATGCATCTTTCCTTTCTTTTCCTCTCTTTTCTTTCGTTTATTTTTCCTTTCCTTTCTTTTCTGTGCTTTCTTTCTTTTATTTCCTTTCTTTTTATCCTTTCCTTTCTTTTACTTTCTTTCCTTTCCTTTTTTCTTTCCATTTTCTATTGTCTTTCCATATCTTTTTTCCTTTTCTTTCTTTCTTTCTTTCTTACCAATCTTTTTTCCTTTCCTTCCTTCCATTCCTTTCTTTCTTTCCTTTCTTTTCTTTGCTTTCGTTTCCTTTCTTTTATTTCCTTTACTTCTATCCTCTCCGTCTTTCCTTTTCCTTTCTTTCCCATTTTTCTTTTCTTTCCTTTTATCTTTCTTTTCTTTCCATTCCCTTGTTTTTCATTCCTTTCTTTTCCTTCATTTTCTTATTTCTTTTCTTTTTCTTTTCTTTTTAAAACATTCTTTCTGTTTTCTTCATCCTTTACTTTCTTTTCAATTTTTTCCCAATTTTTCTATTTTCGTTCAATCCTTTCTTTTTTCTTTTACCTTCCTTTATCTTTATTTCCTTTCTTTCCTTTCCTAGTCTTTCCTTTCCCTTTTTTCTTTGTTCTTTCCTTTCTTTCTGTGTTTTCCTTACTTTGCTTTTTTACGCATCTTTCCTTTCTTTTCCTTTCTTTCATTTCCTTTCTTTTCTTTCATTTCTTTTCTATCCTTTATTTCCTTTCATTTACTTTCTTTCCTTTCCTTTTTTATTTCCTTTTGTCTTTCCGTATTTTTTTCCCTTTTCTTTCTTTCCTTTCATTCATTTCTTTCGTTCTTACATTTCCTTTGTTCTTTCCTTTCTTTTTTCTTTTCCTTTTCATTGCTTTCCCTTTACTTTCCTTCCTTTATTTCCGTTCTTTACTTTCATTTCTTTCTTTTCTTTACTTTCTTTCCCATTTTTCTTTTCGTTCCATTCTGTGCTTTATCTTTTCCTTCCTTTCTCTCCTTTCTTTCGTTTCCTTCTTTCCTTTCCTATCTTTCCTTTCCTTCTTTCCTTTACTATCTTTTTCTTCCTGTCCTTACTTTGTTTCCTTTCCTTGCCTTGCCTTTCCATCTTTTCTTTCTTTCCCTTTTTTCTTTCCATTACTTCCTTTCTGTCTTTACTTTGTTTCCTTATCCATCTTTCTTTCTTTTCTTTCATTTCTCTTCCTTCCTTTCCTTTCTTTCCTTTCTTTTCCTTCCTTGCTTTTTTCCTTTCCTTTCTTTCTTTGCTTTCTTTCTTTTATTTCCTCTCTTTTTCTTTTTATCTTTCCTTTCTTTTACTTTCTTTCTTTCCTTTTTTCTTTCCTTTTCTTTCTTTTCTTTCCTTCATTTCTTTCGTTCTTTCATTTTTTTTGTTCTTTCCTTTCCTTTTTTCTTTTCCTTTTCATTGTTTTCCCTTTACTTTCCCTCCTTTCTTTCCTTTCCTTTTTTCTTTCCTTTCCTATTGTCTTTCCATTCCTTTTTTCTTTCCTTTTCTTTCTTTTCTTTCCTTCATTTCTTTCGTTCTTTCCTTTCCTTTTTTCTTTTCCTTTTCATTGTTTTCCCTTTACTTTCCTTCCTTTCTTTCCTTTCATTCCTTTCTTTCTTTCCTTTCTTTTTCTTTCTTTCCTTCCATTCTTTTTTCCTTCCTTCCATTCCTTTCTTTCTTTCCTTTCTTTTCTTTGCTTTCATTTCCTTTCTTTCATTTCCTTTACTTCTCTCCACTCTGTATTTCCTTTTCCTTTCTTTCCCATTTTTCTTTTCTTTCCTTTATCTTTCTTTTCTTTCCATTCTCTTGTTTTACATTCCTTTCTTTTCCTTCTTTTTCCTTTTCTTTTTCTTTTTCATACTTTCTTTCTGTTTTCTTTATCCTTTGCTTTCTTTTTAATTTTTTCCCAATTTTTCCATTTTCTTTCATTCCTTTCGCTTTTCTTTTTACCTTCCTTTATCTTTATTTCCTTTCTTTCCTTTCCTTCCTTTCCATGACTTTCCTTCCTTTCTTTCTTTTCATTCCTATGCTTTTTTCTTTTTCTTTCCTTTCTTTCTTGCCTTTGCTTTCTTTACTTCGTTTTCTTACGCATCTTCTTTCTTTTCTTTCATTTCTCTTCCTTCTTTTCCTTCCTTTCCTAGCTTTTTCTTTCTTCCCTTTCTTTCTTTTCCTTTCCTTTCTGTCTTTCCTTTCTTTCATTTCTTTCTTTCCTGTCCTTTCTTTTCCTTTCTTTCCTTTCTTTCTTTCCATTCTTTCAGTCTTTTCATTACTTTGCTTTCTTATGCATCTTTCCTTTCTTTTCCTCTCTTTTCTTTCCTTTATTTTTCCTTTCCTTTCTTTTCTGTGCTTTCTTTCTTTTATTTCCTTTCTTTTTTTCCTTTCCTTTCTTTTACTTTCTTTCCTTTCCTTTTTTCTTTCCTTTTTCTATTGTCTTTCCATATCTTTTTTCCTTTTCTTTCTTTCCTTTCTTTTTTCTTCTGTCTTTCCTTTCTTTCATTTCTTTCTTTCCTGTCCTTTCCTTTTCTTTCTTTCCTTTCTTTCTTACCAATCTTTTTTCCTTTCCTTCCTTCCATTCCTTTCTTTCTTTCCTTTCTTTTCTTTGCTTTCGTTTCCTTTCTTTTATTTCCTTTACTTCTATCCTCTCCGTCTTTCCTTTTCCTTTCTTTCCCATTTTTCTTTTCTTTCCTTTTATCTTTCTTTTCTTTCCATTCCCTTGATTTTCATTCCTTTCTTTTCCTTCATTTTCTTATTTCTTTTCTTTTTCTTTTCTTTCTTAAACATTCTTTCTGTTTTCTTCATCCTTTACTTTCTTTTCAATTTTTTCCCAATTTTTCTATTTTCGTTCAATCCTTTCTTTTTTCTTTTTACCTTCCTTTATCTTTATTTCCTTTCTTTCCTTTCCTAGTCTTTCCTTTCCCTTTTTTCTTTGTTCTTTCCTTTCTTTCTGTGTTTTCCTTACTTTGCTTTTTTACGCATCTTTCCTTTCTTTTCCTTTCTTTCATTTCCTTTCTTTTCTTTCCTTTCTTTTCTATCCTTTATTTCCTTTCATTTACTTTCTTTCCTTTCCTTTTTTCTTTCCTTTTGTCTTTCCGTATTTTTTTCCCTTTTCTTTCTTTCCTTTCATTCATTTCTTTCGTTCTTACATTTCCTTTGTTCTTTCCTTTCTTTTTTCTTTTCCTTTTCATTGCTTTCCCTTTACTTTCCTTCCTTTATTTCCTTTCTTTACTTTCATTTCTTTCTTTTCTTTACTTTCTTTCCCATTTTTCTTTTCGTTCCATTCTGTGCTTTATCTTTTCCTTCCTTTCTCTCCTTTCTTTCGTTTCCTTCTTTCCTTTCCTATCTTTCCTTTCCTTCTTTCCTTTACTATCTTTTTCTTCCTGTCCTTACTTTGTTTCCTTTCCTTGCCTTGCCTTTCCATCTTTTCTTTCTTTCCCTTTTTTCTTTCCATTACTTCCTTTCTGTCTTTACTTTGTTTCCTTATCCATCTTTCTTTCTTTTCTTTCATTTCTCTTTCTTCCTTTCCTTTCTTTCCTTTCTTTTCCTTCCTTGCTTTTTTCCTTTCCTTTCTTTCTTTGCTTTCTTTCTTTTATTTCCTCTCTTTTTCTTTTATCTTTCCTTTCTTTTACTTTCTTTCTTTCCTTTTTTCTTTCCTTTTCTTTCTTTTCTTTCCTTCATTTCTTTCGTTCTTTCATTTTTTTGTTCTTTCCTTTCCTTTTTTCTTTTCCTTTTCATTGTTTTCCCTTTACTTTCCCTCCTTTCTTTCCTTTCCTTTTTTCTTTCCTTTCCTATTGTCTTTCCATTCCTTTTTTCTTTCCTTTTCTTTCTTTTCTTTCCTTCATTTCTTTCGTTCTTTCCATTCCTTTTTTCTTTTCCTTTTCATTGTTTTCCCTTTACTTTCCTTCCTTTCTTTCCTTTCATTCCTTTCTTTCTTTCCTTTCTTTTTCTTTCTTTCCATCCATTCTTTTTTCCTTCCTTCCATTCCTTTCTTTCTTTCCTTTCTTTTCTTTGCTTTCATTTCCTTTCTTTCATTTCCATTCTCTTGTTTTTCATTCCTTTCTTTTCCTTCTTTTTCCTTTTCTTTTTCTTTTTCATACTTTCTTTCTGTTTTCTTCATCCTTTGCTTTCTTTTTAATTTTTTTCCATTTTCTTTCATTCCTTTCGCTTTTCTTTTTACCTTCCTTTATCTTTATTTCCTTTCTTTCCTTTCCTTCCTTTCCATGCCTTTCCTTCCTTTCTTTCTTTTCATTCCTATGCTTTTTTCTTTTTCTTTCCTTTCTTTCTTGCCTTTGCTTTCTTTACTTCGTTTTCTTACGCATCTTCTTTCTTTTCTTTCATTTCTCTTCCTTCTTTTCCTTCCTTTCCTAGCTTTTTCTTTCTTCCCTTTCTTTCTTTTCCTTTCCTTTCTGTCTTTCCTTTCTTTCATTTCTTTCTTTCCTGTCCTTTCTTTTCCTTTCTTTCCTTTCTTTCTTTCCATTCTTTCAGTCTTTTCATTACTTTGCTTTCTTATGCATCTTTCCTTTCTTTTCCTCTCTTTTCTTTCCTTTATTTTTCCTTTCCTTTCTTTCCTGTGCTTTCTTTCTTTTCTTTCCTTTTTTTTTTCCTTTCCTTTCTTTTACTTTCTTTCCTTTCCTTTTTTCTTTCCTTTTTCTATTGTCTTTCCATATCTTTTTTCCTTTTCTTTCTTTCCTTTCTTTTTTCTTCTGTCTTTCCTTTCTTTCATTTCTTTCTTTCCTGTCCTTTCCTTTTCTTTCTTTCCTTTCTTTCTAACCAATCTTTTTTCCTTTCCTTCCTTCCATTCCTTTCTTTCTTTCCTTTCTTTTCTTTGCTTTCGTTTCCTTTCTTTTATTTCCTTTACTTCTATCCTCTCCGTCTTTCCTTTTCCTTTCTTTCCCATTTTTCTTTTCTTTCCTTTTATCTTTCTTTTCTTTCCATTCCCTTGTTTTTCATTCCTTTCTTTTCCTTCATTTTCTTATTTCTTTTCTTTTCTTTTTAAAACATTCTTTCTGTTTTCTTCATCCTTTACTTTCTTTTCAATTTTTTCCCAATTTTTCTATTTTCGTTCAATCCTTTCTTTTTTCTTTTTACCTTCCTTTATCTTTATTTCCTTTCTTTCCTTTCCTAGTCTTTCCTTTCCCTTTTTTCTTTGTTCTTTCCTTTCTTTCTGTGTTTTCCTTACTTTGCTTTTTTACGCATCTTTCCTTTCTTTTCCTTTCTTTCATTTCCTTTCTTTTCTTTCATTTCTTTTCTATCCTTTATTTCCTTTCATTTACTTTCTTTCCTTTCCTTTTTTATTTCCTTTTGTCTTTCCGTATTTTTTTCCCTTTTCTTTCTTTCCTTTCATTCATTTCTTTCGTTCTTACATTTCCTTTGTTCTTTCCTTTCTTTTTTCTTTTCCTTTTCATTGCTTTCCCTTTACTTTCCTTCCTTTATTTCCGTTCTTTACTTTCATTTCTTTCTTTTCTTTACTTTCTTTCCCATTTTTCTTTTCGTTCCATTCTGTGCTTTATCTTTTCCTTCCTTTCTCTCCTTTCTTTCGTTTCCTTCTTTCCTTTCCTATCTTTCCTTTCCTTCTTTCCTTTACTATCTTTTTCTTCCTGTCCTTACTTTGTTTCCTTTCCTTGCCTTGCCTTTCCATCTTTTCTTTCTTTCCCTCTTTTCTTTCCATTACTTCCTTTCTGTCTTTACTTTGTTTCCTTATCCATCTTTCTTTCTTTTCTTTCATTTCTCTTCCTTCCTTTCCTTTCTTTCCTTTCTTTTCCTTCCTTGCTTTTTTCCTTTCCTTTCTTTCTTTGCTTTCTTTCTTTTATTTCCTCTCTTTTTCTTTTTATCTTTCCTTTCTTTTACTTTCTTTCTTTCCTTTTTTCTTTCCTTTTCTTTCTTTTCTTTCCTTCATTTCTTTCGTTCTTTCATTTTTTTGTTCTTTCCTTTCCTTTTTTCTTTTCCTTTCCATTGTTTTCCCTTTACTTTCCCTCCTTTCTTTCCTTTCCTTTTTTCTTTCCTTTCCTATTGTCTTTCCATTCCTTTTTTCTTTCCTTTTCTTTCTTTTCTTTCCTTCATTTCTTTCGTTCTTTCCTTTCCTTTTTTCTTTTCCTTTTCATTGTTTTCCCTTTACTTTCCTTCCTTTCTTTCCTTTCATTCCTTTCTTTCTTTCCTTTCTTTTTCTTTCTTTCCTTCCATTCTTTTTTCCTTCCTTCCATTCCTTTCTTTCTTTCCTTTCTTTTCTTTGCTTTCATTTCCTTTCTTTCATTTCCTTTACTTCTCTCCACTCTGTATTTCCTTTTCCTTTCTTTCCCATTTTTCTTTTCTTTCCTTTATCTTTCTTTTCTTTCCATTCTCTTGTTTTTCATTCCTTTCTTTTCCTTCTTTTTCCTTTTCTTTTTCATACTTTCTTTCTGTTTTCTTTTCCTTTGCTTTCTTTTTAATTTTTTCCCAATTTTTCCATTTTCTTTCATTCCTTTCGCTTTTCTTTTTACCTTCCTTTATCTTTATTTCCTTTCTTTCCTTTCCTTCCTTTCCATGCCTTTCCTTCCTTTCTTTCTTTTCATTCCTATGCTTTTTTCTTTTTCTTTCCTTTCTTTCTTGCCTTTGCTTTCTTTACTTCGTTTTCTTACGCATCTTCTTTCTTTTCTTTCATTTCTCTTCCTTCTTTTCCTTCCTTTCCTAGCTTTTTCTTTCTTCCCTTTCTTTCTTTTCCTTTCCTTTCTGTCTTTCCTTTCTTTCATTTCTTTCTTTCCTGTCCTTTCTTTTCCTTTCTTTCCTTTCTTTCTTTCCATTCTTTCAGTCTTTTCATTACTTTGCTTTCTTATGCATCTTTCCTTTCTTTTCCTCTCTTTTCTTTCGTTTATTTTTCCTTTCCTTTCTTTTCTGTGCTTTCTTTCTTTTATTTCCTTTCTTTTTATCCTTTCCTTTCTTTTACTTTCTTTCCTTTCCTTTTTTCTTTCCATTTTCTATTGTCTTTCCATATCTTTTTTCCTTTTCTTTCTTTCCTTTCTTTCTTACCAATCTTTTTTCCTTTCCTTCCTTCCATTCCTTTCTTTCTTTCCTTTCTTTTCTTTGCTTTCGTTTCCTTTCTTTTCTTTCCTTTACTTCTATCCTCTCCGTCTTTCCTTTTCCTTTCTTTCCCATTTTTCTTTTCTTTCCTTTTATCTTTCTTTTCTTTCCATTCCCTTGTTTTTCATTCCTTTCTTTTCCTTCATTTTCTTATTTCTTTTCTTTTTCTTTTCTTTTTAAAACATTCTTTCTGTTTTCTTCATCCTTTACTTTCTTTTCAATTTTTTCCCAATTTTTCTATTTTCGTTCAATCCTTTCTTTTTTCTTTTTACCTTCCTTTATCTTTATTTCCTTTCTTTCCTTTCCTAGTCTTTCCTTTCCCTTTTTTCTTTGTTCTTTCCTTTCTTTCTGTGTTTTCCTTACTTTGCTTTTTTACGCATCTTTCCTTTCTTTTCCTTTCTTTCATTTCCTTTCTTTTCTTTCATTTCTTTTCTATCCTTTATTTCCTTTCATTTACTTTCTTTCCTTTCCTTTTTTATTTCCTTTTCTTTCTTTCCTTTCTTTTTTCCCTTTTCTTTCTTTCCTTTCATTCATTTCTTTCGTTCTTACATTTCCTTTGTTCTTTCCTTTCTTTTTTCTTTTCCTTTTCATTGCTTTCCCTTTACTTTCCTTCCTTTATTTCCATTCTTTACTTTCATTTCTTTCTTTTCTTTACTTTCTTTCCCATTTTTCTTTTCGTTCCATTCTGTGCTTTATCTTTTCCTTCCTTTCTCTCCTTTCTTTCGTTTCCTTCTTTCCTTTCCTATCTTTCCTTTCCTTCTTTCCTTTACTATCTTTTTCTTCCTGTCCTTACTTTGTTTCCTTTCCTTGCCTTGCCTTTCCATCTTTTCTTTCTTTCCCTTTTTTCTTTCCATTACTTCCTTTCTGTCTTTACTTTGTTTCCTTATCCATCTTTCTTTCTTTTCTTTCATTTCTCTTCCTTCCTTTCCTTTCTTTCCTTTCTTTTCCTTCCTTGCTTTTTTCCTTTCCTTTCTTTCTTTGCTTTCTTTCTTTTATTTCCTCTCTTTTTCTTTTTATCTTTCCTTTCTTTTACTTTCTTTCTTTCCTTTTTTCTTTCCTTTTCTTTCTTTTCTTTCCTTCATTTCTTTCGTTCTTTCATTTTTTTGTTCTTTCCTTTCCTTTTTTCTTTTCCTTTTCATTGTTTTCCCTTTACTTTCCCTCCTTTCTTTCCTTTCCTTTTTTCTTTCCTTTCCTATTGTCTTTCCATTCCTTTTTTCTTTCCTTTTCTTTCTTTTCTTTCCTTCATTTCTTTCGTTCTTTCCTTTCCTTTTTTCTTTTCCTTTTCATTGTTTTCCCTTTACTTTCCTTCCTTTCTTTCCTTTCATTCCTTTCTTTCTTTCCTTTCTTTTTCTTTCTTTCCTTCCATTCTTTTTTCCTTCCTTCCATTCCTTTCTTTCTTTCCTTTCTTTTCTTTGCTTTCATTTCCTTTCTTTCATTTCCTTTACTTCTCTCCACTCTGTATTTCCTTTTCCTTTCTTTCCCATTTTCCTTTTCTTTCCTTTATCTTTCTTTTCTTTCCATTCTCTTGTTTTACATTCCTTTCTTTTCCTTCTTTTTCCTTTTCTTTTTCTTTTTCATACTTTCTTTCTGTTTTCTTTTCCTTTGCTTTCTTTTTAATTTTTTCCCAATTTTTCCATTTTCTTTCATTCCTTTCGCTTTTCTTTTTACCTTCCTTTATCTTTATTTCCTTTCTTTCCTTTCCTTCCTTTCCATGACTTTCCTTCCTTTCTTTCTTTTCATTCCTATGCTTTTTTCTTTTTCTTTCCTTTCTTTCTTGCCTTTGCTTTCTTTACTTCGTTTTCTTACGCATCTTCTTTCTTTTCTTTCATTTCTCTTCCTTCGTTTCCTTCCTTTCCTAGCTTTTTCTTTCTTCCCTTTCTTTCTTTTCCTTTCCTTTCTGTCTTTCCTTTCTTTCATTTCTTTCTTTCCTGTCCTTTCTTTTCCTTTCTTTCCTTTCTTTCTTTCCATTCTTTCAGTCTTTTCATTACTTTGCTTTCTTATGCATCTTTCCTTTCTTTTCCTCTCTTTTCTTTCCTTTATTTTTCCTTTCCTTTCTTTTCTGTGCTTTCTTTCTTTTATTTCCTTTCTTTTTTTCCTTTCCTTTCTTTTACTTTCTTTCCTTTCCTTTTTTCTTTCCTTTTTCTATTGTCTTTCCATATCTTTTTTCCTTTTCTTTCTTTCCTTTCTTTTTTCTTCTGTCTTTCCTTTCTTTCATTTCTTTCTTTCCTGTCCTTTCCTTTTCTTTCTTTCCTTTCTTTCTTACCAATCTTTTTTCCTTTCCTTCCTTCCATTCCTTTCTTTCTTTCCTTTCTTTTCTTTGCTTTCGTTTCCTTTCTTTTATTTCCTTTACTTCTATCCTCTCCGTCTTTCCTTTTCCTTTCTTTCCCATTTTTCTTTTCTTTCCTTTTATCTTTCTTTTCTTTCCATTCCCTTGATTTTCATTCCTTTCTTTTCCTTCGTTTTCTTTTTTCTTTTCTTTTTCTTTTCTTTCTTAAACATTCTTTCTGTTTTCTTCATCCTTTACTTTCTTTTCAATTTTTTCCCAATTTTTCTATTTTCGTTCAATCCTTTCTTTTTTCTTTTTACCTTCCTTTATCTTTATTTCCTTTCTTTCCTTTCCTAGTCTTTCCTTTCCCTTTTTTCTTTGTTCTTTCCTTTCTTTCTGTGTTTTCCTTACTTTGCTTTTTTACGCATCTTTCCTTTCTTTTCCTTTCTTTCATTTCCTTTCTTTTCTTTCCTTTCTTTTCTATCCTTTATTTCCTTTCATTCACTTTCTTTCCTTTCCTTTTTAATTTCCTTTTGTCTTTCCGTATTTTTTTCCCTTTCCTTTCTTTCCTTTCATTCATTTCTTTCGTTCTTACATTTCCTTTGTTCTTTCCTTTCTTTTTTCTTTTCCTTTTCATTGCTTTCCCTTTACTTTCCTTCCTTTATTTCCTTTCTTTACTTTCATTTCTTTCTTTTCTTTACTTTCTTTCCCATTTTTCTTTTCGTTCCATTCTGTGCTTTATCTTTTCCTTCCTTTCTCTCCTTTCTTTCGTTTCCTTCTTTCCTTTCCTATCTTTCCTTTCCTTCTTTCCTTTACTATCTTTTCCTTCCTGTCCTTACTTTGTTTCCTTTCCTTGCCTTGCCTTTCCATCTTTTCTTTCTTTCCCTTTTTTCTTTCCATTACTTCCTTTCTGTCTTTACTTTGTTTCCTTATCCATCTTTCTTTCTTTTCTTTCATTTCTCTTTCTTCCTTTCCTTTCTTTCCTTTCTTTTCCTTCCTTGCTTTTTTCCTTTCCTTTCTTTCTTTGCTTTCTTTCTTTTATTTCCTCTCTTTTTCTTTTTATCTTTCCTTTCTTTTACTTTCTTTCTTTCCTTTTTTCTTTCCTTTTCTTTCTTTTCTTTCCTTCATTTCTTTCGTTCTTTCATTTGTTTGTTCTTTCCTTTCCTTTTTTCTTTTCCTTTTCATTGTTTTCCCTTTACTTTCCCTCCTTTCTTTCCTTTCCTTTTTTCTTTCCTTTCCTATTGTCTTTCCATTCCTTTTTTCTTTCCTTTTCTTTCTTTTCTTTCCTTCATTTCTTTCGTTCTTTCCATTCCTTTTTTCTTTTCCTTTTCATTGTTTTCCCTTTACTTTCCTTCCTTTCTTTCCTTTCATTCCTTTCTTTCTTTCCTTTCTTTTTCTTTCTTTCCATCCATTCTTTTTTCCTTCCTTCCATTCCTTTCTTTCTTTCCTTTCTTTTCTTTGCTTTCATTTCCTTTCTTTCATTTCCATTCTCTTGTTTTTCATTCCTTTCTTTTCCTTCTTTTTCCTTTTCTTTTTCTTTTTCATACTTTCTTTCTGTTTTCTTCATCCTTTGCTTTCTTTTTAATTTTTTCCATTTTCTTTCATTCCTTTCGCTTTTCTTTTTACCTTCCTTTATCTTTATTTCCTTTCTTTCCTTTCCTTCCTTTCCATGCCTTTCCTTCCTTTCTTTCTTTGCATTCCTATGCTTTTTTCTTTTTCTTTCCTTTCTTTCTTGCCTTTGCTTTCTTTACTTCGTTTTCTTACGCATCTTCTTTCTTTTCTTTCATTTCTCTTCCTTCTTTTCCTTCCTTTCCTAGCTTTTTCTTTCTTCCCTTTCTTTCTTTTCCTTTCCTTTCTGTCTTTCCTTTCTTTCATTTCTTTCTTTCCTGTCCTTTCTTTTCCTTTCTTTCCTTTCTTTCTTTCCATTCTTTCAGTCTTTTCATTACTTTGCTTTCTTATGCATCTTTCCTTTCTTTTCCTCTCTTTTCTTTCCTTTATTTTTCCTTTCCTTTCTTTCCTGTGCTTTCTTTCTTTTATTTCCTTTTTTTTTTCCTTTCCTTTCTTTTACTTTCTTTCCTTTCCTTTTTTCTTTCCTTTTTCTATTGTCTTTCCATATCTTTTTTCCTTTTCTTTCTTTCCTTTCTTTTTTCTTCTGTCTTTCCTTTCTTTCATTTCTTTCTTTCCTGTCCTTTCCTTTTCTTTCTTTCCTTTCTTTCTAACCAATCTTTTTTCCTTTCCTTCCTTCCATTCCTTTCTTTCTTTCCTTTCTTTTCTTTGCTTTCGTTTCCTTTCTTTTATTTCCTTTACTTCTATCCTCTCCGTCTTTCCTTTTCCTTTCTTTCCCATTTTTCTTTTCTTTCCTTTTATCTTTCTTTTCTTTCCATTCCCTTGTTTTTCATTCCTTTCTTTTCCTTCATTTTCTTATTTCTTTTCTTTTCTTTTTAAAACATTCTTTCTGTTTTCTTCATCCTTTACTTTCTTTTCAATTTTTTCCCAATTTTTCTATTTTCGTTCAATCCTTTCTTTTTTCTTTTTACCTTCCTTTATCTTTATTTCCTTTCTTTCCTTTCCTAGTCTTTCCTTTCCCTTTTTTCTTTGTTCTTTCCTTTCTTTCTGTGTTTTCCTTACTTTGCTTTTTTACGCATCTTTCCTTTCTTTTCCTTTCTTTCATTTCCTTTCTTTTCTTTCATTTCTTTTCTATCCTTTATTTCCTTTCATTCACTTTCTTTCCTTTCCTTTTTTATTTCCTTTTGTCTTTCCGTATTTTTTTCCCTTTCCTTTCTTTCCTTTCATTCATTTCTTTCGTTCTTACATTTCCTTTGTTCTTTCCTTTCTTTTTTCTTTTCCTTTTCATTGCTTTCCCTTTACTTTCCTTCCTTTATTTCCGTTCTTTACTTTCATTTCTTTCTTTTCTTTACTTTCTTTCCCATTTTTCTTTTCGTTCCATTCTGTGCTTTATCTTTTCCTTCCTTTCTCTCCTTTCTTTCGTTTCCTTCTTTCCTTTCCTATCTTTCCTTTCCTTCTTTCCTTTACTATCTTTTTCTTCCTGTCCTTACTTTGTTTCCTTTCCTTGCCTTGCCTTTCCATCTTTTCTTTCTTTCCCTTTTTTCTTTCCATTACTTCCTTTCTGTCTTTACTTTGTTTCCTTATCCATCTTTCTTTCTTTTCTTTCATTTCTCTTCCTTCCTTTCCTTTCTTTCCTTTCTTTTCCTTCCTTGCTTTTTTCCTTTCCTTTCTTTCTTTGCTTTCTTTCTTTTATTTCCTCTCTTTTTCTTTTTATCTTTCCTTTCTTTTACTTTCTTTCTTTCCTTTTTTCTTTCCTTTTCTTTCTTTTCTTTCCTTCATTTCTTTCGTTCTTTCATTTTTTTGTTCTTTCCTTTCCTTTTTTCTTTTCCTTTTCATTGTTTTCCCTTTACTTTCCCTCATTTCTTTCCTTTCCTTTTTTCTTTCCTTTCCTATTGTCTTTCCATTCCTTTTTTCTTTCCTTTTCTTTCTTTTCTTTCCTTCATTTCTTTCGTTCTTTCCTTTCCTTTTTTCTTTTCCTTTTCATTGTTTTCCCTTTACTTTCCTTCCTTTCTTTCCTTTCATTCCTTTCTTTCTTTCCTTTCTTTTTCTTTCTTTCCTTCCATTCTTTTTTCCTTCCTTCCATTCCTTTCTTTCTTTCCTTTCTTTTCTTTGCTTTCATTTCCTTTCTTTCATTTCCTTTACTTCTCTCCACTCTGTATTTCCTTTTCCTTTCTTTCCCATTTTTCTTTTCTTTCCTTTATCTTTCTTTTCTTTCCATTCTCTTGTTTTTCATTCCTTTCTTTTCCTTCTTTTTCCTTTTCTTTTTCTTTTTCATACTTTCTTTCTGTTTTCTTTTCCTTTGCTTTCTTTTTAATTTTTTCCCAATTTTTCCATTTTCTTTCATTCCTTTCGCTTTTCTTTTTACCTTCCTTTATCTTTATTTCCTTTCTTTCCTTTCCTTCCTTTCCATGACTTTCCTTCCTTTCTTTCTTTTCATTCCTATGCTTTTTTCTTTTTCTTTCCTTTCTTTCTTGCCTTTGCTTTCTTTACTTCGTTTTCTTACGCATCTTCTTTCTTTTCTTTCATTTCTCTTCCTTCTTTTCCTTCCTTTCCTAGCTTTTTCTTTCTTCCCTTTCTTTCTTTTCC
Source organism: Hemiscyllium ocellatum (assembly GCF_020745735.1). NCBI lineage: Eukaryota > Metazoa > Chordata > Chondrichthyes > Orectolobiformes > Hemiscylliidae > Hemiscyllium > Hemiscyllium ocellatum. The sequence continues at coordinate 90,529,438 of NC_083403.1, forward strand.
TTTCCTTTCTGTCTTTCCTTTCTTTCATTTCTTTCTTTCCTGTCCTTTCTTTTCCTTTCTTTCCTTTCTTTCTTTCCATTCTTTCAGTCTTTTCATTACTTTGCTTTCTTATGCATCTTTCCTTTCTTTTCCTCTCTTTTCTTTCCTTTATTTTTCCTTTCCTTTCTTTTCTGTGCTTTCTTTCTTTTATTTCCTTTCTTTTTTTCCTTTCCTTTCTTTTACTTTCTTTCCTTTCCTTTTTTCTTTCCTTTTTCTATTGTCTTTCCATATCGTTTTTCCTTTTCTTTCTTTCCTTTCTTTTTTCTTCTGTCTTTCCTTTCTTTCATTTCTTTCTTTCCTGTCCTTTCCTTTTCTTTCTTTCCTTTCTTTCTTACCAATCTTTTTTCCTTTCCTTCCTTCCATTCCTTTCTTTCTTTCCTTTCTTTTCTTTGCTTTCGTTTCCTTTCTTTTATTTCCTTTACTTCTATCCTCTCCGTCTTTCCTTTTCCTTTCTTTCCCATTTTCTTTTCTTTCCTTTTATCTTTCTTTTCTTTCCATTCCCTTGTTTTTCATTCCTTTCTTTTCCTTCATTTTCTTATTTCTTTTCTTTTTCTTTTCTTTTTAAAACATTCTTACTGTTTTCTTCATCCTTTACTTTCTTTTCAATTTTTTCCCAATTTTTCTATTTTCTTTCAATCCTTTCTTTTTTCTTTTTACCTTCCTTTATCTTTATTTCCTTTCTTTCCTTTCCTAGTCTTTCCTTTCCCTTTTTACTTTGTTCTTTCCTTTCTTTCTGTGTTTTCCTTACTTTGCTTTTTTACGCATCTTTCCTTTCTTTTTCTTTCTTTCATTTCCTTTCTTTTCTTTCATTTCTTTTCTATCCTTTATTTCCTTTCATTCACTTTCTTTCCTTTCCTTTTTTATTTCCTTTTGTCTTTCCGTATTTTTTTCCCTTTCCTTTCTTTCCTTTCATTCATTTCTTTCCTTCTTACATTTCCTTTGTTCTTTCCTTTCTTTTTTCTTTTCCTTTTCATTGCTTTCCCTTTACTTTCCTTCCTTTATTTCCGTTCTTTACTTTCATTTCTTTCTTTTCTTTACTTTCTTTCCCATTTTTCTTTTCGTTCCATTCTGTGCTTTATCTTTTCCTTCCTTTCTCTCCTTTCTTTCGTTTCCTTCTTTCCTTTCCTATCTTTCCTTTCCTTCTTTCCTTTACTATCTTTTTCTTCCTGTCCTTACTTTGTTTCCTTTCCTTGCCTTGCCTTTCCATCTTTTCTTTCTTTCCCTTTTTTCTTTCCATTACTTCCTTTCTGTCTTTACTTTGTTTCCTTATCCATCTTTCTTTCTTTTCTTTCATTTCTCTTCCTTCCTTTCCTTTCTTTCCTTTCTTTTCCTTCCTTGCTTTTTTCCTTTCCTTTCTTTCTTTGCTTTCTTTCTTCTATTTCCTCTCTTTTTCTTTTTATCTTTCCTTTCTTTTACTTTCTTTCTTTCCTTTTTTCTTTCCTTTTCTTTCTTTTCTTTCCTTCATTTCTTTCGTTCTTTCATTTTTTTGTTCTTTCCTTTCCTTTTTTCTTTTCCTTTTCATTGTTTTCCCTTTACTTTCCCTCCTTTCTTTCCATTCCTTTTTTCGTTCCTTTCCTATTGTCTTTCCATTCCTTTTTTCTTTCCTTTTCTTTCTTTTCTTTCCTTCATTTCTTTCGTTCTTTCCTTTCCTTTTTTCTTTTCCTTTTCATTGTTTTCCCTTTACTTTCCTTCCTTTCTTTCCTTTCATTCCTTTCTTTCTTTCCTTTCTTTTTCTTTCTTTCCTTCCATTCTTTTTTCCTTCCTTCCATTCCTTTCTTTCTTTCCTTTCTTTTCTTTGCTTTCATTTCCTTTCTTTCATTTCCTTTACTTCTCTCCACTCTGTATTTCCTTTTCCTTTCTTTCCCATTTTTCTTTTCTTTCCTTTATCTTTCTTTTCTTTCCATTCTCTTGTTTTTCATTCCTTTCTTTTCCTTCTTTTTCCTTTTCTTTTTCTTTTTCATACTTTCTTTCTGTTTTCTTCATCCTTTGCTTTCTTTTTAATTTTTTCCCAATTTTTCCATTTTCTTTCATTCCTTTCGCTTTTCTTTTTACCTTCCTTTATCTTTATTTCCTTTCTTTCCTTTCCTTCCTTTCCATGCCTTTCCTTCCTTTCTTTCTTTTCATTCCTATGCTTTTTTCTTTCCTTTCTTTCTTGCCTTTGCTTTCTTTACTTCGTTTTCTTACGCATCTTCTTTCTTTTCTTTCATTTCTCTTCCTTCTTTTCCTTCCTTTCCTAGCTTTTTCTTTCTTCCCTTTCTTTCTTTTCCTTTCCTTTCTGTCTTTCCTTTCTTTCATTTCTTTCTTTCCTGTCCTTTCTTTTCCTTTCTTTCCTTTCTTTCTTTCCATTCTTTCAGTCTTTTCATTACTTTGCTTTCTTATGCATATTTCTTTTCTTTTCCTCTCTTTTCTTTCCTTTATTTTTCCTTTCCTTTCTTTTCTGTGCTTTCTTTCTTTTATTTCCTTTCTTTTTTTTCCTTTCCTTTCTTTTACTTTCTTTCCTTTCCTTTTTTCTTTCCTTTTTCTATTGTCTTTCCATATCTTTTTTCCTTTTCTTTCTTTCCTTTCTTTTTTCTTCTGTCTTTCCTTTCTTTCATTTCTTTCTTTCCTGTCCTTTCCTTTTCTTTCTTTCCTTTCTTTCTTACCAATCTTTATTCCTTTCCTTCCTTCCATTCCTTTCTTTCTTTCCTTTCTTTTCTTTGCTTTCGTTTCCTTTCTTTTATTTCCTTTACTTCTATCCTCTCCGTCTTTCCTTTTCCTTTCTTTCCCATTTTTCTTTTCTTTCCTTTTATCTTTCTTTTCTTTCCATTCCCTTGTTTTTCATTCCTTTCTTTTCCTTCATTTTCTTATTTCTTTTCTTTTTCTTTTCTTTTTAAAACATTCTTTCTGTTTTCTTCATCCTTTACTTTCTTTTCAATTTTTTCCCAATTTTTCTATTTTCTTTCAATCCTTTCTTTTTTCTTTTTACCTTCCTTTATCTTTATTTCCTTTCTTTCCTTTCCTAGTCTTTCCTTTCCCTTTTTTCTTTGTTCTTTCCTTTCTTTCTGTGTTTTCCTTACTTTGCTTTTTTACGCATCTTTCCTTTCTTTTCCTTTCTTTCATTTCCTTTCTTTTCTTTCCTTTCTTTTCTATCCTTTATTTCCTTTCTTTTACTTTCTTTCCTTTCCTTTTTTCTTTCCTTTTGTCTTTCCGTATTTTTTTCCCCTTTTCTTTCTTTCGTTTCCTTCATTTCTTTCGTTCTTACATTTCCTTTGTTCTTTCCTTTCTTTTTTCTTTTCCTTTTCATTGCTTTCCCTTTACTTTCCTTCCTTTCTTTCCGTTCTTTACTTTCATTTCTTTCTTTTCTTTACTTTCTTTCCCATTTTTCTTTTCGTTCCATTCTGTGCTTTATCTTTTCCTTCCTTTCTCTCTTTTCTTTCTTTCGTTTCCTTCTTTCTTTTCCTATCTTTCCTTTCCTTCTTTCCTTTCCTATCTTTTTCTTCCTGTCCTTTCTTTGTTTCCTTTCCTTGCCTTTCCTTGCCTTTCCTTGCCTTTCCTTGCCTTTCCTTCCTTTCCGTCTTTTCTTTCTTTCCCTTTTTCCTTTCCATTACTTCCTTTCTGTCTTTACTTTGCTTCCTTATCCATCTTTCTTTCTTTTCTTTCATTTCTCTTCCTTCCTTTCCTTTCTTTCCTACTTTTCCTCTCTTTTCTTTCCTTTCTTTTTTCCTTTCTTTCTTTGCTTTCTTTCTTTTATTTCCTTTCTTTGTCTTTTTATCTTTCCTTTCTTTTACTTTCTTTCCTTTCCTTTTTTCTTTCCTTTTCTTTCTTTTCTTTACTTCATTTCTTTCATTCTTTCATTTTTTGTTCTTTCCTTTTTTTTTCCTTTTCATTGTTATCCCTTTACTTTCCCTCCTTTCTTTTCTTTCCTTTTTTCTTTCCTTTCCTATTGTCTTTCCATTCCTTTTTTCTTTCCTTTTCTTTTCTTTCCTTCATTTCTTTCCTTCTTTCCTTTCCTTTTTTCTTTTCCTTTTCATAGTTTTCACTTTACTTTCCTTCCTTTCTTTCCTTGCATTCCTTTCTTTCCTTTCCTTTCTTTTTCTTTCTTTCTTTCCATTCTTTTTTCCTTTCCTTCCTTCCATTCATTTCTTTCCTTCCTTTCTTTTCTTTGCTTTCATTTGCTTTCTATCATTTCCTTTACTTCTCTCCACTCCGTCTTTCCTTTTCCTTTCTTTCCTTTCTTTCTCGTTTTTCTTTTCTTTCCTTTATCTTTCTTTTCTTTCCATTCTCTTGGTTTTCATTCCTTTCTTTTCCTTCTTTCTCTTTTTTCTTTTCTTTTTCTTTTCTTTTTTATACTTTCTATCTGTTTTCTTCATCCTTTGCTTTCTTTTTAATTTTTTCTCAATATTTCTATTTTCTTTCATTTCTTTCTTTTTACCTTCCTTTATCTTTATTTCCTTTCTTTCCTCTCCTAGCCTTTCCTGCCTTTCTTCCATTTCTTTCCTTTCGTTTTTTCTTTTTTCTTTCCTTTCTTTCTGTCTTTTCGTTACTTTGCATTCTTATGCATCTTTCTTTCATTTCTTTAATTTCTCATCCTTCCTTTCTTTCTTTTCTTTTACTCTTTTCTTTCCTTTCTTTTTTCCTTTCTTTTCTTTCTTTGCTTTCTTTCTTTTATTTCCTTTCTTTTTCTTTTTCTTTCCTTTCCTTCATTTCTTTTCATTACTTTGCTTTCTTATGCATCTTTCCTTTCTTTTCCTCTCTTTTCTTTCCTTTATTTTTCCTTTCCTTTCTTTTCTGTGCTTTCTTTCTTTTATTTCCTTTCTTTTTTTCCTTTGCTTTCTTTTACTTTCTTTCCTTTCTTTTTTCTTCTGTCTTTCCTTTCTTTCATTTCTTTCTTTCCTGTCCTTTCCTTTTCTTTCTTTCCTTTCTTTCTTACCAATCTTTTTTCCTTTCCTTCCTTCCATTCCTTTCTTTCTTTCCTTTCTTTTCTTTGCTTTCGTTTCCTTTCTTTTATTTCCTTTACTTCTATCCTCTCCGTCTTTCCTTTTCCTTTCTTTCCCATTTTTCTTTTCTTTCCTTTTATCTTTCTTTTCTTTCCATTCCCTTGTTTTTCATTACTTTCTTTTCCTTCATTTTCTTATTTCTTTTCTTTTTCTTTTCTTTTTAAAACATTCTTTCTGTTTTCTTCATACTTTACTTTCTTTTCAATTTTTTCCCAATTTTTCTATTTTCTTTCGTTCCTTTCTTTTTTCTTTTTAACCTTCCTTTATCTTTATTTCCTTTCTTTCCTTTCCTAGTCTTTCCTTTCCCTTTTTCTTTGTTCTTTCCTTTCTTTCTGTGTTTTCGTTACTTTGCTTTCTTATGCATCTTTCCTTTCTTTTCCTCTCTTTTCTTTCCTTTCTTTCCTTTCCTTTCTTTTCTGTGCTTTCTTTCTTTTATTTCCTTTCTTTTTTTTCTTTCCTTTCTTTTACTTTCTTTCCGTTCCTTTTTTCTTTCCTTTTTCTATTGTCTTTCCATATCTTTTTTCCTTTTCTTTCTTTCCTTTCCTTCATTTCTTTCGTTCTTACATTTCTTTTGTTCTTTCCTTTCCTTTTTTCTTTTCGTTTTCATTGTTTTCCCTTTAATTTCCTTCCTTTCTTTCGTTTCTTTTGTTTCCTTTCTTTACTTTCATTTCTCTTCCTTCCTTTCCTTTCCTTTCTTTTCCTCTCTTTTCTTTTCCCTTTTTCCTTCTTTCTTTGCTTCCTTTCTTTTATTTCCTTTCTTTTTCTTTTTGTCTTTCCTTTCTTTAACTTTCTTTCCTTACTGTCTTTCCTTTCTTTCATTTCTTTCTTTCCTGTCCTTTCCTTTTCTTTTTTTCCTTTCTTTCTTTCCAATCCTTTTTCCTTTCCTTCCTTCCATTCCTTTCTTTTCTTTGCTTTCGTTTCCTTTCTTTTATTTCCTTTACTTCTATACTCTCCGTCTTTCCATTCCCTTGTTTTTCATTCCTTTCTTTTCTTCATTTTCTTTTTTCTTTTCTTTTTCTTTTCTTTTTTAAACATTCTTTCTGTTTTCTTCATCCTTTTACTTTCTTTTCAATTTTTTCCCAATTTTTCTATTTTCTTTCGTTCCTTTCTTTTTTCTTTTTACCTTCCTTTATCTTTATTTCCTTTCTTTCCTTTCCTAGTCTTTCCTTTCCCTTTTTCTTTGTCCTTTCCTTTCTTTCTGTGTTTTCCTTACTTTGCTTTCTTATGCATCTTTCCTTTCTTTTCCTTTCTTTCATTTCCTTCCTTTCTCTTCTATCCTTTATTTCCTTTCTTTTACTTTCTTTCCGTTCCTTTTTTCTTTCCTTTTGTCTTTCCGTATTTTTTTTTCCTTTTCTTTCTTTCCTTTCCTTCATTTTCTTTCGTTCTTACATTTCCTTTGTTCTTTCCTTTCTTTTTTCTTTTCCTTTTCATTGCTTTCCCTTTACTTTCCTTCCTTTATTTCTGTTCTTTACTTTCATTTCTTTCTTTTCTTTACTTTCTTTCCCATTTTTCTTTTCGTTCCATTCTGTGCTTTATCTTTTCCTTCCTTTCTCTCTTTTCTTTCTTTCGTTTCCTTCTTTCCTTTCCTATCTTTCCTTTCCTTCTTTTCTTTCCTAACTTTTTCTTCCTGTCCTTTCTTTGTTTCCTTTCCGTGCCTTTACTTTCCTTTCCTTCTTTTCTTTCTTTCCCTTTTTTCTTTCCATTACTTCCTTTCTGTCTTTACTTTGCTTCCTTATCCATCTTTCTTTCTTTTCTTTCATTTCTCTTCCTTCCTTTCCTTTCTTTTCCTTCCGTTCTTTTTTCCTTTCCTTTCTTTCTTTGCTTTCTTTCTTTTATTTCCTCTCTTTTTCTTTTTATCTTTCCTTTCTTTAATACTATAAGACAGAAACTGGGGTGTCTTAGTTGCAAACAGATGTTCTCCAGGAAATGCATGAAAGAAATGAAAGTTTGTTCAGGAAGTACTCCCTGATAGTGCTGGACAGGTTTGACCCACTGAGGCAAGGAAGGGATGGTAGATTGAAAGGATCTTGAGTGACAAGGGATGTGGAACAGCTAGGCAAGAGGAGGAAGGAAGCTTACTGAAGGTTGAAGAGGCAAGGATCAAGCAGGGCTTTTTAGAGGCTTACAAGGTAGCCATAAAGGGACTGAAGAATGGACGTAGGAGAATTAGAAGGGGGCATGAAAAAGCTTTAGCGGGTAGTATTAAGGAAAGTCCTATGTGAGGAACAAGAGAATAGCCAGAGTGAGGGTAGGGCTGATCAGGGATAGTGGAGGGAACTTGTGCCTGGAGTCAGTGGAGTTCAAGGAGATCATTCATGAATACTTTGTTTCAGTATTCAGTACTGACAGGTAACTTGATGTTTCTGAGGACAGCATGAAACAGACTGCTGTGCCAGAACAGGTTGATATTAGGAAGAGGATGTACTGAAAATTTTGAATAGGATAGATAAATCCACTGGGCCAGATGGATTATACTCTAGATTTCTATAGGAAGCAAGGGAAGAGATTGCTGCATCTTTGGCAATGATCTTTGTATCCTCACTTGTCCTTCGGGTTTAGTGCCAGATGATTGGAGAGTGGCAAATGTTATTTCCTTGTTCAAGAAAGGGAATAGGGATAATCCTGCCAGTCAGTCTTACATCTGTGGTAGGCAAAGTATTAGAGAGAATTCTGACAGACAGGATTTATAATAATTTGGAAAACCATAGTTTGATTAGAGAGAGCCAGCATAGCTTGGTGAGGGGCAGTTCATGCCTCACAAACCTTTTGAATTATTTGAGGATGTGACATGGCACATTGATGAAGGTAGAGCAGTGGATGTGGTGTAGATGGATTTTAGCAAGGTGTTTGGTAAGGTTTCTCATTCAGAAAGTAAGGAGGCACAGGATACAGGGAAATCTGGCTGTCTAGATACAGAATTGGCTGGCACAAAAAAAAACGCAGCGTGGTAGTAGATGGAAAGTATTCAGCCTGGAGGTTGGTGACCAGTGGTGTTCTGCAGGGATTGGTTCTGGGACCTCTGCTCTTTGCTCTTTGTGATTTTTAATAAATGATTTGGATGAGGAAGGGGAAGAGTGGGTCAGTAAGTGTACCGATGCCATGAAGGTTGGTGAAGTTATGGATAGTGTGGAGGGCTGTTGTAGGTTGCAGTGGGGCAATGATAGGATGCAGAACTGGGCTGAGAAATGGCAGGTGGAGTTCAACCTGGAAAAGTATGAAGTGATTCACTTTGGAATGTTGAATTTGAATGCCGAATACATGGTTAAAGGCAGGATTCTTGACAGTGTGGAGGAACAGAGGGATCTTGGGGTCTATGTCCATAGACCCCTCAAAGCAGCCACCCAAGTTGATAGGGTTGTTAAGAAGGCATATCGTATGCTGGTTTTCATTACGAAGGTTGAGGGAACGAGGGCTTTTCTCATTAGAGCGAAGAAGAATGAGAGAAGACTTGATAGAGGTGTACAAAATGTTGAGATGCATAGATAGAGTGGATAGCTGGAGATGTTTTCTCATTGCGGAAATGTCTATCACAAGGGGGCATAATTTTAAGGTAATTAAAGGAAGGTTTAGGGGAAGATGTCAGAGTTAGGTTCTTTACACAGAGCGGCAGAATGTACTGCCAGCAGTAGTAGTAGAGTCAGATTCATTCCGGACATTTAAGCGATTCTTGGATAGGCACATGGAAGATAGTACAATGACGGGTATGTAGTTTAGTTTGATCTGGGAGTAGCATAAAAGGTCGGCACAACATCAAGGGCTGAAGGCCTGTACTGTTATGTTCTATGTACCCTATTACTCTGCATTTACCCCTGACTAATGCACATCCCTGAATACTACGGGGAATTTAGCACGGCCAATTCACCTAACCTGCACATTTTTGGATTGTGGGAGGAAACTGGAGCACCCAGAGGAAACCCATACAGTCATGGGGAGAATGTGCAAACTCCACACAGTCAGTCGCCAAAGCTGGAATCGAACCTGGGTCCCCGGTGCTGTGATGAAGCAGTGCGAACCACTGAGTCACTGATGTAAAGTGGCTTCAGGATGATTTGGATAGAGATCATAAATGGGCAAAAAAATGAGGAAAAGTGTGATGTTGCCCACTTTGACTGAAAGAACAGATATGCCGAATAAACCTTAAATGGTAAGAGGTTGCAGAGTATAGATGTACAAAGGGACCTAAATGCTCTTGTCAGTAAATCATTGAAAACTGATATGCAGTGCAGCATGTTATTAGGAAAAGTAGCAGAATAGCCTTTATTTGACCTTTTTCAAGAAGATTTGAGTATTTGTCGTTTCAATTCTATGACAGCTTGGTTTGATCTAACTTGGAGTACTGTGTATAACTTCAGTCTTGTTACCTCTGTAAAGTTATAATTGCCAGAGAGGAAGTGCAACAAAGAACAAAGAATATTACAGTGCAGGAACGGCCCTTCGGCCCTCCAAGCCTGTGCCGATCCATATCCTCTGTCTAAATCTGCCATCTATTTTTCAAGGATCTGTATGCCTTTGCTCCCTGCCCATTCATATATCTGTCTAGATGCATCTTAAATGATGCTATCATTCCCACCCCTACCACCTCTGCTGGCAATGCATTACATTCTGCGTAAAGAACGCCCCATGTATATATTTCCCCTAGACTTTTCTCCTCTCACTGAGTAGTCGTGACCACTAGTAATTGAGTCCTGTACTCTGGGGGGGAAATAGTTTCTTGCTATCTATCCTGTCTATACTGCTAATGATTTTGTACCCCTCAATCAGGTCCTCCCTCACTGCCTTCTTTTCAATGAAAATAATCCTAATCTACTCAACCTGGTCTCAAAAGTAACACCCTCCATACCAGGTAACACCGTGGTGAACCTTCTCGAAAGCATCCACATCCTTTTGGTAATGTGGCAATCAGAACTGTATGCAGTATGCCAAATGTGGCCAAACCAAAGTCGGATACAACAGTTACATGACCTACCAAGTATTGTACTCAGTACCCCATCTGATGAAGGAAAGCATGTCTTATGCTGCCTTGACCACTTTACTGACCTGCATTGTCACCTTCATGAACAATGGACCTGAACATCCAGATCTCTCTACAAATTAATTTTTCCCAGGACTTTTCCATTTACTGTATAGCTTGCTCCGGAATTGCATCACCTCGCCTTTGTCTGGATTGAACTCAGTGGATTGTCTGGATTGGTTCAGTGGGAGACATTGAATGAATACTTTTCTTCAGTATTCACTCAGGAACAGGACATTGTTGCCGATGTGAATATTGAGTCACAATTAATTAGAATGGATGGCTTTGAGGTAGGTAGGGAAGAGGTGTTGGAAATTCTGGAAAGGGTGAAAATAGATAAGTCCCCTGGGACTGATGACATTTATCCTAGGAATCTCTGGGAAGCACGGGAGGAGATTGCAGAGCCATTGGCCTTGATTTTTATGTCCTCGTCTACAGGAATAGTGCCAGAAGACTGGAGGATAGCAAATGTGGTTCCCCTGTTCAACAAGGGGAGTAGGGATAACCCTAGTAACTATAGGCCGGTGAGTCTTACCTCTGTTGTGGGCAAAATCTTAGAGAGAATTGTAAGGGGTAGGATTTATGAACATCTGGATAGGAATAATGTGATCAAGGATAGTCAGCATGGCTTTGTGAAGGACAGGTCGTGCCTCACAAACCTTATTGAATTCTTTGAGAAGGTGACTAAGGAGGTGGATGAGGGTAAAGCGGTAGATGTGGTGTATATGGATTTTAGTAAGGCGTTTGATAAGGTTCCCCATGGTAGGCTACTGCAAAAAATTCGGAGGTATGGCATTGAGGGTGAGTTGGAGGTTTGGATGAGGAATTGGCTGGCTGGAAGAAGACAGAGGGTAGTAGTTGATGGTGTTCTGCAAGGATCTGTTTTGGGACCATTGCTGTTTGTCATTTTTATAAATGACCTGGAGGAGGGGCTAGAAGGTTGGGTGAGCAAGTTTGCGGGTGATACGAAAGTCGGTGGAGTTGTTGACAGTGAGGAAGGATGTGGCAGGTTACAGCGGGATATAGATTAGCTCCAGAGCTGGGCAGAAAGATGGCAAATGGAGTTCAATGTAGCTAAGTGTGAAGTGATTCACTTTCGTAAGAGTAGCAAGAAGATGGAGTACTGGGCTAATGGTCGGATACTTGGTAGTGTGGATGAGCAGAGGGATCTTGGTGTCCATGTACACAGATCTCTGAAAGTTGCCACCCAGGTAAATAGTGCTGTGAAGAAGGCATATGGCGTACTGGCTTTTATTGGTAGAGGAATTGAGTTCCGGAGTCCTGAGGTCATCTTACAGTTGTATAAGACTCTGGTGCTGCCGCATCTGGAGTATTGTGTGCAGTTTTCGTTGCCATACTATAGGAAGGATGTGGAGGCACTGGAACGGGTGCAAAGAAGGTTTACCAGGATGTTGCCTGGTATGAGGAAAAGCTGAGGCACTTGGGGCTGTTTTCATTGGAGAAAAGAAGGTTTAGGGGTGACTGGTGTACAAGATGATTAGGGGTTTAGATAGGGTTGACCATGAGAACCTTTTTCCACGTATGGAGTCAGATATTACGAGGGGGCATAGCTTTAAATTAAGGGGTGGTATGTATGGGACTGATGTTAGGGGTAGATTCTTTACTCAGTGAGTCGTGAGTTCATGGAATGCCCTACCAGTAACAGTGGTGGACTGTCCCTCTTTATGGGCATTTGAACGGGCATTGGATAGGCATATGGAGGATAGTGGGCTAGTGTAGGTTAGATGGGCTTGGATTGGCGCAACATCGAGGGCCAAAGGGCCTGTACTGCGCTGTATTTTTCTATGTTCTCTATGAGCTCCATTTGCCATTTCTCTGCCCACTCTCCAATCTACCTATATTCTGCTGTACGCTCTGACAGTCCCCTTCATTATCTCCTGCTCCACCAATCTTAGTGTCACCTGCAAACATGCTAATGAGGCAACCTACACCTTCCTCCAAATCATTTATGCATATCACAAGCAACAGTGGTCCCAGCACGGATCCCTGTGGAACACCACTGGTCACAGGTCTCCATTTTGAGAAGCTACATTCCACTACTACTCTCCGTCTCCTGTTACCCAACCAGTTCTCTATCCATCTAGCTAACAAGGATTCACCAGATTTCTTCCTGGGATAGTGGGATTGTTCTGTGAAGAGAAATTGGACAAACTGAACATGTATCCTTTGAAGAATGAAGTGATCTCATTGAAACTTAGATCCTGAAAATACTTAAAGGAGTAGATAATGTAGATGCAGATAATACTTTACCCTGTTTGGGGAAATCAGGGAACACAATTTAAAAATTAGGTAGGATACCATTTAGGTTAGAGATGAGGAAAATATTTTTTACTCAGAGGTTTGTGGATGCTTGGAATATTGGATCTCCAATAAAGATCTCAGCCTTTGAATATCTTTAAGGTAGAGATTGATAATCAGAACAACTGTCAATGGTTATGGTGATGGGGTGAATAAAAGGCCAGTATTCAACCAACTATGATAGTACTGAATGGTGGTATGTGGCATAGCCTACTCCTGTTCCTTTGTTCCAACCAGAATGTCCAGGGATGAAGAATTTTAACTCGAGGCTAGATTTGAGAAGCTGGGATTGTTTTGGGCACAAATTAAGGGAAGATTTGCTAAAAACAAATGAGGACAGAATTTCAATAAGACAGATAATTCATGATTCAAGGATTAAGTGACACAGATTTAATGAGAGAACTGCAGTGAACATTTTTAGATGGTAGTAGGTAGTGTCCTGGACTTTTTGCTTCCAAGAGTAGGGCAGGTAGAAATGACGCATGATGTTTAAAACAAAAATTGGATGAGATCTTGAAGGAAATAACATGCAGGCTATGAAGATCAAATGGTTTTAAACTGATTGGGGAGTTTGACAGAGAACAGACTTGGGCCGAATAGGTCAAAAGACTCCTTCTTCTGCAATAGTGCAATGACATTCTGACTGAGAATACAGTAATGAAGGAGTTCAACATTGTGAAAAGGAGGCACAAGGTCAAAGCTTTTCGTGTTACCGCTGTCAGACAGAAATGGACTTGCATCCTTCACCTGACAAGTGCAAAGCAAAATGTTTCCATCTTGTGTTTCCTTTCAACATTGTTTCAGTTTTGTAGTATCACAGAATTAGTCAGCACTGAATAAAATGAGTTGGTCATTTAGTCTCTGAAACCTACGAACTCTTTTTTACATAACACCAGTTCATGCACTGAATGTTATGTGTTTGATAGAACAAGGATTGTTTCATGATTTCCTAGTTTTGTCTATTTGTTTTGGATAATTTCTTACTGAAAGAGGAAGCTGTGATGTGACAGACTGAGACAACCCTTCACCATTATTAAGTATGGTCAAGGATGCAGATGTATCAGGGCACAGAGGCTGTGGGACACTGAGTATCCATCAGACTGGAGCGTAGTGGGTGAAGTCCCTGATACCTTCCCACCTTCACCAGATGAATTTCATTGTGGGAGGTCTGTGGACACCCTTCCTGCTCACCACCAATTGAAATCCTCAGAAGATTAATGCTTAACTATTATCTTATCCACCACCCTTGGTAGTACCCAACAGTGGGTGAGCAGCATCCTCTAAGTAGAGAAAACCACTCATTGATTTATTGGATAATGATATAATGAAATGGCTAGTTTAACCTGTTGCTTAGTGTTTGGGACACCATCCCCATTCCAGATGATGAAGTAGACAAGACATCGCTCAGAGCCAAAGTGGTAGATATAGACCACTTTGCTGTCCATCATGCATTTATATGATGGACAGCAAGGGATGATTTGTTCAGGGTATCTGTTAAAACAAGGAATAGTTTTGATAGGGCCTATCTCATCATGAAGCCTATGGTGAGGATTATATTCATGAAGTTGCTAAGATTGATCTTGTGGGACTTAAGATTTCTAGCATGTGTGCTGACCAGTAAATGTAGGGGCTTTCAGTAACTAGGAGTTGAGAAGTAATTTGGACTATTTCTCAGTGAATATGTCATGGAAAGGTATTCCATTTGAGTGGTAAATTTGAACCCAGAATGGGGGATCATAGAGCTATATGAAGACATTCTTTAATAAAGATTCAAATATCACAAATATTTCATCTATTTGTTGGAAAAATGCAAGAGGACAGAGACTGGTGATCATGCCATTGAAGATGTCTTATGTATGGTTCTCATCAAAGGCATTAGCAAGAGTTTGACCTAGAAAATATCCCATGGTAACACCATCTGTTTGCACAAACGCAGTGTTATTGAAAGTGAAGTCAACTGCACAAGTTGCTGTGTTCATGAGTTTGATGAACACCTAATCAGACACAGGTGATACATTTAGATTTCAATGACTTCTTTGAATGGTACACTATAAATAAGCTGGCTCTGAATATGTAGCTTTTAATGAACATGAAGGAATCCTTCACTGCAGATGGAAAACTGATGTAGACATGATTAGAACAGATTCGCACAGCAATTTGGCCAATTCACGCTGTGCAAAGTCAGTCCTGGATGTCATAGAACATAAAGGGGACATAATTTTTTGGACATCTAGGGTAACCCATTCATGGTGGGTGTAGTGAGCCATAACAACAAATTGTCATATTCATGACGAGACAGGTTACCACTTTTACACAAGTCTAACAAGTGATTCACAAGTGATTAACATGAAATGGGTTTTTGGTACTGGTGAGCTACCAGATATGTAGGCCCAACATCCTGACAACTAGTGGACCACATCACATAGCATGTCCATTTGACCAATCTCTGCTGGCAGCATGCTGCCTGTGCTTAACCAGCCCATGCTTGTAAGCCTCATTAGAAGTAATTCTGCTTTGGATATCATTTATTAAATAATTTGAACTATGTTACAAGTTAAACTGAAAATCAGCTGGGATTACAGTGGGATGCATTTATGCATGAGCTACTTTATGCATGTGTAATTACACAGGATCTTGGTTTATGTAGGCAACATGAATTTGTAGAGACATTTTAATTAAAAAGGCATCATGGAGACACCCTAATTCTGCTCCATCCTCATGGCGACACCCAAACCGATCAGAGTCTACCTACCTGGTCTGAAAATTAAGATTGACAGTTAACTGTTTCTGCTGCATCTCCATGGTAATGATGGCCCAGCTAATCAGCACCATCTTCCCATTTCATATCTAAAGCTTCACTTCTCATCTTCTTTCACAAAGTTTTTTTTTAAAAAGTGGGATAGATGTCTATCTATATGTGAGCAATATTGCTGAAACAGTTTTCATGGAAATGCTGGGATTATCATTTGGGATACAGTTAATTATCTTTGTGGCATCAACAATTCAGCTTAAACAGAGGGTTTGGGAGTATGATGTATTGAGAAAATTCTCTTGCTAAAGGTTTAAATTTAAGGCCATAGACATCGGATCAGAAGTTAGGCCATTCAGCCATTGAGTCTGGTCTACCATTCAATCATAGCTGATAAGTTTCTCAACTCCATTCTCCCACTTTCTTCCCGTATCCCGTGATCCCCTTGATACTCAGGAACCTATCTATCTCAGTCTTAATTATACTCAATGAACTGGCCTCCACAGCCTTCTGTGGCAATGAATTCCATAGATTCACCACTCTCTGATTGAAGAAGTTTCTCCTTACCTCCCTTCTAAAATGTATTCCCTTTACTGTAAGGCTGTGCCCTCGGATCTTAGTCTCTCTACTATTGGAAATATCTTTCCAACATCTACTCAGTTCAGGCCATTCAGTATTCTGTATGTTTCAATTAGATGCCCCCTCATCCCTCTAAACCTCATCAAGTATAGACCCAGAGTCCTCAAACATTCCTCATGAATGAAGTTTCTCCTTTTTGTGATGGTTCTCGTGAATGTCTTCGAACACACTCCAGGGCCAGTATATCTTCCTGAGCTTTGGGGCACAAAACTGTGCACAATCCTCCAAATGTAGCCTGACCAGTGCCTTTTCGAGCCCCAGGAGTCCTCTCAAAATAAATGCCATCATTGCAGTTGCCTTTCTAACTACTGACTCAATCTGCAAGTTTATCTTAAGAGAGTCCTGGATTAAATCTCCCAAGTCTCATTGCCCTTCAGACTTATGAATTTCCTCTCAATTTAGAAAATAGTCTTTGCCTCTATTCTTCCTGCTAAAGTGCAAGACCTCACACTTTCCCATCTGCCACTTCTTTGACCACTCTCCTAACCAGTCCAAATCCTTTTGCAGTCTCATTGCCACCTCAATTGGTCCCTCTGCCAATCTTTGTATCGTCTGAAAACCTAGCCAGAATGCCCTCAATTCCTTCATCTAGATCGTTAATGTATAATGTGAAAAGTTGTGGTCCTAACAATGAGCCTTATGCTACACCACGTCACTGGCTGCCATCCTGAGATGAATCATTTTATCCCTACTCTCTGCTTTCCACCAGACAGCCAAGCTTCTATTCATGCTAGCACCTTGCCTCTAATACCATGGACCCTTATCTTACTCTGTAGCCTCCTGTACGGCACCTTGTCGAAGGCCATCTTGAAGTCCAGGTAGATAACATCCATTGGCTCTCCTTGGTCTAAAATGCTCGTTACTTCCTGAAAGAATTCAAACAGATTTGTCAGACATGACCGCCACTTGTTTGAATTTAAGACATAACAGTTTAGATTTAATGGAAAATTACTGTTCATTAACAAATGTTCGTTAGTGCACAAAACGTATCAAATCTACAGCGCAGTTTTAAAACCCGTCCTTCGAGGAGATCATGACAATTACAAAAAAAACTGACAAGTTAGTTTTCAACTTCAAATACAGGGGAGCCTCAATTATCCGAATGTGATGGGCAGGCACTATTTCATTCGGATAATCAATTATTGGCTCAGAGTTTTAAAAGTCTGCCCCTCATTCAGGAGACTGCAGCAGGACACAGTGCATGAGGCCCTGCCCCCCCAACCCCAATTCCGTCCAACACCACCCCCTGCCCCAAACCCTGTCCTACCCCACCCCTGACCCCAACTCTGTGCAACACCTCCCCACCATCCCCAAATTCGTGCAACATCTTCCCCTGTCCCAACACTGCCCCTCCACCCCGAACACCATTCCCCCCAATCTCCAACCCTGTGCAACACCACCTCCTACCTCCAAAACTACCCGCCCGCTCCAACCCTGTGCAACACCACCTCCTGCCTCCAAAACCACCCCCTGCCCCAAACCCCATCCAACACTGCCCCCCACCACCCTCTCTCTGGGGCAGTTGTACTGAACACCAACAACAAGTCTCAAAATCTTCATTTGTCTCTGCACTGAGTATAGGAGTAGGGATGCCATGTTGTAGGATGTTGGTTAGGCCACTTTTAGAATACTTCACTCCATTCTGGTCTCCCTGCTCTCGGAAAGACATTGTTTAACTTGAAAGGGTTCAGAGAAGATTTACAAAGATGTTGCTGAGATTAGAAGGTTTGAACTATACTGAGAGGCTGAATAAGCTGGGTCTAATTTCTCTGGAGCATCAGAGACTGCAGGGTGACCTTATAGAGGTTCATAAAATCAAAAGGGTATTGATAAGGTGAATATCCTAGATATTTTTCCCACAGTAGGGGAGTCCAAAACTAGAGGATGGAGGTTTATGATGAGAGGAGAAAAATTTAGTAGGGACCTGAGGTACGTATGTGGAATGAGTGCCAGAGGAAGTAGTGGAAGCAGGTATGATTACAACACTTAAAAGGCATCTGAATGGGTACATGAATAGGAAGGGTTTAAAGGCATATGGGCCAAAAGTAGGCAAATTGGACTAAATCAGTTTAGGATAAGTAGGCATCGATAAGTTGGACCAAAGGGTCAGTTTCCATGCTGTCTAACCCTATAGTTCTAAATGCCCTGTTGAATGCCTCCGTTGTATCTGTTTCTATCACATTCCAGGAAATGCATTCCATATCCTAATTGCTCATTAAGTGAAAAAGCTTTTCTTCATGTCACCCTTGATTCATTTACCAAATGCTTTAAAGCAATGCCTTATTTTTGTTGTTCCTTTTATGAGCTGGAATACTTTCTTTTTATCTACTTTATCCAGCCTGCTCATGATTTTGTAAAGCTCTCTATCAGATCTATTCTCAGACTACTGTCTCCAAGGAGAACAATCCCCTTTCTTCAATCAGTCCTCATAACTAAAGTTTCTCATTCCTGGAACCATCCTTCTAAACTATTTCTGCACTCTCCCCAGTGCATTCACAGCTTTCATATAAAGTGGCTTTGAAAACTGCACACAATTCTCCAACAGAGGTCCATGAAGTGTCTTTTCCAGTTCAACATCATCTCCTTGCTGATGTATTTCAGGGTTCCACTAGTAAAGCTCAGCACACGTGCTTTATTTACATCATGATCCATCAGTCCATCATATACATTCAATTCCCTTTGCTACTGCACATTCTTCACGTTGGTAACCTTTTTTTTAATGCTGTGTATTATGATGTGCTTTCCCTCTCACATTTCGTTGCATTAAACTTTATCTGCAACCTATCTATGCACTTCACCTACTTGTCAATGTCCTTTTGGAATTGTACACAGTCCTTTTCAAGTTTTGGATCATCTGTAAAGATTGAAATCTTTTCCTGCACACTAATGTCTAGATAATCAATTTATATAAGATAAAATAAGAGTCCCAATACCAACCCCTCAGATAGTGGTTGTGTGAAGGACAGAGGGGCATTTCTCTAGCTATTGCACTGTTCTTCTTAACCATCACTGTTCCTTATCTGAACAACTTCTATCCAGGAATAGTCAACACACAGTCCTACATTTTCTTGAACCAGGTCTCTTAATGCCAGAGCACCATAATCCCACATGGAAATCTATGCATGTAACTCACCAAAATTACTTGTTATTCTCCATGCATACACAGAAATGCACAATAACTGTGATTTTAAAAACTTAAATTTCTCCAACTCCGCCTCCTAACTTGGGTAAGTAAATTGTTTAATTGACACTCATTAACTAAGAAAGCATTTGATGGACTTGCTTTCATTGGTGAATGCATTGAGTATGGGAGTTGGGATGTCATGTTGCAGCTATACAGGTACTGCAGAGGCCACTCCTAGAATACTGTGTTTAATTCTGCTCTCCTTGCTGTAGGAAAGATGTTGGTAAACTTGAAAGGGTTCAGATAAGATTTGCAAGGATGTTGCTTGGATTGGTGAGTTTGAGCTATGGGGAGAGGCTGAAAATTGGGGCACTTTTCCCTGGAGCATTGGAGGCTGTGCTGATCTTATTGAGATTTATAAAACCATGAGGGGCATGGTTAGGGTGAATAACTAAAATCTTTTACCCAAGGTAGGGGAGTCGAAAACTAGAGGACGTAGGTTTACATTGAGAGGGGAAAGATTTAAAAGGGACTTGAGGGACAACATTTCTCGTAGAGGATGGTGTTTGGATATATGGGTGTGTTCAAAGGAGGTTGTGGAAGCGGCTACAATTACAACATTAAAAGGCTTCTGGAAGTTTATATGAATAGGAAGGGTTTAGAGCATTATGGGCCAAATGCTGGAAAATGGGACTGGATCAATTCAGCACATCTGTTGTGCATAGACAAGTTGGACTGAAGAGTCTGATTCTATGCTGAATAACTCTATTCTAATGCTAGCTATCCTGGGCTCTCCTAGTTTTTTTTTGCACCCTGCTACTCCTCTCTGATGTTAATTCCTGAATCCCATACCCTTGCTGATTTATTTTAGTACACCACAGTGACTGAGGAATCAGGAAGGAGGTAGGTGCTGTATCTGGGGGAGGAGGCGGGGTGGAATTCACACCAGTGGGGGAAATCTGGGGGGGCAGGGGGTGTATTGGAAATGCCATTTCATGTCAGGGGCTTGTCGGGTCTGATGATGTGAGAGGGTCAACAGATCATAGCAGAAAAGTGAGATAGAGACTAGAAGGGGTGTAATCGAGTCAGATTGGTAGGGTGGAAGATGGTGCGGAAGTTAGACTTAAGCTAGTCTAACTTGTTAACCCGAGCCCTCAGAAATTTTTGAAACTTCAAGATGCAGGAGATTTATCAATTGGAAATTTCTGAATCCCAGAAAATTCCCATGGAATTAGATTTCTGCACAGTCGCAATGCACAACTCCAATCTATCCTGCTCCAACACATTTCTGGCCAGTGAGCCTCTTTATAGGGGAAGCAATGCAGAAAGGATTACTTGGAGACATTAAATAGAGTTTAAAAGAATTAGAGGTGATCCTATTGAAACTGATATAACTGGTACAAATGACTGAACTGGCTCCCATTTTGCCAACCTTCTAGCAAGCTGTTCAAATGAATGTCGTGACTTAGAGCCATTTTCCTGCCTTTTCCCCCATATCCTTGTAGACTATTTCTCTCTAAATATTCATCCAATGCCCTCTTGAACATCTCAATTGAACCTGTCTCCATCACATTTCCAGGCAGTACATTCCATACCTTAGGGTGGACTGTGTAGACCATTTACACTGTGTAAAAAAATGGTTTTTTTCACTTTGCATATATTACTGTTGCAAATCACTTTCAAACAGAATTGTCTCATTCTTGATCCTTTTATGAGTGGTAATAGCTTCACCCTCTTGACTTTATCCAGTCCCTGCATGATTTTGAAAAATTCTATCAGATCTTCCCTTTGGCGTTTTCTCTTCAAGGAGATCAGCTCCAGTGTCTTCAATTTATCCTCAAAACTGAAGTTCCTCATTCCTGAATTATTCTTATAAATTGTTTCAACATTATTTCCAATGCATTCACGTCCTTCTGATAGTGTGGTCATGCCCTAGAACTTTACTCAATAGTGTAGCTTTAACTATACCTTCTTTGAGTTCAACATCACTTCCTTGTTTTTGTACACTATATGCCCCTATTAATAAAGAAGAGGGCACTTTATTTACTAGTCTCTCCACCTGTCCTTCCATTTACAAAGATTTGTACACATAGATAACTCCTGTCCCCTGTTAGAATTGTGTATTATTTTGGAACATTATTTATTGTTGCTTTTCAATGTTCTTCCAACTTGTCACTTCTCTGCTTTGAACCACATCTGCCTTCTGTCTGGTCACTCCATTAACATGTCAATGTCCTTTTAGAGTTCCATAGTTCTCTTCACAGTTCATACATCTTCCATGTCCACATCATCTGCAAACTTTGAAGTTGTCCCCTGTACAACAAAATAAAGATCATTAATATTTATTAGGAAAAGCAAGGGTTCCAATACCTGGGGACTTCCATTAGTTCTTCCAGCCCAAGAACTAACCAGTTACTATTACTTTCTGTTTCCTGTTACTCATCCAATTTTGTATCATGTTGCTCCTGACTGTTTTTATTCCTACATCACCAGGAATCATAAGTGGCAGAGACGGTTTATTACTGATATTACTGACGGTAGCCTGAGAGAGAGTTTATTTTTGACAGTAGTCTGAGAGATGGTTTATTACTGACAGCAATCTGAGAGCTTTTACTGACGGTAATCTAAAAATTTATTATTATTATTACTGACAGTAGTCTGAGGGTGGTTTATGACTAATATTACTGATTGTAATATGAGAGACAGTTTATGACTGGTATTACTGACTGTAATCTGAAAAATGGTTTATTACTGATAGTATTCTGAGAGACAGTTTATAACCGATATTACTGATAGTAATCTAAGAGACAGTTTATTGCTGAGAACTATCCCTTAGATTACTTATTACTGATGGTAATCTGAGAGATGGTTTATTGCTGACAGTAATCTGAGAGACAGTTTATACTACTGATGGTAATCTGAGAGATGTTTTATTATTAATATTACCTGCAGTAACTTGAAAGACTGTTTATTTCTGATGGAAATCTAACGTATGATTTATTATTGTTAATATTTTTATTTTCAAAGACATACTTTATTTATAAATTATTGACAAGTAAATACAATAAATGCAAAGTAATGAAATAAAGTGGTACAATTACAACATTTAAAAGACATCTGGATGGGTATATGAATAGGAAGGGTTTAGAGAGATATGGGCCAAGTGCTGGCAAATGGGACTAGGATATCTGGTAAGCATGGACAAGTTGATCCGAAGGATCTGTTTCCATGCTGTACATCTCTGTAACTCTATAACCTTCCCCACAAGTCCATTGTATCACATGCCTTCCGACACATACAAATAAATGAATGCACTTTAAAGTGCACTTAAAAGGAGATAGTGTTTAGTCAAAAAAAATTAAAAGCAGATCTTTGGATGTTCTTAAGGCATTAAGTTTTAATCTGAGACCATGATTAGTTAGTTGATTTCATCACCTGTCAACATTAGATAATATTGCAATTATTTTAAACTCCTCAGTTTCCTGCTATTTTCTTAAAGTCAGTGTTGTCACCGGGTTTTCTTCTTAAAAGACAGAGAACCTTCTGTACGTTGTATTCATTCTACAGTCTAAAATCTATTATCCTTGCTCTGACCTGTAAACTTCTGACCTATATATGTTACATATATCTTTCATGTATGCAGAAATTGTTTTCAGGCTTAATAATTGTAGGCATTATTCTATTCCAACATGTGAAGATTCTCCTGAAGGTGTAAAGCAAATGGGAGATAATGGTCTCTTAACACTTCATATTGGGTGGGGTGTGGGATTGTTGATTGGTCTCAATGCCCTTAAGTAAAAACTCAGACTGGCTTTTGCATAATCTATGTTAGTTTTATTAAACTTGGCCAATTTATGAGAGGGAAATACAACATGTGGCCATTTTAAGTCAGTGTTTATATTCCATTTTAAATTATTGTCTCCGTGAAAGTCATTAGTATTAAATTGGCTAATCAATTTCAAACATCAGTTGGCCATTTTCTATATCATCATCACAAAACAAAAAAATCTGAAGAGGCTTGACTAGTTAAATGTTGACAAGATATTCCCTCTTAGAGGGAATCTCGAACTAAGCAGCATTTTTAACAATAAAGTGCTTCACACTTTAGACAGAGATGAAAATAATTTTCTTTTTAAGAGAGAGTTTTTGGTGTTCTGTGTTATAAAGAGCACAGCAAGTGTGCCATTGAATGAATTCAAGGTTATTTTAAACAAATTTTTGATTAACGTGGGGATTGAGATTAGGGGGCACATGGTCACAGAAGTAGAATTAATGTCACAGTCATATCTGCTATTATTTTATTGAATGGCAAAAAAGGTTCGATGAGTCACATGACTGCTCCAATTCAATGTATTCTTGCATAAAAACAACTTGCTAGAGAAACTCAGCGGGTTTGGCAGTTTCTATGCCGAGGAAGCAGAGTTAACATTATGGATCCAGTGACCTTTCTTTGGAACTGGGAGTAGCGAGCAAAAGTTGGTATATGCTGAAGACAGGGAATGTGTTTGAAGGAAGAGAGTGGTGGGGTGCAAAGGAGTAAGTAATAAATTGAGACCGGGTCTAGGAGGAAAGAAATACAGTTAGACCGACAAAGGGATGGATAAAAGCTGATAATGGGGACCATAAGTTGATGAAAATTGGTTGGTTATGATTAAAGCAGCTTGTGTGATGAAAGCATCTAGGATGTGGGGGTGTTTAAAGTAACGAACGTGTTCTGGCCTTAAAGTTATTAAACTCTATCCAGTCTTGAAGGCTGCAGGCATCCCTACATGAAAATAAAATGCATTTCCCTCTTCTCTCCCTCTGGGATCTGATTCCACATCTCACTTACTCGTTCCACCCCACTCCCCTCTACATGTCTAATGTAATGTAAACCTTTTCCTAGCTATTATCAGTTCTGAAGAAGGGTCACTTGATGCAAAATGGTAACTCTTGACCGATGCTATCAGACCTGCTGAGTTTCTCCAGCAATTTGTTTTTGTTTCAGATTTTTAGTGATTAGGATCATGTTGATCTTGTTAACTGAGGTTCTTGATTTGGGGTTTTTAACCTGGGCCAATTGGGAAAACCTTTAGCTGACCAATATAACCAAGAAATTACAATTTCCTCAGTTGAACACTGACAGAGCTGGCTGGCCACAGCCAGTGTACTATGCACTAGTAAATAAAAGGACAACTCTGTGATGGGACCCAGCTGAGTTTCTGCTGAAATTCATTTTCATAGCACCAGTTGCAAGATTGCCCGTGACTCAGTTCAATTAGACACTAGAATCAGCACCAGAAACAAATTTTTGCTTTGAAAGTATTTCCAAATTCAGTAAACTATGATAATTTGGTGCATGTGAATAATTTAACTAAAAATAGGTTATCAAACAAAAAAAACTAATCAGTGTCAATTTAGCTCCATATGTAATCTGATTTCAAAGTATCACAACCATCTATGTTGGGATGTAGTAGTCAATTTGCTTAAAAGCTTTTAAAATTGGTGTCCTTGGAACAGAAAAGATTACCTTCATATTTAGAGCCTCAATAAGGTCTACATATAAGAGCAATTTGTGGAATTTCTTCCAAAACTCAAATATGATACATGATTGGTTTTATCTTATTGTTTGCCTAAATGTTTTTTAAATCTTTTGAAGAGATCAACCAGAGTGTTTTGCCAAAAACGTATCAATTGATCCTCTGTAGTTCAGCAATAGTAGATACAACGGAACCGCAAAATGAGCCTTTTTGAAGATTCTCATTTGTTTGTAATGTGAAATACTGACCATTGGTCAAAAAAATTAAGCACTCCATTTGAGGAATAAATGATTATAGATAACAAGCGAGGAACAATTCTTCAAATTGTCTAAAATATAGGGGGGAGAAAAAACAATGTTAAATGCTGCTGAAAAGAGAGACATGACATTAACACTTTTCATCTTTCACTCATCGGGACAAATGCAAGAATGCCATTTTAAACCGTCACAGCAGTTTATAATCAAAGAAGATAACTCAGCTTTTTGTTGGTAAGTGCACTGTAATTGCCCAAGGTATTGCCAAGGAATTAGGACAAGAAACTAGGATAGATGCCCTAAGTTCCTGGGTAACTTAAAATGACATAAGGCTTGAGCACATTCCTTTAGTTTGCAGAAAACCTGGGTGTGACTGTGTGTCACTTGAGCATATTACCATATTTATTAGCAACTCTGGATTCTTCAGTGACTGGAAATGCACAGCAGGTCAGGCAGCATCCGAGGAGCAGGAAAATCGATGTTTCGGAAACCTGATGGAGGGCTCCTGCTCAAGACGTTGATTTTTTTACTCATTGGATGCTGCCTGATCTGCTGTGCATTTGCAGCACCACTGTAATCTTGACTCTAATCTCCAGCATCTGCAGTCCTCATTTTCACCTATTCTTCAGTGACTGTTCTTCAAAACCAAATCTGACAGTAGAGGTTTTGTTTGCAGTTTTGCAAGTATGAGTTGATTGAATATGGTCTGTATACTGCCTGTTACAAACGAGTGGAAGTACACATGGATTTGAGCAGCAAATCATTCGAATGCATGGCCTATGTACACATCACACAACTACTGAAGTCTTTAAATTACTTTTTTGTAGTGCAGTGGGTATGACGTTTGTACATTCTGCCAGAACAGATATTAAGATTTATGAGGATTTACTACTTTCCTCTCTGCTAGCATCTACTGTACAAGGATCAGAACAGAAGCATTGATAATATTTCAATCAAATCATCAGACAGTGATGCCAGTGACGTCTCAGCCATTTCCCGAACCAGCAGTGCCTCACGCCTCAGCAGCACAAGCTACATGTCTGTACAGTCAGAGCGGCCAAGGGGCAGTCGGAAAATCAGGTGAGTTTCACCTTTAGATAATGTATAATATAGTTTCTGCAGCTTTATATTTCATACACAATGATATTACGTCTCACTTATGTAATATTGCTGCTGGGTTTGCTAGAGGTTGTTGATCTGAACAATATTATACTCCATTGTTCAGCAGCAGTTCAATATTGTGCCAATAGTTGAAAGTTTCCTTTTCATTACATGTTGATGTATAGGAGTCCAATTCAAATATTTCCTTGATTTTGCATTATGAGTCACGGGCATTAAGTTGTGTTTAAACGTATTAGCTTTTCTCTGAGTTTTGCGAATAAAGGTAGAGCAATGTACAATTTATAATGGGTAAGGAGAAGAAGTTGTTTTACAATCAACCAGTTTGTCACATTCTGCTTAATTAGTTAGGTTCCATTTAAGTTGTTTTGATTTTATTTTGCATGCTGTGATTGTGAAGAAGGTCGAAATCCTTAGAAAACAGCAGGGATGTGGCAAATAAAAAAAGAGGAGGATATCGTGGGTGTTAGTAGAAGAGGGAAAGAGAGAGACGGGGCATACTGAAAGGAAGCCAAGAACAGAAGATCTGAGAAGGAGACGACATTCAGCTTCTGGTGACTTGAGGTAAAGCTCAGCTGCCTCTTTCCTGATACCTCCCATAGTTCCTTCAAAGCAATGCCCTCTGTTTAGTCATTCCCAGTCTCTCTAGATGCTTTAGGTCATAAAGCAGCAGACTTGTCCATTTTATCTCACTCAGCAGGGTACAGAAATATAAGGTTAGGCACAATAATAATTGTGAGCTTAAATAAATTCAAAGCAGTAAATTGATAATTTAGGTACAAGACTAATTAATATAAATGGTTATGAAAAATTACCAAGGAATGTTTGACCCAAATAGATCTTTTGATATTTTCATTACAAAGCAGAGCCAGGAAAAGATAGGCTTGTCCAAGTTCTGATCACAAGAAAAAGGCTTGGGATCGGGGTATTTCGCAAAATTAGGTTTATTTAACACAAACCATGTATTCCTGTCATCTGTCACAGACTCAAATTGAATTTCACACACTTCATAGCAAAATGGGCATCAGAAGCAGTTGCCTTTCAGCCTTTTTTTTTGTCCTCTCCCAACCTGCTCTTTGGATTGTTGTTTTTGGAGGAGGGAGAGGAAAGCTGAGAGTGCATCTAGCTCATACATTCCCTCCCTCCTACACACTCTCTCCCCAGCACCACCCCCACCACACCCTCCCCCTCAATCCCTGTCCCATCCACTCCCTCTAACCCTGCACCTACTTCCCCCTCACTCACTCAGCCTAACACAAACTCTCCCAGTCACTCCCATTTTATCTCAATACTCACCCATTCTGTCCCCATCTCTTTCATTCTAATTTTCAATCACACATGAGCATGAAATGGTATCTGTATGTATGAAATTAGGGAATAGCAAAGTCAGAAAACACTGGTGGTAACATTTTATAGATCCCCTCTACAGTTGGCCAGGGTATTAAAAAAGTCATAATTGGAGCTTTGTATCAAGGCAGTTTTGCAATTTTCGTCCTGACAGAACAAATAAATTTGGAAATACAGTCTGAAGGGTAACTTGTTGAATGTTTGTGTGACAATCTCCCATAAATTATTTTGGATTTAGTGCGCAATAAGTAAGCAATGCTTTCACTAAAAGTCCTCTGGGATAAAGCATACCATAACACAATCAATTCCATATTAAGTTTAAAGTAATTTATTCCAGTGCCAGATAATATACTTGAGGTTTTAATATCGAGGCATCGCTTAATGAGTTGCCAGCACAGGACTATTCAGTGAATGGAATTTGTCAGAGCTTGGACACTGATATATTTGAAAAAAAATGGATATTGAGATAAAAAGAGAGTTTGGTGCCAAAGAGAAATCAACTTTTTTGAAGGGAATTCTAAAACCATTTGGGAGGCAGTGACAAATAAAACGGGTACAAATATCTTAAGAAGCATAATGTACCTGACAGAGAAGATTAAATAGCCATTTGTACAGAAATATATCAACAGAATCTGTGTGCGTGTACAATATGTCAAAAATGGCATTCAGAAAGGTTTATCACATTTTTCAATAATGCAATTGTTGTTTGAGGATAGTTACTCCAAATATCTGTTCGTTGTTACACTCTCAGTCCTGAGTCACAATTAGTCATAAGGTACAGCAACAAACCCTTTGGTCCAACCAGTCCATACTGAACACAATCCCAAACTAAACTAGTTACACCTACTTGCTCCAGGCCCATATCTGTCCAAGCCTCTCCTATTCATGTACTTATTCAATGTCTTTTAAATATTGTAATTGTACCCACATCCATCACTTTCTCAGGACATTCATTCCACAGACGAGCCACTCTCTGTGGAAAACATTTGTTCCTCAGGTCTTTTTAAAATCTGTTGTTGTGGTTCTGTTCGCCGAGCTGGGAATTTGTGTTGCAAACGTTTCGTCCCCTATCTAGGTGATATCCTCAGTGCTTTGGAGCCTCCTGTGAAGCGCTTCTGTGATGTTTCCTCTGACATTTATAGTGGTTTGTCTCTGCTGCTTCTGGTTGTCAGTTCCAGCTGTCCGCTGCAGAGGCGGGTATATTGGGTCCAGGTCGACGTGTTTGTTGATGGAATCTGTGGATGAGTGCCATGCCTCTAGAAATTCCTGGGCTGTTCTGTTTGGCTTGCCCTATAATAGTAGTGTTGTCCCAGTCGAATTCATATTGTTTTGTCATCTGCGTGTGTGGCTACTAAGGATAGCTGGTCGTGTCATTTCGTGGCTAGTTAGTGTTCATGGATGTGGATCGTTAGCTGTCTTCCTGTTTGTCCTATGTAGTGTTTTGTGCAGTCCTTGCATGGGATTTTGTCCACTACATTGGTTTTGCAGATGATCTTTTTCATCTCTCCTTAAACATGCCCCCTAGTCTTGAAGTACCCCATTCTAGGGAAAAGCCAACTACCGTTACCTCTACCTATATCTTGCATGATTTTATAAACTTCTATAAAGTGTCCTCTCAACCTCCTATGCTCTAGTGAATAATGTCCCAGCCCATCCAGCCTTGCTTTATAACAAACCTTCCATACCTGGCAACATCCTGGTAAATCTTTTCTGGACTCTCTCCAGCTTAATAATTTCCTTCCCATAACTGGGCAACCAGAACTGAACACTATATTCCGAAAGAGGCCTCACCAGTGTCCCATACAATCTCAACATGATTTCCGAACTACTATACTCAAAGGACTGTGCAAGGGTACCAAATAGCTTTTTAAGCACCCTGCGCATATGTGATGCAAACTGCAAAGAATTATGTACCTGCACTCTAGATCTCAAGGCCCTACCATTAATTGTATAAGCCTTATCCTTTTTTATTGTATCAAAATGCAATACCTCGTATTTATCACTCACAACTCCATCTGCCATTTTTCAACCCATTTGATTCAGATTCCTTGGTATTCTTAGAAAACCTTCTTCACTGTCTATTAATTTTGGTGTCATATGCAAACTTATTAACCAGGCCTTCTATATTCTCAACCAAATCATTTATACAAATGACAAACAAAAGTGTTGTTTTCACAAAGCTTCCAAAAGTAAAATGTTTTGGAAAACTTTTATTTTTTACTTCGCACCAGTGCTCCTATTGGAGGTCTCCCAGTTGACAATCTGAAGTAATGTTGGCTTTGCATACTGGTCCATCAGTTTATACCTATCATCCATTCTTTTATTGCAATAAATAGCTGCATATTGACAAATAACTGAACCCTCTGGGGTTGGACATCACTCCACACACCATGTAGGATCACCTACAAAGAACTTTACATCCTAGCGATCTTTATGAGCAAGAAGTGACTGGAACTGTCTCAGTCTCTGAATGTTCTGGCTTTTGCGAGTCTCAATCCAGGAATTGAATGCAAAAGTCAAGGTGAAGTGCGAGGGAGTAATGCACTATTGCTGGAGTGTTGGATGCAACATTATACTCATGCCCCATCCATCCATTGGGTGACAAAATGAATATGATGCTGCTTTAAAGAGAATCAGGGAAGTTAACCCTGGATAATTATTGATTTATTCTGACATTAACATCATAATAATAAATTAGCTGCTCATTTTCACCTTTCTGTTTGTGGACCTGGCTGTGTGTAAATTTGCAAGTGCAAATCCTACATTGCATCAGTGACTAAACTCCAAAAGTACTTTCTTCACTGTAAAGCACTTCCAAACATTCAGTGAAAGGTGGTGTATTAATGCCAATGTTATTTTTCTTGTGTTTACTTTTTGTGAATGACAGTGTTCATCGTGAAGGTTTACACTAAAGACATGGTATGATGAGGTTGTCACTTTAACTTGTTTTGTCCTTGTTTTTGCTAAAGACAAGTCATAAAGGCAGGGGTGACAAAATGTCTGGAAAATCTCTAGTTTAACAATGGCAGGGAAATGGCCAGTTCTCCCAGTTCAGGTTTTCTCTGGTTTAGTTTAGTTGTCGTAGTCACAGAAACTGCTGCATGCAAAAAGGGGTTCCATGCTTCAGCAAATGATTTCTGCCTGACGTTTCTCTCTGAAATTTCTCCTGCCTATAAAAACCTGTGTTTGAATTTACCTTTTGCCAGAAGGTGTCTTTATGGGATGTTGTGGGAATTGGAGCAGCTCCTTAGTTAAGTTGCAGTATTGAGTCATTGAGTTTTCATATAGTTGTTATTCTAAATTCTGTTTTCTTTTGTTCGTTTCAGTTGTAGTGTTTAAATAAATTCTGTTTTGTGTAAAGCCAAGTGGTTTGACCAGCTGCATCACATCTGGAATATCCACCTCACATCTGTCTTTAAAATAAAAAAAAGTTAGGGTATAGGCTACCTTCTTGAAATATTTTGAGGGGGTGTGATCTGGTCCATAACAATGAATGGATGTGGATTTTCCCTGACAACAGGGGTGACTGTGAGACCGAAGCTGTCACCTTTAGTGGCTGCAATAGCCTCAGTCCTCCAACTTGTTTGTGCAGAGCTGGATGAATATGTTGTTGATACATTCCTCATCATTGCAGAGACACTTAGAGTCATGGCACACAGTATGGGAGTTGTTGTTTCTGTATTCCCCTGGGAGCATTCTATTGTATCACCTTACGAGGGTGGTTCTGCAGTCACTATAGCCTCAGATACTGTGCTGCATTTCATGTTGCCATGTGTTCAGATGTAACAAAGAATGAATGATGATCATGGCTCCAAGTCTGATGTTTGCTTGCCTACTGGTGGATTT
This sequence comes from Hemiscyllium ocellatum, assembly GCF_020745735.1. Lineage (NCBI taxonomy): Eukaryota > Metazoa > Chordata > Chondrichthyes > Orectolobiformes > Hemiscylliidae > Hemiscyllium > Hemiscyllium ocellatum. Next base: position 90,560,380 of record NC_083403.1, read on the forward strand.
TATTGCTACATTAATAACCAATGTAGTGTTCCTTGTTCACTTCTGTTGCTAAAAGGTACAGAGTATTCTTGTTTTATTTGTTCATATGAGGCCATACATAATTACCCAGAGATCAATTAAGAGTCAACCACATTGTAGGGGGTTTGGAGTCATATGTAACGTAGACATATAGAAACCTGGAGCAGAAGTAGGCCATTCAGCCCTTTGAGCCTGCACTGTGATATGATCATAGCTGATGCCTTTAATTTTAGAAAACCATTATGTATCCCTTTCTTGAATACACTCAGTATCCCAGTCTCAACAGGTTGACTATCCCCTGAATGAAGAAAGTTTTCCTCATCTCAATCTGCCTATATCCTGAGGTTGAAACCCTTGGTTCTAGACTCCCCAGACAGTGCAAACATCTTTCCTGCATCCAGTCTGATCCCTGTTAGAATTTTGTATATTTCAATCAGATCTCCCTTCAGCTTTTTAAGATCTAGTGAATACAGGCACAGTCAAACTAATCCCTCGTAATGGGATACTCCTGTCACTTCTAGCATCAGCTTAGCGAACCTTCATTGTACTCCATCTTTGGCAGGGAGTAGGGAGAGCAATACCATTCATAATACTCCAGGTCTGACTTACCAAGGCCCTGTACAACTGCAGTAAGACATTCCGAATTCTAAACTCAAATCCTCTTGCAATGAAGGCAGTGAATTGCTGTGGCTTTGGAGTCATGCACACAACAATGTAAGGATGACAGGGTGGCACAGTGGTTAGCATTGCTGCCTCACAGGGCCAGGGACCTGGGTTCAATTCCCGCCTCAGGCGACTGACTGTGTAGAGTTTGCACGTCCTCCCCGTGTCTGCGTGGGTTTCCTCCGGGTGCTCCGGTTTCCTACCACAGTCCAAAGATGTGCGGGTCAGGTGAATTGGCCATGCTAAATTGCCCGTAAGGGGTATATGTAGGGGCTTCGGCGGGTCAGTGTGGACTTGTTGGGCCGAAGAGCCTGTTTCCACACTGTAAGTAATCTAATCTAATCTAATTTCCTTCCCTGAAGGACATTAGTGAAGTATGTGGGTTTTTATGACAATTAACAATGATTTCATGGTCATCAGTAAATACTTAAATCCAGAGTTTTTTATTTGATTTCAAATTCTACCATCTGCTATGGCATCATTAGCTGAGTTTCCCAACTAGTAGTCCAGCAAAATACAATTGGGCCATTGCCTCCCCTTCAGTTAATCTTTTTTTTAATTGCACAATACTCAGTCTACAATAGACTGTTCTCTAGTTAGCTGCTCAACATACTGTTCTAAAAGTCCAAGTCATATAAACTGCAAGAAATCTTACTCCTTTATTACTGTTGATTTGATTGTCCAGTATATATGTGGATTAAAGTTACTCATGATCACCTTTGTTGCGTGGGTCTGTAATTTCCCATTAAGGCCTTCTCTTGCCTTTGGACAACTTCACACACCAACATTTTCTGCACCTTGCGGTTTCTTATCTTCATGCTTACAGACTCCATAGTTTTTCAGCCTTCCTTTCTATTGTATTAATTCTTCCTTTGCTGATAAACCGCCCCACATTCCTTTCATATTTGTATGCCATTCCTACATATTGAATATCCCTAAATGTTCAGTCCCCATCCTTGTTCACTCTTCAGCCTTGTTCCCTGTAACTGCAACAATTACATAATTATTTGTGTCTGTTTGCATTGTTAGTTCATTTACTTACTGTGAATGCTCCATAAATCTTATTTATCACCTTATTTTGCACTATGGCCCTAATTGTTTATTGCCCTTGCTTTTTCTGTTTTTACTTTTGCTTCTTAATTTTCTGTATTTCATTTCTATCCTTGATAAACCCCCCCCCCCGCTCCCCTTCACTGTGCCCCTGCTCAGCTTCCCATCTCCCTGCCATTCTAGCTTAAAACCCCCTGACAGCATTGGCAAACAGTCACACTGTTATCCCCCTCCCAAATGTGATCCAATACAGGGGTGTAATTTTATAGACCTTATATACAAACATTTCCAGTACTGACAAACTATTGCTTTTCATTGTCCTGCATTATGTTTAAACTTGCATAGCAATCAACTTACGAATTGACTCCAGAGCAAAACCCATTCACAAACCAGGGACTGCTCATACTGATTAAGCTAGGGAACTTTCACATTCCAGTAACACCCACTACAATCCAATCTTGAACTCTCTACCTTATTTTGTTTATCCTATTGGGCTGCAGCAATTTGATTAGTTGAGCAAGTAGAAATACTCACCTGACCCTACTCCAAAAGCTTTCTAATTAGAGCTGCTTGAAGACACACCCTACAAAGACACACCCACCGCCAACAATACAACTGCCTGAATTAACCACTTTCCAATTATGCTGCTTCATATCAAGTTACTTCCAGTTGACTGCCGTACTCTCTTTTCAGTCCAGACTCGGTCATGATGGTACATTTTCTTCCCTAAAGGACATTACTAACCATTAATATTTCATGGCATTAACAATGGTCACTATGTTGACTGAAACAGTTCCTAGAACACACAAATCTTTCTCTAACCTCTTTATTTTAGCTTAGCTGGTGAGAGGTCCAGAGTCGACATCAAAGTAATAGTCAAGCTCTCACTTGATGGACCTCTGTGTACAATATATCATAAAAGCAGTACCGTTTATAGCCCTCATATCTCTCAACCCATACTTTTCACGAGTCATAAATAAATAAGCAGTGCAGTTACCAATGCTCCATTGAATAGACGAAGCAGCCCAAGGCACACCTGCAGCTTCAGCATATGCACTCAGACACACATTTTAAAATTGATGATACATCGTTGTTTCAGCAAAACTTTTAACTATTGCTTTCCCAATACTCTATTAGTTATTAGACCAGCTTTAGATCCCAGATTTTTATTGAATTCAAACTTTACCATCTGCCATTGTGGGATTCAAATCCATACCATAGTAACCCAATGACGCTACTGCTTTGCCACTGCCTTCCATCCTGAGAACATCAAAAGATGTAATGGCCAGATTTCCATCTAATCTTCTAGTATGGAAACACCCCTAACATATCCTTTTGCAGCTCAGTGTCCATTTTTGTTTGAGAATAATCTTGTGAAAAGCTTGGCACATTTTAGTCACTAAAAGGTGCTATTGAAATGCAAGTGGTTGTTGCAATTGACAACAGAGAGACATTTCACAACCTAAAACCTGTTAATCATTAGTGTTGGATTGCTGTGAGGTAAGAACATGCTTCCCTCCCCATGCCTTCAGATAAGTACACCTAGTGTTCTTTTTCCAAACAAGTTGTATGATTTTTTTCAGCCTGGCTCAAATATTTCTTATGTTGCAATATATTTCTCATTTTGGGGTTGAACAAAACCTGCTAATATGAGCAGCATTTTGTTGGAAGTTATCTAGATCTCTGTGCATGTGATTATCTTTTCAAATTAGGGTGGCACAGTGGCTCAGTGGTTAGCTGTGCTGCCTCATAGAACGAGGGGCCTGTGTTCAATTACACCTTTGGGCGACTATCTGTGTGGAATTTACACATTCTCACTGTGTCTGCTTGGATTTCCTCAGGGTGCACTGGTTTCCTTCTACAGTGCAGGTTAGGTGGATTGGCTATGCTAAATTGATTATAGTATCCAGGGATATGCAGGTTAGTTGGATTAGCTATGAAAAATGTGGGGTATGGGGATAGGTCTAGGTGGAATGATTGTCTGAGGGTTGGTGTGGACTTGATAGGCCAAATGTTTCCACACTGTAGGGATTCTACAAAAGCCTCATTAATCCCTTTAAAATGATGTTCAACTGCAATCATTCAGCCAGTTTATGTCAATTTTGTTACATTAATTTTATTTGCATTTAAGCTTTGTTTTTATTCATTTTGTTAAGTTTCATTTCCCTTTCCTCACTTGAACCCTTTTGTGTTGCTCACATGTATGTTAATTTTCCTGTTTGTATTGTTTTTATTTTCTTTTACCTTTGCCCTTCTCCGTTGTTTTGTGTTTTAGTTCATCCTGCGTTCGTGAGCTTCTGTGTCTCAGCTGTGTGAATGGGGAGAATGAGGATGAACAGAAACCTAAACCTAAGCCTGTGAAACCCAAAAACCTGCCAAACCAACAAACAATTGTTGCAGACCCAAGGCCACTGCCTAAGGAGGCACATGATCTCTCCACATAGAAGAGTTGGTCGAGTTAGAACTATAGTCAGCATGACAATACATGCAGTGATGCATTTTCACAAAAGAGTAAACAAGAATTAATTAAAAGACAACATAAAGTACCAAAACTATTTTGAAAAAAGTCATTGTATCTACAGTTTTGTATTGAAATTTAAATTGTGTAATAAAAAATAATTTTCATCAAAAAATTCTGAACGTTTGTTCATGTGACAAATTTGAGGCTAATGAGGCACTGTCATCTGCTAAGGATCTCTAACAATGCCCTGTGCACAACTAAATGATTTTTGAGATAATGATATTATCATGATATCACCTCCATCTCTTGCTAGAAAATTGTGCCTGTTTATTAACAATCCAGTTGAGCAAATCACACTGCAAGTGCAGAAATGAGAGAGTACAGAATAGAGCTAAAGGCTGAGTTTTTGAAAAGCTATTCAGAAGTTTTGAGTCATTTGTTAGGGAACACTATTCCTAAATAAAACTAAATCTCCCAAATGCAGCAAGTATCCTTTCAAACAGTGTTAATGCTTTCCTTCAAGCAAACATGTTTTAGATTATCTTTCCAGAAATCTTCCCAAAGTATATTAATGTGATTTTTTTTAAAGACTCACTTTTAGGTAGCAAACGGCTCAATGGATAGTACTGCTGACTCACAATGTTGCGGTTTGATTCCAACCCTTGGTGACTGTCTTTGTGAAGTTGTACCTTCTTGGTTCTGCCAGGTGCTGTGGTTTCCTCCTAATTCCAGAGGTGTGTAGATTAAGTGGATTGGCCATGCTAAATTACCCAGTAACATCCAGGGATGAGATTAGATTCCCTGCAGTGTGGAAACAGGTCCATCCTCCAGTCCACACCGATGCTCCAAAGAGTAAACCACCCCAACCCATTTCCCTCTGACTAACACTATGGACAATTTAACATGGCCAATTCACCTGACCTGATGTACAAGCTAGATGGATTAACCATGATAAATACGGAATTACAGGAATAAGTGGGGGTGAGATGCTCTTCCAATAAACCAATTGGCCTCTTTCTGCAATGTAGGGATTCTACGATTCCATGTTTTAAATAAGATTGTAATGGCTTATTTTTCACTGTTACTTGGAAATTCACTTTTCCACATCTAATATTGTAGAGAAATTTCACTTTTAAATGTAGTTTACATTGCAATTTTGCCTTTGCAATGGAACGCACAATCCCTAGCCAAGTAAAATAGTTTTGCAATGCATTGCCATTGCAGTCTGAGTGCCTTTTAATTCAATCATTTGAAATTCAACTCATTTAAGAGATCCTCCAGAATTTATTTTGGTAAACTTTTAGCTTTTCTCACCTACACAGATTAACATTTTGAGCTTTCTCCCGTTATACATCATGAAAAAGTCTCAAGTGAATTAAAGGTACTTTATTTAATCTGTTTATTTTGGTCAGTTTTTCTGTTCTGTTAAGGAAGAAGCTTTTAGCATTGAAAAGTGGATCATGTTCTATTATAGGTACTTGTGTCAGCACCAGGTTTAGCAATGTTAGAGTCTGAGTAAAGTTAGATTCAACCATCTTACACTGATTAAAATGAAGGATTTAAAATAAAAACAAATCTAATAGATTAGATTCGGATACTTACAACGTGGAAACAGATCCTTCACACCAAGTCCACACCGACCTGCCGAAGCGCAACCCACCCAGACCCATTCCCCTACATTTACCCCTTCACCTAACACTATGGGCAATTTAGCATGGCCAATTCACCTAACCTGCACATTTTTGGAGGAGATCGGTGCAAACTCCACACAGAGAGCTGCCTCAGGTGGGAATTGAACCCGGGTCTCTGGCGCTGTGAGGCAGCAGTGCTAACCACTGTGCTAATAATAAATAGGAAGCTCTAAGTTATGTTTTCGTATTATTTCACCAACTCTGTTGAAGCAGTGACGGAAAGATCTTGTGCAGTAGTTCCAATAAATGCAATGGGACCATGATTTCAGACTTGCTGATCTGGATCCACCTAGCCTAAGCAAAGAATTCACCCTTTTTCTACCAAAAAGATGTGAATATATTAATTATATTTTCAATGTAAATTTTATTTTAAGCAGAAGTGCAGTTTGACAAAAAGTAAATGCTGCAGATCCTGGAAATCTAAAATAAAAACAGATGCATTGGAAATACTCAGCAGGTCAAGCAGTATCTGTCAAGACAAATTACTAACTCTGATGAAACACAAGCATTAACTTTCTTTCCTTCCACAAATGCTGGCTGAACTCAAAGAATATCCAGCATTCGTGATGTCTGACAATCTTTTGTTAAAAGCATCTGATATGGTATATCAAACTCCTGGAATTTCTTGTCTCTTCTTCTGTAACACCACTCTTATTGTCCCTACACCCCAGAGACTGCAGCACTTGAAGAAGGTGGCTCAATATCGCCACCTTAGTGGTAATTAAGGATGGTAATTAATGTTAGTCCAGCGGCCAGCATCTGCATTCCATGAATGATTTGAAGAAATACTAAGTAGAACTTGTTTTCAACAGGTGTCATCAGATAAGCAATCTTTTAGCCTGTCTGGAAATTGAGAAAGATATTCAACTGAACTAGGTTTGTTAATTTTAGGAGATGTAGGTGTCAAGGCATTTATTACCTATCCCTAATTGTCCTTGATTTGAGTGTCTGCTTAGGCCATTTCAGAGGACAGTAAAAGGTTAATCACATTTCTGTGGTTTGGAATTGATTGTGGGCCAGATCAGATTTCTTTCCCTAAAAGATATTGTAAACCAGATGAGTTTTTAGCGATAATTCATTGTAGTTATCATTGCTGAGACAAGATTACCATTCCCTATTTTCTTCAGTGTAATTGAGTTGAAATTTCGCTGGCTGCTGTGGGAATCTTTGAACATATGTTCTCAGTGTGTTAGTCTGATTGTCTGAGTTACTCATTCAGTGTCTAACGCCACTATGCCACCACCTCACCCTTGTCAATGATTTTCAGTGTTTGTCAATTATTTTGATGTGAGTATGTGAACACATTATTAATTGAAGTAAATAAATCTAATCCTACGTGTTGCAGGCAACACTAAGCTGGATAGCAATGCGTGCTGTGAGGAGGAGCAGCATAACTTGGACAAGCTGGCTGAGTGCACATACAAATACAATTTAATGTGGATAAGTATGAGGTTATCTGTTTTGGTGTCAAAAACAGGAAGGCAGATTTTTTTTCCCTTTCTTTTCTTTTTATTTGATGTCTGACCATCCTGTTCTTTGTTTTTTCTCTTTCTTTTGCCCCTACAAACGGTACTGCTTATTTCTTTTCCCCCAACACCCATGTTGTGTGTGTGCAGGTGTGAGAAACAGTGAAAGACACATGGTGCACAAATCTTTATTCAGTTTCCACCACCAGGAAGAAAGGAAACAGGAAGGCAGATTATTATCTGAATTGTGGCAATTTAGGAAAAGGTGATGTGCAATGAGACCTGGGTGCCATGATAGAATAGTCAGAAGGTGAGCATGCGGGTGTAGCAGGCAGTGAGGAAAGCTAATAGCTTGCTGTTCTTCACAGTGAGGGGATTTGAGTACAGAATAGGGACATCTTGCTGCAGTTACACAGGGCCTTGATAATGTATATTGTATATGTGTGCAGTTTTGCTGTCCCAGTCTGAGAAAGGACATTCTTCTCGTTGAGGAAGTCCAGGGAAGTTTTCACCAGGTTGATTGCCTGGATGGTAGGACTGATAAAATAAAGAAAGACTGAATCGATTGTATTTAGAAGAATGAGGGGGGGACATCATAGAAATATATGATCTTAGAGTTCAGGTGCATAGTTCTCTGAAAGTGGAGACACAGGTAGATAGGACAGTGAAGGAGAATTTTGGCACACTGGCCTTCATTCACACATTCCAGTTTGTTTACATTCTTCCTACATTGTGGTACTCAGAACTGTGTGCAATAGTCCAGATGTGGCCTAACCAGTGTCCTATACCAATTCATTATAAGTTTGAATTGCCCAACCTAAGCGGTTTGCCTGCCTCTTGGAACAAAGAGGAACCAAAAGGTTAATCACATTTCTGTGGTTTGGAATTGATTGTGGGCCAGATCAGATTTCTTTCCCTAAAAGATATTGTAAACCAGATGAGTTTTTAGCGATAATTCATTGTAGTTATCATTGCTGAGACAAGATTACCATTCCCTATTTTCTTCAGTGTAATTGAGTTGAAATTTCGCTGGCTGCTGTGGGAATCTTTGAACATATGTTCTCAGTGTGTTAGTCTGATTGTCTGAGTTACTCATTCAGTGTCTAACGCCACTCTTGGAACCTGCCTCCTGCCTCTTGCCTCTTTCCTCTGACTAATGCAATACAATGTCTACAGCTCAGACTCAAGCTCCTCAACTCCAATCTAAAGTCAGTAAGTTGATCACTGTGGGTGGCTTTGGTCTCTAGCAGCACTGACATACTGCGACTGTTACCTCTTGTCCTGTGTCATAGGGCATTGAAAACTCACTAGGGTTTATGAAGAGAAACCCTCCATGAATTCTGCCAAAAATGACACACTTCCAATTTCTGGTAGGAACCTAGGGCTTCCTATTATCTTGCACTGTAATATTGATACCCAGTGTGGAGAACTCCAGAGAAAGATGCTGCATGTATTGTCCCAAATTGTGTGGAATTAAACACCTCAATTCAATTCTTGCTCAAAGTTGAGAAAGCTGCTCCTACTTTTATTAGAAAAAAAGTCAACGCATGTCAACTGGAGGAAAGAAAACTCAACCAGGATTCTCGGTCCTTATTACTATTGGGTTATCAGTGTTTCCAAGGAAAGTTAAAACCTAGGAGCTGGATAATTGGATCATTCAAAAGCTCCTTTTGTTATAACCTGAGGTGGATATGCTGAGAGGAGGATGCTAAAAGGCTGCAAAATGACTTGGACAAGCTGGCTGAGTGCAAATGCAAGTGCAATTTAATGCAGATAAATGAGATTTTATCTGCTTTGGTGTCAAAAACAGGAAGGCAGATTATTATCTGAATTGTCATGATTTTGAAATGCCAGTGTTGGACTTAAGTTAAAAATCACACGACACCAGGTTATAGTCCAACAGGTTTATTTAGAAGCACTAGCTTTTGGACCGATGTGTTAATGACAATGACCTCTGATGGAGACTGTATTTCTGTGGATATTGTAAAAGCGTGGGCATTGTCCTGTTGCTTACAGCTTTCATTGTTGAATAGCTTACTGAAGAAATGGTCTGGGCTTACACATTGAGAATTAGGTAAATTGTCAGTACCTTGTCAATATTCATGATATTATTGTAGCAGATGCCAAAGCTGTAGAAAAATGAGAAGCAAATCACCAATTTTAGAAAACAAAAGTTGTGATTCATTTTGTAACTGGACCATGAAATTCTGTAGATGGTCGATACTCATCTGCAGCATGAGTCTATTGAATTTGTCGCAATGAATGAAATTCCTGTTATAAAGAAAGTGTCATTTTTTCAGTATCAAGTTTCTATCATTCTTTCTAAGCAAACGGTCAATATTTAATATTTGTGCTCACTTTGATTATTTTAATGGTAATTACAAATCCTGTTTTAATGTATTTAGTAACATGATTATTAACCCTGATTGGGTTAGACGACTTGAAAAAGCTTCACATTTTAAGCAATTCTCCATCTCTCATCTAAATTCATTGGTCATTTTATTTTTATTCGTTCAGGGGATATGGGCATCGCTGGATAGGTCAACATTTATTGCCCATCATTAATTACCTGGAGGTTAGTTAAGAGTCAATCACATTGTTATAGACCTGGAGTCACATAAAGGTCAGACTAGGTAAGGATAGCAGTTTCCTTCCCTAAAGGGCATTAGTGAGCCAGATGGGTTTTTGGCACTTGGCAATGGTTTCATGGTCATCATTAGATTCTTAGTTGCAGATTTTTTTTATTTAATTCAAATTCCACCATCTGCAATGGTAGAATTCAGGCATGCGTCCCCACAATATTACTGGCTCTTTGGCATAATAGCCTTGCAATAATGCCATTGGCCATTGCATGCCCTGAGTAAGTACCAATGTAAGCAGCATGCAACCATCATATTGCTTGAATGTTCACAGCAGTCACTGTGCTATTGAATAGCTGCACTCTTGGAAAGGGTTCACAAAATCCTGGGAATATAGAACTACTTAAAGCTGATCTGCAGTGCAGTCTGGCTGAAGCAGGTCATCAAAGTGATAGGTAAGTGAATTTAGCTTGAAGAACAATCTGCAGTAGATGCTGCGCTGGATGCCTTATGAAAAGAGATGTGGAGGAGAAGAGATGTAATCCATGTAAGTGGCCATAGAAATAGCAGATGTATTGGTGATCATTTTCTCAGCATTCTGTAAACTGTGGAAAAATTCCAATGGGCTGGAGGGAAGCTAAGGAACCCTGACTCCTTAAAGTCAGGGTTCCTTAGAGAGAGAGTATGGGGAATTATTGACCAGTTAACCTGGCATCTGTGGTGGGGAAAATGCTGGAGTCAATTATTAAGGATGTAATAAGCATTTAGAAAATGATGACAGAATCCTGATGATCAGCTTATGCCTGAAACATTGATTCTCCTGCTCCTCAGATGCTGCCTGACCTGTTGTGCTTTTCTAGCACCACACTCACGGTATCAGAGGTAATGTTTTGATGGGGATATTGAACTGGTTGGCAGACAAGAAGCAGAGAATTGGAAGAAACAGGTCCTTTTCAGGGTGACAGGCAGTGATGAATGGGGTGTTGTAGGGTTCAATCCTACACCCCAGCTGTTCACATTAGATGAAGGAATTGAATTTGCAGATGACACTAAGCTGGATGGCAGTGTGTGCTGTGAGGAGACTGCTAAGAGGCTGAAGGGTAACATGGACAAATTGGCTGAGTGGACAAATACTTGGCAAATTCAATATAATGTGGATAAATTGACTTTAGTGCCAAAAGCTTGAAGGCAGATTATTATCTGAATTGTGGCAGTTTAGGAAAAGATGAGGTGTCATGGTGGAATAATTACTGAAGGTTGGCATGCAAGTACAGCAGGCGGTGAGGAAATCTTATGAGATGCTGGCCTTCATAGTGAGAGAGTTTAAATATCAGAGTAAGGATATCTTGCTGCAAATGTGTTGCTGGTCAAAGCACAGCAGGCCAGGCAGCATCTCAGGAATAGAGAATTCGACGTTTCGAGCATAAGCCCTTCATCAGGAATAAGAGAGAGAGAGCCAAGCCGGCTCATAGTCCCACAACCCCGCACCGCCCGTTTCTACCTCCTGCCCAAAATCCACAAACCTGCCTGCCGGCTCATAGTCCCACAACCCCGCACCGCCCGTTTCTACCTCCTGCCCAAAATCCACAAACCTGCCTGCCCCGGCCGACCCATTGTCTCAGCCTGCTCCTGCCCCACCGAACTCATCTCCCAATACCTCGACACGGTCCTGTCCCCTTTAGTCCAAGAACTCCCCACCTACGTTCGGGACACCACCCACGCCCTCCACCTCCTCCAGGATTTTCGCTTCCCCGGTCCCCAATGCCTTATTTTCACTATGGACATCCAGTCCCTGTACACCTCCATCCCCCATCACGAAGGACTCAAAGCCCTCCGCTTCTTCCTTTCCCGCCGCACTAACCAGTACCCTTCCACTGACACCCTCCTTCGACTGACTGAACTGGTCCTCACCCTGAATAACTTCTCTTTTCAATCCTCCCACTTCCTCCAAACTAAAGGAGTTGCCATGGGCACCCGCATGGGCCCCAGCTATGCCTGCCTCTTCGTAGGATATGTGGAACAGTCCATCTTCCGCAACTACACTGGCACCACCCCCCACCTTTTCCTCCGCTACATCGATGACTGTATCGGCGCTGCCTCGTGCTCCCACGAGGAGGTTGAACAGTTCATCAACTTTACTAACACCTTCCATCCCGACCTGAAATTCACCTGGACTGTCTCAGACTCCTCCCTCCCCTTCCTAGACCTTTCCATTTCTATCTCGGGCGACCGACTCAACACAGACATCTATTATAAACCGACTGACTCCCACAGCTACCTGGACTACACCTCCTCCCACCCTGCCCCCTGTAAAAACGCCATCCCATATTCCCAATTCCTTCGTCTCCGCCGCATCTGCTCCCAGGAGGACCAATTCCAACACCGCACAACCCAGATGGCCTCCTTCTTCAAGGACCGCAGATTCCCCCCAGACGTGATCGACGATGCCCTCCACCGCATCTCCTCCACTTCCCGCTCCTCCGCCCTTGAGCCCCGCTCCTCCAACCGCCACCAAGACAGAACCCCACTGGTTCTCACCTACCACCCCACCAACCTGCGCATACAACGTATTATCCGCCGCCATTTCCGCCACCTCCAAACGGACCCCACCACCAAGGATATATTTCCCTCCCCTCCCCTATCAGCGTTCCGCAAGGACCACTCCCTTCGTGACTCCCTTGTCAGATCCACACCCCCCACCAACCCAACCTCCACCCCCGGCACCTTCCCCTGCAACCGCAGGAAATGTAAAACTTGCGCCCACACCTCCACACTCACTTCCCTCCAAGGCCCCAAGGGATCCTTCCATATCCGCCACAAGTTCACCTGTACCTCCACACACATCATCTATTGCATCCGCTGCACCCGATGTGGCCTCCTCTATATTGGTGAGACAGGCCGCTTACTTGCGGAACGCTTCAGAGAACACCTCTGGGCCGCCCGAACCAACCAACCCAATCACCCCGTGGCTCAACACTTTAACTCCCCCTCCCACTCCACCGAGGACATGCAGGTCCTTGGACTCCTCCACCGGCAGAACACAACTACACGACGGCTGGAGGAGGAGCGCCTCATCTTCCGCCTGGGAACCCTCCAACCACAAGGTATGAATTCAGATTTCTCCAGCTTCCTCATTTCCCCTCCCCCCACCTTGTCTCAGTCGGTTCCCTCAACTCAGCACCGCCCTCCTAACCTGCAATCCTCTTCCTGACCTCTCCGCCCCCACCCCACTCCGGCCTATCACCCACACCTTGACCTCCTTCCACCTATCCCACCTCCATCGCCCCTCCCCCTAGTCCCTCCTCCCTACCTTTTATCTCAGCCGGCTTGGCTCTCTCTCTCTTATTCCTGATGAAGGGCTTATGCTCGAAACGTCGAATTCTCTATTCCTGAGATGCTGCCTGGCCTGCTGTGCTTTGACCAGCAACACATTTGCAGCTGTGATCTCCAGCATCTGCAGACCTCATTTTTTACTTAAGGATATCTTGCTGCAGATATGCAGGACCTTAGTGAGGCCCCAACTTGAGTGTTGTGTGCAATCAGCAGAAGGCTTCGTTGCTCATGTTTGTTCTGATGCGCTGGGACCTCACAAGATCTGAAGACAATGTTGAAGACTCCCACAGCATTTTCCTTCCAACAGTATACCCTGTCGTGCTAGTTGGATAAGACATATCCAGGCATGGTGTTGGTGGTGCTGAGACATTATGTGTAAGATATTATTCTATGAGAATGACTATGTCAGACTGCTGTTTGACTGGTCTATCAAACAGGTTTCCCAATTTTGTCACTTCTCCCTGGATGTTAGTGAGGAGGAGCTGTTTTTATCATTGTTATTTCAAGTGCCTTGATCGATAGTAGGTGATTCATCCAGTTTCCATTCTTTTTTTCATTTCAAGTGATTGTTACAACTGAGTGTCTTGCCCAGGTTCAGAGTTAGCCACATTAGGCTAGGGTCTGGATTGCATGTAGGCCAGACCAAATAAGGACAGAAGATTTCCTTCCTTGAAGCAGATGGGTTTTAATGATTAATGACAATCATGTTAAAGTCAGCTGTATACTAGCTTTTAATTCCAGATTTATTCATTGAATTAAAATTTCATGATTGGTTGTGGAGGTATTTGAATCCATGGTCCCTCAAGACTTTTTGAAAATTATCTGTCCAGTGACATTGCTGCAAAGCCGCTGCCTTTTCCAAATATGTTGATAATGCTCTGTAACTGGTTTAAAATACTTCTTTAAAGCAAAATTGATGAGTATATACCTGTCAGGCAAGTCGAGAGAGGGAGCCATAGTTTATTGAAGAAGTTGAAGCTCTTGTCAAGAGGAAGAAGAAGGCCTATGTGAAGATGAGTCATGAAGGCTCAGTTAGGGCACTTGACAGTTATAAGTTAGCCAGAAAAGATGTAAAAAGAGGACTAAGTAGAGCTAGGAGGGGACATTAAATTATGTTGGCGGACAGGATCAAGGAAAACCCTTCTGTAAGTATATCAGGAATAAAAGAATGACTAGAGTAAGATTAGAGCCAATTAAAGATAGTAGTGGGAAGTTGTGTGTGGAATCTGAGGACATGGGGAAGCCCTTAATGAATACTTTTTGTCAGTATCCACATTGAAAAAGGGCAATATTAGTGAGCATGTGGAAATACAAGCTGCTAGATTAGATGGGGTTGAAAAGAGGAGGTTTTAGCAATTTTGGACGATCTGAAAATAGATAAAAGCACTGGTCCGGATGTGATGTATCCTCAGGTTCTCTGGGAAGCCAGGGAGGAGATTGTGAAACCTCTGGCTTTGATCTTTATGTCATTATTGTCGAAAGGAATAGTGCCAGAAGACTGGAGGATAGCAAATGTTGTTCCCTTGTTTATGAAGGGGAGCCAGGACAACCCTGGTAATTAGAGGCCAGTGAGCCTTCCTTCGATTTTGGGTAAGATGTTGGGAAAGGTTATAAGAGATAGGATTTATAATAATCAGGAAAGGAGTACTTTGATTAGAGATAGTCAACATGGTTTTGTGAAGGGTAGGTCATGCCTCACTAACCTTATTGAGTTCTTCAAGAAGGTGACAAAACAGGTGGATGAAGGTAAAGTGGTTGATGTGGCATATATGGATTTCAGTAAGGTGTTTGATAAGGTTCCACGTGGTAGGCTATTGCACAAAATACAGAGTTTCGGGATTGAAGGTGATTTAGGGTTTGGATCAGAAATTGGCTAGCTGAAAGAAGACAGAGTGTGGTGGTTGATGAAAACATTCATCCTGGGTCTCAGTTACCAGTGGTGTGCTGCAAGGATCTGTTTTGGGGCCACTGCTGTTTGCCATTTTTATGCATGATCTGGATATGGGCATAGAAGGATGGGATAGTAAATTTTCGAATGACACTGAGGTCAGTAGAATTGCAGATAGTGTCGAAGGATGTTGTGGGTTACAGAGGACATAGATAAGATGCAGAGCTGGGCTGAGAAGTGGCAAATGGAGTTTAATGTGGAAAAGTGTGAGGTAGTTCACTTCAGAAGAAGTAGCAAAATTGCAGATAAATGGGTGAATGGTAAAACTTTTGGCAGTGTAGATGAACAGAGAGATCTCGGTGTCCAGGTGCATAAATCCCAGCAAGTTACCACCCAGATTGATAGGTTTGTTCAGAAAGCGTACAGTGTGTTGGCACTTATTGGTAAGGGGATTGAGTTTCGGAGCCACGAGGTCATGCTTCAGCTGTACAAGACACGAGTACGTCCACACCTGGAATATTGTGTACAGATCTGGTCAACACATTTAGGGCAGCATGGTGACTCAGTAGTTAGCATTGCTGCCTCACAGCGTCAGGGTCCCAGGTGCGATTCCAGCCTCAGACAACTGTCTGTGTGGAGTTTGCACATTCTCCCTTTGTCTGCGTGGGTTTCTTCCAGGTGCTTCGGTTTCCTCCCACAGTCCAAAGATGTGCATGTCAGGTGAATTGGCTATCCTAAATTACCCAGTGTTAAGTGCATTAGTCAGAGGGAAATGGGTGAGTTACTCTTTGGAGGGTCGGTGTGGACTGGTTGGGCTGAAGGGCCTGTTTCCACACTGTAAGGAATCTAATCTAATCTAATTTAATTACAGGAAGGATGTGAAAGTTTTGGAAAGGGCTCAGAGGAGATTTTCTAGGACATTGCCTGGTATGGAAGGAAGGTTTTACGGGGAAAGGCTGAGGGAACTGAAGCTGTTTTCATCAGAGAGAAGAAGTTTGAGACTTGACTTAATAGAGACATATAAGATAACCAGAGAGTTAGATAGGGTGGACAGTAAGAGCCTTTCTCCTCGGATGGTTGAGAGGTGATAGATTTAGGACAGATATCGGGAGTAGTTTCTTTAGTAGGGGCGTGGAATGGCCTGCCTGCAACAGTAGTAGACTTGCTGAAGTTAAGGACATTTAATGGGCATTGGACATACATATGGATAATAGTGGCACGGTGTAGGTTAGATGGGCATCAGATTAATTTCACAAGTCGGCGCAACATCGAGAGCTGAATGGCCATGTAAAAATATCTATGAAGGTTTGAAGCAGTTGTTGAAGGTTTTGCTAAACTAGCTTCACATTGTCTCAACCTCAAAATCAAATGAAGGTTCCAGGAATTCTAGAGAATGTAGGAAATGTCAAGTATGATTGATGCCATCTGGAATAGTGAGAAAACACTAATGGAGAAAACCTGACAGTGGAAAATATTATTTTTTATTTGGTTGATACAAGATTTTTTAAAGCAGTTTTCCATGATAGGTGAATAGCTCAGGATATACTTGTAAATAAAGATGATTACAATCAATAAGTTATTATTCAAAGTTGATCATGCACGATTTTGCAGTAAGAAGGCATACAAGGTTGCAAGTCATCACAAATTATTGGATGATTTAAGATGTTGGTTTCAGGGAAAATCTGTATTCACAATGGATTAAACTCAATCCAGCAGGTACTTAATAGTCTACCATTAGTTTTAATAATGAGCCTTCTGTTCCTGTAATACCTCATTTGTCTCAGCAGGGGAAGAAATGAAAGTCTGGTGTCCCACTCCTGCAGAGTTCTCAGAGATTCTTAATGTTTAAAATTGCTTCCTTACATTTTCTTTCAGTGTCAATCTACCTTTCTCTTAATCACACCTTTCTCCCTTTAATTCTTTTCTAGATCAAATTTGACTTGTATTCCTTCTGTTTACTTTTCTGTCATGTTTGATTCTCAATCTGGATGTTTAAGGACATGGACTGCTGGTCCCAGTCAGATCCATTCCCATTTGCAAAGTTAAGCTTGCACTTTCAGCTTTTTGTGGTGTAAGTGTTTTTGGAGCAAAACTTTCGGGAAATATCTCAACAGAAGCTCTTTGTTTTTCATTTAACTTCACATTTATGTATCAAAACAGCATTTCAGTGCTCAGATTTCTTGTATTTAATTGTAGCGAACCATCATTTTCAAATCATTGCTAATGTGTTAGTCTCACCTTTCTATTAATCTGAAATTCTGTTTAGTCTAATGGCTGCAGACATGAGAGACTTTAGGCATGCCAGGAGACTGGAGAAACTGGCACTGTTCTCCTTAGCACAAAGGTATTATTGAAAAACTTGAAGAAAGATGTTAAAAATCATGAGTTGTTGTGGTTGGACAAAGAATGTGAAACTGTTCAGGGTGACACAACAAAGAGATTTGTGTTAATTAATTAATTAATTAAGAGACATAATATGAGAAAGGACAGTAGTACACATTGAAGTCTGATCTTGAATCAATTGCCTGAAAGTGTGTTAGAAAGTAATTCAATAATAATTTTCAAAAGAGAGTTTGACATTGCTTTTAAAGGGAAAAAAAGGAAAGAATAGAGAGTGCCCTGAGTTGGTTTTGTGAACCAGCAGAGACATGATTGTCTGATTAGCATCATTCTATGTTCAATTATTCTGCAACTACTCTGTTGTTCTCTTTAGATCAAAGCTACAGAGTGGGATATCCTATTCTAGCACCAGACTGTGTAATAAGCTGCCATTCCTGATGAAGGGCTTATGCTCGAAACGTCGAATTCTCTATTCCTGAGATGCTGCCTAACCTGCTGTGCTTTGACCAGCAACACATTTGCAGCTGTGATCTCCAGCATCTGCAGACCTCATTTTTTACACTAATAAGCTGCCAGTTAGAGAAACTCAGGGAATATGTTTAACAAAACCTATGTCTGCATTGCAAGATACGCAAGAGTTACCCAACTCTATGATGTTCCTTATTTTTGATTCTTTGCCTTGCCTGGATAGGGAATAAACATTATGATTCAATGTAAGAGTTCCCCTCTTGTGAATTTAAGAAGTTAAATCACTGATACGATCTCCAGGTGGATTCCAAGATTGGCATGAGTTTCATTTTCTTTAATCATGATAAATTACATCATAATGTGAATCCAATGAAACACACGATATTCAGCAATTGTCTTTCTGTTACAAGTAATAATCATAGTGCTCCATCAATTCAGCTTTGCATCCTTATTTCTAGTTTCAATGCTTATGGAGAACATTGCCTAGTCTGATGAATCTTAAATGGAATCAATGAGAAATTGAACTAATTCTTGGTCAAATGGTTGGTGGGGGGCGTGGACCGAACAAGGGAGTCGCCGAGGTAATGAACTCTCTGGAACGCGTTCCCTCCACATTCCTTGTTGGGTCCATGTCCTCACAACCAACCCACACTCCAATCCTGGCACCTTTCCCTGCCACTACAAGAAATGTAAAACTGGCACCCACACCCTTTATCCCTTTACCTCCATCCAAGGCCCCAAATGATTTTTACATATCCAACAAAGATTTACCTATACTTCCACACAAGTCATCTACTGTGGTCTCGTCTATTTGTGGAGAGAGGATGCCAACTTGAAGAACGTTTAAGAGAACATCTCTGGGACAACACAGTATACAATCCCACCGCCCAGTGGCCGAACACTTTAACTCTCCCTCCCACTCCGCCAAGGACATGCAAGTACACTGCCAAACCCTAACCACACAATGCCTGGAGAAAGAACTCCTGCCGATTTGGGACCCTCCTACCACATGGGATCAATGTGCAATTCACCAATTTCCTCATTTTCTCCCTCCCCCCCCATCTTATCCCAGATCTAACCTTCCACCTTGGTACCACCCTCTTGAACTGTCCCACCTGTCTGTCTTCCTTCCCACCTATCTGCTCCATCCTACTATTTGATCTATCATCTTCACCCCCATCTTCATCTACCTATTGCAATCCCAGCTACCTTCTCCCCTGCCCCACTGACTCCCATTTATCTCTCAGCCCCTCATTCCTGATCAAGGGCTTACACTCGAAACGCCGATTCTTCTGCTCCTCGGATGCCGCCTGACTGGCTGTGCTTTTCCAGTACCACACTCTCCGGCTCTGATTTCCAGCATCTGTCCTCCTCTCTTTCTCCTAACAAACTTTAACAAACTGAGTAACTAACTCACTCAGTATAACATGGGATCAAACCTAGATGCAGCCGCATCTGTGTGGCTCCAGATCAGAATGAGCAGCATTGCTTTCATTTGTCAACTAGGTGTACTGCACATTTAATGACACTCTAAATCAAGAATCAAGACTTTAATTCAGTTAGAACTCTGTCCCATTGCTCTCCGTTTGTAAGAAATCTCAACAAATCTGACACAGAAGAAATCAAGATTCATAAAACTATGAGGTAATTTTTTTCATTGGCAATTTCGTTTTATTCTCAAACAGCAAGTAAACAGTTTAAAGTAAACTGTACCAATTTATTTTCAATCCGTTTTCTTCCCTTTCCATGTTTTCCCGTGATGCATTGGTTGTGGAAATGAAGTGCGTTTACCTCTAAAATGCAAAGCAGATAAATGGGAGCATCCAGGCGAAATATTATGAAGAGCACACGTGTCAGTGACGAGATGTATTGTCTGGAAAATAATGATGGCAGTCAGTCTGTGGGAACAATAGGATCGGGGGGCAAGAAGCGAAGATCAAGTTTGGGTGCCAAAATGGTGGCCATTGTCGGATTGACAAGGAGAAGTAGGAGCACATCTCAGCACAGCCAGACCGGTGAGTTTTAAGTTTGTGGTTACATTGTTTCCAGCTTGTAAGTGATGTTACAAATTGTATTGTTTCATTCAACTATATACACGTTTTGATAACACAATGAATGCCTGCTTTCAGTTGAGTTTGTATGAAATATTGAGTAAGGCCTCTTCTGAATACTGAGCTATATGTGTAGAATGGCTATTAACTTTACAACGGAAATACTCCACTTGTAAAATGGAAATAGAGTAGTCAAATGTTATCTTCGGGGCAGGGCAAGGTGAAAACCACTGTGTAAATTCTCATTTGATTACCTGATGCAATTAGAACTAAGAACAATACAGTACAAGAACAGGCTATTTGGTCCTCCAAGCCTGCATCGACACATTTTGCCCTTCGATACTAAAACTATCATCATTTACAGGATCTGTATCCCTCTATTCCCTTCCTATTCATGTGTTCATCCAGGTGCTTTTTGAAAACTGTTATTGTGTCTGCTTCCACCACCACCTCTGGCAGTGCATTCCAGGTAATTACCACCTTTTGTGTGAAAAACGTGACTAGCACATCTCTTTTAAACATTCTGCTCCTCACTTTGAACCTGCGTTCACCTAGTAATTGACCCTTCCACTCTAGAAAAAAAACTCATAATTTCCACTCTATCCATGCCACTTCACAACCTTATACGCATCTATCAGATTGAGATTAGATTAGATTCCCTACAGTGTGGAAACAGGCCCTTCAGCGTAACAAGTCCACGCCGACCCTCCGAAGAGCAACCCACCCAGACCCATTCCCCTATATTTACCCCTGACTAATGCACCTCACACTACGGGCAACTTAGCATGGCCAATTCATCTAACCTGCACATCTTTGGACTGTGGAAGGAAACGGGGAGAATGTGCAAACTCCACACAGGCAGTCACCCGAGGCAGGAATTGAACCCGAGTCCCTGGCCCTGTGAGGCAACAGTGCTAACCACTGAGCCACCGTGCCACCCCAACGGCTACTTCCCGTGTTCCAGTGAAAACAAACCCAAGCTATTCAAACTTACATTATAACTAAAATCCCCCATACCAGACAATGTCTTGGTAAACCTTTTCTATACCCTATCCAAAACATACACATCCTTCTGATTGTGATGACCAGAACAGTATGCAATATTCTAAGTATGGTCCAACTAAAGTCTATAAAGTTGCAGCATATTTTGCCTATCCTTCTACTGAATGCCCCTTCCAATGAAGCTAAACATGCCATAGCCTTTTTTAAACTACCTTATCTACCTGCGCTGCCACCTTCAGCGATCTGCACACCCAAGTTCCTCTGCATATCAATGCTCTGAAGGGTTTTGCCAATCAATGTATAATTTCCATCTGTACTTGATCTTCCAAAATGTATGGATTATACTCCATCTGTCATTTTTCTGCAACTGATCTATATCCTGCTGTATCCTTTGACAAGTTTCATCATTATCTGCAACTCCACCAATCTTCTTATTGTCCATAAATTTACTGATTAGACCATCTGTGTTTTTCTCCAAAGCATTTATGTAGACCACGAACAACAGAGGTCCCAGCATTGATTGTGGAACACTACGAGTCACAACCCTCTACTCCAAAGCATCCTTTTAATACTACCATCTGCCTCCTATGACCTAGCTAGCTCTGTATCCATCTTGCGAGCTCACTCCTGATACTATGTGACTTCACCTTTGTACTGTAACTCAAAAAGTGCAGAGATCTACCCTAGAGCACACACCTTGGCCTGTGTTATTCAGTTCAATTAAATTCTTACCTTTATACACAAAAGCTTTCTTATAATGTGAGCCTGTCTGGTTCTAATAAATAATTCTTTGGTTTGACCTTGAACTGTTCTTTTTACTTACATATTTAATACTAAAATGGATTTGTTTCGAAATAAATGTTTGTATCTCAACATTTATGATTTGAAAACTGAAAAGTCATGAAGGATTCATTTTGTGGTACAACTTCACTGCCATTGAAGTGTAGTTACGGTGAAAACTATGTAGAATGTTTGCCAGGAATGAGCACAACAAAACATTCCTGTAATTTGAACAAGATCTAGTTATTGTTTCTCTTACGTAAGTTAATGGTAGCATTTATGCAACCAGAGACCCACTCATCATTTACTCAATAAGTATGCTTTGAAAGAATCTCCATTTTGGTCTCCTCAATATCCTCTTCAAGCAAGTGTTTCTGCTTTGGATGCCGTAAAGCAACAATCATACTGAGCATCTATTGTATTTCACTCAACATTCTGTGAAATTGTGAGAAGCTAGAAACAGAAGAGATCAAAAAGTCTTGGGGTTTTCAGCTTACTGATCCTTAAAGTATCATGAAAAGAGATAGCATCTAATCAAAACCTAGTGGAATGCGGTCTTTATAGCTAGCAAAGTAGAATATGAGGAGGTATGTTTTGTGGTACAGCTGTGCAAAATCCTCATTAGGCCACACATGCAATACTGTAAGGTTTTAAATACTTTGGTCTAATGTTTAGACTGCATCCCCCCACCTCTGGGTCTAGACTTACCCATCTGAGGAAAGATGTATTGGATAAGGAGCCAATCAGGCTTTGATTTACCAGAAAGCCTTTAAATTCCATTACATAAGCTTATATTTATCATTGCTGTATTTGTTCATTCATAAGCAGTTGAGAGTGTAACATTGATCATTAAGAAGGCCATCAATTGCATCCTGCTAGTTACATAATCTGCCCATTATCCCCACTCTGTACTTCCTGGCTCTCAGCCTATTTCCAAATCAGGTCAGTAATTTCCCTTTAATTCCTTGAGCCAAGGTTCTTTTATGAAGGGTATTATAAAATGCCTTTTGGAAACCTATGATAATCAACACCTGGAAATATTCCCCAACTCCAACTTTCATCACCTCTTCAAAACTCAAACCAACCTCATTTTACAGATAATGGCTCTCCCTGTCAATTGAAAATATTCAAGGTGTTCTATTACTCTACCCTTAATTCTTGAGTCCAGTAATTTTGTACAACAGACGTCAGAAGAACTGATCTATAATTCCCTTGTTGCCACCTCTTATTATTCTGAAATAGTGGAGTGACATGGCACTGATTTAAATTTAACCACTGAAGAAACAGCACTTTGAAAGGCCACAGTTAGAACATCTGCAGTGCTTTCCTTTATGTCCTTCAACATCTGGTCCTGGGGATTAGTCAATTTTCATTGTTTTTTTTCATTTCTGTCATGAGAGGTTGAATACACAAGTTCTGGCAGCAGTTTTGAAGATTTCGAGAGGCAGGGCACAGTTTGCTCCCATGCTACTTGTCACACTGGTCCTAACTTCGCATTGACCAAACCTCTTAACCATGCCTGGCCATTTCTGTTAATTTTATGCTAAACTTCATCTCCTGTTTCAAATTGTTTCTCTTGTTTGGTGGAGTCTTAGGTCCGGCATTGGAGTTCCTGATGTCATTTTACTCTCCCTATTGATCCGGGATGATCAGACTTAACCTGGTCTGGAATCTTGCATGTGGTGCAGACCTAGAATCAAACAAGCACCATGACAGCTTAGTATCTAGCAGAGCTGAGGGCTAATTCTTCAATCCAGCCTTCGAAGTTTAGAATGCTATTTCTGCCAGGCTATTAGGTATGGAGCTATCCTTATATGTCAAATCCACAAGCGTGGCTCATGTCCAACTTTATGAAGGACAGACCTTCAGCCAGATTTCTGTATAAATCCTCTATCTGAGGAATTGCATATTTATCCAGCTGTAAGAAATGGTTTACCTTTTTTCTTTAAATTCTGACAGAGGCAAACTGATACATTGGGCTTCAAAATTGGTACAACTGGTGCTGTCCATTCAGCAAGTTGGACTGGGTTGATGATTCCTTCACTTTCCAACTTCTGATTTCTGCTTTTACTTTTGTCCATAAGACAAATGACACTGGGCAGGCTTTGTAGAATCACTGAATTGCTTTTTGGTCAATTTGAAAGATGGCCTTAGCTCCTCTGATAGTTCCTAGAACTTCTTGGAAAACTTCTGGGTATTTAATTAGGACTTCATCCTGATCAGGATATGTCCTGAGTGAGCCTATGCAGTAGGAGTTAGGAGGTCATTTTGTGGCTGTACAGGACATTGGTTAGGCTAATTTTGGAACACTGAGTGCAATTCTGGTCTCTCTGCTATAAAAATGATGTTGTGAAATTTGAAAGCATTCACAAAAGGTTTACAAGTATGTTGCTAGGGTTGGACAGTTTGAGATATAGGGAGAGGCAGATTTTCCCTGGAGCATCGGAGGCTGAGGGGTGATCCTAATAAGGTTTAAAACATCATGAAGGGCATGGATAGGGTAAATAGGCAATGTTTTTGCCTGTGGTGTGGGAGTCCAAAACTAGAGGGCATAAGTTTATGGTGAGAGGGGAAAGGTTTAAAAGGGACCAACGGGCAACTTTTCATGTAGAGAGTGGTGACTGTATGGAATGAACTGGCAGAGGATGTGTTGGAGACTGGTACAAAGGCAACATTTTAAAAGGCATCTGGATGGGTACATGAATAGGAAGGGTTTGGAGGTATATGGGCCAAATGCTTGCAAATGGGATTAGACTCATTTGCGGTATTTTCCAGTGACAAAGCCAGTTGTTTTGCCTGTTTGAAGTCCAGTTGAGCTTCAGCTTGCAGGCATTGTTATATCGTTACACCATTAATCTCACATAAAGATGGGAGTGAAGCATTTCATGAACTGTGAAACAAAACATACAATCTTCTGTTAGTCATCTTAATCTAGTCAAAAACTCCTATACAGATTCCCCTGGTTCTCAAATTACTGGAGAAAAGTAATAGTATCTCACAATTAGAGGAGGCTTGAGGTCATAATATTCCTTAACTATGTCTGTCAATGTTTGAAAAAAAATTAGTATCTGATGCCTCAGGGAACATTAGGCTTTTAATGACAAAGAAATCTGCAGCTCCACAGGTTGTCAGGAGAATTACTCATTTTCCATCTCCCACAATGTTGATTGCCCTTTCACATGTGGGCCCAGTTCTTAATGGCTGGGTCGAACAAGTGAAGCTTCCAACTCAAAGACAAATTGTACCGAGAGAGTTTCTTCAGGATCATGCTGTACTGTTGTTGCCACTGAAATAACTTTACAGAAGCCAGTATAGAACAGTACAGCACAGAACAGGCCCTTCAGCCCACGATGTTGTGCCGATCATTGATCATCATGTAAGGTAAACCTAATCTACAAACCATCACATTTCTGTGACCATATGCATGTCCGGCAGTCTCTTAAATGTCCCCAGTGACCTTGCTTCCACAAGTGCTGCTGGCAACGCATTCCATGCTCTCACATCTCTCTGTGTAAAGAACCAGTCTCTGACCTCCCCTCCAATGAAAAAAGTCCGAGCTCAGTCAACCTTTCTTCATAAGATAAGCCCTGCAGTCCAGGCAGCATCCTGGTAACCCTCCTCTGAACCCTCTCCAAAGCATCCACATCTTTCCTATAATAGGGCGACCAGAACTGGACACAGTATTCCAAGTGCAGTCTAACCAAAGTTTTATAGAGCTGCAAAAAGATCTCAAGACTCTTAAACTCAATCCCCCTATTAATGAAAGCCAAAATGCCATATGCTTTCTTAATAACCTTGTCCACTTGGGTGGCCATGTTAAGGGATCTATGTACCTACACATCTCGCTGTTCCTCCACACTGCCAAGAATCCTATCCTTAATCCTGTACTAAACTTTCAAATTCAACCTTCCAAAATGCATCACCTCGCATTTATCCAGGTTGAACTCCATCTGCCACCTCTCAGCCCATCTCTGCATCCTGTCAATGTCCCGCTGCTGCCTACAACAGCCCTCTATACTGTCAACACACCTCCACCCTTTGTGTCATCGGCAAAACTGCTGACCCATCCTTCAATCCCCTCATCCAAGCCATTAATAAAAATTACAAACAGTAGAGGCCCAAGGACAGAGCCCTGTGGAACACTACTCACCACTGACTTCCAGGCGCAATATTTTCCTTCTACTACCACTTGCTGTCTTCTGCTGGCCAGACAATTCTGTATCCAGACAGCTAAATCCCCCTGTATCCCATTCCTCCTGACCTTCTGAACAAGCCTACCATGGGGAACCTTATCAAATGCCTTGCTAAAGTCCATATACACCACATCCACAGCTTGACCCTCATCGACTTTTCTAGTCACATCCTCAAAGAACTCGATAAAGTTTGTGTGGCATGACCTGCCCCTCACAAAGCCATGTTGACGGCATTTAATCAAGCCATGTTTTTCCAGATGGTCATAAATCCTATCCCAACAGACGTGAGACTTACTGGTCTGTAATTGCCGGGGATTTCCCTATTTCCTTTCTTGAAGAGAGGAATTACATTTACCTCTCTCCAGTCCTCAGGTACGACTCCAATGGAGAGCGAGGATGCAAAGATCTTCGCAAGTGGCGAAGCAATCGCATTTCTCGTTTCTCAAAGCAGCCGAGGACAAATCTGGTCCAGGCCTAGCGACTTGTCAATCTTAATGTTTGACAAAATTTTTAGCACATCAGCTTCCTCTCTCCATTCCAGAATGCACATCTGTTCTTCAAAGGTTTCATTCACTACAAAGTTCGTTTCTTTCAAAAAGACTGAAGCAAAAAACTAATTTAGGACTTCCCCTACCTCCTCAGACTCCACACATAAGTTCCCTATGCTGTCTCTGATCGGCCCTACTCTTTCTTTGACCATTCTCTTATTCCTCACATAAGTGTAAAATGCTTTTGTGTTCTCCCTAATCTGTTCTGCCAAGCCTTTCTCGTGCCCCCTCCTGGCTCTCCTCAGACCATTTTTGAGCTCCTTCCTCACCTGCCTATAATCCTCTAGAGCTGAGCTTGACTCTAGCTTCCTCCACTTTATGTAAGCTACCTTCTTCCTTTTGACGAGACGCTCCACCGCTCTCGTCATCCAAGGTTCCTTTATCTTACCCCTTGCCTGTCTCAGAGGGACATATTTATTCATCATTCGCAACAACTGTTCCTTAAACAGTCTCCACATGTCTAGAGTGCCTTTACCATGGATCAATTGCTCCCAGTCCATGCTTCCTAACTCATGTCTAATCGTATCATAGTTTCCTCTTCCCCAATTAAATATCCTCCCATTTTGCCTAATCCTCTCCTTCTCCATAGCTATGTAGAATGTGAGGCAGTTGTGGTCACTATCACCAAAATGCTCTCCCACCACAAGATCTGATGCCTGCCCCAGCTCGTATCTGAGCACCAAGTCTAGAATGGCCTATCCCCTCGTTGTATCCTGTCACCAAGTCACCTTTTATTAACATGTGAACAGTTCTTGACTTCAGTACTGCCTCATACAGTATCAGACACAAGAGTGCCAATATTCCTGACTCTCAAACTTTTTATGTCAGCCAGGGATCCCTAATGGGACAAGATTAACAGACCCAATCAGGGAACTCACATTCCCTATAGTGCAGCTGGCTGACCTCGTTACTGTCACTACACTGTTAGCCTTCTTTCAAAACAGAAGCCCTTCATTCCAGGAATGAGTTGAGTGAAGTTTATTTCAACTGCCACTAATTAAATTACATCATTTTTCAAATAAGGAAACCAAAACTGTACACACCATACCCAATGCAGCATCACCAATGTCCTGCACAATTGTAAAAAAAAATTAATTGAACTTTTATATTCTATTACCCTTGTGCCAAGCGGCAACATTCCATTAGACCTCATCACTTGCTATTCCGACAAAATACTGTTTTGTGATTTGTGTGCCAGGACATTCAGGGCCTTCTACATCTCAGAATTTTTCAACCTCTTTCCAACTGCTTTCTTATTTTTGATGCCAAAACGGATAAGCTTACAATTACCTGCATTGCATTCCAGCTGCCATTACAGCTGAAAATGTGTTGCTGGAAAAGCGCAGCAGGTCAGGCAGCATGCAAGGAACAGGAGATTCGACGTTTCGGGCATAAGCCCTTCTTCAGGATTCCTATTAGCTAACCAATCCTGTATGGTACTAAAGTAACAGCTGAAATAAAAAAATAAATTGTTGGAGAAATTCAGCATGTCTGGCATCATCTGTGGGAAGAAAGCAGTTAGCTCTGATGAGTCACCAGACTTAAAATGCTAATCTGCTTTCTTCCCCCAGATGCTGTCAGACCTGCTGAGTTTCTCCAGCAATTTCTCTTTCTGTATTGTACTGTTACCTCCTACAATATGTGCTCTTATATTTTGCAGTAACTTTTGGTGTGCTACTATTTCAAATGTCTCTTGGAAATCCAACTGCACTTACCTTTTTCCTCATGCAATGAACCTGACTAAACCCCTTCAAAATTTATTAAGAAGATAGCCCAGGCCCTAACTTTGTCTTATTTTAAAGGTAAGTGCAAGGTATTGCATTTCAGATGCAATTTGATTTCTAAAACTACTCTACTTTAAATAAAAGACCCTTTATTTTTACACTATGGTTAAAATACAGACAAAATAAAAATAAAAAAACAGCTTAAGTATAGCTATCAAAATGCTTAACAAAATAATATGTGTTAACTACTTCTGTTCCATATATAGAGGAACCTCGATTATCCTAACGAGATGGGCAGGCACTGTTTCATTCAGATAATTAATTTTTCAGTTAATTGATGCAATGCCCCTCCTCTGGGGCTTGGAGTTTTCTGAAGTTTCCTTCTGCCTGCCTTGCTCCCTTTCTCTGTCTCAGGATTTGTTTCTGAGCAGACACACTTGAAAGTAAGGGACCTGCAGCATTGTTGAATCCCCACCCAATCAGTTAAATGGATTGACACAACGAGTACTTGCTAAGCCCACTCCCCATTCAGGAGACTAGACAGCAGCACACCTAAGCCCAATTCCCTCCCCCTAACCCATGCACCCCCAAACCCGCCCCTCGTCCGTCCCGTCCTCGCCAACCTTGTCCAACACCACTTCCCGTCTACCCCATGGGACACCAACAGTAAGACTGCTGCTGCCTTTAGAGGGTCAGTCTCAAAATAGCACACAGACGCAACCACACATACTACATTTTACTACACCTTTTTGACAAGTTTCACCATTGCACAGGTCAATGTTGGAGAGGTTGTCTGGGGAAGGGAAGTTTTGGGTACACCACTGTGTAGAACTCCAGGGAAAGTGTGGAGACAGAGAGAGAGGGAGAGGGTGGGCGGTCAGTCATTTGGAGATGGTGCCTGGGCTCCCATCGATATCCATGACTATTCTCAGCAGCATTTTGAGTAAACCGAATTCACGTTTAATCACTATAAACAAAAAATGCTATCAGTGTTGAAACACCTCTTTGATGTAATATTTCTATTGGGACCTTGAGATCTTCTTCAGATAATCCAAAAGATGGAAAATTGATGCTCTGATAAATGAGGCTCCTCTGTAGTAATATTCCATAAATACACCCTTGGCAGATGTGAATTCAGTAAAATGGATTGTCTCACAGCAGGAAGAGAATGCCAGCTCTCAGTTGTAACCGAAAGAGGAATAAGAGTTTCCACATCCAGCTTCAAGATCTCAGTAATTGCTGAAAGCTAAAACTAAAACTTCAGGTTCTGTGTGAGTTTGGATCCCTTCAGGCTGCTTTTATTGTTCCAACTTTTAATAAAGCCAAGGCCTCACAAACTGTTTACTTTATTGACTTTAAGCAGACCACTTCATGACTCTATCTCAACCTTTTTTCATAAACAAAAAGCAAGACAAAATATATCTTTTAAAGCCATAGTGTAATCTCACCACCATTTTTTTAAAAAGCCCATCAATATACAAAGATGCCTTTTTTTAAAAAAAAGCCTTTAGCCATATGCTACACTACAATAAATACTATTACATTGACTCAAAGCAAACGTTTACTACCAGAATTCATTTCAATCTGTTTTCTTCTCTACCACCGAATGCTCTGTTTTCCTTTATCAAAATCATGGCAATGCATCGGCAATTGCGATCTCATGTCTTGCCATGTATACAATTTTTCAAATTGACTGGCTGCAATAATAAGATTCATTTAAACAGCCTGGTATTTACCTTTAAACTTTCTCAAAAAACTTTAACGGGTTATGATCAGAATATACATTTGTTTCAAACACATTACCTGCAATATAAATGTTGAAATATTACAGCGCCAAGACCAAATTCAAGGTCTCCTTCTCAATTGTGGAATA
This sequence comes from Hemiscyllium ocellatum, assembly GCF_020745735.1. Taxonomy (NCBI): domain Eukaryota; kingdom Metazoa; phylum Chordata; class Chondrichthyes; order Orectolobiformes; family Hemiscylliidae; genus Hemiscyllium; species Hemiscyllium ocellatum. The sequence continues at coordinate 90,590,508 of NC_083403.1, forward strand.
TTTCTGCCGATGATTGTTCAATTTTCTGGAAAAATACCCATAGCTCTTTGTATCTTCTCATCATCCTCTTGCAAAAGGACAGCATTACAGCACTACGCTATCACAATTCCCATCCCTGCACCCCATGTTAGAAAAGCTGCTTCTGAAGTATTAATTGCCAATGATCACTGCAAGAATTGGGCCTTGCAACCCTTTTGATGTTGAATATAACTTTTCCCTACAATGGTTATATCCCTTGATTCTATAGCTTGTCAATAATGGAGAACCGCTAACCACTCAGCTGGAAGGTACTAACCGAAGAAAAGGTGCCAACTGTGCAGAAACAACTTTCAGGTACACTTGGAAGCTTTTCTTTGAGCTAGGACCAGTGGTTGTTTGGGGGGAAAGAAACACCAATCCTGGAATAAATGCAGCAAATGATGATTTTCGATAATGAATGGAAGTCATTTCTGTATTCTGTCCCATTTTTTGCGAGAACTTTGCTAAATTGGCCAGCTGAGCTTCAGTTTATCAAGACATATTTGGAAAGAGCCATTTGGCTGAGACGTCTAAGAACTGAAGTCATCTGTCTAATCTTTGAAAGACAGCCACTGCAGTGCTGTTTTAACTCTTCATAGGCTGATTTGAGTAACACCATGAAAAATCCTTGTTCTTATGCACATATTCTTTGCTTGGTAATGATACAAATATTGGAATAAAAGAGAAAAAAAGAGCAGAATGTATAACAATATAAAATCAATCCTGCACCAATCTTTATTTTTTGTAGACTCCAGATTCTACTTGGGTTTGAGGGAGTCAGCAGAGCAGTTTGCCTTATTTAATCATTTATTGCTATATAATTGCCACATGTAACCATCTAGAAAGGATGATTAGGGATAGCCCACATGATTTTGTGAAGGTCATGCCTCAAAACCTTATTGAGTTCTTTGAGAAGGTGACCAAACAGGTAGATGAGGGTAGAGTGGTTGATGTGGTGTGTATAGATTTCAGTAAGACGATTAATAAGGTTCCCAACAGTACACTATTAAACAAAATACAGAAGGGTGATTTGACAGTTTGGATCAGAAATTGACTAGCTGAAAGAAGACAGAGGGCGGTTGGTGATGGGAAATGTTCATCCTGGAGTTCAATTACTAGTGATGTACAGCAAGGATCTGTTTTGAATCCACTGCTGTTTGTCATTTTTATAAATGACCTGGATGAGGGCTTTGAAGGAAGGGTTAGTAAGTTTGCAGATGACAGTAAGATCGGTGGAGTTGTGGATAGTGTCGAAGGATGTTGCAGGTTGCAGAGGGACATAGATAAGCTGCAGAGCTCAGCTGAGAGGTGGAAAATGGTGTTTGATGTGAAAACGTGTGACGTGATTCACTTTGGAAGAAACAACAGGATTAAAGAGTACTGGGCTAATGGTAAGATTCTTGGTAGTGTAGATGAGCAGAGAGATCTCAATGTCCATGAAATTTGCCACCCAGGTCGATAGGATTGTTAAGAAGGCATATGGTGTGTTAGCTTTAATTGGTAAAGGGGTAGAGTTTCAGAGACATGAAGTAATTTGGCATGTGTACAAAACTCTGGTGCGGCTGCACTTGCAATATTGCATTCAGTTCTGGTCATTGCGTTATAGGAAAGATGTAGAAGCTTTGGAAAGGGTTCAAAGGAGATTTGCTAGGATGTTGCCTGGTATGGAGGGAAGGTCTTACAAGGAGCCCTGAGGGACTTGAGGCTGTTTTTGTTGGAGAGAAGAAGGTTAAGAGGTGACTTAATAGAGAAATAGAAGATTATCAGAGGGTTAGATAGAATGGACAGTAAGAGCCTTATTCCTGGGATAGTGATAGCTAGCATGAGGGGACATACCTTTAAATTGAGGAGTGATAGATACAGGACAGATGTCACAGGTAGTTTCTTTACTCAGAGAGTAGTGGGGCATGGAATGCCCTGCCTGCAACAGTAGTTGAATCGCCAACTTTAAGGCATTTAAATCGTTATTGGATAAATATATGGATGAAAATAGAATAGTGTAAGTTAGATGAGCCTCAGATTGGTTTCACAGATCAGCACAACATTGAGAGCGAAAGGGCCTGTACTGAGTTGTAATGTTTTAAGTTTTATTACCAGGATTAAATAATGATCCATCAATTCAGGAGCAATGAATAAGCCAAATAATTAAAATTTAGTTCAGCATAAATCACTGCTGATACACAACAGTTGCTAACTTCATTTGATTTAACTATTATGTAGCTGGAAAATTCCAAATCGAGGGTAATTGAGAATTCTGAATGTTTTTTACAGGAAGCACCTGAGGGTATTCTGTCCAACAAGTGAATGATTTTCCATCCAATTAACTAAATGAGCAAGAGTCTATTTTAACACATGAATCCACTAATACTCTCAGCCATTACAACTCATTTTGAACCTGGTCCAGCACTGACTTCAAATATTTTGTTGAATTTTATTTTGTACCTTCACACTCTTTATCAATCCTTTTCCACCTCATTTCTCCCACTCCTTTGGTCATTCATTTTCCCTCCTCTTCCTCTCTTTCTCTTCAATTTCATTTACTTAACATTCATTGATGTTCCAATTACAGTATCACTTACTCATTGAGTTAAATCCTGGAAATGACTATATCTCATTATCACCATGACAAATGTTTACTAGATTGATTCCTGAAATGGCAGGATTGATGTCTGAAGAGAGATTTGATCAGTTAGACCGGTATTCATTGGTGTTTAAAAGAATGAAGGAAGATCTAACAGAAGCCTTCTAAATTATAAACAGAAAAAGTATAACACATGATTTTAACGAGTGGGGAGTCCTGAACAATGGGATAGAGTGTAAGGATATGAAGTAGGTCATTTAGGAGAGAGATGAAGAGAAATTTCTTCACCCAAAGAAAGCGTTTGAGGCCGAAACATAGATGGAGTTGGCTCAGAGGTTTGGATTGCCTACACTTGCTCCTATTTTCTCTGTTTCTATTATCTCAGAACATCCAACAGTGCTTCCATTCTAATCTACACCCACTAGCTATTTTCTTGTTGTACCCCAGCAGTTTTACGCTGGTAAATGCCTTAATCTGATCTTTTGTGATACTCAGAGAGTGTAGCACCTTTATTTCAATCTGACCATTATTGATCGTTCTGTAGATGCTTGCTAGTGAGGAGGCATTGCGTGTATTTCCAGAAAGATATTTGTCAATTCCAGATAGAATTCCTCACATTACCTTCTCAACGGTGTACATTCCACCAGTATTTAATCAACACAGCGCTGCTGGAGTATGTGTGGTTTTGAGGAGCTTCTCTCTTACCCCCTCACCCAACCACCCTGTCATACAATTAGCCCCTCACCGATCCAACTCCTCACAAACCAACCTTTTTGCCTACGTACCCAATCATCAAGTTATAACCCCTAACCCCCTCATCCATCAACACCTATTTATCCCTCACTCCATTTTCCTTGTTCAACAATCTTTTTACCCATCTACCCTTCCATATCACTAACCATTCACCCACCTCCTCCCTCGCTCACCAGATGGCTATTTACCCATCGAGCCTCTTACCCACCAAACCCCTCAGCCACCTACCCCCTTGCTCAGTAATCTTCACCCACTGCTACTTTCGGCTTTCTGGAACCAAAGCCCTGGAATTCTCTCTCAAACCTCTTGTATTCTCGCCACCTCACTTTGATCTTTTGGGAAAAAAACTTACTAAACCTGCTCTTGACCAAGCTTTTGGCCACCACCCTTCATTGTGTCTTTTGAGGCTGGATATTAAATATTGTGCATCATTAGCTCTGTAAAGCTATGGGAGCTTTTACTATCTAAAATTTCCGATACAACTGCAAGTTATTATGTTATGTTGATGATGCTCTCCTCATAGTAGAAAATATTTTTAAATTGTAGCCTCCACCTCTGGAAAACATTACCTTTAATTTTAATATATTTTCCTAATAAGCACATTTTTAAAAAAATCGAGCTTTCCTGTAATCCATTTTCTCCGTGGAAACAACATCTTTCTTTAAATTAAAAGAACCAAAACTGCTCACAATACTCCAGATGCAATCTCACCAGCACCTTATACAGTTGCAGATTTCGCTACCATTATACTCCAACCCCTTAAAATAGGAGCCACATTCCTAGCTTTCCTAATCATCAGCTATAACTGTGTACTAGTTTTCTGTTTCATGCACAAGTACCCCAATGTTGCGATATTTTGCAGTTTTTCTCCATTTAAATCATAATCTGTTCTTTTGTTTTCCTTTCCAAAATGAACACCTTCATATTATCCCCCATTATACTCCCATTTGCCAACTTTTTGTCTGCTTACTTAACCCATCAATAACTCACTGTAAGTAATTTGTTTCACTCTTACAACTTGCCTTTCCACATATTTTTGTGTTATCTGCAAATTTGGTACATTTGCTTCCTTCCTTCAAGTATATGCTGTCCCAATACATATCCCTGTAGACCACTGGTTGTGTCACCAACTTGAGAAAGAATCCCTTATCCACACTTATTATTTCCTGTCCATTGGCCAATTCTCTATCCATGTTAGAATGCTATCACTAACACATGAACTAGCGTTACCTTGTTGAATGAATGCATTTTGGAAGTTCGAATACAACTCACCTACTGGTTCCCCTCTATCCACTCTGTTTGAGAATTCGCCAAAAAATTCTAATAAATTAGTCAGACATGATTTTTCTTTAATGAAACAATCCTTATTCTGCTTCATTAGATTATGATTTTCCAAATATGTAGCTATTACTTCCTTAATAATTGAGTCTGATATTTTGCCAATGGGTGGCCAAAAAGTTACCTCCATTTTGCCTCTCTTTTTGAATGACTGTGTCACATTGGTGGTTTTATAATCCTCAGGTATTTTTCTAGAATCCAATGATTTTTTTTGGTAAATTACAACCAATGAGTTCAATTTCTCTGTAGCTACTCCATTTATGATACCAGTGAGCAAGCAATCAGGGCCAAAGGACTGACTTGTTTTAACCCTGTTATAGCACTAATCCTCTGTAGTATTTTTTGTGTTAATGAATGTTCGAAGCATCGTCCATTGGTGCAAAATATCTGTTTTACTCCTCTGCTATTTTATTGTTTCCCATAACTAGCTCCTGAGATTCATTTTCGAAGAGGCCTATGTCCACTATCTCGCTGTATTTCTTTTTATATCTTTAAAGAAGCTCTTCTTGTCAATTTTCATATTACTCATTAGTGTACCTATTTGGATTATTTCTGCCATGAATATTTGCAATGAATGAGCTTCCACAGAGCTCCAAAGTAGAGAACGCCAAAGATTCAACACCCTCTGGCGAAGGAATACCTCTTCAAGTCAGTTATAAAAAGGGGCAGAATGGTGGCTCAGTGGTTAGCACTGCTGCATCACAGTGCCAGGGATCCCTTGTTGGAGTCCCACCTCAGGTGACTGTCTGTGTGGAGTTTGCATATTCTACCCATGTCTGCATGGGTTTCCTCCAGTGCTTTGGTTTCCTCCCACAATCCAAAGATGTGCAGGTTAGATGAATTGGCCATGCTAATTTGCCCATAGTGTTAGGTGCATTAGTCAGGGGTAAATATAGGATAGGGAATGAATCTGGGTGGGTTACGCTTCAGAAGGTTGGTGTGGACTTGGTGGGCCAAACGGCCTGTTCCCATACTGTAGGGAATCTAATATAATCCAAAAGGCCTACCAGTTATCCTGAGATGATGCAATCTGGTTATAGTCTTACCAAATAGGAGAAATTTCCTCACTACATTGTTACCTTGTCACACTGTGTAAGAATCTTAGGAGTTTCAATTTGATCAACTGTATTTTTCAAATCTCTCGAGAATGTAGGCCCAATCTCCCCAATTTCTTTGGGGTTAGGATATTTGAATATGCAAATCAGAGCCCTAACATCAGTTTCAGGTCCACTCTTCGGGTATTTGATTGGCTCATCAGAATCAAGGGTGTGGTGTTGGAAAAGCACAGCCGGTCAGGCAGCATCTGAGGAGCAGGAGAATCAATGTTTTGGGCATAAGGATCAATTCTCCTGCTCCTCGGATGCTGCCTGACTAGCTGTGCTTTTCCAGCACCACAGTCTTGACTCTGATCTCCAGCATCTGCCGTCCTCACTTTCTCCTGGCTTATCAGAATGTTAAAAAGGCGGGTTGAAGTATTCAGGGCATAAGGGAATGGATACTTATGGATTTAATCTAGAACCAGAGAAAGAACTGATGAGGCCGCATGTTTACTTGGACAGTCTGACTGAGCACAGAGCTCCTTGGATGGGATGATGTAGTGATAACGTTAATGGATGAGTAATCTAGAATTCCAGGCTGATGTTCTGGGGACATGTGATCAGGAAAGATGGTGAAATTTGAATTCAATAAGCCCTTCAGCTTGTCTATGTTCACTATGATATGTAATTCATTAATAGTTTTGAGTTCTAATCTCTAGACCTTGGGATTTTTCTATGCATCTTATTCATTCTCATTCCAAAGTCATTGGCTGTACACCCTTGAATCTATTTCAGGCTGGCTTATCATTAATGACCATTTGAATACTGTTATTTACTGAATTCCATTTAATTACTTCTATTTCTTTCCCACTGTCATAATTATACATATGTAAAAATTCATAAGGCAGTTAATTTTAACTAATTACTGTAAGATTTATAACATGTAGTTTAGTTATAAAGTGTAATAGTTAGCAGTCCCTGAACAATTGATTTTGGCCAGGTTTAATGAGGGTTTTTCCTAAACCTAATTAACTTTTACATATATGATCTATCTTAATGTTGGAAAGTCTCTTACTAGAAGCTATTGATTCATATTGTCGAGTAATTAAGAAATAACTATTTGCTTTCAAAATAATTAACTTTTCTTCTGATTGTTGTTCAGAGAACTGTAGGAGAGAGAGAGTGTGCCATATCAGCAGGTCTGACTGTTATACTATTAACTCCTGTGCACCTTCAGCTGAGTAGGATAACTCCATTTACCAATTCCATTTTCATTAGTTAGTGTGTTCAAAGTTTGTGAGAAGATTTGTAGCTCGGGTGCTCGTTGTTGTGGTTCTGTTCGTTGAGCTGGGAATTTGTGTTGCAGATGTTTTGTCCCCTGTCTAGGTGAAATCCTCAGTGCTTGGGAGCCTCCTGTGAAGTGCTTCTATGATCTTTCCTCCGCTATTTCTAGTGGTTTGAATATGCCGCTTCCGGTTGTCAGTTCCAGCTGTCCGCTGCAGTGGCCGCTGTATTGGGTCCAGGTCGATGTGTTTGTTGATAGAATCTGTGGATGAGTGCCATGCCTGTAGGAATTCCCTGGCTGTTCTCTGTTTGGCTTGTCCTATAATAGTAGTGTTGTCCCAGTCGAATTCATATTGCTTGTTATCTGCGTGTGTGGCTACTAAGAAATCCTGTGCCAACTGCCTAAGCGCCACGTACAAACAACTCCAGCTCCTGCTGAAGGACAGGAAAGAAAAGAAAAACAAGAGAATGTTTTCTTCATCCTTTTCTTTCTTTTTAATTTCTTTCCAATTTTTCCATTTTCCTTCGTTCCTTTCTTTCTTTTTTCTTTCCTTTATCTTTATTTCCTTTCTTTCCTTTCCTTGCCTTGCCTTTCCTTCCTTTCCTTCTTTTCTTTCCTTCCCTTTTTTCTTTCCAGTCCTTTCTTTCTGTCTTTACTTTGCTTTCTTACCCATCTCTCTTTCTTTTCTTTCATTTCTCTTCCTTCCTTTCCTTTCTTTCCATCCTTTTCCTTTCTTTTCTTTCCTTTCTTTTTCTCCTTGCCTTTTTTTGCTATCTTTCTTTTATTTCCTTTCTTTTTCTTTTTGTCTTTCCTTTCTTTTACTTTCTTTCCTTTCTTTCCTATCCTATTTTCTTTCCGTTCCTACCCTTTTTCCTTTCCTTTCCTTTCTTTGCTTTCATTTCCTTTCGTTTACGTCTATCCAATCTGTCTTTCCTTTCTTTCCCATCTTTAACTTTCTTTTCTTTCCATTCTCTTGTTTTTATTTTCTTTCCTTCTTTTTCTTTCCCTTTTTATTTTTCTTTTGTTTCTACTTTCTTTCTTTTTTCTTCATCCTTTGCTTTCTTTTTATTTCTTTCCAATTTTTCTGTTTTCTTCCATTCCTTTCTTTTTCTGTATTCTTTCCTGCCTTTATCTTTATTTCCTTTCTTTCCTTTCCATGCCTTTCCTTCCTTTCTTTCTTTTCTGTCCTTTCCTTTTTTCTTCTTTCTTTCCTTTCTTTCGTTCCATTATTTTTTCCTTTCCTTCCTTACATTCCTTTCTTTCTTTCCTTTCTTTTATTTCCTTTCTTTCATTTCCTTTCTTTTATTTCCTTTACTTCTATCGGTTCCGTCTTTCCTTTTCCTTTCTTTCCCATTTTTCTTTTTTTTTCCATTCTCTTCTTTTCATTCCTTTCTTTTCCTTCTTTTTCTTTTTTTCTTTTCTTTTTTATACTTTCTTTCTGTTTTCTTCATCCTTTACTTCCTTTTCAATTTTTCCCATTTTTTCTATTTTCTTTCGTTCCTTTCTTTTTACCTTCCTTTATCTTTATTTCCTTTCTTTCCTTTCCTAGCCTTTTGTGCCTTTCTTTCATTTCTTTCCTTTCGTTTTTTCTCTTTTCTTTCCTTTCTTTCTGTCTTTTCGTTACTTTGCTTTCTTACGCAGCTTTCTTTTCTTTCCCTCTCTTTTCTTTCCTTTCATTTCTTTCCATTCTTTTCTTTGCTTTCTTTCTTTTATTTCCTTTCTTTTACTTTCTTTCCTTTCCTATTGTCTTTCCATTTTTTAAATTCTTTTCTTTCTTTCCTTTCCTTCATTTCTTTTGTTCTTTCCTTTCCTTTTTTGTTTACCTTTTCATTGTTTTCCCTTTACTTTCCTTCCTTTCCTTCCTTTCTTTTCCTTTCTTTGCTTTCATTTCCTTTCGTTTACATCTATCCACTCTGTTTCTTTCCCATTTTTCTTTTCTTTGCTTTATCTTTCTTTTCTTTCCATTCTCTTGTTTTTCTTTTCTTCTTTTCATTCCTTTTTTATGTTTTTGTTTCTACTTTCTTTCTTTTTTCTTCATCCTTTGCTTTCTTTTTATTTCTTTCCAATTTTTCTGTTTTCTTCCATTCCTTTCTTTTTCTTTATTCTTATCTTTATTTCCTTTCTTTCCTTTCCATGCCTTTCCTTCCTTTCTTTCTTTTCTGTCCTTTCCGTTTTTCTTTTCTTTCCTTTCTTTCTTTCCATTATTTTTTCCTTTCCTTCCATTCCTTTCTTTGCTTTCGTTTCCTTTCTTTTATTTCATTAACTTCTATCGTCTCCGTCTTTTTTTTCCTTTCTTTCCCATTTTTCTTTTCATCCATTCTCTTGTTTTTCATTCCTTTCTTTTCCTTCTTTTTGTTTTTTCTTTTCTTTTTTATACTTTCTTTCTGTTTTCTTCATCCTTTACTTTCTTTTCAATTTTTTCCGGATTTTCTTTCGTTCCTTTCTTTTTTCTTTTTACCTTCCTTTATCTTTATTTCCTTTCTTTCCTTTCCTAGCCTTTCCTTCTTTTCCTTTTCTTTTCCATTCCTTTCTCTCTGTCTTTACTTTGCGTTCTTACCCATATTCCTTTCTTTTCTTTCATTTCTCTTCCATCCTTTCTTTTCTTTCTTTTCTTTTCCTCACTTTTCTTTCCTTTCTTTTGCTCCTTTCCTTTCTTTCTTTTTCTTTCTTTTATTTCATTTTTTACTTTTTCTTTCCTTTCTTTTACTTTCTTTCCATTCCTTTTTTCTTGCCTTTTCTTTCCTTTCCTTCATTTCTTTCGTTCTTTCATTTTTTAGTTGTTCTTTCCTTTCCTTTTTCCTGTTCCTTTTCATTGTTTTCCCTTTACTTTCCTTCTTTCTTTCCTTTCTTTTCTTTCCGTTCTTTACTTTCATTTCTTTCTTTTCTTTACTTTCTTTCCCATTTTTCTTTTCTTTCCATTCTGTGCTTTATCGTTTCCTTCCTTTCTCTCTTCTCTTTCTTTCTTTCCTTACTTTGTTTACTTTGCTTTTGCCTTTATTTTCCTTCCTTTCTTTTCCTTTCTTTGCTTTCATTTCATTTCGTTTACATCTATCCACTCTGTCTTTCCTTTCTTTCCCATTTTTCTTTTCTTTCCTTTATCTTTCTTTTCTTTCCATTCTCTTGTTTTTCTGTTCTTTCCTTCTTTTTCTTTCCTGTTTTATTTTTCTTTTGTTTCTACTTTCTTTTTTCTTCATCCTTTGCTTTCTTTTTATTTCTTTCCAATTTTTCTGTTTTCTTCCATTCCTTTCTTTTTCTTTATTCTTTCCTGCCTTTATTTTTATTTCCTTTCTTTCCTTTCCATGCCTTTCCTTCCTTTCTTTCTTTTCTGTCCTTTCCTTTTTTCTTCTTTCTTTCCTTTCTTTCTTTCCATTATTTTTTTCCTTTCCTTCCTTCCTTTCTTTCCTTTCCTTTATTTCCTTTCTTTCATTTCCTTTCTTTTATTTCCTTTACTTCTATCGGTTCCGTCTTTCCTTTTGCTTTTCTTTCCCATTTTTCTTTTTTTTCCATTCTCTTCTTTTTCATTCCTTTCTTTTCCTTCTTTTTCTTATTTTCTTTTCTTTTTTTATACTTTCTTTCTGTTTTCTTCATCCTTTACTTTCTTTTCAATTTTTCCCATTTTTTCTATTTTCTTTCGTTCCTTTCTTTTTACCTTCCTTTATCTTTATTTCCTTTCTTTCCTTTCCTAGCCTTTCTTGCCTTTCTTTCATTTCTTTCCTTCCGTTTTTTCTCTTTTCTTTCCTTTCTTTCTGTCTTTTCGTTACTTTGCTTTCTTACGCATCTTTCCTTTCCTTCCTTTCTTTTCTTTCCTTTCTTTTACTTTCTTTCCACTCCTTTTTTCTTTTCTTTCCTTTCCTTCATTTCTTTTGTTCTTTCATTTTTTTTGTTCTTTCCTTTCCTTTTTCCTTTTTCTTTTCATTGCTTTCCTTCCTTTCTTTCCGTTCTTTTCTTTCCGTTCTTTACTTTCATTTCTTTCTTTTCTTTACTTTCTTTCCCATTTTTCTTTTCTTTCCATTCTGTGCTTTATCGTTTCCTTCCTTTCTCTCTTTTCTTTCTTTCGTTTCCGTCTTTCCTTTCCTATCTTTGTTTCCTTTCATTTTGCCTTTACTTTCCTTCCTTTCTTTTCCTTTCTTTGCTTTCATTTCCTTTCGTTTACATCTATCCGCTCTGTCTTTCCTTTCTTTCCCATTTTTCTTTTCTTTCCTTTATCTTTCTTTTCTTTCCATTCTCTTGTTTTTCTGTTCTTTCCTTCTTTTTCTTTCCTGTTTTATTTTTCTTTTGTTTCTACTTTCTTTTTTCTTCATCCTTTGCTTTCTTTTTATTTCTTTCCAATTTTTCTGTTTTCTTCCATTCCTTTCTTTTTCTTTATTCTTTCCTGCCTTTATTTTTATTTCCTTTCTTTCCTTTCCATGCCTTTCCTTCCTTTCTTTCTTTTGTCCTTTCCTTTTTTCTTCTTTCCTTTCTTTCTTTCCATTATTTTTTTCCTTTCCTTCCTTCCTTTCTTTCCTTTCCTTTATTTCCTTTCTTTCATTTCCTTTCTTTTATTTCCTTTACTTCTATCGGTTCCGTCTTTCCTTTTGCTTTTCTTTCCCATTTTTCTTTTTTTTTCCATTCTCTTCTTTTTCATTCCTTTCTTTTCCTTCTTTTTCTTATTTTCTTTTCTTTTTTTATACTTTCTTTCTGTTTTCTTCATCCTTTACTTTCTTTTCAATTTTTCCCATTTTTTCTATTTTCTTTCGTTCCTTTCTTTTTACCTTCCTTTATCTTTATTTCCTTTCTTTCCTTTCCTAGCCTTTCTTGCCTTTCTTTCATTTCTTTCCTTCCGTTTTTTCTCTTTTCTTTCCTTTCTTTCTGTCTTTTCGTTACTTTGCTTTCTTACGCATCTTTCCTTTCTTTCCCTCTCTTTTCTTTCCTTTCTTTTCTTTCCATTCTTTTCTTTGCTTTCTTTCTTTTATTTCCTTTCTTTTACTTTCTTTCCTTTCTTATTGTCTTTCCATTTTTTAAATTCTTTCCTTTCTTTCCTTTCCTTCATTTCTTTTGTTCTTTCCTTTCCTTTTTTCTTTACCTTTTCATTGTTTTCCCTTTACTTTCCTTCCTTTCTTTTCTTTCCTTTCTTTACTTTCATTTCTTTCTTTTCTTTACTTTCTTTCCCATTTTTCTTTTCTTTCCATTCTGTGCTTCATCTTTTCCTTCCTTTCTTTCTTTTCTTTCTTTCCTTTCCTTCTTTCCTTTCCTATCTTTGTTTTTTTTCTTTCCTTTCCTTTTTTCTTTTTTCTTTCCTTTCTTTCTTGTCTTTTCTTTACTTCGTTTTCTTACGCACCATTCTTTCTTTTCTTTCATTTATCTTCCTTCTTTTCCTTCCTTTCCGACCTTTTTCTTTCTTTCCTTTCCTATTTTTTCTGTCTTTCCTTTCTTTCTTTCCTGTCCTTTCGTTTTCTTTCTTTCCAATCTTTTTGTCCTTTCCTTCCATTCCTTTCTTTCTTTCCTTTCTTTTCTTTGCTTTCATTTCCTTTCTTTTATTTCCGTTACTTCTATCCTCTTCGTCTTTCCTTTCTTTCCCATTTTTCTTTTCTTTCCTTTATCTTTCTTTTCTTTCCACTCTCTTGTTTTTATTCCATTCTTTCCTTTCTTTACTTTCATTTCTTTACTTTCTTTCCCATTTTTCTTTTCTTTCCATTCTGTGCTTTATCTTTTCCTTCCTTTCTCTCTTTTCTTTCTTTCCTTTCCTTCTTTCCTTTCCTATCTTTCCTTTCCTTCTTTCCTTTCCTACCTATTTCTTTCTTTTCTTTCTTTGTTTCCTTTCGTTTTGCCTTTCCTTTCCTTTCCTTTCTTTGCTTTCATTTCCTTTCGTTTACATCTACCTGCTCTTTCTTTCCCAATTTTCTTTGCTTTATCTTTCTTTTCTTTCTATTCTCTTGTTTTTCTTTTCTTTCCTGTCCTTCTTTTTCTTTCCTTTTAAAACTTTCTTTCTGTTTTCTTCATCCTTTTCTTTCTTTTTAATTTCTTTCCAATTTTTCCATTTTCTTTCGTTCCTTTCTTTCTTTTTTCTTTCCTTTATCTTTATTTCCTTTCTTTCCTTTCCTTGCCTTGCCTTTCCTTCCTTTCCTTCTTTTCTTTCCTTCCCTTTTTTCTTTCCATTCCTTTCTTTCTGTCTTTACTTTGCTTTCTTATCCATATCTCTTTCTTTTCTTTCATTTCTCTTCCTTCCTTTCCTTTCTTTCCTTCCTTTTCCTCTCTTTTCTTTCCTTTCTTTTTCTCCTTTCCTTTTTTTTGCAATCTTTCTTTTATTTCCTTTCTTTTTCTTTTTGTCTTTCCTTTCTTTTACTTTCTTTCCTTTCTTTCCTATCCTATTTTCTTTCCGTTCCTTCCCTTTTTCCTTTCCTTTCTTTGCTTTCATTTCCTTTCGTTTACGTCTATCCAATCTGTCTTTCCTTTCTTTCCCATTTTTCTTTGCTTGCCATTAACTTTCTTTTCTTTCCATTCTCTTGTTTTTCTTTTCTTTCCTTCTTTTTCTTTCCTGTTTTATTTTTCTTTTGTTTCTACTTTCTTTCTGTCATCTTCATCCTTTTCTTTCTTTTTAATTTCTTTCCAATTTTTCCATTTTCTTTCGTTCCTTTCTTTCTTTTTCTTTCCTTTATCTTTATTTCCTTTCTTTCCTTTCCTTGCCTTGCCTTCCTTTCTTTCCATCCTTTTTTCTTTTTTCTTTCCTTTCTTTCTTGTCTTTTCTTTACTTCGTTTTCTTACGCACCATTCTTTCTTTTCTTTCATTTCTCTTCATTCTTTTCCTTCCTTTCCGAGTTTTTTCTTTCTTTCCTTTCTTTCCTTTCCTATTTTTTCTGTCTTTCCTTTCTTTCATTTCTTTCTTTCCTGTCCTTTCGTTTTCTTTCTTTCTTTCCAATCTTTTTTTCCTTTCCTTCCTTCCATTCCTTTCTTTCATTTCGTTTCTTTGCTTTCATTTCCTTTCTTTTATTTCCGTTACTTCTATCCTCTTCGTCTATCCTTTCTTTCCTTTCTTTCCCATTTTTCTTTTTGTTCCTTTATCTTTCTTTTCTTTCCACTCTCTTGTTTTTATTCCATTCTTTCTTTCTTTTTCTTTTTTCTTTTCTTTTTCATACTTTCTTTCTGTTTTCTTCATCCTTTCCTTTCTTTTCAATTTTTTCCCAATTTTTCTATTTTCTTTCGTTCCTTTCTTTTTTCTTTTTACCTTCCTTTATCTTTATTTCCTTTCTTTCCTCTCCTTGCCATTCCTTCTTTTCCTTCTTTTCTTTCCATTCCTTTCTCTCTGTCTTTACTTTGCTTTCTTACCCATATTCCTTTCTTTTCTTTCATTTCTCTTCCATCCTTTCTTTTCTTTCCTTTCTTTTCCTCTATTTTCTTTCCTTTCTTTTCCTCTCTTTTCTTTCCTTTCTTTTTCTCCTTTCCTTTCTTTGCTTTCTTTCTTTTATTTCCTTTCTTTTTCTTTTTTCTTTCCTTTCTTTCCATTCCTTTTTTCTTTCCTTTTCTTTCCTTTCCTTCATTTCTTTCCTTTCCTTCATTTCTTTCGTTCTTTCATTTTTTTGTTTTCCTTTCCTTTTTCCTTTTCATTGTTTTCCCTTTACTTTCCTTCCTTTCTTTCCGTTCTATTCTTTCCGTTTTTTACTTTCATTTCTTTCTTTTCTTTACTTTCTTTCCCATTTTTCTTTTCTTTCCATTCTGTGCTTTATCGTTTCCTTCCTTTCTCTCTTTTCTTTCTTTCGTTTCCGTCTTTCCTTTCCTATCTTTGTTTCCTTTCGTTTTGCCTTTACTTTCCTTCCTTTCTTTTCCTTTCTTTGCTTTCATTTCCTTTCGTTTACATCTATCCACTCTGTCTTTCCTTTCTTTCCCATTTTTCTTTGCTTGGCTTTATCTTTCTTTTCTTTCAATTCTCTTATTTTTCTTTTCTTTCCTGTTTTATTTTTCTTTTGTTTCTACTTTCTTTCTGTCATCTTCATCCTTTTCTTTCTTTTTAATTTCTTTCCAATTTTTCCATTTTCTTTCGTTCCTTTCTTTCTTTTTTCTTTCCTTTATCTTTATTTCCTTTCTTTCCTTTCCTTGCCTTTCCTTCCTTTCCTTCCCTTTTTTCTTTCCATTCCTTTCTTTCTGTTTTTACTTTGCTTTCTTACCCATCTCTCTTTCTTTTCTTTCATTTCTCTTCCTTCCTTTCCTTTCTTTCCTTCCTTTTCCTCTCTTTTCTTTCCTTTCTTTTTCTCCTTTCCTTTTTTTTGCTATCTTTCTTTTATTTCCTTTCTTTTTGTTTTTGTCTTTCCTTTCTTTCCTATCCTATTTTCTTTCCGTTCCTTCCCTTTTTCCTTTCCTTTCTTTGCATTCATTTCCTTTCGTTTACGTCTATCCAATCTGTCTTTCCTTTCTTTCCTATTTTCTTTGCTTGCCTTTAAACTTTCTTTTCTTTCCATTCTCTTGTTTTTCTTTTCTTTCCTTCTTTTTCTTTCCTTTTTTATTTTTCTTTTGTTTCTACTTTCTTTCTTTTTTCTTCATCCTTTGCTTTCTTTTTATTTCTTTCCAATTTTTCTGTTTTCTTCCATTCCTTTCTTTTTCTTTATTCTTTCCTTCCTTTATCTTTATTTCCTTTCTTTCCTTTCCATGCCTTTCCTTCCTTTCTTTCTTTTCTTTCCTTTCCTTTTTTCTTTCCTTTCTTTCTTGTCTTTTCTTTACTTCGTTTTCTTACGCACCATTCTTTCTTTTCTTTCATTTCTCTTCATTCTTTTCCTTCCTTTCCGAGCTTTTTCTTTCTTTCCTTTCTTTCTTTTCCTATTTTTTGTGTCTTTCCTTTCTTTCATTTCTTTCTTTCCTGTCCTTTCGTTTTCTTTCTTTCTTTCCAATCTTTTTTTCCTTTCCTTCCTTCCATTCCTTTCTTTCTTTCATTTCGTTTCTTTGCTTTCATTTCCTTTCTTTTATTTCCGTTACTTCTATCTCTTCGTCTTTCCTTTTCCTTTCTTTCCTTTCTTTCCCATTTTTCTTTTCTTTCCTTTATCTTTCTTTTGTTTCCACTCTCTTGTTTTTATTCCATTCTTTTCCTTCTTTTTCTTTTTTCTTTTCTTTTTCATACTTTCTTTCTGTTTTCTTCATCCTTTCCTTTCTTTTCAATTTTTTCCCAATTTTTCTATTTTCTTTCGTTCCTTTCTTTTTTCTTTTTACCTTCCTTTATCTTTATTTCCGTTCTTTCCTCTCCTTGCCATTCCTTCTTTTCCTTCTTTTCTTTCCATTCCTTTCTCTCTGTCTTTACTTTGCTTTCTTACCCATATTTCTTTCTTTTCTTTCATTTCTCTTCGATCCTTTCTTTTCTTTCCTTTCTTTTCCTCTCTTTTCTTTCCTTTCTTTTTCTCCTGTCCTTTCTTTGCTTTCTTTCTTTTATTTCCTTTCTTTTTCTTTTTTCTTTTCTTTCTGTCTTTACTTTGCTTTCTTACCCATCTCTCTTTCTTTCTTTCATTTCTCTTCCTTCCTTTCATTTCTTTCCTTCCTTTTCCTCTCTTTTCTTTCATTTCTTTTTCTCCTTTCCTTTTTTTGCTATCTTTCTTTTATTTCCTTTCTTTTTGTTTTTGTCTTTCCTTTCTTTCCTATCCTATTTTCTTTCCGTTCCTTCCCTTTTTCCTTTCCTTTCCTTTCTTTGCTTTCATTTCCTTTCGTTTACGTCTATCCAATCTGTCTTTCCTTTCTTTCCCATTTTTCTTTGCTTGCCTTTATCTTGCTTTTCTTTCCAATCTCTTGTTTTTCTTTTCTTCTTTTTCTTTCCTTTTTTATGTTTCTTTTGTTTCTACTTTCTTTCTTTTTTCTTCATCCTTTGCTTTCTTTTTATTTCTTTCTTTTTTCTTCATCCTTTGGTTTCTTTTTATTTCTTTCCAATTTTTCTGTTTTCTTCCATTCCTTTCTTTTTCTTTATTCTTTCCTTCCTTTATCTTTATTTCCTTTCTTTCCTTTCCTTGCCATTCCGTATTTTCTTTCCATTCCTTTCTCTCTGTCTTTACTTTGCTTTCTTACCCATATTCCTTTCTTTTCTTTCATTTCTCTTCCATCCCTTCTTTTCTTTCCTTTCTTTTCTTTCCTTTCTTTTTCTCCTGTCCTTTCTTTCTTTTATTTCCCTTCTTTTTCTTTTTTCTTTCCTTTCTTTTACTTTCTTTCCATTCCTTTTTTCTTTTCCTTTCTTTCCTTTCCTCCTTTTCTTTTGTTCTTTCATTTTTTTTGTTCTTTCCTTTCCTTTTTCTTTTCATTGCTTTCCCTTTACTTTCCTTCCTTTCTTTCCGTTCTTTTCTTTCCGTTCTTTACTTTCATTTCTTTCTTTTCTTTACTTTCTTTCCCATTTTTCTTTTCTTTCCATTCTGTGCTTTATCGTTTCCTTCCTTTCTCTCTTTTCTTTCTTTCGTTTCCGTCTTTCCTTTCCTATCTTTGTTTCCTTTCATTTTGCCTTTACTTTCCTTCCTTTCTTTGCTTTCATTTCCTTTCGTTTACATCTATCCGCTCTGTCTTTCCTTTCTTTCCCATTTTTCTTTTCTTTGCTTTATCTTACTTTTCTTTCCAATCTCTTGTTTTTCTTTTCTTTCCTTCTTTTTCTTTCCTTTTTTATGTTTCTTTTGTTTCTACTTTCTTTTTTTCTTCATCCTTTGCTTTCTTTTTTTTTTTCAAATTTTTCTGTTTTCTTCCATTCCTTTCTTTTTCTTTATTCTTTCCTTCCTTTATTGAATGGTTTGCATTCATAGAATAAGTGCATTAAACTTCAATCATTCGTCAAATGAATCAAACTGCATTCATTCATTCAATGATTCAAAATTCATTCATTCACAGGAGGCTCCCAAACACTGAGGATGTCATCTAGTAGGCAGGATGCCTACTCGCTGAGCACTTCAGAGGACATCTCCGGGATATCTGCACCAATCAACGCCACCACCTCGAGGCTGAACACTTCAACTCCGCCTCCAACTCTGCTGAGGACGTGCAGGTCCTGGGCCTCCTCTATTGCCACCCTCTAAGCCTTATCTTCCACTCGGGATCCTCCAACCCCATGGCATCAATGTGGATTTCACCAGCCTTCTCATATTCCCTTCCCCAATTCCAACCTTCCAGCTCAACACCACCCTCATGACCTGTCCTATCTGTCCATCTTCCTTCCCACCTATCTGTTCTTTCCTTTTTTCTGACCTATTACCACCTCTTGCACTCTCTTCTTTCAGCTGGCCTTTCTACTTTGAAGATTTCTAACTTTTTAAGTACAAGTCTAATTTCATTCTATCTTACATCACTGCTGCCTCTTCCTCTACTGATACATCAGAAACATTCTCTTCTCAAGTGAGTTGCTCTCACTTAGTATCTCAGCCATGCCCTCAGTCTGCTCACAACAGCCTCTATCTTGTTCTCACCCTATCTCATTTTTTTCTATTTATAAATAATTTCTAAGTAACCTTTTCAAAGATGTTATTGCACATCTATGGAATAGTGGAACTTGTAGCTGCACCTTCTGGCAGAAAGGAGCCACAATGGCTCCTTCTTTCACAAATAACTACTTGTTACCTACTAATCTAATTTCACATGCTCTCTTTACTCCTGTTCTAGACCTTTCCATCTACAGTTCAAGGTTAAAGAAGAAAAGAAAGAAAATGTAAAGCTGACATGAAAAGTAAATTTTATTAAACATGTTTACATAACATGAGTCTGAAGTTCATTTAAAAGCACAGGGGAATGTTCAGACAACTGCTGCAGTTAGAAAGGTACTTTCCAATCAGCTGCTTTTGGCCATAATAAAGGGATTAGAACCTTGTGAAACCATAATTCTTCCTGCTCAGCAGGTCAGGTAGTAATCAACCTTTTAAATCCTGTAGGACAACAGATTAATTCAAGAGCGGGCCAATTTAATGAAGACAATTCACTCTGCGCAGGCAGAATAGCAAGAAGTCAATTTTCTGTGCGTACACAATGCCTGTTAAAGTCCCACAAGTAAGAAGTTACACGAAAATCTTTCCTGTTCTACATCAGCAGTTAAATTCCGGAGGGTACAAAAATGTTTTCAATACACATTCATCACCAGACCTGAGTCTAGTTCAAATCAGCAAAAATGTTGTTAACATAAATTAATGGCTCTGATTTCTTAGTTATTTCTTTGTATCAATAACAAGCAAACTGTACAAGTACATGCAACATACAAGCTGGCCTAGTGGAGTTAACACACATTAATTAACATCTGCATTGTTCTCCCCCCCCCCCTACAAAACGTGCATGCAGCAATTGAACAGTTCCAGAGTCATGCTGCTTCACATCAGTGATCTAAAAATCAAAATGGCCTGTCAGAGCAGGAGGCAGAGGAGGACAAAGAAGAGGAGGACAGAGGAATTAGAATCACTGCCTCATGGACATAAATACACATGGGTTTCCAGGTCAATGGAATTTAAGGAAAAAAATTATTTTTTTAAAAAAAGCAAATTGAAAGTTTGCTTTTCTTTCAGAAAAAATAATACATCTCACTGTAAAAAAAATCAAGCACGATGCTTGCAGTAATTTCAAAATAATGTAAACTAAAGTCAGATTAAAAAACACCAAGTGTACAGGAAACATCAACTGTAATTTCCAGCGATCATCAAACAACTTGCATCATGCTCTAACTGGGGCAAATCATGTGACACATGATTAGGATATATCCCAGGTACAGCTCAAACAGCTTATGCTAACTCCATTACTGGACAACACTTTGGGAAGTCAAATATACAAATCTATACAGAAGTTATCTCAATAGTTTGTAATTGTAGGAAGAGAATTGCATTACAAGGAACATGTTAGTGCCACAATCTCTGTGGAGTATCAAGGCTGAAGATGCTTTGAACAATCTCCAGGCCTGACTGCAGTTTCAAAACTTTTTTCATGCACAACATCAGAAAACATGAAAAATCCATAATGCAAACATTACATGTTTTACAAAAAGAAAAATTGGCAAACTGTGTGGCAAATGGGAAACAACACTTGACGGCCTTGCTCAAATCTGAACCTCAATATTTTTGAGTTTTTCTCTTCTATATCTAACTCACAATAAATTTGAAGAAGTTAACTGGGAACCAGTAATGTCAAAACACTCCACCAAAGCCTGTGGCTGCTGAACAGCTGAGGCTCGCAAAGATATAACAGTACCCTTTAGTAGAAGGTCTCTGTCCGCATCAGGGTGGGGTGGGAGGAGGCGGTTAGCTCCATTACAATAGACAGTGGGTTGAAGAAATATGTGCAGAGAATAAAAATGTGTATAGTTTCTACAGAACCATGAATAAACAACTCCATCCTTTTTTTTCAGACTGATGTTTTTCTCCATTCTGTTGTTATATACTCGAAATATTGAACTTTTTAAAATTCACATCTCTGGTCTCATTCATTTAGTCTCTAACACAAACTCAGTTTCACTAATATATAAGTTTCCAGTTAGCATTTAATGTAGTGTGTTTTTGCCAATTCATGCCAGCATACATATATAAATGCATACACATATGTACTTTGTTTTAGGATTTATGAAGCCCTATTTTTTTTTGAAACAGTACTATTGGCAAAACAAGTGTGATTGTCTGGCTCCAGCAGTGATTTTGATCATATTTGTGGTCAGCTTCTGCTTTTTTGTCCTGTTGGTGACTTCGTGTTTCATTATGACCTTATACAGGGAGGTCCAGTCGAACTTTCAAGAGATGATTGGGAAGCTCTGCGAGTAAGGGGAGTCAAGGTGGGCTCCACCAATGAAGATGTTGGGAACAGTTTGTACCAACCAATCACCATGCTGGATAGATCAAGCTCTTCCAGGAGAATCTGTACCACACCCATGAAACATTTGTGGTCCATTCTGCCATAATCTCCCCAGACTATCACCTATGAAACAGGAGAGACAAAGTCAGATTCTAATATGTACTTGAATAACTGTAATTTAGCAAACTTATGATCTTGTAGTCAGAGGCCTATGTTTAGTTTGGTGTGCATGACCGCCATTAAATGTGTGTTTGTGATTCGAGTAACAAGATGGCATATTGTTAAAATGTTAAACTGTTAATTTACTGTTCGTGAGCTTTGAATGCAGATGAAGATAAAGCATGGTCCAGAAGCATTTTTTAACGGAGTCTTTGTCTTACATAACCCATTCCAATTACAAATACAAGTATTCACTAAAAATGGGAGTACAGCTAAATATTGATCATTTCAAAAGTTATTTGTTGGAGTGGATGGCTTTAAATTGCTTTTAATGTGCCACAACAGGGCACCAGAAAAAACCAGAAAGAGTGAAATAGAGGTTTGGGAGGGAAGGTGGGAGAAGGGAGCAGAAGTATGATGCAATATGCTCATTTTAAAGAAAAATAACAGGGCATGTTATGATGTCAGCTTAATGAATTACATTTTGTTATGAGTCTGCTGGTAGGAGGAATGCAGGATTTCGGAATGTAAAGCTTCTGGCAGGAGTTAATTATAAAGAGTTTAACCTCATTTATATCCTCATTTATAATAGGGGCTCAGTGGTTAGCAAGATTGCCTCACAGTACCAGAGATCTGTGATTCTAGCCTTGGTGACTTTCTGTGTGAAGTTGCACATTGTCCCTATGGTTTCCTCTGCATGTTCCAGTCTCCTTCCACAGTTTAAAGATGTGCAGTTTAGGTGGATTGGAAATGTAAATTGCTCATTGTGTCCAGGAATGTGCAGGGTTTTGGATTAGCTATGGGAAATGCTGGATTAAAGGGATACAGTGGGGGCAAGGTGGTAAGGGATAGGTCTGGGAAATGCTGTTTAGTGGAGAGGCATGGACTTAAAGCCTGCTTCCACAGTAGAGATTCTATGATATTTCATGGTAGAGAAAAGAATGGAAAACAAAAGAAGGTAACAAATGATAAAATAGAAAACTACAGGGTAGTACATCAGTAGTGGAGAAATTACTGTAAACATTTCTGATTGACAGAATTAATCTGCATTTCGAGAGGCAATGTTTTCTTAAGGGGAGGTTGCAACCAATTTTTTAAAGCAGTGATTAAAGAGGGCAATACTTTTTTGATATAGGCTACATTGATTTCAACAAAACCTTTGATGAGATACCTTTGATCCAAGGAAATTTGGCAAATTGGATCTTCAATTGGCTTGATTGGCAGAAAGCTGAGGGTGATGGTTGAGGGGTGCTTTTCTGAGTGGAAGATGGTGTACAATGGGGTCCCATTGCTATATAAATGATTTAGACTTGAATGGTTAATCTGTAATTTTGCAGATGATACAGAGGTGGTGGGTGGTAAGTAGTGAGGAGAATAGCCTTAGCTTCCAAGAGAATATAAGATGGGCTCGTCACATGGGCTGATCAGTGGCAAATGGAATTCAACCCAGATAAATTTCAGGTGAAACAGTTGGACAGGACAAACAAAACAAAAGAAAACATAATGAACAGAAAGACCCCGAGAAGTACTGAGAATCAAGGAGACTTTGGTATGCATGTACTTTTCCCTTAAGTGGATAAAATAGCATATGGGGATAATTGCTTTTAATTGCCAAGTTTAGGAGCAGGGAGATTATGTTGAAACCATATAAAATCTTAGTTAGGCAACAACTTGAGTACTGTGTGCAGTTCTGAAATCCACAATTTGGAGGATGCAATAACACTGGAGAGGGTGCAGAGGAGACAAACTGGGGTTCTCTTCCTTAGATCAGAGGGCATTCAAAAGGGACATAACTGAGATGCATGAAATTATGACAGCAATAGATAGGGTAGACAGTGTTTCCCTTGATGGAGATTTCAATGATCAGAGATTGGAACTCATTCCCTCTGGCTGTTGTAGCCAGAAATCTTCAACAGCATATGAAAAGTAATTAAGCACGCGATGTCCACTGACACCCTGGAGTTGTTCAGGGAGAGGTGGTGCCGCAGGGAGTGAAGTGCATGATTTCCCCCCCAACTCTATCTTGATTTAATCCCTGCCCTCCCCTTCACTGTTTGATCACGCAGCATTGCTCTTTGATGTCACTGGCCTTTCCTTTCTTCCTGGTGGCAGAAATTTGAATAAAGATTCGTGCACCTTGTGTCTTTCACTGTGTCTCATACAAAAAAACTCGATGTGCAGCCACAATGCCATGGCATATTATCCAAATGCTGGCAAATGGGATTAGCTTGGTGTTTGTTTTTGATAAGTGTGTACGGAAAGCTAGGAAGGTCTGTTCTATGCTGTCAGTCTCTATTGACTCTATTACTCTGTGATATTTCAGTTAAACTTCTGACTTTGATAACTTTGTGCAATCACTGTGGACAATTTAGCATGGCCAATTCACCTGACCTGCACATCTTTGGACCGTGGGAGGAAACCCACGCAGACATGGGAACAATATGCACACTCCACACAGACAGTCGCCCGAGGCTGGAATCAAATCTGGGTCTGAGGCAACAGTGCTAACCACTGAGCCGCCACGATAATTTGGACAGAAAAAGTGTTGGGGAAAAGAAAGCAGGAGATTGGCACTAGTTCATGATGCCTGTTTGAAAAGCTGGGAAAACGTTAAAGTATTTTATAAAGGATGTGGTAACTGGAAATTTAGAAAATAACGTCAAAATTGTCAACATAAATTATAAAAGGGAAATCCTGTCTGACAGGCCTTTTAGGACTTTTTTGAGGTGTTTACTTAAAAAGGTGTAAAGAAGTACATGATATATTTAATTATCAAATCATTTTTGATAGGATTGGAGATAATGTACGGTTATGGATTAAGAAGTGGTTAATAGACAGAATGCAGATAGAAGAATAAAATCATTATTCACAATCATTGTAAATGACTTGGATGTGAGGATATGTATTATGGATAAATTTGCTGATGACCCAAATGGTGGGAATCTAAGGAGGCTTCAAGAAGACTAAGTAATGATTGGGTCAGAGGGTGGCAGATGGAATCTTGACAGAGAAGACAGAATGTTTCCGAAAAGTGGAGAGGTTGTTGGTGTACAAGGAGACCTGGTGTCCCGGTCCGTGAGAGCTCTTATTTCAAGGGTTCATGTTCAGGAATAAAGATGTCTTGCTGCAGTAGTAGGGAGCCTGATGAAGTGTACAGTCTTGGTCACCTCTTCTATACTTGCTATAGAGGGAGTGCCTGCGATGGTAGAATTGCCTGAGGAAAGATTGAGGACTGCGGGACTGGATTCTCTAGAATGATATGGTGACTCAGTGGTGAACATTGCTGCCTCACTGCACCAGAGACCCAGATTTGACTCCAACCTTGGATGACCATCTGTGTGGAACTTGCATGTTTTCCCTGTTTCTGCTTGGATGTATGTTGGGTGCTCCATTTTCTTCCCACAGTCCAAACATGTGTAGTTTAGATGAATTGCCACGCTAAATTTCCCTATAATGTCCAGTGAAAAGTAAATGGATTAGACATGATAAAATGCAGGATAGGGTGGGATTCACTATTGGCTCTCAGGAAGACCAGTTCCACCTCAAAACACACCAGATGGCCTCCTTCTTTAAATACCATAAATTCCCTTCACACATGACTGAAAATGCCCTCCAACACATCCACGTCCTGCACCTCCGCTCTCAAACCCCATCCCTCCAACTGCAACAAAGATTGAACCCTCACCTTCCACCCTACCAACCTCCGCATAAATCACATCATCCGCCGCCATTTCCTCCACCTCCAAATGGACCCCACCAAGGGGTGGGGAGGGGTATATTTTCCTCCCCACCCCTTTCCGCTTTCCGCAAAGACTACTCCCTCTGTGACTACTTTCCCCCCCAACAACCCACCTTCCCCTCCAGGCACCTTCCCCTGCCAGAATTTCAAAACCAACACTCACATCTTCCCCCTCAATTCCATCCAAGGCCCCAAAGGAGCTTTTCACATCCATCAAAATTTCACCTGCACATCCACCAATGAAATTTATTGTATCTGTTGCTCCCGTTGCGGACTCCTCTGCATTAGGGGGATTGGACGCCTTCTCACAGCGTGCTTTAGGACACCTGCACCATGGCTAACCATTTCAACTCCCCCTCCCACTGTGCCGAAGACAGTGTTACACTTGCCACACCTTCCAATTATAAGAGCGACTGGGATTTTGCTTGTAAGCACTTTATAGTTTTGGAGAATTTCAAATAGATATTCCATTGTTGGCAGGAATGAAGGAATTGCCACCACCCAAATCCATCATACTGAATAATACTGACCTGTAAGACTTTACCCTGTGGGCTTTCTTCAAATAGTAATGATTGTTGATAGAGTGGATCGAGTGTTTTTCGTGCAATTTTTGTCTTCTTTTTGGCTATGCACACACCGTTCTCCAACAGGTAGACCTTGACGTAAGGAGCTGCAAAAAAAATGAAATTAAAATAGATGTGCCTTTAAAAACCATAGAGATGTATATCGCAGAAACAATTCCTTCAGACCAACTCATCCATGCTGAACAGCTGTTCTAAATTAATCTCATCCCATTTGCAAGCATTCGGCCCCTATCCCTCAGAAGATGTCCGATTCATTGACCCATCCAGATGCTTTTTAAATATTGAAATTGTGCTAGCCTCCACCACTTCCTCTGGGAGCATATTCCACACACACGCACCCCTCTGCATGAAAACGTTTACTTTAGGTCCCTTTTAAATATTTTTCCTGTCACCTTAAACCTATGCCATCCAATTTTGGACTCCCCCGCCTGGAAAAAAATGTCTCGTCTATTTACCCTATCCATGCTCCCCATGGTTTTATAAGTCTCTACAAGGTCACGCCTCAATCTCTGACATTCCAGGGAAAATAGCTTCAGTTTTTTCACTCTCTTCCTATAGCTCAAACCCTCCAACCCTGACAACATCCTTGTAAGTTTTTTCTGAACCCTTTCAATTTTCACCATATCCTTTCTATATCAGGGATTGCTAAAATTCCATGCGGCATTCCTAAAATGGTTCAACCAATGTTCCATACAGCTGCAACCTGACCTCTCAACTCCTATATTCCTAAACTATCCAATAAAGGCAAACATACCAGACGCTGTCTTCATGATCTGACTACTTGGGACTCCACTTTGAAGTAACTATTAACCTGCACTACAAGGTCTCTTTGTTCAGAATGTATAAATCCTGCTCTGATTTGCCTATTCAAAATGCACCACCTCACATTTATTTAAATTAAACTCCATCTGCTACTCCTGGCCCATTTACCAACTTGATCAAATTCCCGTTGTAATCTGAGGTAGGTGTTCACTAAATGTCAAATTTGTTGTTATCTGCAAAATTACTAACCACACCTCTTATGTTCAAATGCAAATCATTTATATAAATGATGAAAAGCAATGAACCCAGCACCAATTCCTGTGGCACACACCTCCAGTTTGAAAAACAACCTTCCACCACCACTGACTTCCAACTTTGAGGCAGTTCTGCATCCAAATGGCGAGTTCTCCCTTTATTTAACCTTGCTGATTCTTTAACCATTTTAAAGCGACAGCATCATCACACACATTCCTTGGCCCTCCATCTGTATTTCTTAATTTGTTTCTGCTTTTAATTTCCTACTACTCTTTCAGTTTTTAATCTCTAAAATATACTTTCTATTTTCCTTTAATCAGAACATAACTTATTATAGATAGTAACATCAGTAGCGATGAGCAACAAATAATGGAAGAGTAGTGTGTAGGGTAATTTTAGGTAGTAATGTGTAATGACCACAATTCCGTTCTGTTTACTTTAGCGATGGACAGGGGTAGGTATATACTCCAGGGTAAGAGTTATAGCTGGGGGAAAGGCAATTACAATGCAATTATGCAAGATTTAGGATGCATAGGCTGGGGAAGGAAACTGCAGGGGATGTGCACAATGAAATATGGAGCTTATTCAAGGAACAGCTTGATAAATATGTCAGGCAGGGAGGAAGTTGTTGAGCGCGAGAGCCGTGGTTTATTAACGAAGCTGAATCTCTTGTCAAGGCTCAGTTAGAGCACTTGAGAGCAGGAAAGACCTAAAGAAAGAGTTAAGATGAGCCAGGAGGAGACATGCCAAGTTGTTGGTAGATAACAACAACAAAGCCCTATAGTTATATCAGGAATAAAAGAATGACTAGAGTAAAATTAGGGCTAACCAATGATAGTAGTGGGAAGTTGTGTGTGGAGTCAAGGGATGCACCAAGTGAATTGACTAAATCCAGTCCATTTGAATTAGGTTTTGGCATGAGATGAGAGGACCACTAGAATTAATTAAGGAGAAATTGGTGAGTCAGAGTTCTGAGACCACATACTTGGACTGCGTCAAATTTTAGGGAAAGTTCAATGCCCTTACTTCTGAGTAAAGAAACTATCGCTGACATCTGCCCAATATCTATCACTCCTCCATTTAAAGCTATGCCCACTTGTGCTTTGATCTTTATGTCATCATTGTCTGCAGGAATAGTGATAAAAAGATTGGATGTTATCAAATGTCCCCTTGTTCAAGAAGGGGATTAGAGACAACCCAAGTAATTATAGGCCAGTGAGTGTTTCTTCGGTTGCGGGTAAAGTATTGGAAAAGGTTGGAAAAGATAGGATTTATAATCATCTAGAAAATAATAAGTTGATTAGGGATAGTCAGCACGGCTTTGTGAAGGGTAGGTTGTGCCTCACAAACCTTATTGAGTTTTTTGAGAAGGTGACCAAACAGGTGGATGAGGGTAAAGTATGTGGTGTATATGGATTTCTGCAAGGTGTTTGATAAGGTTCCCCATGGTAGACTATTGCACAAAATATGGGACTGAGGGTGGTTTAGTGGTTTGGATCAGAAATTTTCTAGCTGAAAGAAGATGGGGTGGTGTTTGATGGGAAGTGTTCATCCTGGAGTTCAGTTATTAGCTGCAATGATCTGTTTTGGGTCTGCTGCTGTTTATCATTTTATAAGTGAATAGATGTTGTGGGTCACAGAGGGATATTGATAGGCTGTAGAGCTGGTCTGATAGGTGACAAATGGAGTTTAATGCAGAGAAGTGTGAGGTGATTCATAGATCCCTGAAAGTTGCCACCCAGGTTGCTAGGGTTGTTAAGAAGGGATACGGTTTGTTAGCTTTTTTTAGTAGAGGGATTGAGTTTCAAAACCATGAAGAGTGATATGAGCCTAATGCTGCAAAATGTGAGTAAATTAATTTAGGACAGCTGTTCGACATGGACAAGTTGGACCGAAGGGTCTGTTTTCATGCTGTACATCTCTGTCAGGTGGGATAAGCAACTTATTTCTAAGTTGGACTACTTAGATGATACTTGCAGGCACCTTTATACAAAAGAGCAAAAGATCATTTTGGCTTTTGTGACACTGAATGGACTATACTAATTTAGAGTGCATTTGTTATAAAAAAAATGTGCCAGCCACACTTCAAAGACTTAACCAATAAATCCATGTCTGGATTATCCAATTGTCTGGTGTACATCTATGACCTGCTAATTTTTAGTTACACATGGAATGAACATTTGCAGCATTTATCAGAATTACTCCATCGAATTTGGGAGGCAGGCTTGGTGATAAACCTGGCTGAGAGTTAATTAACTAATGCCCAAGTCACATTTCTGGTCCATGTTAAGAGCCACTTCAGCACCTCTGCCTGACAGATGGCTACACAACTTGTGCAAACAAAAGTTATTCCCATATCATTGATGAATAGAGCCCTGGGATTGAGTTTTATTGGAAATTCATATCAAATTTTAGCAATGTAGTTATTGCAGAATAACTGTCTTATTGCAGAAGTGCAGACTATTTCAGTGGATGGCAGACGGAAGTTGTGTTAACCACTGCCATAGTGAACTATCATATATTTTTTCAGAGAGTTAAATACTCATCAACAGAAACAGTTCATGATTGGGAAGGACTTGGTGGAAACATCACAGCATTTCAACATTTATTCTGCCAGTAAAGTGTCTGAGATAATTGTATATGCAGATCATAATGCATTAATGTTTTTGGAGAAATTTCAGGACAAAAAATTCCAAACTGTTTAGATGGAGCTTATTATTGCAGCCATTCAATTTGAAAACTATACACATGGTAGGAAGACAAAATGCAATTGCCAACACGCCACAACTTGAATGAAGAAAGACAGAGGCATTCGGTGGAAGGAGTAAATGGACAGAAATAGAATGAAGTTGTGAAATGTACAAATAGAGGAAGACTAAGACTTTTAAAATGAAGCTATTGATCCTTTATTTCTTTTAAGTAGGGAGGTCTGATGATGCTGTCACTTTAAAAATGCCATTTTGTCATGGGTCTTTTTGAAAAGATGCTGTAAAGGCAGAGGTGCCGAAGTGGCTAGTCAGCCAGCCTAAGTCAATAATGTAAGTGGCCTTCAGGTTTTTTTGTGACAATGGAAGGAGAGTGGCCATTTCTCCCAGATCAGGCTTGCTAGTTTTTTTTAGTTATAACAACAATTGCAAGATATTTGGGTCACAGAAGGGTTGCAAACTTCAATAAATGATTTCTAACTGTGACTTTCTCTGAAATCTCTCTCAAATATTGCCCCTCCCTCCCCAATTGGAGGAGAGAATCTGTGTTTGAATTTTGACAAAAAGGTTTGACAAAAAGGTTTTTGTCAAGGGGTGTGTTTATGGGATGGTACTATATGAGAACAGATAATTGGTAATAAATACTGAACCAAGTATTTGGTTAAATTTTCCACTAGTTATTTTAAATTCCTCTTTCTTTTGCTTGTGTCTTAGCTATAGTGTTTAAATAAATTGTGTTTTGCTTAACGCCAAGTGGTTTGACCAGTTCTATCACATCTAGAACACCCACTTCACATCTACCTTTAAGATACGAAAATATTAGGGTCTAGGCTATTTTATTAACATCTGTATGACGTGGGAGCTGGGAAATCCCATTGTAGTCCACAGTGATCATGTCTGTATTAGGTTTTGATACAGGAATCCCGGCTCAGGGTTGATAAGCTGAAGTCTGAGCTTTGACAGTGCTATGTTTCAGGAGGCAGGGACATCTTTTGATTTACTACATTGAATTCAGTTATAGTCAGGGATAGAATGCTGGAACTATGTGTGAGGTGTGTTGAGTGATCCAGGAGGAAATGCTGCAGGAGCCTCAGCCCTTGGGTCTGCCTAACAAAATTCAGGTTCTTGCTACCTGAGAGTGGGGGTTGTAGGCAGGATGTGATAAACTGACCATAGCACTATGGAACAGAGAGATGAGACTAGAGAAATGAAATTGTAATCATGGATAGTATGGTCAGGGCATTAGATGCTGTGCTCTGTGGCCAGAATTGACAGTCCCAGAGGCAGTGTTACCCTCCTTGTACTCGGGTTCAGGATATCTTATCTGGGCCGCAGAGTAACATGGGGTGGGAGGAGAAAGATCTAATTATTGTGGTCCATGCAGGTACCGAATTTATTGAAAGCATAAGGAAAGATGCTCTGCTGATGGAATTTAAGCAGCTAAGGCCTAAATTAGAAAGCAGAACCAATGAGATAACAACCTCTGATTATGACCTAACCCATGAAATAATTGGCACAGGGTTCACAAGATTACAAACACTCCAGGTTCGCTCTCCTTCACTCTGATGCCGTCACTGTTGCTGCTCGGATTGACTTTGGTTCAGTCTCCATTCCTCAGGTTTTTATCTTGCTACTCCAGCCACTGTTCACTCCCAGATTCACTCTGTTGTGCTGCTGTCACTGCTTGGACTGACCAAACTGAAGTCTCAGAACTGATTCTTGTGGAATACCATTGGTCACAGAATGCCAGTCAGTCAAATACCCCTCCACAACTATCCTCTGACCTCAATGATCAGTCAATTTTCTGTCTACATGGTGCCATGTGACTTAATCATCTTTGTTACTGCTTTTAAAAACTCAATCGAGTTTGTAAGACAAGACCTTCAGTACATAAAGCCATACTGACTATCACTAATAAGTCTATTCTTCTCAAATGTGAGTTGATCCTGTCTCTAAGAATCTTCTCCGATAATTTCCCTATCACAGATGTAAGACTGACTAGTTAGTAATTTCCTGGCTTATCCATGTTATCCTTAAACAACTTTCCTGGGTTATCCTTGAACAAGTTTGGCTATTTGGCAGTCTTCTTGTGTCTTGCCTGTGGCTAAACAGGATACAGAAATCTCCTCTCTAGCCTCCTTCAGGATCCTGGATAGATTCCATCAAACCAATAGACTTATCTACCTTAACATTTTTCAAGACACCCAACAGCTTTGGCTTTGATATTTGAATCGTCATTTTCTACAGGTTTGGTACTAGAGGACTGGAGGATTGCAAATGTTGTGCCCTTGTTCAAGAAGGGCAGCAGAGATGTCCCAGGCAATTGTAGACCAGTGGGTCTTACTTCTGTTGTAGGAAAGGTTTTGGAAAGGATTATAAGAGATAAGTTTTATAATCATCTAGCAAGCAACAATTTGATTTCAAATAGTCAACATGGTTTCGTCAAGGGCAGGTCGTGTCTCACAAACCTCTGAGTTTTTTTTGAGATATAGGATTGAGGGTGATTTAGCAGTTTGGATTAGAAACTGATTCTCTGAAAGAAGATGGTGGTTGATGGAAAATATTCAACCTGGAGTCCGGTTACTAATGGTGTGCCAGTGCTGTTTGTCATTTTTATAAATGACTTGGACATGGGTTAGTAAATTTGCAGACGACAATAAAGTCAATGGAGTAGTGGACAGTGTGGAAGAATGTTACAGGTTGCAGGGGGACTTGGATAAACTGCAGAATTGGGCTTAGAGGTGGAAAATGGAGTTCAATGCAGCTAAATGTGCGCTGTATTGTTCTAATATCCTTAATATCAGCATGCCTATAGTATCAATGCACACTTTCTCTTTGGTGAATGTCAATGCAAGGTAATTATTAAGGACTTCATCCAATTTCTATGGCTTCACACATAAATTCTTTTCCTTCCCTAGCTACCTTCTTGTTCCTCATGTATGTGTAATATATTTCGGAATTTTCTTTCATCCTACTTGCCAAAAACAGTTCCTGCCCCCTTTTAGACATCCTAATTTCATATTTCTTTTCTGCTTTCTTTATTCTCCTCAAGAGCTTTGTTTAATTTCAGTTTCCTAAACCTCAAATACACTTCCTTTTTCTTTTTGACTAATCTTTCAATATCGCTTGCCATCCAAGGTTCCTGTATCTTGTCTTCCTTTCTTTCATCCTTGTTGCAGTGTAACTGTGGCGAAGTCTGACTGCAACTGTACTAGGTGGTGGTGACACCACCACTGGAGTGCTGGTCTCTTATTTAGGAAAATATATTATTTCACTGGGAGAAGTTCGAGGAAGTTTCACTGGTGTGGGCGGATTGTCTTAGAAGCAAAATTTAAATAGATTTGGCCTCATGAGAATTTAGAAGGATGTGAGATGATCTCATTTAAACATAACATATCCTCAGGGCAAGGTACATGCTGAGAGGATATTTCTCCTCATGGGAGAGTCTAGTCTCAGAATTAAAGGATGACAATTTAAAATGTGATGAGGAGGGATTTCTTCTCTCAGAGGGATGATGTCTTTGGAACTCCTTACCACAGAAAGTTGCAGTAAGGTTGAGATAGTTAGATTATTGATCAGTAGGGGGATTAAGGGTTCCGGGGAAAGGGCAGGAAAGTGGACATGAGGAGCACTGGATCAAGCATGAAATTGGTTTAAAGGACTAAACAACCTACTCCTGTTCCTATTTATTATGGTCTATGGTTTCGCCTCATACTCATGCAATTTACTCTCTAGCTTGTATTCAGAGGTCTTAAATGGCAATCAGATGTAAAATTTCTGGCTATCAACCAAGAATTATTGCTTGGAATATAACTAACTGACATAAAACTTCCATTCGACTGTTCCAGTCTTAAGACTGTAGCTAATGTGTGCACCATCTTAGCCCTTGCTAAGCCACTTTTCTGCAATTTCTTTTCTCAAAATCCCTCCCACATTAAGGTGAATTTTGCTCTTGCTTCACACCGTCTCTGTTCAGCCTTTCCAGGTCCAGTGCATCCAGAACCTGCGAAGACATAAAATGATGTTCAGTTTATTTACCAGGGAGAGATTTTGAGCCTGTTTTCTGACTGAGGCCTCGGGCTCGAATCACTTCAACTTCCAACTGTCCCTTCCGATCCACCATCCCAATCTGAATGTCACCTAAGAAAACAAAAGATATTTAAACTTTGAAGATAGATAAATTCCCAGGTCCAAAATTCAAGAATGTATCTTTAATGTATCCTGACAGACACCAAAAATTGACCAGGCAATAGGATTCATCTCAACTAAAATTCATACCTTTATTAACCCAGATTGATGTAGGAAAGAATGTGTCACAGGAGATCTGAGGGATTTCTCAACAATGGAAGAACACTTTCTCATAATGACACCAAGATAATGAGGTTTACAGTTACATTAGAGGCAAAGTAGTTAAATCTGAATATTAGTGCAAGTCTCACCATCAGAGGTCTTCATCAAATTAAAAATTAACAGAACATAGACAAAAATAAACTATTACAAATATTCAAAACTTAAAATGAAAACAGAAAATAAAAGCACTGCGGTGTATTCTGTCAACTCGTTCACATTGCAGACTCTGTGTACTGACGGTGAAAAGGGTTCATGTTAAAACTAGCAGATGGAATGTATATTGATTGGAAGAGATGTAGCTCATTGACTATGACATTCTTGACTCAGATTGTTGTTAATCGTGGCCAATCAGGAAACACTAACTGACCAATATAAACACGGGACAAAAAAAGAAAAATATATATATAAAATAAGGAGATTACAATCTCCTTAGGTGAGGACTGACTCTGAGTTGGCTAGCCATAACCAGTGTTACTGTGGGGACTTTTTTTGGTTTTATTTGTTTGTGGGGAAGTGGCTCTTGAGCTGGCCAATAAATAAATGAATAAGTGGGTATATACGGGCATCTTCACTCCTTTTTTTAGTTTTCTTAAAGATGTTCTTTTGTGTTTTTGGTTGCACTTCGACCACGCTCATGATCTTTGGACACCCGGTACGGAGGGGAGAGGGCAGGTCAGAAGATCTCATTGTAGATCAGCTCCTGGGGATGGCCGGACTGGCCATAAATATATCCAGGCAGTGGGCAGAGAAGGGGTTCATTAGGGCCTGTTCCATGATTATATTCAGGCCCATGTGTCCCTGGAGAAGAAGCATCTAGTGTCTACAAATACCCTTCAGGTTTTCAAGGAGTGATGGGCACCGCCGGGTACGGAGTGTTTTATTTCCCCCTCTGATTCTATTTTGATTTAATCCCTGCCTTCCCCTTTACTTTTTCGGGTATGTAGGCATTGCCCTCGATGAGAAGTGCTTGTCACTGCTCACTTGGGTGTTTCTTTTCTTGTTGGTGTTGGAATGCCATTAAGGTTTTCTGCACACGTTGTTCTTCATTGTGTTCTACACCTACGCGCACACAACATGGGTGCTGGGGAGGAATAAGCACTTCAATGTAAATACAAAAAGGAGAAAAATATAAAACCAGGGGACTTCGAATCTTCTCAGTTCTGGGGATTGACTCTGAACCGGCTGAACTATATTGTACACGTGTAAATCAAGAGTGACTTGATGATGAAATAATTGCTACTGTGCGGTAATTTCAGTCTGCATACCAATAGTATAGATTGCCTTTTCTCACGAAGTGTAAACTGTCATTCCCTTTGAAATTTGTTTTATTTTGTGTGTGCCTGTTCCGATGTGTGCAAGACAAGCTTTGCTGACATGTGTCTTTTTATCAACAATACTTCGTAAGATCATAAGACATCGGAGCAGAAATAGGTAATTCAGTCCATACAACCGACTCTATCTTTCAAAGAAATCATGGCTGATCTGGTAATCCTCAATAACACTTTTTTGTCTTTTCTTCATAATCCTTGATCACCTTTCTGATTAAAAATCATAGAATCCCTACAGTGTGGAAGCAGGTCCTTCAGCCTAACAAGTTCACACCAACACTTCAAAGAGTATCCCACCCAAACCCACATTAATGCACCTAACCTACACATCCCTGAACACTATGGGCAATTTAGCATAGCCAATTCATCTAACCTGCACATTTTTGGATTGTGGGAAGAAACCAGGGCACCCAGACATGGGTAGAATGCGCAAATGCCAAACAGACAGTCGCCCAAGGCTGGAGTCAAACCTGGGTTCCTGGTGCTATGAGACAGCAGTGCTAACCATCCAGCTTAGCCTTGAATAGATTTAACACAGCTTCAACAGTGATAAATAATTCCAGATAAATTACTCTCCAAGAGAAAAAAAATCCCCTCAACTTTGTTTTGAGAGGGTGACTGCTAATTTTAAAACAATGCCCTGCAGTTCTAGACTCCCCCACATGATTTCTACATCTACCTTGTCAATACTGTTCAAAATTGTAACAACTTCAATCCATCTAAATGCCAAGAAAAACAAGCAGCCTGTCCAGCCTTCCCTCATAAGATAATTCTCCCATTCTAGGTGTCAATCTAGTAAACCTTCTCTGAGCTGAATCCAGCACACTTTTATACCTTTCCCTAAATAAGGAGATCAAAGATGCACACGGTGTATGAGAAGTGGTCTCAACAATGCCTTATATTGCTGAAGCAATACATCCTATTGCTTCAGCAGTCCTTTCACAATAAAGGATAGCATTCAATTAGCTTTCTTAAAAGAAAAAAATGAACAAGAGGCATCTGGTGCAGCGGGGGAGGCCAGCTCAGAGAATCTCCATGTGAGTCTGCTGCTGGACCTGGTCAGGTTGGCCATAAACAGGCCCAGGCAGCAGGCTGTGGAGCGATTGTCTGCTCCACTTTCAGGCCTGGGTGTTCCTGGAGAAGGAGCACACGGTATCTACCAGAACTCTTGAGGTTTTCAGGGAAAGGTGGGCCTTGTGAGCCATGGAGTGTTTTATTCACCCCTCCGATTCTATTTTGATTTATTCCATAGCCTCCCCTTCATTTTTGCGTTCTCATAGGCATTGCCCCTAAAGAGAAGGGCACTGCTTGTCACTGGCCATTTGGGTGTTTTTTACTTCCTGGTAAAGACAAAAAAAACACGTGACTCTTTCGGGACAGGTGGGCACTGCGGGGGATGTAGTGCTTTGTTTCCTCCTCCAATTCTGTTTTGTTTTAGTCCCTACCCACCCCTTCCCCTTTTTCACTTAAGCATTGCTCATGCTGGGCATTGCTTATCACTGGTTCATTGGGCGATGTTTCTGGTGGTGAAATTTTCACTTGGTGTTTTTCACTGGATTTTGCACGTACACACACACATGGGTACTGTGGAAAACTAGCGCTGAAATGAGAAGAAAAATTAGAAAACGAAAAATAAATATAACTAAGAGATTCAAACTGCCTAAAAAAAATTAAAAATGTAAACAGGGGATTTAGAATCTCCCAAATTCACAGACTAACTTTGAGCTCATTGGTCATAGCCAATGCACTGCATAAGGGTGACCTGATGATGGGATACCAGCCTCTGTGCAGTTATTTCAGGATGCCATTCAAGAGTTCTGGAGCTGCACACATCTGGCAAATGGTGGACAAGCTTTGGGGAGATGGAAGAGGAGTTCCTCATTGCAGTATTCCTGGAATTGGGTTGTGTTGAATCTATCACGATGCTCTATGTCCCAACAACCCTCTCCCAACAGCTTCACTCCCACCAAATAAACAACCGCCCGGATCCTTCCTCCACCCCAGCGAACCGCCTCACATTTAAACTCCTCAGCGCACAAAGCGACCCTGACCACCCTAAACCTGTAAAGGCTGACGCTAGTTTGCATTCTCCCCATCTGCCCGGCCTCTCCTTTCTCCTGTAGCGATCTGGGGCGGCACGGTGGCTCAGTGGTCAGCACTGCTGCCTCACAGCACCAGGGATCCGGGTTCAATTTTGGCCTTGGGCGACTGTCTCTGAGGAAACCCCTTGTCTGCATGGGTTTTCTCCAGGTGCTCCGGTTTCCTCCCACAATGCAAAGTTGTGCAGGTTAGGTGAATTGGCCATGCTAAATTGCCCGTAGCGTTAGGAGCGTTAGACAGGGATAAATATAGGGTCTGGGTGGGTTACTCTTCGGAGGCTCAGTGTGGACTTGTTGGGCCGGAGGGCCTGTTTCCATACTGTAGGGAATCTATACTAGAATCTACTCTAGCTTCTGGCCGTCTTGCATAACTTAGTGTTCTTTGCACAGATACTGTGTGTTTCCAGCAATTTACTTGTCTGTCTCAGTTTCCTTCCATTTGCATTTTTTATGAACAATGGAGTTCATAAATATAAATATATACATATAAATAGAAAGCAGGAATTTTCAGCATTGCCTCGCGTGAGGTCCACTGAAGATGTTACCTAGTAAGGTAACAAAACATCTGGAAATTAACCTTCCAGCTCAGCGAGCAAACCTACATCCAAAATCTGGGATTGTCTAACATGGGGAAAATATGTGCATGGCATTGCTGAGTGACAGGACAGCACTTCAAGAAGAAATTCTATTTACTCTATACTAATGCCTCATTTGTACACAATGCACCACTTATTTGTTTATGCATAATTATTAATTATCAGGACATTCAAACTCAAATACAACAAGGTTGAAAAGGTCAACAAAAAACATTTTCTCGAAATAACTTTCAAAATGTATCACTGAGAATGACGAGGCAAAACACACAGAATTTTGATCCATATGTACAAAAATATTTACTAAGTTAAATTTAAAATAACCTGGCTCTCTCATGCTTCTTAAATAAGCTCCCATGGTCTATTTGGTCAAAAAGTTTGCAAATAATATTCAATGCAATTCTGGTGACCATCATCACTTACCCATGGCAGGTGTTGCTAATGTCTGTCTCCCAACAAGTTGTGCAGGTCCCAGTCCATCGAGGAATTCACTGAACTGACTGTCAGCTCCCAGTCTCATCCCAGGGAATAAACTGAAACAGACAATAGCACTTAGTGCAGCTGGAACTATTCTGCTGAATGATTGCTTCAACTTAACCTGGTGACTGACTGCTTCAAGAAAGAACGGCACTCACATGAAGCATGGGTTGGGAAACTGGAGTTCTCCTGATGAAAATCAGTCCTCTCATGTCAGCTGTTAGTTCATGGTATCACCTTAAACCATTTCAATGACTAGCTTTTCTTCTAA
The DNA here is from genome assembly GCF_020745735.1 of Hemiscyllium ocellatum. Taxonomy (NCBI): domain Eukaryota; kingdom Metazoa; phylum Chordata; class Chondrichthyes; order Orectolobiformes; family Hemiscylliidae; genus Hemiscyllium; species Hemiscyllium ocellatum. Next base: position 90,628,576 of record NC_083403.1, read on the forward strand.
TATAATTTTCCTTCCCATCTCTCCCATGGAAATACTCACTGGAGTCACCAGTCTTACCCAGGAGCTTACAGCTACAGCTTCCATTTGACCATGCCTTTAATGCTGAAAAATGACTCAAAGCACTTTACTCTAGACACAAGGGAAAAGAGACAAAGGAAATCATTATACTGGATGATAAAATCTTGGTTTGAGAGGGCGTTTCAATATCGCAAATTTTCTAGATTCTACTCTATGTTGACTCAAATTACCTCAAATTTTCTCCAGTTCTTTGTCATTCTAATATCCTTAGCTTATTTAGAGTCTCTTTGTATTGTTAAATTTAAAACACTGATTTAATTCTTTCTCCCATTCTGAATATAAGTTTTACACGTAGAATCTTAAGTGGGGTGTTCTCTCCACAAATGCTATGTATTTGTGGAGAGGCAGAAGTTTGGGACAAGAGCCATGAGTCAGAGGATAGTTTATCTGGTTAGACAATTAAGTAATAAATTAGCTTGAGTGGACACATAGAGATAGGGAAATGTAAGATGATGAAGCATAATACTGAGAGAGCAGAGTTATTAGAATCAATGGCTGGTGATGTGGCCTGGAGTAGGACAAAAGCCCTTGGAACAGATTCAACTGGAACTAATGGAGTGTCGGAGATTAGCCAGAAGGTTTATCAAGGCTGGAAATGGCAAACAGGATTTCAATTGCATAATAATAATTACAACGTATCACTATATTTCACGTAAGTTTCAGCCCTCTCCGGTTAATTCACCTCACCTGCTTTCTATTTCCTCTTCCTTCAGGTACGTCTCTAGCTTCGACTTATTGAATCTAATATTTGCCGTCTTTGTGAATGATACAACAGGATTTGAAACAGTAGGATTTGGTTTGAGACAGGGAGAATTGCCCATGTTTGGAGTATACATTTGAGCTACAGTTTATGGCAGAGACACTGTGCAATGCCAGTTTACAAACACTAAATGGCCTTTCTAAGTCTGGAACTTAACTGCCCAAAATATTGCTCATGTCAGAAAAGTGGCATGTATGTTGTATACTTCAAATAGATGTTTGGACCTTGGCATGCATAAATTAAAAACGTAATACGTACTTACACCAAGATTGATTTTCCATGTAAGAACACAAAGCAGCTACCAGCCACTCTTTATTTGAAGACTGCCAATACCCAACCAGAATGAGGACGTCAGTACTTTCCCTCCCTATCATCACTGATACCCACTGATCTCAATTCAATTGTTACAAGTTTACAAATTAAAAAGAGAAATGGATCATTCGGTCCTTCAAATTTGTTCTGCCATTCAATAAAATCATGGCTGATCTCCTTCTGTTTTAAAATCTGTATTTCCATTTACCCTAGAAAACCTTTTAATTCCCTGCCTAACAATTATCTAAATGTCTCTACCTCAGAAATATTCAATTACCTTGTCTCCATTGCCTTCTGAGGCAGAGTTTCAAAATTACTTAACTTTTTGAGAGTAAAAAATCCTCCCCTCATTTCTGACATAAAGGTATGTTTTAAAAAATGCAGTGTCTTCTCATTGGACAACAAGAGGAAACATCCATTCCGTATCCACTCATTTATTTCAATTGAGTGATCCCTCACTCTTCTAAACTCCAGTGAAAACAAGCCTAATCTGCCGAATCTTTCCTCCAAAGACAACCTGTTGATTCCAGGTATTCTTATAAATCCCCTCTACATCCCCTTTCCATCCTTTTTTAAATAGGGACAGTACAACGAGGCACAGTATTCATTTATTTCTGCTGTGTTTCCTGCCAGATAGCCAATCTTATATCCATACAAATATATTACCCCTGCATTATGAACTTCTGTTTTCTTGAACAAAAAAAGCCTTCTAGAAATTCAATCACAGTACAGGCTCTTCTGAATTCTCAGTCCTTCTCTAAAAAAAGTCTACTCCTCTTGTTAAAGAGGATTTTTTGCCGCAAAAGCAATGTTGATTCTTCCTGATTACTCTGAGTTTTTCCAAGTGTCCAGTTACAACTTTTTAAATGATCGATCCTAACATCTTCCTCCGAAAGACATCAATCTAACTGGCTTACAGTTCTCTGTTTTCTGCCTCCCTCTGTTCTTGAATAGAGAGGTTATATTTATTACTTTTCAATTTGAAACATTTTCTAAATATAGGAAATTTTGAAAAATTAACGCTAAACAATCTACCATCTCATTAGCCTTTTCTTTTATGAAAAGGATTAAATTAATCTGGACCTAGAGACTTGGGGGTTGCAGTGAGAGAGAGACTCACTGAGAACTTTGTAGCGAGTGGCGGAAAACTTCTTCAAGGTAGGCATCCTTGCAAAAGAATTCGCAGTAAGGTTAAAATCAACTAGGTGAAAGTGAGGAGACTGCAGATCCTGGAGATCAGAATCAAGATTAGAGTGGTGCTGGAAAAGCCACAGCAGGTCGGGCAGCATCCGAGGAGCAGGAAAATCAACGTTTCAGGCAGGAGCCTTTCATCAGGAATGAGCCCCTCATTCCTGATGAAGGGCTCCTGCCTGAAACATCAATTTTCCTGCTCCTTGGATGCTGCCCGATCTGCTGTGCTTTTCCAGCACCACTCTAATCTTGACTAATCTCCAGCATCTGCAGTCCTCACCTTCGCCTGGACCGAGAGACTTGTCACCCCATAGCTTCACTCAGTTTGCTTAACACTACTTTCCTTGTGATTGTAATTTCATTAAATTCTTCCCTCCTTCTGTGGCCTAACCTAGAGCAATAATAGGAAGATGGTTTGTCCTTTTTAAGATAGATGCAAAGTATTTTTTAAATTTCATATTATCTATTAAATCTCAGTTTTCACTATCTAGAGGATCAACTTACTTTATTTACTACTTTACCTATTAAATAACCCCCTCTCATGCTCTAATTTCATATTCCTGATTAAACTTTCAGTCATTCTCTGGTGCTGTTTGTATTCTGAACAACCATCTCACCTGTCACTTTTCTTTGTAAAGTTAATGCTTTTTCCTGAAGTTTGAAGCTTTCCTCTAAGTTTTTTGGTTAATCCCAAATTGTGATCCTTTCTTTAGAACTTTTCTTTATAGTTGGCATACATATATATGGATAATATACAGTCCAATATCATTGACCCTATTGCCTATTGATATCCACTGACCACATCGCCTACTGATACTCAATAATTCCATTGACCACTGATACCTATTGATCCCACTGTTAGTGATTACCACGGACCCCATTACACACTGACTCATTTTTTCACTAAGGTTACAGAGATGGTGCAACAAGATAGTGGCACTGGAGTAGGCAGCATTTGGGCTCCTCAGCCGTTCATCATTCCGTCCACTTTTCTCCCCCTTTTTCTTCAACACTGGTTGTTTAGTGATTAGCACTGCTACGTCACAGCGTCAGGGGCCTGGCTTTGATTCCAGCCTCGGGCGACTGTCTGTGTGGAGTTTGCACATTCTCTCCGTGTCTGCATGGGTTTCCTCCAGGTGGTTTGGTTTCCTTCAACAATCTAAAGACGTGCAGGTCAGGTGAATTTGCCATGCTAAATTGCTCACAGTGTTAGGTGCGTTAGTCAGGGGTAAATATAGGGGAGGGGAATGGGTCTGGGTGGGTTACTCTTCAGAGGATTGGTGTGGACTTGTTGGGCCAAAGGGTCTTCTTCCATACAAAAATCTAATCTAATCTCTCATTTTTTTTCTAAGCTTATACAGTGTTTTTTTTCTGATAAGAAAGCTTACCTTGGAGCCTCTGAGAGCCAGAACAGAGCGGACTGGAGGCATGCAGCAGAACAGGCAGGAAGCCTGGGACTGGTGCAGCTGAGAGCTGGAGTGGAGCAGCCTGGAGGCTTGAAGCAGAGTGGAGACAGTTATTGGGCTGGGATCTGGTGTGGGCAGTCAGCAGCTTTGGGACTGGTCAGACTGCATGTGGAAGTCCCTGCACTGATTTACTGCAATGAAGCTGAATGGTGACCTGGTGGTGTGGTGGTTTATAAAATCATGAAGGGTATAGATAAGCTGTATAGCCAAGGTCTTTTCTTTGGGGTGAGGAGTCCAAAACTAGAAGCCATTGGTTTCAGGTGACATGGAAAAGGTTTAAAAGGGGACTAAGGGGCAACATTTTCATGCAGATAGTGGTACATGAATGGAATGAGCCAGAGGAAGTGATGGCGGTTGAGACAATTTCAACATTTAAAAGGCATTTGGATGGGTTCATGAGCAGGAAGAATTCAGAGGGATATAAGCCAAGTGCTGGCAAATGAAATTAAATTTATTTAGGATACTTGGTCAGCTATTTTCCCTAGAGGGTTTACATTTAAGGTGAGAGAGATGAAAGACTTAAAATGAACCTAAGAAACAACATTTTCATTCAGAGGGTGATGCATGTGTGGATTGAACTGCGAGCGGAGGTAGTGGAGATTGATGCAATTACAACTTTTAAAAGGCATCTGGGTGTGTTTATGAATAGGAAGGGTTTAGAGGGATATGGGCCAAATGTTGCCAAATGGGACTGGATTAATTTAGAATATCCGGGTAGCATGGACCAGTTGGACAGAAGGGTCTATACCCTTGCTGTACATCTCTTTGACTCTATGGCTCCAGTTACACTTTTGTCCTTAATGCATTTGTATTGGATTCTTCTTGCCTTATTTGCCAAAACTCTCTCATTTCCCATTTTTGCCCTTCTGATTTGCCTCTTATGTATATTTCTACTGCTTTTACATCTTTCTAGGGATTCACTCAATCGCTGCTATCTCTGCCTGACATATCTTTTTCTTGACCAAAACCTCAATTTCTCTAGTCATCCAGCATTCCCTACACCCATTGGCCTTGCCCTTCACCCTGACAACAACATACTGTCTCTGGACTTTTGTTATCTCATTGGATTTGATTTATTGTCATGTGTACCTAAGTACAGTGAAAAGCTTTGTTTAATGAGCAGTACAGCAGTATCAATGTAAGCAAGGACATACACATCATAGGGTGAAAAAACATTTGGAGAGAGGCATATAGGTTAAACTGCACAGGGCAAGTGCTAGGCAAGATCAATATTAGTTGAAATTAGAAAGTGCATTCATCAGTCTGATAACAGCAGGGAAGAAGCTGTTCTTGAACCTGCTGGTGCATGTGTTCAAATTTCTAAACTTTCTGCCTGATGGAAGAGTTTGTAGGAGAGCATTACTGGGGTGGGATGCGTCTTTGATGATGCTGGCAGTCTTTCTGTGACAATGAACCATGTAAATGCAGTCCATGGATGAAAGTTTGGCTTCTGTGATGGTCTAGACCGCGCATATTACCTTCTATAGTTTCTTACAGTCCTGGTCTGAGCTTTGCCATACCAGGCTAATATGCATGCGGACAGTATGCTGTCTATGTTGCATCTGTAGAAGTTAGTGAGGGTGCTTATAGCCATGCCAAATTTCCTGAGCTGCCGGAGGAAGAAAAGGCATTGTTGTGCCTTCTTGAATGTTGCATCAACTTGGGAAGTCCAGGATAAGTTTTGGTTATTGTCACTCCTGATGCTCTCAAACCTCTCAACCTCCACTTCATTGATGTAGATGGCAGTATGTTCTCCTTCTTTCTTTCTGAAGTCAATGATCAGTACTTTTGCCAACATTGGAGAGAGGTTGTTCTCATCACCAAGGGCTCTATCTCCATTCTGTATTCTAACTCATCATTATTTGATACCATCCCACCATTGTGATGTCGAGAGCAGACTTGTAGGTGCCACTCATTCAGAAATTGGCAACACAGTTGTGGGTATACAGGAAGTACAGTAGGGAGCTGAGAACACATCCTTGGAGGGCTCCAGTGTTGAGTGTTTTTATGGAAAAGGTGCAATTGTCTATCTTCACTGATTGCAGTCTATGGGTTAGAAAGGTGAGGATCTAGTTGCAGAGGGTGGGGCTGAGACCTAGGCCTCAAAGTTTTGACATCAGTCTGGTGAGGATAATTCTATTGAAGGTGGATCTGTAGTCAATGAGCAGGAGTCTGATGTAGCTGTCCTTGTTGTACAGATGTACCAGAGATGAGTGCAGGGTTCGGTCTGTTATATCAGTAGACAAATTGTAGGGAATCAAGACAGGGTGGGTGACTAGAATTGATATGTGCAATGACCAGCCTCTTGAAGCATTTTGTGATTGTGGAGATCAGAGCCACTGGGCGGTAGTCACTAAGGCATGTTGCACATGCTTTCTTCAGTACTGGGATGATGGTGGTTTTCTTGAAGCAGGTGGAGACTTGTCCGTTTATAGACTTCCCATTTTCCAGCCATCTCCTTACCTGTGAATGTCCAACCTCAATCAACATTTGAAAATTCTTGCTGAATACTGTCAAAATTGGCCTTCCTCCACAATTAGAATTTAGACGTTTAGTTGCTCAGTTCTGATAAACTGAAGGACACTGTTTAAGTAGCACTCCAGTCCAAAGCCATGGGGAACGCAGAAAGCTATTTTTTGGACAAGGGATAGATTATCCAAGTGTACTTTGGAGACTTAATTGTGACTTTTGAAAAGTTGTTCATTCACTGACATTTTACAGACTTCAAGAGAGACCATTACAAGACAAGTTTTGTGTTTAGTTTAAAAGATGAAGACAATGGCAATATGTTGTTGACATTGCCAAAGGTGATATTTGACACAGTTTGCCATGAACATGGCAGAACATGGCATGAGAGAAGCCAGAGTTAACAATGTCCAGTAATCTGCTGAAACAAAAATTAGTAAGCAGAAGGCTTCTGTCACTATATTGGTGCTACAAAGTCCTGGAGCCAAAGCTGAGCCATCAAGGTACACAATTATCCATTTGTGAATGCAGACAGCTAATCTTGCCAAGACGTACCTGGAGAATATAAATGGAGACAATACTGGCTGGAAGGAATGGCAATTTTGTCAATGGTTGGCAAACAGCACAGGATCAAAAATTGACATCAACTAAATTTGAAAATCAAGGCTATCCATTGGAAATGTGCACAGCCTTGAAATCAAATTAACATTGGCAGAGCCTCAGGAAACAGATAGTACAAAAATTGGTGGGGCAGCCACAAATGAGGAGGATGGCCATGGATTACAAGTGGTTATAGGTAGGCTATTCAGAGGGGATGATCAGTGACAAATGGAATTCAATCCAAATAAATGTGAGGTGTCACAGTTGGGCAGTACAGAGAAGGCAAGGGAAAACATGATGAATGCTAGGACATTTCAAAGTACCAAGGATCAGAGGGACCTTGGTGTGCATGAACCCTCCAGTTCCTTAAGGTATAAAGTGGTTAAGAACAAATAATAGAAGTACAGGACAGGAACAGTGCCCTTGGTCTTCCAAGCCTGTGCCGATCATCATGCTCTAACTAAACTAAAAACAACCTTTTGCCCTTATTTGGTCCATATCCCTCTATTCCCTCCCCATTCATGTAACCATCCAGATGCCTCTTAAATTCTGCAAATGTGCCTGCTTCAGCCACCTCTTCTCGCAGTGTGTTCCATGCTCTTTCAACCTTCTGCATGAAAACCTGTCCATTAAACATTTCCTCCCTCACCTTGAACCTGTTTCCCCTTGTAATTGAAGCTTTCTGACTAAAGTTTATGACTATCCAACCTATCTGTGCCTCTCATAATTTGAGAGACCTCAATCAAGACTCCTCTCAGCCGTCATCTTTCCAATAAAACAATCCTAGCATTTTTAACCTTTCCTCAGTCAATGCCCTCAAGACCAAGCAACGTTCTGGTGAACCTTCTCTGCATCCTTTCCAAAGCTTCCATATCCTTTTGACAGTGTGGTGACCAAAACTGCACACAATACTCCAAAATCATAACAAGGCTTTTATATAGCTGCAACATAATTTGCCAACTCTTGTACTCCATGCCCCACAATTAAGTCAAGCATGCTACATGCCTTTTTAATCACCTTGGCTACCTACATTGCTACTTTTTGAGAACTGTGGACTTGCATGCTTAGACCTGCCTGTATGTTAATGTTCCTAAAGGTTCTGCCATTTACAATATAATTCACACCTGAACTTGATCCTCCAAAATGCATCACCTTGCATTTGTCTAGAGGTAAACTACATTGCCATTTCTGTGCCCAAGTCGCTAATCTATCTATATCCTGTTGTATCATTTAATATCATCAGCACTAACAGCAATTCCACCAATCTTCATGTCATCTGCAAACTTACTAATCAAACCAACCATATTTTCCTCCAAATCGTTTATATATACTACAAACAACAGAGGACCTAAGACCTAAGAAGACATATGCTTTTATCAGCTAAGGCATAGAGTTTAAGGTTATGCTGGACTGTAGAATTTCAGTTATGAAGACAGACTGGATAGACTGAGGTTTAAAATCTGATTGAAGATTTGTAGCTCGAGTATCCGTTGTTGTGGTTCTGCTCGCCGAGCTGGAAGTTTTTGCTGCAAACGTTTCGTTCCCTGGCTAGGGAACATCATCAGTGCTGTTGGAGCCTCGTGTGAAGCGCTGCTTTGATGTTTCTTCCGGTATTTATATTGGTTTGTTCTTGCCGCTTCCGGGTGTCAGTTTCAGCTGCAGTGATTTGTATGTGGGGTCCAGGTCGATGTGTCTGTTGATGGATGTTCTTGCCATTTCCGGGTGTCAGTTTCAGCTGTAGTGGTTTGTATATGGTGTCCAGGTCACCTGGACCCCACATACAAATCACTGCAGCTGAAACTGACACCCGGAAGCGGCAAGAACAAACCAATATAAATACCGGAAGAAACATCAAAGCAGCGCTTCACACGAGGCTCCAACAGCACTGATGATGTTCCCTAGCCAGGGAACGAAACGTTTGCAGCAAAAACTTCCAGCTCGGCGAGCAGAACCACAACAACAGACTGAGGTTGTTTTTCCTTCAGGTAGAGGAGACTGAAAGGGGAGCTATTTGAAATATAAACAAAATATGAGGGGTATAGATAGGTTAGACAAGAAGAAAATGCTTCTTTGATGGTTGGTTCAATGACCAGGGGCATAAATTTAATGTTAGAGTCAGAAGGTTTAGAGGAGATATGATGAAAATAGATTAGATTACTTACAGTGTGAAAACAGGCCCTTCGGCCCAACAAGTCCACACCGATCCACCAAAGCGCAACCCACCCAGACCCATTCCTCTACCCCTAACACTATGGGCAATTTAACATGGCCAATTCACCTAACCTGCACATTTTTGGACTGTGGGAGGAAACCGGAGCAGCCCACGCAGACACGGGGAGAATGTACAAACTCCACACAGTCGGTCGCTTGAGGTGGGAATTGAACCCGGGTGCTAACCTCTGTGCCACCATGCAAATCTTCTTCATCAAGAGGGTGATGACAATCTAGAACTCATTGCCTATTATGGTGGTAGAGGCAGAAACTTGTATAATATAAGAATTTAGATATGCATAGAAGGCTTTTGGCCAAGTAATGGAAAATGAGATTAGAATGGTTAGGTCCTTGGTTTTGACAAAAAAAACTATGAATGCTGGAATCCGAAATAGACAGGCAGGAGGCTAGAAGAACACAGCAAGCCAGGCAGCATCAGGGCATGGAGAAGTTGACGATTCAGGTGTAATCCTTCTTCAGGACTGGCTGTGGGTATAGGGACAGCTGCAGACAAAGGGTGCGGTGGGAGAAGTGTGGTGAAGTAGGGATAGGTGAAGACAGGCAGAGGGTGGGATCTGGTTGGAGGAATGAATCAGTTGATGACAGGGAGGAGTGGAAGGGAGAGGGCAGACTGGGAATGGAGTACGGGATGGGAAGGGAGGTTATTTGAAATTGGGGAACTCCATGCTGTGGGCTGCCCAGGCGGAAGATGAGGTGTTGTTCCTCCAATTTGTGGTGGGGTTCATTGTGGCAATGGAGGAGGCTAAGGATGGTCATCTTGGAATGGGAGTGGGAAGAGGAATTAAAATGGGCGATGACCGGGAAGTCCAGTCGGTCCCTGCGGGCCCAGCTGCAATGCTTGGTGAACCATTTCCTAAGTTTACGTTCAGTCACACCAATGTAGAGAAGACCACATTGGGAGCACCTGATGGTTAGAAGAGAGGCAGGTGAACCTCTGTCTCACCTGGAAGGAGTGTTTAAGACCCTGGATGGAGGTGAGGCAGTTGGTGTGCCGGCAGGTTTTGCATCTTTTCCGGCTGCAGGGGAAGGTACCTGGGGTTTAGGAGGATTAGAGGGGAGAGTGACTTTTGAGGGAAATGGTGCTTGCGGAAGGCAGAGAGAGGTGGGGAGTGGAAGATGTTCTTGGTGGTGGTGTTTAGTTGGAATTGATGGAAATGTTTAAAGATTATGTGTTGGATGCAGAGACTAGTGGGGTGGTAGATAAGAAAAAGGCCCCCAAGGCCATAATGAACAACATCACAAATTGGAGGAACACCTCATCCTCCGCCTGGGCAGCCTATACCCTGAAGGACTCAACATTGTCAAAAAAATTATTTTTTCTGTTTTTCAGGAGCAGCAATGGCTCGAAGTGCAGGAACTTGGTCCAGGGACCTGTCGGGAGCGGTGAGTCACTATCCAGCTCCAACTATATAAGAGAGTATTTTCTATCTTTGGAGGGCCTTCCACCCAACCACCTCCTCTAACCTTAAACACCAGGGACACATCAGGTAAGCTTCTCTTTTTTAACATTCTGATAAGGGATGGCAGTGCAAGGAGAGGAATGTTCCTCCTGCATGATGTTTGAGGTGAGGGAAGCTATTAGTGTCCCATCCAAGTATATCTCAGGAAGTTCACTGAACTCTTGCTCCTCCAAGACCGCATTAGGGAACTGGAGCAGGAGCTGCATGAACTGCAGATAATTCAGGAGGCAGGGGCTGTGATAGCTAGGAGTTACAGGGAAGCAGTTACTCCTAGGCATGAAGAAAGCTGGGTAACAGTTCAAAGGGGGGAAAAACAGTCAGTGCAGGGATTCCTGTGGTCATTACCCTGGAAAATAAGTATACCATTTTGGATACTGTTGGGGGGGTACAACTTATCAGTGGGGTGCAGTTCTCTGGCACAGAGTCTGCCCCTGTTGCATAGAAGGGAAAGAAGGGAAGAAGGAACCACTGGGCACTCACTAGTTAGCGGGTTAGATAGAAGGTTTCTTGGGAACGAAAGAGATTCACGGTTGGTATATTGTCTCCCAGGTCCATGATGTCTCGGATTGTGTCTTTGGAGTCTTGAAGGGAGAGGGTGACTAGCCCAAAATTGTGGTCCATGTAGGTACCAACAACATAGGTAGAAAGAAGGATGGGGAGTGTAAGGCAGATTTCAGGAATATAGAGTAGAAGCTGAGAGCTAAAACAAACAGAGTTGTTATCTCTGGTTTATTACCCATGCTAGGTGATAGCGAGGGAGAGATATCAGCTGAACAGGTGGCTGCAGGGACGATGGAGGAAGGAGGGTTTCCGGTACATGGATAATTGGGACTCATTCTGAGGATGGTGGGACCTCCACAAACAGGACGGTCTTCACTTGAACCACAGGGTGGCAAAATTGCTGGTGCTATTCGGGTGGGTTTAAACTAACTCAGCAGGGGGATGGGAACCAGATGTGTAGTTCCACTGCTCAAGAGGATGAGAGTAGGGAGGGCATGGACAGGAATTCAAGGTCGCAGGAAAGTACTGGCTGACAGCAAGCTGGTTTTAAGTGTGTCTACTTCAACGCCAGAAGCAAATGAAATAAGAGAAGTGAGCTGGCAGTATGGATGGGTACCCGGGATGTCGAAGTTGTGGCCATTTCAGAGACATAAATTGAGCAGGGCCAGAAATGGATGTTGCAGGTTCAGGGTTTAGATTGTTCATTAAGAACAGGGAAGGCGATAAAAGATAAATGGTGTGGCCTTGTTAATCAAGGACTGTATAATGGTGGCTGAAAGGACTTTGAGGAGGACTTGTCTACTGAGGTTAGAAACAGGAGAGGAAAGGTCACACTGCTGGAAGTCTTTTTATAGGCCTCCACAGAGTTCCAGTGATGTGCAGGAGAGGATCAGCAAAACGATTCTGGGTAGGAGTGAAAGAAACAGGGTGGTCATCATAGGGACTTTAACTTCCCAACATTGACTGGAAATGCTATAACTCTAGTACGTCGGATGGATCAGTTTTTGTCCAATGTGTGCAGGAGGGTTTCCTGACACAGTATGTCAAAGGGCCATCCAGAGGGGAGGCCACATTGGATCTGGTGCTTGGTAATGAACCAGGCCAGGTGATTTAGTGGTAGCTGAACACTTTGAGAAAGTGACCATAATTCAGTTACATGTAGTTTAGCGATGGAAAGGGATAGGTACATGCCACAGGGCAAGAGTTATCGATGGGACAAGGGCAATTATAATGTGATTAGGCAAGACTTAGGATGGATGTGCAGAGGGATCTTGGAGTCCATGTATGTGGATCCCTGAAAGTTGCCACCCAGGTTGATAACGCTGTTAAGTAGGCATATGGTGTGTTAGGTTTTATTGGTAGAGAGACTGAGTTCTGGAGCCGTAATGACATGCTACAACTATACAAAATGCACGTGCGACCGCACTTGGAAAATTGTGTACAGCTCTGGTAGCCTCATTGCAGGAAGGATGCGGAAGCATTGGAAAAGATGCAGAGGAGATTTACCAGGATTTTGCCTGGTCTGAAGGGAGGGTCTTATGAGGAAAGGCTGAGAGACTTTGGTCTATTCTCATTGGAAAGAAGAAGGCTAAGAGGAGATTTGATAGAGACATACAAGATGATGAGAGAATTAGATAGGGTAGACAGTGAAAGTCTTTTTCCTAGGATGATGATGTCAGTTTGTACGAGGGGGCATAGCTACAAACTGAGAGGTGATAGACTTAACACAGATGTTCTTTACTCAAGAGTGGTAAGGGCGTGGAATGCCCTGCCTGCCAATGTTGTTACTTCAACTACATTAGGGAGATTTGAACAATCCTTGGATAAGCACATGGATGATGTTGGGGAATGAGCTTAGATTAGTTCACAGGTCGGCACAACATCAAGGACCAAAGGGCCTGTTCTGCGCTGTATTATTCTATGTTCTATGTCCTAAATACCCTAAACCCCTTACCAACCCACTCCCTTTCCAGCCACCAACCCTCCCTTCCACACTTTTCCATCATCAACTAGATTCATACCTCCCATTGACCAAATATGTCATACCCTCTACCACTTCACCACCATGCTCCCGCCACCAGCTTTATCTGCACTTCCCTCTACACCCAGCCCCAGTCCTGAAGAAGGGTTACACCCAAAACATTGACATCTCCACCTCCTGATACTGCCTGACTGCTGTGTTCTTCTAGCCTCCTGCCAGTGTATTTTGTATTCCAGCATCTGTAGTTTTTGGGTAATCAAATCTAATCAGTCAATTGGCAGATCCTCAAGACCATCTCAAAAGGGCGTGAAGTCTTGGAAGATCAAGAATCACTGCAAAACCTCACTCAGGACAGTAACTCGAGAATAACCACTGAAAGACCATTGGAAGAGGAAGACATCACCATGTGGAGCCTAACCGAGTTCTAGTGTGGTAATATACCATCATACAAAGCTAATTTAAAGCATAAAATAATTGTCGTGTTTATCTAATATTAATTGTGTGCAATAGATAAATATTATTGCTCCTAAGAGTTGATCACAGATCTTTTGCTGAATAAACAAACTGAAACACATGGACCTCCTGGACCAGCCCGCATTTCTGGACGTGTGCAAGAGTGCCCGATTAATTTATAGGTGGCACGGTGGCTCAGTGGTTAGCACTGCTGCCTCACAGCATCAGGGTCCCAGGTTTAATTCCAACCTCGGGCGACTGTCTGTGTGGAGTTTGCTCGTTCTCCCCATGTCTGCGTGTGTTTCATCTGGGTGCTCAGGTTTCATCCCACAGTTCAAAGATGTGCAGGTCAAGTGAATTGGCCACGCTAAATTGCCCATAGTGTTAGGTGCATTTGTCAGAAGGAAATAGGTCTGGGTGGGTTACTCTTTGGAGGTCAGTGTGGACTGGTTGGGCCGAAGGGCCTGTTTCCATACTGTAAGGAATATAATCTAATCTAAACACTGTGTGGCAAGTAAAACGAGTTTGCACCCCAGATGGGACCTCAATAAGAAGTGACTTTGTTGCTTTGAGATCGAATCCTGCTGAGACTGATATTCTGTAAGATATATCCTGAGCCAGTTGTTAAGAGAACAGCTGTCCCATGCAAAGGCCAAGTAAATCGATCAGAATAGAAAGGTCAAAACTGAACTGTTCTTTAAAAGATAAAGCCAACGGGTTTACCTTTAGTCCAGCAAATAACTGATTTCACACATGTTTGGGATAGGGCAGGTAAAACGTCACTAGAGACCCAATGGGATTAGGGCCAGGAAAACAGCAAAAGCCATACCCAGTCCAGTCCACCCCCATATGCTTTTTGTTTAATTGAAATGGCAGAGAAAGGTTCCGGAATAATGGAATGCCCCATATGGGAAACAACATTGAGATAGTATAGGGCAGAAGTATTGAGTGATCTGATAAAAACTCAAGGGAAGCTGGCTTCCAAACTTGAAAAGTTTAAGCAATAATGTGCTGTTTAGCACAATTATTAGGAACAGAGCAGGAGTTAAAACCAAAAGGAACTAGAGGACACGAGAAAGGAGATTGTAGAATTAAATTTGAAAAATGCAATTCAAGATCAGAGAAATCAGGTAAAGCTGCTCCACATAGGACAATTTCAGTCAGAGAAGGCACTCAGCAGTATGCCAGGAGCAGAACGGATTGGAGACCTGCCCCACTCTTCCCAGAGGAGTCAACTCCTTCAGAGCCCCTGTGAACACCTCTGGTCGCAATGCACCTGACAACAACTGAAACGTGGGTCAGGGATACTGAAGCCCCCCTCCCCCCAGTCACATACACTATGTCATTAACTGCAACACAGTTAGCAGAATTTCCTGAATTTGAACCATCAGTTAATCTGTTTACATTCTTTGAGAAGGTCAGACAACAGAAGGTTGGACTGGATGAGACAGAAGAAGTAAAACTCACTGTAGTGTGTCTGAGCCAGCCAGTACAGTCTGTGACTTGGAAGAACAAATAAGAATGCGAAATACAGGGTTAACAGTAGGGTTCTTAGTCAGGTGGAGGAACAGAGGGATCTTGGGGTCTATGTACATAGATCTTTGAAAGTTGCCACTCAGGTGGATAGAGCTTGTAAGAAGGCCTATGGTGTACTAGCGTTCATTAGCAGAGGGATTGAATTCAAGAGTCGTGAAGTGATGTTGCAGCTGTACAGGACTTTGGTTAGGCCACATTTGGAGTACTGTGTGCAGTTCTGGTCGCCTCACTTTAGGAAAGATGTGGAAGCTTTGGAGAGCGTGCAGAGAAGATTTACCAGGATGTTGCCTGGAATGGAGAATAGGTCGTACGAGGATAGGTTGAGAGTTCTCGGCCTTTTCTCGTTGGAACGGTGAAGGATGAGGGGTGACTTGATAGAGGTTTATAAGATGATCAGAGGAATAGATAGAGTAGACAGTCAGAAACTTTTTCCCCGGGTACAACAGAGTGTTACAAGGGGATATAAATTTAAGGTGAAGGGTGGAAGGTATAGGGGAGATCTCAGGGGTGGGTTCTTTACCCAGAGAGTGGTGGGGGCATGGAATGCGCTGCCCGTGGGAGTGGTAGAGTCAGAATCATTGGCAACCTTTAAGCGGCAATTGGATAGGTACATGGATGGGTGCTTAATCTAGGATAGATGTTCGGCACAACATCGTGGGCCGAAGGGCCTGTTCTGTGCTGTATTGTTCTACGTTCTACGTTCTATGATCCCAGCCCCACTAAATGCAGGAGATGAGCCCTTGTCAACATGGAAAAGGCAATCCTAATAGTGATCAGTTATAATAAAAGGAACTTCATAGACGGCTTGAATAAATGCAGTCAAAAGAAAGGGAACACCTGACACTTGAGTGCACTTTACAGGGGACTTTGGAGACTTAGTGGTCAGTTATCTGAGGCTGACTTGACTAAGTAGGCTAGGACTCTAGTTTCACATGCCATCAAGGAGAGCGGGAAGGCATGTGTGAATTTTGATTCTGTATAGGCAAGCCACAGTGAGGCACAGGTTATGAGGAGAATTTCCCAGGTACAGAAGAAAGAAACCAATGAATTGAATAAAGGCAAGATAGAGAAAGGAGGAAAAATGTTTCCTTCTGAACGTCCAACCAGGGTCCAGTATGGAGGAATGAGAAAAGAAGGGGGAGTTCTTACTAGAGACATCCAGTTCCACCTTACACAGCCAGAGGGAGACATAGAGGGACACAACAGGGGAACACTTGGCAGCCAGCACGGTGCTACCACGGCAGGCGCACAGGACACTGTGTGTGGGAATGTAGAGCCCCAGCATGGCCGCACCTGCAGCCACAGGGACCAACAACTACAGCGGGACTCGGAGATTATAGAGGGAATTGCCAACTACCATTAGAAGACCCCTCTTGGCAGGCTCCTGTCCATGTCTTGAACATCAGCCAATAAGTGTACACCTCCACTCCACAACCTCTAAGGCATCCGCAGGACGGTGTCAGGCTTCTGCCTTCTCAGTATAGATCTGCAATACGAAGTGGGATACTGCATATAGACCACTAGTCAATGATAACGGAGGAGGCTACCCTGTCAAATTCCTTTGGGATACCAGAAGTTCCCGCACCACCCTGAACACCTCTAGATTTAACAATATAACCCGGCAGACATCAGGGATTATTGCTTTAATGTGGGTTTACTGGCCATGTACAGGAAGGGTACATTATAGCACTAATAGACTTACATTGGGTGACATTGCATGCCAACACCCTGCTATTTTAATACTTAGCATTGATTATATGACTAGGTGCCATTTTAGTTTCGACCCAGTGAATGCCTGCAGTCATTAATGCCCCATCCATCATCTCAATGGACCATTATGCTAATCAAGTCAGTACAATAGGGGCATGTTGGTTCAATCACCTAACAATGACAAAGGATCTGGTGATGAGAGAGGTAATTGTAAACGACAAAGGGATGTTTGCCCAGCATAAGCGTGATGGTGGGTGTATCTGGGAGAAATGATAATTGAGAGGCCTGACCTGAAACCACAACGAAAATACGGTTTCCCCAAACAAGCAGAGGGGTAGGTAGCCAAGGTGATTGACAATCTGTGACAGCAAGGAGTGCTGAGATCACTAGCCTCCATTAATAATGCTCCGATTTGGCAGGTAAGGAAACCAGGTGGGTCATGGTGTTTAACCATTGATTATAGAGAGCTTAATAAAGTCACCCATCTCACCACAACAGTGTCAAATCAACGGCACACCCATGGGCTCACCCATCTCTGGACTCATAGCAGAAACTGTAATGCAAAGATTAGAGTGAACAGTCCTACTGCAAATTCAACCTAAACTCTGGGTCAGATATGTGGATGACACCTTTGTAATCATTAAAAACACAGAAGTAGAAAACACACACCGGATCATCAACGCCACACTCACAGGAATCAAGAAAGAAATTAAGGAAGAAAAAGACAACCAACTCCCATTCCTAGATGTGATGGTACAGAGAACACCTAACGAAGAATTTATGACAAAGGTATACAGGAAAGTCACACACACAGACCAAGTCCTGAACTACGAAAGCAACCACCCCAACACACACAAAAGAAGTTGCATCTAGACACTGTTCAAAAGGTCCACAACACACTGCAGCACACCAGAACTGCAAAAAGAGGAAGTAGAACATCTCTACAATGTATTCACCAAAAACGGATACCCGCGCAATTTCATCAACAGATGCCTAAGGGAAAGACAACGGAATGCCACAACCCAAAGGACTAGCCACGTTACCATATATCAAGAATATTTCTGAACTGACAGCCAGACTATTACGACCACTAGGACTCATAACAGCACACAAACCAACAGCCACTCTCAGACAACAACTCACCAGGATAAAGGACCCGATGCATGAGCAAAACCAACATAGTGTACAAAATCCCATGCAAGGACTGCACAAAACACTACATACCACAAACAGGAAGATAGCTAACGATCCGTATACATGAACATCAACTAGCCACGAAACGACACGATCAGCTATCCTTAGTAGCCACACATGCAGATGACAAGCAACATGAGTTCGACTGGAACAACACTACTATTATAGGACAAGCCAAACAGAGAACAACCAGGGAAATCCTAGAGGCGTGGCATTCATCCACAGATTCTATCAACAAACACATCGACCTGGACCCAATATACTGGCCACTGCAGTGGACAGCTGGAACCGACAACCAGAAGTGGCAGAGACAAACCACAAAAAATGCCAGAGGAAACAACACAGAAGCGCTTCACAGGAAGCTCCCAAGCACTGAGAATGTCACCTAGACAGGGGACAAAACGTCTGCAACACAAATTCCCAGCTCGGCAAACAGAACCACAACAGTCAAAAAAGTTGCTCACGTACGAAACTTGTGGCAGCCACCAAAAGTGAGCAGGCCATTGCAGCCAATATAAGTCAGACGCATGAAGAAGACCTTAGGCAAGCGTAGTACCACCATGACTCATTAAAACAGAATGTGGCTAGAAGTTTTATTTCTGCTGATGGGAAACCACAACCTTCAGTACTTATGCTAAGTACTGCAGGCCACCAGTGGAAGGGAATATGGTAAAATTAAAGTTAGAAGCCACCACAAAATACAGGATATGCTAGGTGGAAATATGGGACGGGCTAGTCTTAAAGACAAGAGTCTATGTAGTTCCGACTCAGGACAGGACCCGCATTATTTATCAATTTCATGATGGTTATAGGCACCAGGGAATACAGGCTGCTACAGAAAGCTTGAAAGAACTGCGTTGGTGGCCCAAAATACACAAAGATATAGCGCACTACATAGTGTACTCAGAACAATCCAGATAGGTAGGCCTGGAAGGGAGATCTATGGCACACTCATCCAGTGGAAAGGCCTCGGGCAAACCTCCAAATTGACCTTCAGCTCCCCTGCCACCATGTAAAAACAGATACACTGACATCCTTGTCATTGTAGGCACTTTTACAAAATGTGTACCCTGCAGTATCGAATTAGATCATTTCACCAGCCGAGGAATGCAAAATATGATGAGAATGCTTGTTATCAAACAGAAATTCTACATTGCATACCACCCCCAATGGAATCGCACAGAGAATGAACCACACACTGAAAGGAATGATTAGGAAAACAATGCAACAGAATAACAAGACCTGGGACACAATACTTCCGTTTGTCCTCATGATGATCTGCAACACCATCTCCTGCTCTACAGAATATACCCCCCAATACCCTGATGGATATCATACCATGAAAGAGGTCAATTACTTGTTTGGCTTCCACCTAACAGAACTTGTCCTCACTGCCCTCACCCATGAAAAAGCCATGCAGCAACTCACCCAGAATATCAAAGCCTCTTAGCTGGCAGCAGCCGTCAAGCTAGGGACAAAAAAGAAAGTAAGCAAGACTTATTTCGATAGCAAAGTTAATGTTGTTGAGTACCCCAAAGGACGGCAAGTAATGGTGCATAACCCAAGTTCCTTCCTTGCCCTTAAATATTTGGATCCACCCACTGTGATGGATAAAACTAGCCCCTCGGTATATAATATTCTACTAGTCATAGGTAAAACCAGCTGGGATTACGCAAACCAGCCTATGGTACACAACACAGCCACTCTCACCACCTTAGTATACGTATGGCAGATGATATGACATTAGAACAAGTAACAAGACCAATGACACATCCTCAGAGCTGCCCCCAATAAAAACGTTACATTTCCATCACAGTCACCGACAGCAGCTTCCATGTCCAAGGGACCCCTGACCATTTTAAGTGATCCAATACGACACTGTCTGACAGATTGGAATCACTCACTACTCAATGACAACATGGACATTTCACAGATTCCCAAGAACCCCCAACAAACATACAAACCGAGCATTCCCAACTCGCTGTAACTTGGGCATCCAATGGCATCCCCACACCATGGACATGAGACAATGCAAAAAGGCTAGTGCCAGACAATTCCAAATGAGTACTGCAGATGCTGGAGATCACAGTCAAGATTAGAATGGTGCTCGAAAAGCACAGCAGGTCAGACAGCATCCAAGGATCAGGAAAATTGATATCATGGGCAAAAGCCCTTCATCAGGGAAGAGGCTAGGAACCTTGGGGGTGGAGAGAAAAATGGAAGGGGGTGGGGCTGGGAGGTGGGGAAGGCTGCTGAGAGTGTAATAGGTGGATGGAGGTGGGGTGAAGATGATAGATTGGAGAGGAAGGTGGAGCAGATAGGTGGGAATGAATATTGACATATGGGACAGGTCATGAGGACAGTGCTGAGCTGGAAGGTTGGAATTGGGGTAAAGTGGGGGGAGGAGAAATGAGGAAACTGGTGAACTCCACATTGATACCATGGGATTGAAGGGTTTCGAGGCGGAAGATGAGGCATTTTTCCTCCAGGGATCGGGTGGTAAGGGAGTAGCGATGGAGGCGGCCCAGGACCTACAAGATCTTGGCAAGGTGGGATGGGGATTTGACATATTCAGCCATGGGGCGGTGGGGTTGATTGGTGCGGGTGTCCCGGAAATGTTCTCTGAAGTGCTCTGCAAGTAAGCATCCAGTCTCCCCTAAGATGCAGTGAAAAGAAACAAACAGGGAAACCAAGAGAATTACAGACTACGCAAACTCACTCAGACTGCCAGACAGCAATTCTTGATGTCTCCAATAGGGGGAGAGAAAGGAAACCAACAGGGAAATGAGAGAATGACAGACTAAGCAGACGAGCTCAGATTCCCAGATGGTAATTCCAGATATATCCAATAGGCGTCATGACACAGCATAAACAAGGGAACCGAGTGAATTACGGATGAAGCAGGCGTACTCAAAAATCCCAGATGACAATTCTACCCTTCTCCATTAGGGGGACTAATAGCACACTAATCGGAGTAATGGAAGGATTTCATACAGATGCCCCAGAGACACATCATTCAGATTCTCTGTTTAGTGCCTATTTAACAAATGCACTGATTCAGTGATCCAAGTGATGAAACAGCACCTGACAGCCACCCAAGGCAAGAACAACTATTTCTGATGATCAAAACTCACATGCATCTCACACTTCTTCCAGTTTTATTCCTGTGCAAGCTGATAGGATTAACATCAATTGACAATTTTTCAATTTTCTGCTCATTGGATATAATCTCCAAATTAGATTCTTCACGTTTCTGTAGCTTTCATCTTCATTTCTATTACATACATGTAAACTGGTCTCATGATCAGTCAGGTAAAAACAATGACTGCAGATGCTGAAAACCAGATTCTGGATCAGTGGTGCTGGAAGAGCACAGCAGTTCAGGCAGCATCCAACGAGTAGCAAAATTGACGTTTCGGGCAAAAGCCCTTCTTTTTATTCCTGATGAAGGGCTTTTGCCTGAAATGTCGATTTCGCTGCTTGTTGGATGCTGCCTGAACTGCAGTGCTCTTCCAGCACCACTGATCCAGAATCATGATCAGTCAGGCCAGCTTCATTTTTACTTATATTTAAATGATTGATCTCTTGCAGTCCATTGCAAATTCACATGTCTTTGAAACATTGGTCTTCATGACCACCTCATCTCAGAGTCTTGTTTTTGCCTAAGCACATCATGGTCAGGTCACTTAAACAGCCCTAACCCCCTACCACTAGAAACCAAGGCTGGAGCCTAACAGGCCTCTAAACCCAAACTAACATTCCACCTGGGATTCGCATTACCATTTCTTTTGTTAAATGTGAGGGAAGGTTGGGCATATATATTGTATTGTGTCAAACCTGTTCAGCTATTAAACAAGAATAACAGCAGAAACAACCTTGATCTCTCCCCAGGATATCTATGTTACCGCAGTCCACAAGCAAGAGCTATTTCATCAGGATCATTGGGAACAACACCAACAATACATCAAACTAACCAGGATGCAGTTGTCAGTTCATTGCCTTTTGCCATGGTTTGCACGATTTGTTTGTCTGTATCTGTAATGGACTTAAACTGACCCATTAAGTCAAGCTCTTGAGAATTAAGAGGTTTAGATCATGTGTAGACATTTTGTGGTTACCCCCTGCTATGCACTCTGTTCCTAGATTACCTGAAACTGACCCATTAAGGCAATTGCTTGAGAATTGTTTGTTCAATTAAATGCTTTTAGACCACACGAAGATGCTCTGTGGTCAGCTCCTGCCGAGTGCCCTGGGGCTTTTTCTCCATTAGACAGTCACGCGTATCTGTTCTCTTTAGTTTTGTCACTAATTGTTGCCAGTACATTCTTTAAGAAAGTGAAGGCTGCAGTTGCTGGAGATTAGAGTTGAAATGTGTTGTGCTGGAAAAGCACAGCAGGTTAGGCAGCATCTGAGCAGCAGAAAAATTGTTGTTTCGGGCATAAGCCTTTCATCAGGAATCTGCAGGAGGGGGAGGGGACAGAGAGGTAAATAGAAGGGTTGGGTTTGGGGGGGAAGGTAGCTGGGAAGGCAATAAGTAGATATAGGTCAGGGATGATAATAATAGGTTGTAGGGGAGGATGGAGTAGATAGGCTAACTTGTGGAACGATTCAGGGAACATGTCTGGGATACACACACCAAACAGCCCAACCGCCCTGTGACCAACTACTTCAACTTCCCATCCCACTCTAGATTAGAGTGGTACTGGAAAAGCACAGCAGTTCAGGCAGTATAGAGGAGCAGGAAAATCGGCGTTTCGGCAAAAGCCATTCATCAGGAATCTTGATGAAGAGCTTTTGCCCGAAATGTCGATTTTCCTGCTCCTCAGATGCTACCTGAACTGCTGTGCTTTTTCAGTACCTCTGTTATCTAGAATCTGGTTTCCATCATCTGCAGTCCTTGTTTTTCCCCTACCACTCTGCCAAGGATATGCAAATCCTGGGCCTCCTTCACTGCCAAATCCAAGCCACTTTGGAGGAAGAACACCTCATCTTCCACCTTGGGACTCTTCAACCACATGGCATCAATGTCAACTTCATCAGTTTCCTTATCTCCCCTCCCCCCACCTTATCCCAGATCCAACCTTCCAACTCGATACCACCCTCTTAAACTGTCCTACTCACCTATCCGCTCCATCCTCCCTTCCAATCTATCACTATCACCCTCCATCTGCATTTACCTATCACCTCCCAGGCTACCTTACCCAGCCTCCTCACTCTTCCCCTCACCACTCACATTCCTGGTGAAGGGTCTATGCCTGAAAAGTCGATTCTCATGCTCCTCAGATGCTGCCTGACCCGCAGTGCTTTTCCAGTGCCATACTTTTCAACACTAAAAACTTTAACTCTGACCTAATTAAATTTTTCCTGATCTAATGAAATCACTCCTTTGATTTTTTTCTTCTGCTGTGAATTTCTGCTGACCACAGGTGGATTGTTTTGATTTGGCCTACCTTGTGCAGTTAAGACATTCTCCAGAACTGCAGTTTATTTGGCAATTTCTCTAATGGGTAAGATATTTTCTGGCTGTATAATGGACATTCAATTTCAAGATTCCCATTATGAATTTTGTTGTGAGTTTTTTCTTTGATTTTATAATGCTGTATGGCTTTGCCATTTTATTTTCCTCATTAGATCCGAGTAGTGAATCCTAACCAACCTTGTACATGAATACTGTTTTTTTTGTATTATTAATGGCTTTTTTGTAACACATATAGCCATTGTATTTTCAATATTAATTTGTTTTGTATTTGCCCATTTCTGCTATACCTTATTTATGTTAGTTTCTGAGATTAGTTAAATGTTGCTTTCTCATGCCAGCTGCAACAGTTCAGATGTTTAAGTATGATCTGTGTTTTACTTGAGCTTGAATGGTCATATGCCCACCGAAAAGATATTGGTCTTTCGTTATGTGATCTATCACGCTTCGCATTCAGGATGAAGAGGAGGGGCTGTGCCTGGATGGGCCACCCAAAATAATGAACTTATGATAACAATAATAAACTTATCATGGAATTACAGAAGATGGATAATTATTAAAGCATGCTGGGAAATAGAACCCAGCCTTGACACTGTGCTAATCCACATGTTGCAGAATCCAGACAGGCTGCAGTTGCCCACAGACGGTTTGCAAACAAATTTGGCAGCTGCAGATGCTCCAATTCATACCTGAAGTTGGACTTGAATGGGACAATAGAATGTTGCCCTTGGAACAATCAGGAGCGGTGAGTCATTCATTAAACATGAAGGCATCTAGCACCCTTAGCTGGAGGAGGCTACATGTACCTAACACCTACCATAATGGACACCTAAAGGCCACCCTGCCATCAATGAGCCAACACCTGGTTAAGTCTGATTGAACAACTTAATTGAACCTGATCAATCCATTGGCATTTCCTTAAGAACGTCCCAAAAGTGCACGAAGACTCAGAAGAATAAGAATTGCCGCAAAACCCCACTCAAGGTGGTAACTCGAGAATAGCCACCAAAAGAAAAGACACTGCCAAGCTCATTAGAAGAAGACATCATACTCACTCATGCACAAACACAGCTGAAAATGTGTTGCTGGTTAAAGCACAGCAGGTTAGGCAGCATCCAAGGAACAGGAAATTCGACGTTTCGGGCATAAGCCCTTCATCAGGCTTATGCCTGAAACGTCGAATTTCCTGTTCCTTGGATGCTGCCTAACCTGCTGTGCTTTAACCAGCAACACATTTTCAGTTGTGATCTTCAGCATCTGCAGACCTCATTTTTTACCTATGCACAAACACACACATATTCTCTCTCTCTCTCTCTCACAAACACACACTTGTTCTCCCTCTCGCTCTCTGACTCGCACACACACATGCACACACATGCAGACATGACTTTATATTTACATATTTGTATTTGCAGATACATTCTATTTTGTTCAAAAAGCACACAATCTGTAGGCAGTCAGTCATTGCAACTGTTTATAAAATCCAATCTGTAAATAGAACCAGCCTAACTCAAGGTTGGGACACGGACAGATTCTAACCTCACACCTTTAATGCATTGTCTCAGTGAGTTATCACTATTTTTTATGCTGATAAAACCTTGAGTTATCATGGGACTGTGACTTGAAAGGAGTTCTGGGATTCACATGTTAATCAATTGAAACTTGCATCCTCACTTTAACTGATTAAACACTGGACAGCAATCTAGGTTTAAATCAACGAGGTAAAACAATGACTGCAGATGCTGGAAACCAGATTCTGGATCAGTGGTGCTGGAAGAGCACAGCAGTTCAGGAAGCATCCAACGAGCAGCGAAATCGACGTTTTGGGCAAAAGCCCTTCATCAGGAAAAAAGGCAGTGAGCCTGAAGTGTGGAGAGATAAGCTAGGGGAGGGTGGGGTTGGGGAGAGAGTAGCATAGAGTACAATGGGTGAGTGGGGGAGGGGATGAAGGTGTTAGGTCAGGGAGGAGAGGGTGGAGTGGATAGGTGAAAAAGGAGCTAGGCAGGTCGGACAAGTCCGGACATGTCAGGGGGACAGTGCTAAAGCTGGAAGTTTGGAACTCGGGTGAGGTGGGGTAGTAGAAATGAGGAAGCTGCTGAAGTCCACATTGATGCCCTGGGGTTGAAGTGTTCCGAGGCGGAAGATAAGGCGTTCTTCCTCCAGGCATCCGGTGGTGAGGGAGCGGCGGTGAAGGAGGCCCAAGACCTCCATGTCCTCGGCAGAGTGGGAGGGGGAGTTGAAATGTTGGGCCATGGGCCAGTGTGGTTGATTGGTGCGGGTGTCTTGGAGATGTTCCCTAAAGCACTCTGCTAAGAGGCACCCAGTCTCCCCAATGTAGAGGAGACCGCATCGAGAGCAACGGATACAATAAATGATATTAGTGGATGTGCAGGTAAAACTTTGATAGATGTGGAAGGCTCCTTTAGGACCTTGGATAGAGGTGAGGGAGGAGGTGTGGGCACAGGTTTTACAGTTCCTGCGGTGGCAGGGGAAAGTGCCAGGATGGGAGGGTGGGTTGTAGGGGGGCGTGGACCTGACCAGGTAGTCATGGAGGGAACGGTTTTTGCGGAAGGTGGAAAGGGATGGGGAGGGAAATATATCCCTGGTGGTGGGGTCTTTTTGGAGGTGGCGGAAATGTCGGCGGATGATTTGGTTTATGCGAAGGTTTGTAGGGTGGAAGGTGAGCACCAGGGGCGTTCTGTCCTTGTTACGGTTGGAGGGGTAGGGTCTGTGGGCGGAGGTGCAGGATGTGGACAAGATGCGTTGGAGGGCATCTTTAACCACGTGGGAAGGGAAATTGCGGTCTCTAAAGGAGGAGGCCATGTGGTGTGTTCTATGGTGGAAATGGTCCTCCTGGGAGCAGATACGGCAGAGGCGGAAGAATTGGGAATACGGGATGGCATTTTTGCAAGAGATAGGGTGGGAAGAGGTGCAATCCAGGTGGCTGTGGGAGTTGCGCCCTGCTCATGACTCCACCCCCATTTCCTCCACCATCACACTCACTCCAGTAACTGGCTCCGACCCCACTCCCAGCTCCACACCCACACCAGATCCCAGCTCCCAGCCCTGCCGAGTTTTCACCATCCCTCCAGACCTCTCCCTCACTGAGCACGAACGATCAGTCCTCAGCAAAGGACTCACCTTCATCCCTCACCGTCCACGCATCAATGAATTTAATACACGCTGTGATGTCGAACAATTCTTCCATTGCCTCCGCCTCCGAGCTTACTTTCACAATTAGGATTCCCGCCCACCTTCCGAGGACCCCTTCACCCACCTCCAACACACTGCATCCACCTGGGCACCTTGCGCTGGCCTATTACCTTCCCTCGACCTCTTCATTTCCAACTGCCGCCGGGACATTAACCGCCTCAACCTGTCTACTCCCCTCCTCCACTCCAACCTCTCAACCTCACAACGTGCAGCACTCCAATCCCAACCTTACCATTACGGATAAAGGGGGCGCAGTGGTAGTCTGGCGCACTGACCTCTACACCGCTGAAGCCAAGCGCCAGCTTGAGGACACCTCTTACTACTACCCCACCCCCCCATCACCAAACCATCAACTCTCAGACCATACAGAACCTCATCACCTCAGGAGATCTCCCACCCACAGCTTCCAACCTCATAGTCCGGGAACCTCGCACTGTCCGGTTCTACCTCCTTCCCAAGAAAAGGACCTGGGTTCAATTCCCAACTCAGGCGACTGACTGTGTGGAGTTTGCACGTTCTCCCCGTGCCTGCGTGGGTTTCCTCCGGGTGCTCCGGTTTCCTCCCACAGTCCAAAGATGTGCGGGTCAGGTGAATTGGCCATGCTAAATTGCCCGTAGTGTTAGGTAAGGGGTATGGGTGGGTTGCGCTTCGGCGGGTCGGTGTGGACTTGTTGGGCCGAAGGGCCTGTTTCCACACTGTAAGTAATCTAATCTAATCTAATCTAATCCACAAGCCTGACCACCCTGGCCGACCCATTGCCTCAGCATGCTCCTGCCCCACTGAACACATCTCTACCTACCTTGACACTCTCCTATCCCCCCTAGTCCAGGAACTCCCCACATACGTTTGAGACACCACCCACACCCTCCACCTCCTCCAAGACTTCCGTTTCCCCGGCCCCTAATGCCTCACCTTCACCATGGATATCCAATCCCTCTACACCTCCATCTGCCATGATCAGGGCCTCCAAGCCCTCTGTTTTTTCCTCTCCAGACGTCCCCAACATTACCCTTCCACCGACACTCTCATTCGTTTGACCGAACTGGTCCTCACCCTTAACAATTTCTCCTTTGAATTCTTCCACTTCCTCCAGCCCAAAGGGGCAGCCATGGGCACACATATGGGCCCCAGCTATGCCTGTCTCTTTGTTGGCTACGTAGAACAGTTGATCTTCTGTAATTACACCGGCACAACTCCCCACTGCTTCCTTCACTACATTGATGACTGCATTGGCGCCACCTCGTGCTCCCGCGAGGAGGTTGAGCAATTCATCAACTTCACCAACACATTACACCCTGACCTTAAATTTACCTGGACCATCTCTGACACCTCCCTCCCCTTCCTGGACCTCTCCATCTCCATTAATTATGACCGACTTGACACTGACATTTTTTACAAACCCACCGACTCCCACAGCTACCTGGATTACACCTCTTCCCACCCTATCTCTTGCAGACATGCCATCCCGTATTCCCAATTCCTCTGCCTCCACCATATCTGCTCCCAGGAGGACCGGTTCCACCATAGAACACACCAGATGGCCTCCTTCTTTGGAGACCGCAATTTCCCTTCCCACATGGTTAAAGATGCCCTCCAATGCATCTCGTCCACATCCTGCACCTCCGCCCTCAGACCCTACCGCTCCAACCATAACAAGGGCAGAACGCCCCTGGTGCTCACCTTCCCCCCTACAAACCTTCGCATAAACCAAATCATCCGCCGACATTTCCGCCACCTCCAAAAAGACTCCACCACCAGGGATATATTTCCCTCCCCACCCCTTTCCACCTTCCACAAAAACCGTTCCCTCCGTGACTACCTGGTCAGGTCCACGCCCCCCTACAACCCACCCTCCCATCCTGGCACTTTCCCCTGCCACCGCAGGAACTGTAAAACCTGTGCCCACACCTCCTCCCTCACCTCTATCCAAGGTCCTAAAGGAGCCTTCCACATCTATCAAAGTTTTACCTGCACATCCACTAATATCATTTATTGTATCCGTTGCTCTCGATGCGGTCTCCTCTACATTGGGGAGACTGGGTGCCTCTTAGCAGAGTGCTTTAGGGAACATCTCCAAGATACCCGCACCAATCAACCACACTGGCCCGTGGCCCAACATTTCAACTCCCCCTCCCACTCTGCCGAGGACATGGAGGTCTTGGGCCTCCTTCACTGCCGCTCCCTCACCACCGGATGCCTGGAGGAAGAACACCTCTTAGCAGAGTGCTTTAGGGAACATCTCCGAGACACCCCCACCAATCAACCACACTGCCCCATGGCCCAACATTTCAACTCCCCCTCCCACTCTGCCGAGGACATGGAGGGGTACCGCAGGAATCCGTGCTGGGACCGCAGCTTTTTACAATATATGTTAATGATATAGAAGATGGTATCAGCAATAACATTAGCAAATTTGCTGATGATACAAAGCTGAGTGTCAGGGTGGAATATGATGAGGATGTTAGGAGATTACAGGGTGACCTGGACAAGTTAGGTGAGTGGGCAGATGTATGGCAGATGCAGTTTAATGTGGATAAATGTATGGTGGCAAGAACAGGAAGGCAGATTACTACCTCAATGGAACCAATTTAGGTAAAGGGGCAGTACAGAGAGATCTGGGTGTTCTTGTACACCAGTCAATGAAGGCAAGCATGCAGGTACAGCAGGTAGTGAAGAAGGATAATAGCATGCTGGCCTTCATAACAAGAGGAATTGAATATAGAAGCAAAGAGGTACTTCTGCAGCTGTACAGGGCCCCGGTGAGACCACACCTGGAGTACTTTGTGCAGTTCTGGTCGCCAAATTTGAGGAAAGACATTCTGGCTATTGAGGGAGTGCAACTTAGGTTCACGAGGTCAATTCCTAGAATGGCAGGATTACCTTACACTGAAAGACAGAAGCGACTGGGCTTATATACCCTTGAGTTTAGAAGACTGAGAGGGGATCTGATTGAGACATATAAGATTATGAAAGGATTGGACACTCTGGCAGCAGGAAACATGTTTCCGCTGATAGGTGAGTGCCGAACCAGAGGTCACAGCTTAAAAATACGGGGTAGACCAATTAGGACAGAGATGAGGAGAAACTTCTTCACCCACAGAATGGTGGCTGTGTGGAATGCTCTGCCCCAGAGGGCAGTGGAGGCCCAGTCTCTGGATTCATTTAAGAAAGAGTTGGATAGAGCTCTCAAAGATAGTGGAATCAAGGGTTATGGAGATCAGGCAGGAAGAGGATACTAATTAGGAATGATCAGCCATGATCATATTGAATGGCGGTGCAGGCTCGAAGGGCTGAATGGCCTACTCTGCACCTATTGTCTATTGTCCTGAGCCTCCTTCACCGCCAGTCTCTCACCACCAGACGCCTGGAGGAAGAACGCCTCATCTTCCGCCTCGGAACACTTCAACCCAGGGCATCAATGTGGACTTCAACAGCTCCCTCATTTCCCCTTCCCCCACCTCACCCGAGTTCCAAACTTCCAACTCAGCACTGTCCCCATGACTTGTCCGGATTTGTCCGACCTGCCTAGCTCCTTTTCCACCTATCCACTCCACCCTTTCCTCCCTGACCTAACACCTTCATCCCCTCCCCCACTCACCCATTGTACTCTATGCTACTCTCTCCCCAACCCCACCCTCCCCTAGCTTATCTCTCCACGCTTCAAGCTCACTGCTTTATTCCTGATGAAGGGCTTTTGCCCGAAACGTCAATTTTGCTGCTCATTGGATGCTTCCTGAACTGCTGTGCTCTTCCAGTACCACTGATCCAGCAATCTAGGTTTGTTCACTACATTGCAGTTATATGATACTTTGATCTTTTACTATAAATACTATATCTTATGATCCTGCCCCACTAGCTACTTGATGAAGGAACAGCACTCTGAAAGGTTGTACTTTCAAATAAACCTGTTGGACAATACTCTGTTGTTGTGTGGTTTTTAACTTTGTCCACCCCAGTCCAACACTGGCATCCCCACTCCATGATTACTGTATCACATGCACCCCTAATCTCCTGATTTATATTCCATTCTACATAACTATAGTATGAGAGTCTACTTCTAAAAATATTTTCTGGCCCTTGCTTTTCTTAGCTCCATCCAAGAGATTTCTAATGTGAGATCCTTTCTCTCTCTTATACTTAAGTAAAATTTATTAGAACAAACTAAATTGGGGCAGCACGGTGGCTCAGTGGTTAGCACAGCGTCAGGGACTCTGTTTCGATTCCCGCCTCAGGTGACTGTGTCGAGTTTGCACATTCTCCTTGTGCCTGCACGGGTTTCCTCTGGGTGCTCTGGTTTCCTCCCACAATCCCACAATGTGCAGGTCAGGTGAATTAGCTGTGCTAAATTGACAACAGTGTTAGGTGCATTTGTCGGGATTAAGTATAGGGAATGGGTCTGGGTGGGTTACTCTTCGGAAGGTCAGTGTGGACTTGTTGGGCCGAAGGGCTGTTTCCATACTGTAGGAAATCTAATCTAATTCATTCTTCTATATTATTAACATATCAAATGTTTCACATATTGAGATATAGTACCTTTAGTTTTCCTATTTCCCTCCAAGTTCATCTTGTCTTCCAATGCATTATTCTGTTAAATTCTCAGGAAATAAAAATCATCTATGATGAAATAACCAGTGGAAATGAGAACCAAACAGAAATTGATGGAATATACAAATCAGAGTCAATTGGGAGAGGTAGTCCGTACAATTTGGAAACAAAAATTCAAAGAACTGCGGATGCTGTAAATCAGAAACAAAAGCAGAAGTTGCTGGAAAAGCTCTGCAGGCCCGGTAATATCTGTGACATGAAATCAAAGTTAGTGTTTTCAAAACCCTTCCTCAGAACTGGTTCCCCATTGGCCTCCATTCACTAGAAAGCCTTCTACCACAGCTCTTTGTGTCCAATTATTAAGCTAGTTATAGCTGTTGCCATATTTCCCTCAATTCCATGTGTACCTTAACCTTCTCAATATGTCTCCCATGCGAGACATTGTCAAAAGTTTTGTAAAAACCCATGCAAACTACATCAACTGAACTTCCTTTGTCCACATATTTAATCACATTTTCAAACATTTGAACAAATTTGTCTGGCATGATCTTCCTCTGACTAGGCCATGCTGACAATCCTTTATTAACCTATGCCTTTTCAACTGGATATTAATTCTCTCCTTCAGAACTTTTTCCAAAAGCTTCCAATAGCACCTCTACTCCATTTTTTGAAAAGTACAACCACATAAAATACCCTCCAATCCTCTACCGCTTCCCCTGTGGCCAGAGACGAATTAAAAATTTGTGATTTCCTGCCTCGCCTCTCAGTGTCTGGGATACAATTCATCTGGGCTAGGGGTTTGTACATGTAAGCCTAGCAGTACATATAATTTCCTATGTGAAACTATTCAAGTTCTTCTCAGTCACTTTTCCTGAATTCCATAGCAATACTCTCCTTTACCAGAGTGAAGACCAAAGAGACATATTAATTCAGTATCATTGTACTCTCCTGCAAATTCACACACAGGTTGCTGCTGTGGTCCATAATGGATCCTACTCTTTCGCTGGTTAACCTCCTCCCTTTAATGTATTTGTAAATGGGAGTCTCCTTATCCTGTTCGCAAGTCCTTTCTCATGCCACCAATTTTGTTTATCTAACTGCTTTCTTAAGTTTGCACTTGCGCTTTCTATATTCCTTTAGGATGGCAACTGAATTGCTTTCTTTGGACTTGCTAAAAGCCTCTCTTTTCTTCCACATCCAATCCTGAATTTCCTAGACATTCAGAGTTGTTTGAACTTATAGCTGCTACATTTCCCCCCAGTGGGTATATGTTGGGCCTGTACTATCACTACAATACTCCAGGTTCAATACTGCACCATCTCTTGTTGGACCTTTTGCATATTGATACAAAAAACTCCCCTGGATACAGTTCACAAAATCTATCTCCTCTAAATCCTTAACACTATGACTATTGCAGTTTGTGTTAGGAAAGTTGAAATCCCATAATTTAGTTACCCGCTTATGACTCTGCCACACCTCTGGGAACTGCCTACATACTTGCTTTTCTATTTCCCACTGACTCTTTAGAGGCGTATAATACACTCCCAGTGAAATGGCTTCCTCCTAATCATTGCTAAGTTCTACCCACAAAGAACTTTTCCAAGTTACCATAGCTCCATATTCCAGTAATTAACTCCTTAATTAAGAGTGCTACATCATTCCCCTTCTTACACCTTATTGTTGCCTAAAAATCCTATAGTCTGGACTGTTAATTTGCGAGACTAACATTTCCCTCAACCATATTTTTGTGATAGCAACAACATCACACTTCCATGTATCAATTCACACCTTTAAGTCATCAGTCTTATCTGTTATACTCCTGGCATGAAGTAAAGACCATCTAGCCTTACCTTACTCTCTTGACACCCAAGATAACGGAACTCACTCTGACTTGCTTTCTTTGTTATAATTTGATATGTCTCTATTTTACCAATATTTTGTGTTCCTTCCCTCACCAGACTAGTTCAAATTCCTCCCAATAGCATGAGCAAACCTACCCAGTGTGGTTCAGGAGCATACCGTAGCATTTGTATATGTCCCACCTGGCATGAAAATGGTCCCAGTGATCGAGTAATCTAAAAACTTTGTTCTTGTACCAACTCTTGAGTGACACATTTATGTCCTATTTTCCTATTTCCAAACTTGCTGACATGTCATCATTGCTTCTTTACCAAACACCAACAAGAACTGGATCAAATTAGTCAACACTTTTTTTATTATCAACATATTGTCATCTTAAAGTTTTCCAAGTATCAATGAAGTTTGACCCAGGTTATTGCCATTAAAGGTTTGCTCTGACATTGGACTGACCAACTTGTGGTTCCCAGGTTTATTCTCCGCCTTTTGCTAAATCTTTGCCCTTGAATAACTGAAGACTGCAAATTTTGGTGACAACCATAGTCTATAACTCAGAATCTGACACATTGAAGCTTGCCTATCATTGGACATATCCACAGCTGCCAGCACAGGAGAATACTTACTTTCCCTCTGAACTGTAGCTGTTCATGCTGCCGTCAGTAGATTCCCGGCTGGCTTGTCGAGTCATACGCCGCATTTCCACTGCCATGCCTGTCTCTGTGCTTCTCTGGATAGTATTTTTGGATTTCCTCCCTCCAGCGTCTGTGGAAAAGTACAGCTTTGAAGTTAACAATATTTCAGTTTCAGACTCACTCACAACAACACAGAAATTGAAAAGTCTTTGACAAGTCAACTTCTTACGTTTATTATTTTAAAGTTACAATATTGGAGTATTTGAAGGCTGGTTTAGCCAAACAACCTAAGACCCAGCGAAAACACAGCCATCTTGCATTTTCCACTCTCTTCAACTGCACTGTTGTCATTACAATATTAATCTTTCCAGGTGCTATAGTAATTCTGGCCAAGTGCTAATGCCAAGACACTAAAGGTCACATTCCTTACATCCAGCTGAAACTTGTGACTGGATTTTCCACTCATTAACTTGAGCAACCTCTGTGTAATCAGTACAGATGCAGAGAACAAAAATACAAAAGATTGGAACCTTTTCAACAAAGGTGACTTATGGCTCAAAGTATTCATGCTGAAGTTTTCAAACCTTGTCCATAAAACTAACTATAATACAAGACCAAAACTGAGGCATTCTGCTGGTACTGGAGTTTTTTGAATTCATAGATAATTCGGGGCGGCATGGTGGCTCAGTGGTTAGCACTGCTGCCTCACAGCACTAGGGTCCCAAGTTCTCTGGCGACTGTCTGTGTGGAGTTTGCACATTCTCCCAGTGTCTGTGTGGGTTTCCTCCAGGTGCTCCGGTTTCCTCCCGTAGTCCAAAGAGGTGCAGGTCAGGTGACTTGGCCATGCTAAATTGCCCATAGTGTTAGGTGCATTAGTCAGAGGGGAAATGGTAGGTTACTCTTCGGAGGGTTGGTGTGGATTGGTTGGGATGAAGGGCCTGTTTCCACACTGTAGGGAAGCTAATCTAATCATAAACAGCAACCTGCTACACATATTACGATGGTTGCAATTTTGATTGCCTTACTTAAAAAGGAACATACTTACTTTAGGATCAATTGAGACAATCACAAAATTGGGAGACCATTACACAGGCTCAGTTGTCTAGCATAAATCTCCTGCTTTTTCCCAATATCTCTGTATGCTATTACTATTAAAACAAAACATCAAATGTCCTCTTCAATGCCTCAATTGAACCTGCTTCCACCACATTTTTAGGTAGCACACTCCATACTCTACTTGCTTCGTGAAAAGGTTTTCTTCTCACATCATTTGTTTACACATCACTTTAAATCTATTCCCACTTTTTCTTGTTCCTTTTAAGTGCAGAAACAGCTTTTCCCTGTCTACTTTATCTACCCTGTTCATGATCTTCAAAGCCTCTACCAAATTTCCTCTCAGCCTTCTTCTCTCCAAGATGAACAGTCCTAACTTCTTCAATCTATCCTCAAGCTGAAGTTTCTAATTCCTGGAACTATGATTGTAAATTACTCTAATGCATTCACATCTTTCCTATAATGTGTTCCCCATAAATGTACGCTGAACTCTAAATGAAGTCTAATAAGTGTCTTGTACAAATTCAACATCACCTCCTTGAAGATCCACTCAGTTGATTGCTGAAGGTTTTGTCTTATGAGGAAAGATTGAGTTGGAAAGACTAATTGGAGTTTAGAGCAATAAGAGATGATCTTTTTAAAATTCTAAGCTTCTAAGAGGGGTTTTCAGTGGATGTTTCACTTGAAACCTTCAATTTAAGACAGGGATAAGGTGGAATTTCCTCTCTTGAAGTGTTAGTTCTGAGGCAGGACTTGTATTGAGAATCACATCCTTCTTTTTTTCCATAAATTCCTCATCCTCAAGAAGCTGTGCAGCATCCTTTTAAAGTGATTGATGGAATCATCTCCGAGCACCTCTTCAGGCCTAGTGTTGCAGATCACTGGTTAAAAAATATTCTAAACTACATTCGATATCTATTGTCAATGATCTCTGGCTATTGACACATCTCCTGGAAGAAATCAATCTTTATTTATCCATTCTATCACCTCTAACTTTGCGTCATCTTGACAACTTATATTAAGTGACTTCTTAACCTTTTCTGTTCCGAGAACAAGCAAAAACCCTGCCAATCTCTACTCAAGGGTGATTCCCCTATTCCTGGTAAATCTCCCTTTCCAAGGGCTTTTTATCCTTCCTGAAATGTGGGCTTCAGAATAGTCCACAATGGTCTGAGACTGAAACAGTCTTGATTCTATTCTGCTCTATTTATAAACTGAATGTGTGCTTTAATTAACCAACTTATCAAACTGTGCTGCAACCTTTCAGGTTTTGTGTATGCTGGCATCAAAATGTCCCTGTTCATTGAGATGCAGACCAAAATCATATGCTTAATAGTCTCCCGTCTCTCCAAATTTATGTTCCCAAAAATTATCAACTCAAACTTCACCTCATTGAATTTCCTCCACCCATTTCAACATCATTTCACTATGTGAAGCCTGTAACTACTTTACAAAATGTAATCTACTAAGCCATTATGCTGATCCCTGCATCTGACTCCAGAGTCCTCATATGCATGGACAAGTCCTAAAAACTCTTAATTAATACTTCTAAAGACAAGGGATACATTTCCCTCTCTTCCCCTATCAGCGTTCCGAAAAGACCACTCCCTCCGTGACTCCCTCGTCAGGTCCACACCCCCCACCAACCCAACCTCCACTCCCGGCACCTTCCCCTGCAACTGCAAGAAATGCAAAACTGGTGCCCACACCTCCCCCCTTACTTCCCTCCAAGGCCCAAGGGATCCTTCCATATCCGCCACAACTTCACCTGCACCTCCACACACATCATTTACTGCATCCGCTGCACCCAATGTGGCCTCCTCTATATTGGGGAGACAGGCCGCCTACTTGCGGAACGTTTCAGAGAACACCTCTGGGACACCCGGACCAACCAACCCAACCACCCCGTGGCTCAACACTTTAACTCCCCCTCCCACTCCACCAAGGACATGCAGATCCTTGGACTCCTCCATCGTCAGACCATAGCAACATGACGGCTGGAGGAAGAGCGCCTCATCTTCCGTCTAGGAACCCTCCAACCACAAGGGATGAACTCAGATTTCTCCAGCTTCCTCATTTCCCCTCCCCCCACCTTGTCTCACTCCCAACTCTCGAACTCAGCACCACCTTCCTAACCTGCAATCTTCTCCCTGACCTCTCCGCCCCCACCCCCACTCTGGCCTATCACCCTCATCTTAACCTCCTTCCCCCTATCACATTTCCAATGCCCCTCCCCCAAGTGCCACCTCCCTACCTTTTATCTTAGCCTGCTGGGCACACTTTCCTCATTTCTGAAGAAAGGCTCATGCCTGAAACATCAATTCGCCAGCTCCTTGGATGTTGCCTGACCTGCTATGCTTTTCCAGCAACACATTTTCAGTTCTTAATTAACACTGCAAGACCATTTTAAAAAAAGCCCAGTCTCTGTTTCCTGCCACTGAGTCAGCTTCATACCGCAGGATGAAGTCCACTGACAGTGTGATGATTCCCTTCATTGGATATTAATAGCCCGCTTGAGTGCACCCATTTGTGATAGGGTGGAAAGGCTATCCTTGGACCATCCCATCATGAACCCAATTAGGTCAAGGTTCCCTGCCGCCATCCTTGCACTTGATGAAATGCTCCTCTCTGAAATCTGTCATGAGAGTAGCATTAAATAGCACCTCATTGTGAACAAATTTCTGCCATTTTTACTTTTTGCCCTTCTGCAATCTTTTGCTAGTTCTTCAAACTTCTCCTTTGCTTTTTTGAGATTGCTACCTTTCTGTTTGCAGCTCCTCCAGCCTAACCCAGTTCACTTAAACCACCTCCAACCTTGACAACACCAATGAACCTCCAAGTTAGAACATTACTCTGTTCAGAATCCCACTACAAGTGGGAGTAGGAAGCCATTCAGACTGTCCATCTTACTCTAGTGATTCAATATGATCATGGATGATCTCACGGAGGCCCGAACGTCATTTAATGTTCCATAATGCTCAACTCTATTTTCAGTCAAAACATTTGTCAAATTTTGCCTACAATATAGTCAATGGTGTAGCCTGCACTGCTGTTCCACAGACTAACAAGACTACTTATCTCCTCATTTTCCCTTACACTGGAAGATCCTTTCATCTTGAAATCTGTCTGCTATATCCAGACTCCTTTACAATAGGGAAAAAAATGGTAGAATCAAGGAGAGGGAGAACCAACTCCCTGCAACTCTTGTAACCATCCCAGACACAGTTACCTCTGAGATGTAGGAACTAAGGATTGGGGTTGGAGAGTATGCCATGCTACAGTTCTGCCAGTGGCTCTGCTGAGTACAAGAGCTGTTAGCATCTGACTAGGCAGCAGTCATACCCAGGGGAGATTCCCAGCCCTAGGAAACTGAATCCATGGTAAGGCCATGCCATTCCCACTGTCTAATTGAAATGTAGTTCAATTAGTTCAAAAACAGGTAGGGCGGCTCTTTTGGAAATTTTCCAGAGGCTGAAGGGATCTTAGCACCCATTTTATCAAGTCCCATCTGAATTTTATGTTTGAACAGAATGCAGGAAGGATGTTTCTGAGTCCAGAAGGGGTGTAAAGAACCAGGGACCCCAGTCTAAGGATATGGGATAGGCCATTCAGGACTGAGATGAGGAAAAATATCTTCATCCAGAAATTCCTAAGCCTGTGGAATTCTCTTCGACAAAAATGGTTGGGGCCAAAACATTGAATGTTTGCAAAAAGAGTTAGATATAAGTTTTAGGGGTAAGAGATCAGAGTATGCGGGAGAAAGCAGGAATAGGGTTGGATGATCAGCCATGATCATTAAATAGTTGAGCAGGCATGAAGGGTTGAATAGCTTTTATTTTCTATGCATCTATGAATCATCTTCATTCTTCAAAACTTAATGAGTCAATGTCCCACCTGCTTGACCTTCCCTCTTGTCAAACTTTTCAACAACCTGTCATCTTGAACATGCCCCCTCCCCAATATCTAGTGCCAGTACCCCAAGAATCTGGAGCCCCTTCTCTTTCATTTCTCCAGCCAAACGTGCCCCCTTCTTCCTGTTCAATTCTTACGTGTGAGTGAGCACAGGGATTAAACCCATGGTTACTGCAGTACAGGTCCTATTTGTAACTTTTCTTCATGCTTCTGATAAATTGACCGAAACACATTTCCAAAATAGATTTGCAAATTGACGGATTGGATAGGGAGAGATTACTATTTAAAAATTAGGGATCACCCAATTGGTACAGAGATGAGGGGTAATACTTTCTTGTAGAAGATTATACCTTCCTGAAAAAGGTGGTAGAAACAGAGTTCTTGACTATTTTTAAGGCAGAGGTGGGTATATTCTTGGTAAGAAAGGAGGTGAAGTTGGGGTTAGGTGGGAAATTGGAGGAATCAGTGGAGCAAGCTGAAGGAGATGACTGTTCTATTCCTGCTTCTTGTCATACTGATACTGCATTTCTACTCTTTCTTTCTCCCCCCGTACAGTTAGACCTCTTGTCGTGCTGGAAATTTTGTTTTTCACTGCATCCCTTTGAGGGGAAATTACCTTCCCCAGTGTGACCTGTTTATTGAGTGTCAAGGGTTAGGATTTCCAGCATCATGCATACCTTCCTCTTCCCCTTGTCTGCAGGACAGCTGTGGAGAAGGTAGTCAAGAAAGCATATTGTAGAATCATAGAATTCCCAAAGCGGAAGTAGGTCATTCAGCCTATGTTCACAGTGACCCTCTGAAGAGCATCCCTTCCAGAGCCACCCCCCTAGCCTATCCTTGGACACCATGGGCAACTTAAATTGTACATCTTTGGACAGTGGGATGAAACCATAACATCTGGAGGAAACCTGTGCAGACACAACGAGAATGTGCAAACTCGACACTTGTTATGCTTGCTTTCATCAGTTGGGGCAGAGAGTATAAAAATTGGCAAATCACGTTGCAGCTGTATAGAAGTTTAGTTTGAACACATTTGGAATATTGTGTACAATTCTGGTCACCACACTATGAAAAGGATGTGAAGGCTTTGGAGAGGGTATAGAAACAGTTTACCAGGATGGTGCCCAGTTTGAAGGATATTAGCTAAGCAGAGAGATTGACAAACTGGATTTATTTTCACTTGAATATTGTCGGATGAAAGGGCATCTGACAGATTACAAAATTATGACAGGCATGAATAGAGTGGATAGTTGGACCCTGTTTCCCAACATACAAATGTAAATTACTCGTGCACATGGGTTGAAGGTAAACGAGGGTGAGTTTAAAGAAAGTGTGAGAGGCAAGTTTGTTTTTTTTTACACAGCGGGGGTTAAGTGCCTGGAATATGCTGCCAGAGAAGATGGTGGAGCAGGATACAGGAGTAACCTGTTCAGAAGCATCTTCACAGATATATGAGTAGGCAGGGAATAGAGGGTTATGGACCGTATAGAGGCTACATGTTTTTAGTTTATAAAGATATCATCTGTCAGCACAGTCTTGATGGGCTGAATGGGCCTGTTCCTCTGCTGCACTGTTTTTGTTCTTTGTTCTACTTTCTCAGTTCTTTCCCACGTGGAGGTGTGGGGTAACCAGCCTCTGGAATGTCCTCGATATATTGCAGTGACTGAGGCCTCAAGCTCCAAAACTTAGCAATTGAGCTCAAAGACCTGGTGGTATTTTCTGCATCTATGCTTATGTTGGGACAAACATTCTCTTAGACTGAAAGGCACAAGTAAGCATCTTATATGTAAGCATGTTATGGTATCAAATGATAATTATCAAACCAATTACACCAATTAAATAATTCATTAGTTCACTTGTTATTGAAGCTACTTTCCATGATTTCATAACAGTTACCACTCTTAAAAAACGGAGACAAGCCAGTTGACCCAAACTGGTCCATCTGCAAATGTGTTGCTGGTCAAAGCAGCACATCCCTTATTCCTGATGAAGGGCTTATGCTCGAAACGTCGAATTCTCTATTCCTGAGATGCTGCCTAACCTGCTGTGCTTTGACCAGCAACACATTTGCAGCTGTGATCTCCAGCATCTGCAGACCTCATTTTTTACCCAAACTGGTCCATGCCTGACCAAAATGTCCATCCACGTTACCTCATTTCCCTGCACTTGGCCCATATCCTTCTAAACGTTTCCTCGCTATGATTTTGTCCAACAGCCTTTTAAATGTTGTTAATGTACCTGCCTCAACCACGTCCTCTGGCAGCACATTCCTCTATTCCTGATGAAGGGCTTTTGCCCGAAATGTTGATTTCCCTGCTCCTTTGATGCTGCCTGACCTGCTGTGCTTTTCCAGCACCATCTAATCTAGACTCTGGTTTCCAGCAGTCCTTGTTCTTACCTAGCTCATTCCATATGCATACCATGCTCTGTGTAAAAAACTTGCCCCTCAGGTTCCGTTTTATTCTTTCCCCTCTAACTGGTGCCCTCCAGTCCTCAATTCCCGAACCCTGGGAAAAAAAGACTAAGTGCATCCATCCTATCCATGACTCTCATGACCTTATACACTTTTATAAGACTCCCCCCGCCTCTCCCACAACCCCCCTACTCTGAGTCTCCAACGTTATAAAGCAAAAGGTCACAATTTGACTAACCTCTCCCTATAACTCAGACCCTTGAGTCTTGGTAACATCCTTGTAAATTTCTTTTGCACTCTTTCCAGTTTAATGGCATCCTTCTGATAGCAAGGTGACCAAAACTGAACACAATACTCCAGTGGGGTCACACCAACGTGCTGCACAACTGCATCATAACTTTTCAAACTTCTGTATTCAAGGCCCTGACTGATGAAGGAGAGTGTGCCAAAAGCCTTCTTCCCTGCCCTGTCTACCTGTGACTCCACTTTCAGAGAAGCGTTCATCTGAAGTCCAAGGTTCCTCTGATCCACTTAAGACCTTACCAATCACTATGAAACTCCTACCTTTACTTAACTTTCCAAAATGACCTCACATTTAT
Organism: Hemiscyllium ocellatum; assembly: GCF_020745735.1. Taxonomy (NCBI): domain Eukaryota; kingdom Metazoa; phylum Chordata; class Chondrichthyes; order Orectolobiformes; family Hemiscylliidae; genus Hemiscyllium; species Hemiscyllium ocellatum. The sequence goes on from NC_083403.1 coordinate 90,670,216, forward strand.
CTGTATTAAACTATGTTTGCCATTTCTCAGCCCACTTCTCCAGCTGTTCAAAATCACGCTGCAATTTCTGATAGTCTTCCTCAATGGCCAAGACACTGCCTATTGTAGTGTCATCTGCAAATTTACTAGTCAGAATCTTTCCCGAAAAAGGGCTTATGCCTGAAACATCGACTCTCTTGCTCCTCGGATTCAGCCTGACATGCTGTGCTTTTCCAACGCCACACTTACTAATCATGCATTATACATTCTGATCCAAATCATTGATATAGACGGGCTCAGCACCCACCTCTGAGGTACACAACTAGTCACAAGTCTCCAGTCTGACAAGCATCCTTCCACTATTACCCTCTGCTTCCTACCATCAAGCAAGTTGTATATTCAATTTGCCCGCTCCCCCAGGGTTCCATGCGATTTAACTTTCCAGAGCAACCTATCATGTGAAACCTTATCAAAGGCCTTACTGAAATCCATGCAGACTATGTCTATCACACTGCCCTCATCAATCTTCCTGGTAACTTCATCAAAGAACTCTCACACACAAAGCCTTGCTGACTACTCATGATCAACCCTGTCTTTTCAAATGTATGTATATCTTATCCCTCAGAATTTTCTCAAATAACTTACCTACTACAAATGTTAATCTTACTGGTCTGTAGTTCCAAGGTTTCTCTGTGCAGCCCTTTTTCAATAAGGTGACATTTGCTACTCTCCAGTGTTCAGGGACCTCATCCGTGGCTAATGATGATGCAAATATATCAGCCAGGGCCCCCACAATTTGTTCTCTAGCCTCTTGGAGGGTTCTTGGATATATCTGGTCAGGACCAGGAGATTTATCCACCTTCAAACATTCTAATACCTCCAACACCTCCTCTACTGTGATATGAATTAAATTGAATTTATTGTCACGTGTACTGAGGCAATTTGAAAAGCTTTGTCTTGTGAGCAACACAGACAGATTACAGAGTTTTTTTTAGATTACTTACAGTGTGGAAACTGGCCCTTCGGCTCAACAAGTCCACACTGACCTGCCAAAGCGCAACCCACCCATTCCCCTACATTTACCCCTTCACCTAATACTAAGGGCAATTCAGCATGGCCAATTCACCTGACCTGCACATCTTTTGGACTGTGGGAGGAAACAGGAGCACCCGGAGGAAACCCATGCAGACACGGAGAGAATGTGCAAACTCCACACGGGGAGTCGCCTGAGGTGGGAATTGAACCTAGGTCTCTGGCATTGTGAGACAGCAGTGCTAACTACTGTGCCACCGTGCTACCCTATTAAGTAGTATAGATAAGTAAATAATAGGTAACCAGCAGCAAAACAAAAACACAGTACAAGTGAATGTTAACAGTTTGTGAGTGCATTCAGTATTCTAACAACAGTAGGGTAAAAACTGTTTCAAAACCAGTTATTGCATGTATTCAGGCTTCTGTACCTTCTCTGCAATAGTAGAGGCTATAAAAAAAACATTGCCAAGGTGGGATGGATCTTTGAGAGTGCTGGCAGCCTTTCTTTGACAAAGGGCCCAGTAGATGGATTCTATAGATGAGAGGTTGGCTTTTGTGATTGTCCGGGCTGAGTTCACCCCTGTCTATAAATGTCTCTGATCTTAAATGGTAAATTTGCCATACCAGGGAGTGATACATCCAGACAATGCTCTTGATGGCGCACCTATAAAGGTTGGCAAGGGTACTTGCCCTCAAGCCAGATTTCCTCAACTGCCTGAGGAAAAACAGACATTGTTGGGCCTTTGCAACCAATGCATCCACATGAAGAGTCCAAGAAGGTTTGCTGTTGAGTACCACTCCCAGAAGCTTGACGCTCTCTACTTGTTCCATCTCTGTGTAGGAGGGCATGAGTAACATCCTACCGAAAGTCAATAATGAGTTCCCTGGTTTTGCCGGCATCGAGAGCGAGGTTGTTCTCAGTGTCTTCCAGGTCTTCCATCTCCCGTCTGTAGTCTGTTTCATTGCAATCTAAGATGTGACCGGCTATGGTGGCATCATTAGCGAACTTGTAAATGGCATTAGTCTGTTATTTGGCGATGCAGTCATAGGTGTACAATGAGTACAGTAGGGGGCTGAGTACATATCCCGGGGCTCTACTATTGAGTGTTAGTGAGGATGAAATATTGTCCCCAATCTTCAGTGATTGTGGCCTGTGGTCAGGAAACCGAGGATCCAATTTCAGAGAGCGGGGCTTAGCCCGAGAGCACTAAGTTTCATAAGCAGTGTTGAAGGATGAACTGTAGTCAATGAGTAGGATTCTTACATATCTGTTATTGGTGTCAAGATGTTCTAGGGAGGAGTGAAGGGCAAGTGAGATGGCATCTGCCGTGGATCTCCTGGTCCGATAGGCAAATTGGAGTGGGTCAAGAGTAGTGGGGAGGCTGGAGTTGATTAATGCCATGACCAGCCTTTCAAAGCACTTCATGACCACTGAAGTTAGGGCCACTGGGCAGTAGTAATTGAGACGTGTTGCATGATCCTTCTTAGGCACAGGCATGATTTTGGCCCTCTTGAAACAGGCAGGGTCAGTGGTTGAAGATGTCCAAGAAAACCTCTCAGTTGATCTGCGTATGCGCTGAGTGCACAGCCTGGTACTCCACCTGGTCCCCTCACTTTCCACTGATCTGACCTCTGATGCAGTAACTCTTGGGTCAAGTTTGTCAGAGTAGGTGTTACCTCTGTGCTGAGAGTCTGCTCAAAGCGAGCATAGAAGGCGTTGAGACAATCTGGGAGGGATGTGTCATCGTCTACTATCTTGCACTGTCTCTTTTTAGAACCTGAATAGAACCATTCAGTCCTTGCCATAGTCGCCAGGTATCTTTCTGGGTCTCTAGTTGGGATTGGTATTGGTCCTTGGCTGTCTGAATGGCTTTGTGAAAATCATACTTGGATTCCTTATATTTGAGTGGATCTCCTGATCTGAAGGCCTCACACCAGTTTTTTTAGCAGATTCTGTATGTCCTGATTCATCCAGGGTTTCCTGTTGGGGAACACCTGGATTGACTTCCTCGGTATGCAGTGTTCCACAGACTTGCTGATAAAGTCTGTGACAGTGGTGGCATACGCATCCAAGCTACCCACGGACTGTTTGAACATGGTCTAATCAGCCGAATCCAGACAGCACTGGAGTTGATCCTCTGCCTTCTCTGACCAGCACTGGACCTGTATCCATGAGGGGGTGGTCTCCTGCTTGAGGTTTTGTTTGTAAACTGGGAGAAGAAACAATGCATTGTGGTCAAAGTTCCCAAAATGAGGGCAGTGGATGGAGAGGTAGGTATCTTTCACAATGGTGTAGCAGTGGTCTAAAATGTTCGGGCCCCTGCTGGGGCAGGCAATGTTCTGGTGGTACTTGGACAACACCTTCCTGAGCTTGGCTTGATTGAAGTTGCCAGTTACAATAAACAGGGCCTTGGGATGATCCGTCTCCAGGGTGTTAGTAATGGAGTATAGCACATCTAGAGCTCCCTCAACCTTTGCTTGTGGCGATATGTACACAGCAGTTAGAGTAGCAATGGTATATTCCCGTGGTAGATAGAGGGGGTGGCATTTGATGGTGAAGAATTCAAAGTTTGGGGAGCAATGGCTGCCCAGTGTTGCAATGTCCATGCACCATAGATTGTTGATTAAAAAGCAAACTTTCCACTCTCTGTCTTACCTGAGGATGCTGTACTGTCCATACAACGAATAGAAAAACCATGAGCCTGAAGTGCACAGTCGGGAATGAACGGGTTGAGCCAAATTTCTGTGAAACAGAGTGCGCAAGCAGTCCCGCAGTTCAAGCTGGAAGCTAAGCCTGGATTTACGTTTGTCCATCTTGTTCTCCAGAGTTTGTACACTTGTGAAACTATGAAGAGGAGTCTTGAAATCACGCAGTTTCAATCTTTTTAGCAGGCCAGCAAGATTACTCCCGCTTCCTTGTAGGTTTCTTACATTTGGTTGGTAGAGTGGATTAGATTAGATTCCCTACAGTGTGGAAACAGGCCCTTTGGCCCAACAAGTCCACACTGACCCTCTGAAGAGCAACCCACCCAGGCCCATTCCCCTACACCTAACGCTATGGGCAATTCACCTGACCTGCACATCTTTGGACTGTAGGAAGAAACCGGAGCAACTGGAGGAAACCCACGCAGAAACAGGGAGAACATGCAAACTCCACACAGACCGTTGCCTGAGGCGGGAATTGAACCCTGGCGCTGTGAGGCAGCAGTGCTAACCACTGAGCCACCGTGCCACCCTGCCACAAGTAGTCTTGTGACTACTTTCAGTTAAGTGATCTTTCCTCGGCCACTGTGGAGCAGGTAGGTTGCGGTTTAGTATATTTTTGCAGAGGGTCTGCCTAGGACCCAGTGCAGCAATACTGTGTGTATTTTTTTTTACCGGAGGGAGTTTGCTTCGGACCCAATGGAGAAGTTCCTATTTTCAGTTGCTGACGATTTGCTGCTCCAGGTCCAGCCACATTTTTTGCAGAGGTGTTTGGGTTGCTCTCCAGGTAAGTTCTGATAGATTTCATGTCAGGCAGGCCCTATGGGGTCGGGAGCGTTTTGTGTCGGTTCTTCTTCCTGGGACAGGTCTCTCAGGTCCCTCCATTTTCCAAGTTATCACCACTAACTTCTGCCTTATGTCTTTCTTCGTGGTAAATGCGGAGGAGAAATATCCATTGAGGACCTCGCCTATCTCCTGCAGTTCCACACAGACCTGATCACTTTGTCCTTCAAGGGTCCTATTCTCTCTCGAGTTATACTTTTTCCTTTAATATATTTAAAGAACTACTTGGATTCACCTTAATCTTCTCACCTATAGGCTATCTCACGCTCAAGCTTCTTTCGCACTCGTGATTTCCTTCTTCAGTAAACTCCTGTATCTCCTGCTTACCTCCATGGATTCCCCAGATCCCACCTGCCTGTACCTGAGCTATGCCTCCTTCTTCCTGGTCAAAGTCTCAATAGTGCTCATCACCCCTAGGGTTCCCTATTCTTGCTAACTTGCCCTCACACTCACAGGAACATATAGACCTCGAACTCTAGCTATCTCACTTTTAAAAGCCTCTCACTTGCTGGAGGTCCCTTTTCCTCTTGAGGAACTACTCCAATCAACCCCTGCAAGCTTCTGTCTCATTCCATCAAAATTTGCCTTGCCTCAATTTAGAACTTGAACCTGTGGACCGGTTTTGTCCATCTCTATAACTATTTTAAAATTAATAGAATTATGGTGAATGATCCCAGAGTGCTCCACACTCTGCTCTATTTCCCAAGAGTAGGTCAGGTTTTGCCCCTTCCCTAGTAGGACACTCTAATCACGCTTGAGGACATGTTTCTGAACACACTTTACAAATTCTATGCCATCTTAGTCTTTAATGCTCTGACAGTCCCAGTTAGGAAAATTAAAACCTCCCCTTCTGGGGTATTACGTGCAGTTCTGGTCACCCTGCTATTGGAAGGATATTATTAAATTGGAATGGGCTCAGAAAAGATTCACAAAGATGTTACTGGAAATTGAGGTTTCAGTTGTAAAATAGGCTGGAAAAGCTAGATTTTCTTCCACTCGAGCATAAAAGGTTGAGGCATGATCTTATAGAGCTTTATAAAATCATGAGGGGTATATGTAAGGTAAAAAGCAGAGATCTTTTCCCTTGGGTGGGGGAGTTTGAAACTTTCCCTTGGGTGGGGCATGTTTTTAAGGCAAGAAAAGAAAGCTTTAAAAAGGACATGAGGGGGTAAACTTTTTGCATGGAGAGTAGTTCATGTGTGGAATTCACTGCCAGAGGAAGTAATGGATGCAGGTACAGTTACAACATCAAAAACAAACATGGATAAGTACACAAATAGAAAAGATTTGGAAAGATCTGCCAAAGGCAGCCAAGTGGGACTAGTCTAGTTTGGGAACAGGCCAGTGTGGAATAGTTGGACCAAAGAGTCAGTTTCCATGCTGTATGACTCAATGACTCTGAATGAACTCACAGGTTTTCTGTGATGTCTCTCTTCGTTTGTGTGCTCGGCCCCTTATTCTGGCTTCAATTTATCCTGTTAAAACAACCTCACAAGCTATGAACTAGAAAAACAAGCAAAAGCACCTCTTTTCCCATTAAATAATTCACACAGGCCAGTACTCCATCTCCAAGTCACTCTTTATTCACACACAGTGATCCAGTTCCTTCAGACTCAGCTGTCAGAGAGAACAGGATGTCTAACACTCCTGTTCTTGTTTTTATTCAACAGTGCAAAAGTCTGTTGACAATGTACAGAAAGCAGTAGTTCACATGAAAACCACTATATACAGGGGAAAGGGCAGCAAAGCCAATCCCCAAAACGCCACCATTCAACTAGCTTTCTGGGAGATAAGGACAAACCTCGAGTCTCACTTTTAGTCAAAGGTAACAGTAACAAACACAGACAAGACAATGCAATCAAATGAGAAACAGTGCATAGAACACGGGTTTAATATAGCTGAAAAAAAGTACCTAACACCAATTCACACCACATACTGATTGGACTGTCCTTAGTTAGCTTTCCTGCAGGACAGTCATTGGCATTCCTGTCTCTGGCTGCCCTGTGTACAAACTGACACTCCCCAGGCCTGCATTCCTCCAGGCTGTCGTTGACCACCCAGCTTCCAGTCCCCCCATACTGACAGGACTACCCCGGATCACTTTACTACAAGCTGGTCATTGGTCTTCCCTACTCCGGCTGTCCTGCATACTGATTGACCCTCCACAGCTCACTTTACTTCGGCACGGTCATCGGCCACTGGCTCCTGGAAAACCCACCTACTAACCAAACCAACCCCGACCTGTTTATCTACAGTTGGGCTGTCGGTCTTACAGCGCCCGGCCATCCTGTGTATTGACTGACCCTGTCCTTGGCTAGCATGCCTACAGACCAGCCATTGGGTGTCTGGTTTCCAGCCTCCCTGCGTGCTGATTGGTCCTCCCCCGGTTGGCCTTCCTATAGGCTGCTGTCGGCCACCAGCTCAGCCTCCCCGTGTACTGACCAGCTTGCCCCATACAGGCTGTCCTGTGAGGACACTATCAGTTGCCTGGCCCTGCCCATCCCACGTACTAACAGGCTCCTTTCCTCCAGGCCGGTCATGAACCCTCCGGCTCCCTGCCAGTTCGTGTACTGGCTGCCCCTCCCCTGAGCAGTTTTCCTATGGGCATGCTTTCGGCTGCTGAGCCCTCAACCACCCTGTGTGCTAACAGACAACCCTATCCCAACCCAGCCCACTTTCCCTCAGGCCAGTCATTGACCTCCAGCTCCCGACTGCCCCACGTATTGACTAGCCCACTCTAGATTACACTCAAAACACAATTAATTACAAAACCCATATACCTTAACAGAATTCACAAAATCTGCACAATATAGTTTCCAATACCAAGACAGAGTCCACTCCAACAGGCAGCAAAAGCATATCTGGCAGCACACACAGATGTTCAGTCTCCATTAGAGGCCTGGCCCATAGAGAACTAGGCCCACTCACTGGCCCATTCCCGAAGAAGGTCTTATGCCCGAAACGTCAATTCTCCTGTTCCTCGGATGCTGCCTGGCCTGCTGTGTTTTTCCAGCACCACACTTTTCAACTCTGGTCTCCAGCATCTGCAGTCCTCACTTTCCACTCAGTGGAACACAGTACATTTTGAAGCGGCAGTTAACTAAGTGCAGTTGATTTGGTCTACTCCAGAGAGAAGACTCCACTCCTGAATGCAGAGTCCACTCCAGGATGCAGCAATTGCTCACCTTCCAGCATACACACAGGTGTTCAGTCTTTACAGAGGCCTAGTCAACCACAAAGGGCAGGCCTACCCATACAGGAACAGCTCATCTGGAACTTAATATTTCCTCACAAGGGCTCAGAAAAAACTGAATGCAAAGGCTAAGCCCTGCCACAAAATCAACATTGTCCTTTTCTCAAAGTAAAAGAGAAGAAAGTAGCACACAGGCTGTAACCAGCCAGTGAAACAACAGTTATCCAATGAGAACTGAATTACACCAGTAACACATTAACTGTTTAAATCAGCCAGTTTAGAAGTTAGTCCTCAATTAAAAAAAAACAATACCAGTTAGCAAACTGGCTATGTAATTCAGCCAGTTTAGAAATCAGGTTTCCTCCAAAAAAAACAGTAACCAACAGCAGTAGTAACACACTGACTGTGGCCCAGTTAGCTAGAATCAGTCCCCTCTCTGACACAAAATGGAAAGTCCTTCACATTGATCCAGTTCTCAGAGTGAACAGGATGTCTGGCACTCCTGTTCTTTTTTTATTATTATATTTTATTAACCAGTATAAATTACAAAAAAAAGTTAACATTAACAGCTGTATTCAAAAAACAGCTATCTACAGGGGATAGAGGCAGCAAAGCCAGACCCCAAACCTCACCGCACAATCAGTTCACAGGAAACAAGGAGACATTCCTGTTCTTATCTGTCAGTCAGGGTTCCCTGATTGGGCCAAATTACTAGTCCCAATCAGGGTGCTCATATTCTATGAGCTCCACCTGGTTGACCTCGTTATATTTACTGCATCTGCAACAACACACAAGAACGTGGTGCATAATAAATTTTGATAGGTATACCATCAAAATTAAACATTGACTCCCTCCACCACTGACATACAATAGCAGCTGTGTCAACTTTCAATAAGATGTACTGCAGAAATTTACCAAGACAGCAGCTTCCAAACTCACAACCTCTAATACAAGAATGACAAGAGCAACAGACATATCGGAATACCACTCCCTGCACATTTCCCTCTAGATCACTGACTATCCTGACTTGTTCAGGTCTCAAGTTATAGTCAGACAGGTTTATTTGAAATCACAAGGTTTTGGACAACTGTTCCTTTGTCAGGTGAAACTCTGCCAAGATATTAGAATACATTTTAATTTAAAGAAATGAACAGACAATTACATTCACTTGTATTGTCCAATTGCACTCATTAAATGATTAGATTAAGCAAATAAATTATAACACAAATTGGTCTAGAACCTGTAGTTGAGCTGTATGTGGATGTAGATAGTAAGAGACTGTCAAACAGCTCTTCAGCAGAAATTGTATGTTGATGAAAAGAGACCCTGAATCAGGTTCAATGCAAGAATACCAAATTTCCAAAAAATTCTATCATTTATTTTGTGGGAGAAAAGAGTGCTGATTGTTTTTTATGGAGAGAGGAACAGGTTGGCAATCTCAGTTTTAATGCCATACAAGGACAACCTGGCAATGGGCAGAATCTACTCACTTGTTGGAATTTGGGAGAGCCAATGTCCCACTCACTTTCCTACTGCATATTAATTACTCAGAGTTCAGAGGATCATTCATTGGTCTATTCAAAAAGAAAAATTTTGCTAAGGCAAATGTGGATTCATTCGAACTAGAATTAGGAGAATTGGGAATAAAGAAAAAGCAGAAAAGTTAAATTATTACATTGTGTCTCTTTTTAAGAGGAAACTATAAGAAGTCTCCCATACCTAAAGATCCAAATGATGGTGACAATAAGGTGATGAAGGCAATTAGTATGAGTGAGAAGATTGTATTGAGAAAGTAATGGGTCGAAAGTCGATAAATCCCCAAGGTCTTCACAAAGTTGAAGAAGTTGGCTATAAAGACAATCAATGCATTGGCGATATTCTTCCAAATTTTATAAATTCTGGAATGATTCCTGTACATTGGTAGGTAGCAAATTTAATCATATCATTAAGAAAGGAGCAAGACAGAAAAAAACAAGGTACCCCAGATGCATCAGTTTTACTTAAGTAGGAAGGAAAATATTAGAATTCATTACAAAAAAACATGATAAGTGGGCACTTGGACTAAAATGATCTAACTGGGTATAGTCAACATAGATTTCTGGATGGAAAATCATGATTGACAAACCTGGAGTTTTTTTTTGAGGAGGTCACTAACAAAATTGATGAAGTACAGTTTATGGATGTAGTATTTTGGCTTTTGGTAAGATTCCAAACAAGAGGCTGGTTAGCACAATTAAAGTACACAGGATAATATTGGCATGGATTTAAATGCAAAACCAGCTGGTACACACCCCTCATCTCCATCTCAGGCCCAAACAGCCCTTCCAGGCGAGACACAGGTTCACCTGCCTGTCTTCTAACCTAGTTTACTGTATCAGGTGCTTCCGATGTGGTCTTCTCTACACTGGGGAAACTAAACGTAAACTTAGGGAACAGTTCGCCAAGCATCTCAACCAGGCCCGCAGAGGTTGACTGTAACTCCTAGTCACTGCCCATTTCAATTCCTCTTCCCACTCCCTTTCTGACAGGACCATCCTCGGCCTCCCCCATTGCCATAACAAACCAAACTGCAAACTGGAAGAAGAACACTTAATCTTTCACTTGGACAGCTGACAGGCTGGAAGACTTAATATTGAGTTCTCCAATTTCAAATAAACTCCTTTCCCTTGCCCTGACTCATTTGCCCCCTCCCATCCACTCCTCCCAGCCACACCTCCCAGATTCATTCCTTCCAATGATCAACCAGGTTGTAACCTCTGCCCTATCTCTACCTATTACCAGTTCACCACTCTGCCCCCACTCCCAGTCCTGAAGAAGGGTTACACCCAAAATGCTGACTTCTTCACCTCCTGATGCTGCCTGGCTTGCTGTGTTCTTCCAGTCTCCTACCTGTCTACTATGGATCAGCTAACAGATAGCAAACAGAGAATTAGAATAAATGGATCATTTTTGCATTGGCAGGCTGTGACTAGTAGGGCATGGTAAGCAGCAGGACTTGGATTCCAGCTATTCCAAGATCAATTATAGATCAATAATTTAGAAGTGGGAAACCAAACGTAATATTTTGAGATTTACAGATAATAGTAAACTCAGCAAGAATGCAAGTTGGGAGGAAGATGTAAAGTGGCTTCAGGACAAGGACATAAAAAAAGAAATGATGTTATCTACTTTGGTAGAAGAAACAAATATGCAGGGTATTTCTTAAAGGGTAAGAAGCACATGAGGTAGATGCACAAAGGGAACTAGGTGTCTTTGTTAATAAGTTATGATGGCTGATGTGCAGGTACAGCAAGATATTAAGAAGGTAATGGAATGTTAGTCTTTATTCCAAGAGGTTTGAAGCATAGGAATCTGGGCAGTCTTGTTTTAATTTTATAGGAGATGGTTGGAATGCATCTGGAGTACTGTGTGCACTTTGTTTTCCTTATCTGTGGAAAAATATTATTGCCACTGAAGGAATGCAATGAATATTCACTGAATTTGTTCCTGGACAAACTAGACTGACCTATGAAAAGAAACTGGGTAAACTGGACCTAGTTTACAAGGGGATGCAGATAAGAAGATTCCAATGGTTTGAGAATCTAGAACTAGGGAGCACAATTTAAAAACAGGGAGGATTAGGAGAAATTTCTTTCTATACCCAAAGTGCTGACATTCTGGAAATCTCTATCTCAGAGGACTGGGGAAGCTCAGTATTTGAGTATGTTTAAAAAGAAGTTGACAGATTTCTGATCATTGCGATTTTGTGTGCCTTCTCTTTAATTTGATAGCCTCCCTTATTTCCTCAGACACCCATGGCAGATTTTGCTTTTTCCTATGGTCGTTCCTTTCTACTGGTACATACTTTTGCTGAGCACTTTGAAAAATTGCTTTGAAAGTCATCCACTGTCCGTCAACTGCCTCATCATAAAGTCTTTGCTTCCAGTGTACTTTAGCCAACTCCTCCCTCATCCTATTGTCATCTCCTTGTTTAAGCATAGGACCCTGGTATTGGAACTAAAATCCTTATTCGGCTTTTCATATGAAGTTTTTCGTTGTTTTTGAATCAACTTGTTATCTAATTAAATTGCTATTGCACATCAGTGTGAGAGAGAGAGAGAGAGAGAGAGAGAGAAAACATTGCTGTGAACAACAGTCTGTGTAAGATTTGGTGGTTGTTAAAAGGCGAGAAGTGGAGGTATTGGGAAAGTCTTGGAGAGGAGCTCTTCCTCATCGATAATGTGTTGCAGACTGCAAAGAACATGGCATAGTTTCTCTGCTCCCAGGAAGTATTGGACAACAAAGCGTAGCCCATTGGTTGCATTCGTGTTTGTTTCCTGACGAGGTAATTACGGTTTCTCACTGTGGCATGTTGGAACTGGCGATCAATGGGTTGAGCATCATACCTTGTTCTTATGAGGGCATCCTTCAGCACCTTCAGGTGTCCATCGCATGTGAATGCATAGAGCTTGTCCATAGGAGATGGCTATTTTAATATGTTCAGGGTGGAAGCTAGGGAAGTGCAGCATTATGTATTTATGCATGGGCTTGTGGTACAGTGAGGTACTGAGGTGCCCTGCCTTGATGGAAATGTCCAAGGATGAGACAGATACTCAAGAGTAGTCTGATGGTGGGATGAAACTTGTTGATATCAAGGTGCGGTTGTTTCAGTGACTCCTCATCATGGGTACAGAGGAAGAAAATGTTGTTAATGTATCTGGTTTATAGTGTTGATTAGAGTCCTGAGCAGCAAAGAAATCTTGTTTGAACTTGTGCATAAAAATGTTGGCATATTGGGGTACAAATTTGGTCCCCATGGCGGTTCTGTGTGTTTGGATGAAGAACTGGTTGTCAAATGTGAAAATTTGTGGTCAAGGATGAAGTGGATGTGTTATAGGATGGTGCTTAGAGATTGGCAGATGTTGGTACTAAATACTGAGGTTGTTGCACCAGCAAACTCCATGATGACAGCATTGCTGTGACAGCCAACAGCTGCCAATCTCTGAGCATCGTCCTCAAACTCATCCTCTTCATCCTCTACCACAATGCTTTCACCTTTGACAAACAGCTCTTCAACTTAACCCACTTTATCTTATTCCACACTGCAGCACAGATAGGTATTTCTGTGGCTTTAAGCAAGACTCTAGGATGGTATGTTACCCCTAACCCTAAGTCCCCTGATACCAGATTCAAGGGTGTCTCTGAGTGGGTACAGGATATTCTGAAGGACAAGGGATGAGCAGCCAGAGGTGGTGGCCCATATTGGTACTTAATGAAAAACAGGAACAGATGAGGTCTGGCAAAAGGAGTTCAGGAGTCAGGTAGCAAGTTGAAAAGCAGATCTCTAGGATTACTTCCTGTGCTATGTGCAAGGGAGGGTAGGGATAGGAAGATTGTACAGTTAAATATGTGACTAAAGAATAGATGCAGAAGGGACATCTTCAGATACCTGGATCATTGGGTTCTCTAGGAGAAAGTGAGGACTGCAGCATCCTTGGATGCTGTCTGACCTGCTGCACTTTTCCAGCAACACATTTTCAGCTCATTAGGATTTCTGCCAGTGGAGAAGAGACCTGTACAAGAAGGAAGGATTGCACCAAATCTGGAGAGGACCAATATCCTTATAGAGAGATTTGCTAATGCCACTCATGAGGGTTTAAACTAATGTGGCAGTGTTGGGGGGGGGGGGGGGGGGGGGGATAATGAGCAGTAAGTTAGCATGTGGAATATTGAGGTTGAAGTTCAGTCAAGAGGGTGAAGGTGGAGGGTTGTTTTTCAGACTGGAGGCCTGTGACCAGTGGAGTGCCACAAGGATTGGTGCTGGGTCCTTTACTTTTTGTCACTTACATAAATGATTTGGATGCAAGCATAAGAGGTACAGTTAATAAGTTTGCAGATGACTCCAAAATTGGAGGTGTAGTTGACAGCAAAGAGGGTTACCTCAGATTACAACAGGATCTTGACCTAATGGGCTAATGGGCTGAGAAGTGGCAGATGGAGTTTAATTCAGATAAATGTGAGGTGCAGCATTTTGGGAAAGCAAATCTTAATAGGACTTATACACTTAATGGTAAGGTCCTAGGGAGTGTTGCTGAACAAAGCGAATTTGGAGTGCAGGTTCATAGTTCCTTGAAAGTGGAGTCGCAGGTAGATAGGATAGTAAAGAAGGCGCTTGGTATGTTTTCTTTTATTGGTCAGATAATTGAATACAGGTCATGTTGCGGCTGTACAGGGACATTGGTTAGGCCACTGTTGGAATATTGCATCCAATTCTGGTTTCCTTCCTATTGGAAAGATGTTGTCAAAAATGAAAGGGTTTAAGGAAAGATTTACAAGGATGCTGCCAGGGTTGGAGGATTTGAGTTGTAGGGAGAGGTTGGGCCTGTTTTCCCTGGAGTGTTGGAGGCTGAGGGGTGACCTTATAGAGGTTTACAAAATTATGAGAGGCATGGATAGGGTAAATAGGCAAAGCCTTTTCCCTGGGGTCGGGGAGTCCAGAACTAGAGGGCATAAGTTTAGGGTGAAAGGGGAAGGATATAAAGGAGACCTAAGGGGCAACTTTTTCACACAAGAAGGTGGTACGGGTATGAAATGAGCTGCCAGAGGAAATGGTAGAGGCTGGTATAATTGCAACATTTAAGAGGCATTTGAATGGGTATATGAATAGGAAGGGTTTGGAGGGATATGGGCCGGGTGCTGGTAGGTGGGACTAGATTGGGTTGGGATATCTGGTCAGCATGGATGGGTTGGACCGAAGGATCTGTTTCCATGCTGTACATCTCTATGACTCTAAGTAGGACTAATATGCAGCGACTTGGACACAGTAAGGACTGCAGATACTGAAAGTCAGTGTCAACAGCAAGTTAGACAGCATCCAAGGAGAAGGAAAATAAACATTTTGGGCCAAAGCCCTTCATCAGGACTGGAGAAGGTGAAGGGAGCCCATAAATAGAGGGATGGGGGTGGGTGGGATGTTAATAGGTGGAGGCAGGTAGGGGGCTATTATGATTGGTCAGTGGGAAGGGTGGATTGGATAGGTGAGTAGGAAGATGATCACGTCAGGGAGGTGAGGGATGGGGCTCGACATGGAATAAGGTTGGGGGTGGAGGGATTTTGAAGCTGGTGACATCAATATTGAGGCCGTTGGGCTGTAAGCTGCCCAGATGAAATATCAGGTGTTATTCCTCTAGTTTATGTTTGGTCCTTCGAAGACAGTGGAGGAGGCTAAGGATGGACATGTTGCCAGGCAAGTGAGTGGGGGAATTAAAATGGATGACAACTGAAAGGTCAGGTTGTTGACGCATGCAAAGTGCTGCTGCTCTGCGAACAAATCCCCCAGTCTCCATTTGGTCTCTCTAGTATAGAGAAGGCCACACTGGGAGCAAATGATACAGTACATCAGGTTAGATGAAGTGCAGGTGAAACTCTGTTGGATCTAGAAGGATTATCTGGGGACTTGGATAGAGGTGTAGAGGCAGGTGTTGCTCCTCTTGTGGTTGCAGTAGAGGTACCAGGTGTGTGTGGAATAATAAACTGATTATAGTTTTATTTAAAAGCATAAAGCATAACCATTACATAGCAAACATCTTGTGGTGATAATCTATGAGCCTTAATGAGTATAGACCTTTTTGGCCTGGGAAAGAACAGACTGAATCCCTACAATGTGTAAACAGGCCATTTTGGCCCAATAAATCCACACCGACCCACTGAAGAGTAACCCACCCAAACCTACTCCCCTACCCTATATTTCCCCCTGCCGAATGCACCTAACCTATACATCTCTGAACTTGTGGGAGGAAACTGGAGCACTCGGAGGAAAACCAAACAGACGTAGGGAGAATGTGCAAACTTCACTCAGACAGTCACCTGAGGTTGAAATTGAAGCTAGGTCCCTGACACTGTGAGGCAGCAATGCTAACCACTGAACCACCATATCCCCCAACTTCTGTGATAGGACCTATATTGTACTAATTGTAAGACTGTAACTCCATTCATTCCCATCAGCATAGCATTTTATCATAAATGCACTTGTTTCTAAAATGAATAAGTCATTTATAGACCTTCCATGATTTAGTTATAAATCACAGTAATTCGAATTCAAATACTGAGCCAGTCAGCGGTGAATTCAAATATTGAATCACTCATAAGCCGGGTCAGTGGCAAATTCAAATACTAAGCCTCTCGTATTCTATTTGTTTTTAAGCAAAACCTTGTTAAGCTGGGTCAGCTGTGAACTAAAAAAAGTTCTGAGCCACAGTGAGGACTCTTGTTATGCTGGGTCAGCGACAAATTCAAATACTGAGCCATTCTTAATTGTTTGATTTGTTTATTATTTGTTAATTTAAAGAAAACATGAGTGTAAAGTTAAGGACTCAGACTGCAGGGGGCTAAAAATGCAGCCTGAGAATTGATCGGATTTATTAGACCAGACAAATTGTGTTAATATTATCTAATTGTATGTTTGATGTTTATGCCAGTTTTTTGGGGGGAAACTAAATCAGGGGAACCCAACAGAAAAGTTGGGACACTGTACACAATTAAAATGGTAGAGTTAAGACTTTAGAACCTGGTCACTCAAAAAACAAGTTGGTCTTGTCCAGCAAAGTTCTCAGCCACCCACACTGAGCCCAAATTAAAACCCCAGGTGGGCCACCTGATGGCCAGGAAGAGGGGGCATAGAGACCATCGGTTGGAGTGAAAAGGGAATTGAGAGACCAAGGAAATTTTAAATTGCTCAGCTAATGTAAGGATATGCAATTATAAAAAAGCAGATGGGTGCTGGAACTAGCAAAACAGGTGACAGGAGCACACTAACTAAGAATTTCTGTTGCAGATGTTTCGTCCCCTGTCTAGGTGACATCCTCAGTGCTTGGGAGCCTCCTGTGAAGCGCTTCTGCGATCTTTCCTCCGCTATTTGTAGTGGTTTGAATCTGCCGCTTCCGGTTGTCAGTTCTAGCCATCTGTTGCACTGGTATATTGGATCCAGGTCGATGTGCTTATTGATTGAATCTGTGGATGAGTGCCATGCCTCTAGGAATTCCCTGGCTGTTCTCTGTTTGGTTTGTCCTATAATAGTAGTGTTGTCCCAGTCGAATTCATGTTGCTTGTCATCTGCGTGTGTGGCTACTAAGGATAGCTGGTCGTGTCGTTTTGTGGCTAGTTGGTATTTATGGATGCGGATCGTTAGCTGTCTTCCTGTTTGTCCTATGTAGTGTTTTGTGCAGCCCTTGCATGGGATTTTGTACACTACATTGGTTTTGCTCATGCTGGGTATCGGGTCCTTCGTTACGGTGAGTTGTTGTCTGAGAGTGGCTGTTGGTTTGTGTGCTGTTATGAGTCCTAGCGGTCGCAGTAGTCTGGCTGTCAGTTCGGTAGTGTGGGTAGTCCTTTGGGTTGCGGCATGTCCTCGTTCCGTTGTCTTTCCCTTAGGCATCTGTTGATGAAATTGCGTGGGTATCCGTTTTTGGCGAATATAGGTGTTCTTCTTCCTCCTTTTGCAATTCTGGTGTACTGCAGTATGTTGTGGCCCTTTTGAATAGTGTCTTGATGCAACTTCTTTTGTGTGTGTTGGGGTGGTTGCTTTCATAGTTCAGGACTTGGTCTGTGTGTGTGGCTTTCCTGTATACCTTTGTGGTGAATTGTCCGTTGGGTGTACCTTCACGTCTAGGAATGGGAGTTGGTTGTCCTTTTCTTCCTCTCTAGTGAATCGGATTCCTGTGAGTGTAGCGTTGATGATTCGGTGTGTGTTCTCTATTTCTGTGTTTTTAATGATTAAAAAGGTGTCATCCACATATCTGACCCAGAGTTTGGGTTGAATTTGTGGTAAGACTGTTCTAGTCTTTGCATTACCGCTTCTGCTATGAGTCCAGGGATGGTGAGCCTATGGGTGTGCCGTTGATTTGTTCATATATTTGGTTGTTGAATGTGAAGTGTGTTGTGAGGCACAGGTCCAGTAGTTTGAGTATGCCGTCTTTGTTGATAGGTTCAACATCCTGTTGTCTGTTCTTTATGTCCAGCAGCTTGGCTATTGTTTCTCTGGCTAGGGTTTTGTCGATAGAGGTGAACAGTGCCGTTACATCGAATGAGACCATGGTTTCTTCCTTGTCTATGTGTATATTTCTGAGGATGTCCAAGAATTCCTGTGTTGATTGTATAGAATGTCTGGATCTGCTGATCAGGTGTTTCAGTTTCTACTGTAGTTCTTTAGCCAGTTTGTGTGATGGTGTCCCTGGTAGTGATACTTTAGGTCTGAGCGGGATGTCTGGTTTGTGCACTTTAGGTAGTCCATAGAATCTGAAGGTGGTGTTGCTTTCAGGTTTCATTCTTTGTAGGTCAAACCTGGTTATCTGTCCGTTTTTTTGCAGGTTCCTCAGTGTGTTGTTTATCGTATTGGTGAGCTGTGGGGTGGGGTCAAACTCCCTCTTTTGGTAGGTGTTGATATCTGCAAGTAGTTGTTGCGCTTTTTGGATGTAGTCTGCTCTGTCCAGGATGACCGTCATTCTGCCTTTAATATGTTCTTATCGTTTCTTAGTGATTTTAGTGCTTCCCTCTCCTTGGTGTTTAAGTTATGTGTTTGTCTTTTCCTTATTATCAGAGGTACGATACTTTGTCTCACTGTTTGTTGTGTCTCTTCTGTCAGTCCATTGTTCCTGAGTGTGCATTCTAGTGCTGCTAGGAAGTCTGCTGTCTTGGCGTCCCTGTGGTTATAGTTGAGTCCATTTGCCAGTAGTGTTCTTTCTGAGTCTGTGAGAGAGGTTTCTAACCCAGGTGTGTGTTGTGGTGTCCTCTCTGTTGTGTGTTAGTTTGGCCATTTTTTCTTTTAGTGCCACTTCTTTGCAGTATGTGGTCCTGTTCTATCCTATGGTGACAGCCTGTTCAATGGTCCGGGTCCATTCCTGATTGGTGGTTTTTGAAATTAATGATTTTTGGCGCGCAATTTCTTGTCTGTATTTGTGAAGTCTGTTGTGAGCGTTTGCAATCATTATCTGGATCATCCTGAATCCGTTCTGTCTGGCTGTGTCCCTGGCTTGTGGGTTGTTGACAGGTGGTCTGTATCTGACACATGCTGGGAGAATTCGATTCTTTCGGCATTCATGCAGGAGCTGGAGTTGTTTGTAAGTGGCGCTTAGGCAGTTGGCACAGGATTCCTTAGTAGCCACACACGCAGATAACAAGCAATATGAATTCGACTGGGACAACACTACTATTATAGGACAAGCCAAACAGAGAACAGCCAGGGAATTCCTACAGGCATGGCACTCATCCACAGATTCTATCAACAAACACATCGACCTGGACCCAATATAGCGGCCACTGCAGCGGACAGCTGGAACTGACAACCGGAAGCGGCAGATTCAAACCACTACAAATAGCGGAGGAAAGATCATAGAAGCACTTCACAGGAGGCTCCCAAGCACTGAGGATTTCACCTAGACAGGGGACAAAACATCTGCAACACAAATTCCCAGCTCAACGAACAGAACCACAACAACGAGCACCCGAGCTACAAATCTTCTCACAAACTTTGAACACACTAACTAATGAAAATGGAATTGGTAAATGGAGTTATCCTACTCAGCTGAAGGTGCACAGGAGTTAATAGTATAACAGTCAGACCTGCTGATATGGCACACTCTCTCTCTCCTACAGTTCTCTGAACAACAATCAGAAGAAAAGTTAATTATTTTGAAAGCAAATAGTTATTTCTTAATTACTCGACAATATGAATCAATAGCTTCTAGTAAGAGACTTTCCAACATTAAGATAGATCATATATGTAAAAGTTAATTAGGTTTAGGAAAAACCCTCATTAAACCTGGCCAAAATCAATTGTTCAGGGACTGCTAACTATTACACTTTATAACTAAACTACATGTTATAAATCTTACAGTAATTAGTTAAAATTAACTGCCTTATGAATTTTTACATATGTATAATTATGACAGTGGGAAAGAAATAGAAGTAATTAAATGGAATTCAGTAAATAACAGTATTCAAATGGTCATTAGTGATAAGCCAGCCTGAAATAGATTCAAGGGTGTACAGCCAATGACTTTGGAATGAGAATGAATAAGATGCATAGAAAAATCCCAAGGTCTAGAGATTAGAACTCAAAACTATTAATGAATTACATATCATTACATGTCCTTTGTCATGAACCTAGCATAGTGTTAATACCCAGCAAGTCCAGGCTCAGACCAGACCTCAGGGTAATCTCACAATCCAGAATCCATGGGGATACCAAAATAAAAACACCAGCCACTCTGGCCAGCAGTTCTGACCATCAATCATGCCCAGTTACCTCCCTTGCCCAGCTGCCCATTGTGTCAACCAGTGCAATACAAGAACCCATGATAACTCTACACTTTGATGACATAGACACTCTGTTTTTAGCTAACATTGGAGCAAGTTACTCCCCCCCCCCCCCCCGATTAAGGAACGTGCTAAGGGGATAACCAATTCAACTGCCTATGTTATTGTGTTAGGGCTTACAGACATCCCACAGACTATATCATTTTCTAAGCCTCTGCATATAACTGCTCATGGGTTTGATAATTGCTATCCATTCAAATATGCGGGAGAGCACTGTTGTACAAAATGAACACTGTCATCATATGCTCAGAAATTGAAACTGAGGACCATATCCCGGAGGAGAAATACAGTATATTTCCACGGCAAACAAACCCAATCCAGTCCTTTATGCATGGTTCAGTTATTCCCTTGAACTAGGTAGTACCCTTGTGAATACTATTGAGTCCATCCTGGAAGTGGTTCCTATTATTGTGACTCCTCATATTTGGGACCCTGATGCTTTAAGTTCCATTGTGCTACCTTCTATGACAAAGATGGCAAGAATTAGGAGAAACAAGTCTTTTATGAGGCGATTTTATACTTGTTAAGTACTTGTTCAAAATTACAAAGATCACTATTGGACGCAATGGTATAGCTGTAACTGTCTTACTCCCTGCTCAAGCACACAAGCTCTTCCAGCTGCAGGATAGTGAGCCCCAGTGTACATCAGTGGTCTTGCAGGCACATGAGCCTTGTGATTTGGAAACCATGGTAAAATGCATGAAGGATTTGGAAGCAGAAAGTGAACAACAAATGCAGGAAGGCAATTTGGTCTGCTATGAAGGTGAGCAGGGATATGGCCTTTCCTTGAATACTCCAGTTAGCTTTGATGGTGAATTTCAGAAGTAACTACTGGATGCATTCCATCAAAAGATGAAAACAATCTTGAGCCAAGTCCTGCCTCATCTTTGGTCTAGTCACTCCAATGAAGTCGGGAAAATATTGACCACCCACCCTTAATCAAATGGCGTCCCTTCCACAAAAGTCACAGTATCCTCTTCCTCATGCTGCAGAACAAGGAATTGCTCCCATCAAAAAGTCTCTCTGCGATCAGAGTGCTATTGTACCTACCAGAAGCTCCTGCAGTATACCTATCCTGCTACTTTTTTGCAAGGTTTGTGAAGGTTTGTAGCTCAGGTTGAGGTTTAGGGTGTAGGTTTGCTCGCTGAGCTGCAGGTTTGATCTCCAGATTTTTCATTACCTGGCTAGGTAACATCATCAGTGGTGACCTCCAAGTGAAGCGAAGCTGTTGTCTCCTGCTTTCTATTTATATGTTTGTCCTGGATGAGGTTCCTGGGGTTTGTGGTGATGTTATTTCCTGTTCGTTTTCTGAGGGGTTGATAGAGCTAGATCTATGAGTTTGTTTATGGTGTTGTGGTTGGAGTGCCAGGCCTTTAGGAATTCTCTGGCATGTCTTTGCTTAGCCTGTCCCAGGACAGATGTGTTGTCCCAAACGAAATGGTGTTCTTTTTCCTCCGTGTGTAGGGCTATGAGGGAGAGAGGGTCGTGCCTTTTTGTGGCTAGCTGGTGTTCGTGCATCCTGGTGGCTTTCTTCCTGTTGTCCTACGTAGTGTTTCTGGCAGTCCTTGCATGGAACTTTGTAACGATGCTGGTTTTGTCCATGGGATGTACTGGGTCTTTTAAGTTTGTTAGTTTTTGTTTGAGTGTGTTGGTGGGTTTGTGTGCTGCTAGGATTCCGAGGGGTCTTAGTAGTCTGGCTGTCATTTCTGAAACTTCATTGATGTATGGTAAGGTGGTTAGGGTTTCTGGCTGTGTTTGGTCTGCTTGTCATGGTTTGTTCTTGAGGAATCTGTGGACTGTTTTTTTTGAGTATCTGTTCTTCTTGACTACGTTGTATAGGTGGTTCTCCTCTGTTTTCCAAAGTTCGTCTGTGCTGCAGTGTGATGTGGCTCATTGGGATAGTGTTCTGATACAGCTTTGTTTGTGTGTGTTGGGATGGTTGCTGGTGCAGTTAAGTATTTGGTCAGTGTTTGTCGGTTTTCTGTATACGCAGGTTTGTAGTTCTCTGTTGTCCGTTCTTTCGACTGTGAAGTCCAGGAATGCGAGTTTTCCTCCTCGGTGAACTTTATGCCTGTGAGGGTGTTGTAGATGATGTTAAATGTCTCTTCTGTCTTGTTTCATTTTGTGATGACAAAGGTGTTATCTACGTAGCTGACCCAGATTTTTGGTTCAATGGTTGGTAGGGCTGTTTGTTCTAGTCTTTGCATTACCGCTTCTGCTATGAATCCTGATAGAGGAGATCCAATGGGTGTGCCGTTGGTTTGTTTGTAGATTATGTTGTTGCAGGTGAAGTGGCTGGTGAGGCACAGGTCCACTAGCTTCATGATGTTTTTGTTTGTAATGGTGGGTGGGGTGTTTGTGATGGTCTCTTCTTTGCCAGGTCGATGTTGATGGAGGTGAACAGTGCTGTTACCTATCCTGCTAGTTCAGAAGCCGGGTAGTGACAAATGACACTTTGTTCAGGACCATCGGGCAGTTAATGAATTGGTCTTTCCTCTCTATTCAGTGGTCCCAAATCCAGCTGTCATTCTCCCTCGCATTCTGGTGGGCTTACTCTATTACACAGTCATCAATTTGTATTCAGATTTTTCTCATCCTGATACAGCCAGGCTCACAATTCTTTGTTACTTTCACCTAACAAGGAACCCACTATACTTGGACTAGGCTCCCATGGGGATATACAGAAAACCTTACCATTTTCTCCCAGTGTTTGAAGAAAAGTTTGAAAGATGTAATTTTTCAAGCAGACTCTACTTTTTTACAGAATGCAGAATACTTGCTTTGGGCATCCTCTGGTAAGCAGATTTGTGAGACTGACTCCTTAACATTGCTATGATCCCTACTAAAGCTAGGCTACAATTTGCGTCTAAAAGGGTCCATTTTTTGGGACATGAACTATATCGCGTTACCCAGACAGTTACCAATGGATACAATCGAGACCATCTGCTCAACGCCACTACCTATCAATAAGCGGGAAATGAAACATTTCTTTGGCATGTCTGTCCACTCCTGAACATTTCTATGCCCTTGCAGCCCGATACCCTGATATGGAATGAGAAATCCAAAAGATATCCAGCATTAGGGCTTCCTGACTATGCAAAGCCCTTTAACTTATTTGTCCACCAATGGTAGGCTCATGTAGACAATCAACGCCCAGTGGCATATTTTAGTACTTGATTGGACCCAGTTGCTAGGGGCTTACCCAGCTGCCTGCCTGCCCTCACTGCATCCTCCAATGCCATCCAATAAGCTCAAGCTATCATTTAATATGAAGTGGAATTACTCTCTAACCTGAAATTGGCCATCAAGCACTGTTCAACTTTAAATCTGGCAACTCTACTGCCAACCCCAAATATGGCACCTCTCATTGCTGTGGGACAGTTACCCAGCTAACCTCAAAACCTCGGGTTGATATAAGCAAAAGCCCCTGAGGAAACCCGAATTGATGATATGTTGGCCTTTCAGTCTCAGGCCAATGCTGAGGAGGCGCTAGCCTGGGCACAAGATCAGTGTAATAAGATACCGAAGGGGATCTGGGTTCATCACGATGGCCACGTAGTGGTGCCTAGATCTCTGCTCCCATGGCAAAGGGGAATGGCAGACTACATTTTGAAAACATGGAATGCATCATGAATTTCAGCAATTTCAAAATAAATTAGTGAACGGTGCATTACCTGACAAACTATGAATCCGGAAAATCAGATAAAGTACAGGCTGCCTCCTACCCAAATCCTACAGGGCCTTTTTAACATTTGCAAATGGATTCTATCAAACTACCCCCATGTGTGAGATTTAAGTATGCACTTGAAATTATTGAAGCCTTTCCCTATAGGAGAAACGATGCAACTACAGTTGCTAAGCATTTGTTGAAAGAAATGTCTGATATACCTGTGTAGCTTCAAGTGACAATGGGTCATACTTTACTGGAATTGTTGAGAAAGAATTGTGTAAAGCTTTGCAGATCAACCAGCATTTTCACTGCGGCTATTATCCACAGTTGGCTGGACTACAGGAAATATGTAATGGGATGTTGAAAAATAAGCTTGCAAAACTGTGAGAGGAAATTGGCTTTAAATGATTCAAAATTCTACCTTTAGCCCTAATGACTGTACAATCAGGACAACCAATAGGACAACAGGACTGACACCAGACAAGACCATCAGAGGAGGCCCCCTACGGTTACCTTTCTCTGAAACTTCACTGTTAAAGAAATGGGCATATACAAAATATTTTAAGTTATTGTATATCACTAACCAAATGTATCTCTAGCTTCCGTTCACAGGTAAAGAAATCTCAAGTTGACCCAGCTGGAAGAGAGTGCCATAATTTGGAACTAGGAGAATTTGTGTATGTGAAAGTGTTCAAGAGAAATAACAGCTTCCAGCCAACGTTTGAGGAGCCATTCCAGATCCTGCTGACCCCCAGCACTGCTGTAAAAGTAAAAGAGTGTCCCGCATGGATCCACGTCTCACACTGCAAGAGTGCTCCTGATGGGAAGCCCCAAACTCATTGACAACTGAAAATGGACAGTAGGACTATGTTTTCTAATAACTTATACTGGACCAGTATGGACCAGCTCACAACTCAATACATTTTTGTGTTTAAGTTTGCAGTTGGATCAATCTAGCTGCTCGATGTGTAGTATGGGCCCAACGCACATGAGTAGAGGAATCCCCCTCATACCCATTTCCTTTAACATATCTGAAGTAGTGGAAAGCGTCACTCAGCAAAATAAGTCCCTGCTGATTGGGGTTCGCATGGCTGCCACATCTTCTGCAGAGAAAGGGTTGTATTGGGTAGACATCATGGACTCCCGTGATATGTGGGAATCAGCTAGGTACAGCCTTTTGGCCTTTGAAGGTTGGTATCATCCTCAGTTTAATACCTCCCACACTCTACCATTTGGCTCCATCACTGACACATAAAGTGTAGGAAAATTAGTGGACTTTATTTGCCCCGCCAGATTTGGGCCTATAGGTTGGTCTGCCTGACACTTGGTGTTCATCTAAACTTTATTTCCTCAACCTTACATTTGCAGAAACTTTTAACTTATAACCATGTCTGGTCCCCTGGTATAACTCAATTCATCCCATTCATTTGCACGTATTTTCTTTGTGGACACAGGACCTCTGCCTGACTGCCCCCACATGGACTGGCTCTTGTTACTAGGCTTATGTTGTGTGCCCCACGTGTCATATTCAATCCCTGTCCCACCATCAGACTTTGAATCTCACCAGAATTGGGCCTTCACAGAAATAGAGTTGTTATTTGCTATCCTGTTCCCTATGTATGGAATAGCTAAATTAACTAAGGAGTCTATAAATGTGGTCTCTGCCATGGAAATACTGGCTAATGAAACTGCTCAGGTGCTCCAAGGTACCTGCCAGGCTATAAAGGATATAACTGCTGAAATTATGGCCATTAGGACAGCAGCATTCCAAAATAGGGTGGCGATATGTAAAAGCATGAAGCAGAAACCGTTACAAAGCATGTACCTTGTGGTCAAAATCCATAAGCCTTAGTGAGTTTTGACCTTTTGGCAAGAATCCCTGGGAAAGAACAAACAGTTTTATGACCTGAACAAGCTGTGACCATTCATTTCCTATCAGCATGGCATTTTACCATAACTGCACTTATTACTAAAGTGAATACTTACTCATGCTTTTGTTATAAAACAATGTAATTTGAATAATTCTTGGGAGATACTGAGTTATATCAGGGGACCAGGCATGGTTATAAGTTAAAAGTTTCTTGGGAGAGATTCCTGTACGTTTATAGGACCTTTCCCCATGCATAATTAGTAAAAGATTAATTTTGGACAAATAAATCATTTCTCTGAGCCTTTTCTTACCATCCCACCAATCTCTGAATCTACATGTCATCCTCTGACATTTCAACCAATTACAATCAGATCTCACCATCAAAAGGATATTTCCTTCCTCACCCGGCCCGCTTTCTGCAGGGGTCATTCATTCTGTAACGCCCTTGGCAACTCTCCACCACATCCGATAACTATTCCTGCAACCACAAGACGTGCAACATCTGACCTTACATCTTCCCTCTCGTGGTCATCCAAGGCCCCAAGCAATCTTCTCGGATCCAGCAGTTATACCTGCACTTCATCAAACCTGATCCATTGTTCCTGATGTGGCTCCTCTATTCTTGGGACACCACGTGCAGACTAAGAGACCAGTTTGCAGTGCATCTGCGCTCTGCATGCATCAACCAGCCTGACCTTCTGGTTGCCATCTATTTTAATCCACCCTCCCACTCCCCTGGTAACATGGCCATCCTTGGCCTTCTTCACTGTTAGCATGCAGCCAAATGTACACCTGGAGGTACAACACCTGACATTTCACCTGAGGTAGTCTAATTAGCAATTTACAGACAATCTAAACAATGGTTGAACTGTGGATAGTGAGGAAAACTGTCAAAGGATACAACAGGATCTAAATCAGTTAGAAAGGTTGGTGGAGAAATGGCAGATGAAATTTAATTCAGCCAAGTATGAGGTCATGCATTATTTGAGGTTGAATACAAAAGTGAAAGTATGCATGAAATGTCAGGACCCTTAGCAGCATTGATAAATAGAGGGATCTTAGGGTGCAAGTCCAAACTCCATGAAAGTGGCAACACAAGTGGATAAGATGGTAAAGAAGACAAAAAGAAGTCTTTGTTGGGGGCATTGAGCATAGAAGTTGAAAAGTCACATTTTAGCTGTTAAAAACCTTTAATTAGGCCACATTTATACTATTATGTGTAGCTCTGATTGCCAAACTATACAAAGAATGAGTAGGCTTTGGAGAGGGTGCAAAAAATGACTTATCAGAATGCTGTCTTGATTGAAGTGCAGTCATAATGAGAGATGGGATTGTTTTTGCTTGATCATTGAAGGCTGAGGAGTGACTTAACAGAAGTATAGGAGTTGGGAGGTCATGTTGTGGCTGTACAGGACATTACAGTGTGCAATTCTGGTCTCCCTGCTATAGGGAGGATGTTGTGAAACTTGGAAGGGTTCAAAAAAGATTTACAAGGATTACCCTGGATTCAAGGGTTTGAGCTGTGGTGAGAAGCTGAATATGCTGGGGCTATTTTCCCTGGAGCTTTGGATGCTGAGCAGTGACCTTGTAGAGGTTTATAAAATCATGCACAGATAGGGTAAATAGACAAGGTATTTTCCCCGGGGTAGGGAGTACAAAACTAGAAGTCATAGTTTAAAGTTGAAAGTGGAAAGATTTAAAAGGGACCTAAGTGGCATTTTTGTTTTCACACAGAGGGCGATGCGTTTATGGAATGAACTGCCAGAGGAAGTGGTGAAGGCTGGTACAACTACAACATTTAAAAGGAATCTGATTGGGTTGGTAAATAGGAAGGGTTTAGAAGAATATGGGCCAAATGCTAGCAAAGGGCACTATATTTATTTGGGATACCTGGTTGGCATGGATGAGTTGGACCAAAAGGTTAGTTTCCATGCTGTTTATCTCTATGACAATTGGAGTATTGGAGTATTTTTGGAGTATTTTGGAGTATAATTGGAGTATTTTTTCCCAAGGTGGAAATGTCAAATACCAGGGTGCTTAGGTTTAAGGTGAGAGAGGTGAAGTTTAAAAGGAGATATGCTAGGCAAATGTTTTCCATGATGGTAGGTGCCTGGAACGTGCTGCCAGGGGAAATGGTAGGAGCAGACACAATGGCAATGTTTAAGAGCTGTTCAGATGCATTAAATGAACAGATAGAGAACAGAAGTATATAGACCATCTGCAGGCAGATGAGATTAGTTTAATATAGCATCATGGTGAACATAGACAAGCTGAAGGGCTTGTGACTTATTTTATTGAATTCAAATTTCACCATCTTTCCTGATCACATGTCCCCAGAACATCAGCCTGGAATTCTAGATTACTCATCCATTAACATTATCACTACATCATCCCATCCAAGGAGCTCTGTGCTCAGTCAGACTGTCCAAGTAAACATGCGGCCTCATCAGTTCTTTCTCTGGTTCTAGATTAAATCCATAAGTATCCATTCCCTTATGCCCTGAATACTTCAACCCGCCTTTTTAACATTCTGATAAGCCAGGAGAAAGTGAGGACGGCAGATGCTGGAGATCAGAGTCAAGACTGTGGTGCTGGAAAAGCACAGCTAGTCAGGCAGCATCCGAGGAGCAGGAGAATTGATCCTTATGCCCAAAACATTGATTCTCCTGCTCCTCAGATGCTGCCTGACCGGCTGTGCTTTTCCAACACCACACCCTTGATTCTGATGAGCCAATCAAATACCCGAAGAGTGGACCTGAAACTGATGTTAGGGCTCTGATTTGCATATTCAAATATCCTAACCCCAAAGAAATTGGGGAGATTGGGCCTACATTCTCGAGAGATTTGAAAAATACAGTTGATCAAATTGAAACTCCTAAGATTCTTACACAGTGTGACAAGGTAACAATGTAGTGAGGAAATTTCTCCTATTTGGTAAGACTATAACCAGATTGCATCACCTCAAGATAACTGGTAGGCCTTTTGGATTATATTAGATTCCCTACAGTATGGGAACAGGCCGTTTGGCCCACCAAGTCCACACCAACCTTCTGAAGCGTAACCCACCCAGACTCATTCCCTATCCTATATTTACCCCTGACTAATGCACCTAACACTATGGGCAAATTAGCATGGCCAATTCATCTAACCTGCACATCTTTGGATTGTGGGAGGAAACCAAAGCACTGGAGGAAACCCATGCAGACATGGGTAGAATATGCAAACTCCACACAGACAGTCACCTGAGGTGGGACTCCAACAAGGGATCCCTGGCACTGTGATGCAGCAGTGCTAACCACTGAGTCACCATTCTGCCCCTTTTTATAACTGACTTGAAGAGGTATTCCTTCGCCAGAGGGTGTTGAATCTTTGGCGTTCTCTACTTTGGAGCTCTGTGGAAGCTCATTCATTGCAAACATTCATGGCAGAAATAATCCAAATAGGTACACTAATGAGTAATATAAAAATTGACAAGAAGAGCTTCTTTAAAGATATAAAAAGAAATACAGCGAGATAGTGGACATAGGCCTCTTAGAAAATGAATCTCAGGAGCTAGTTATGGGGAACAATAAAATAGCAGAGGAGTAAAACAGATATTTTGCACCAATGGACGATGCTTCGAACATTCATTAACACAAAAAATACTACAGAGGATTAGTGCTATCACCATCACTTAGAGAAGGGGTATTAGACAAACTAACAGGGTTAAAACAAGTCAGTCCTTTGGCCCTGATTGCTTGCTCACTGGTATCATAAATGGAGTAGCTACAGAGAAATTGAACTCATTGGTTGTAATTTACCCAAAAAAATCATTGGATTCTAGAAAAATACCTGAGGATTATAAAACCACCAATGTGACACAGTCATTCAAAAAGAGAGGCAAAATGGAGGTAACTTTTTGGCCACCCATTGGCAAAATATCAGACTCAATTATTAAGGAAGTAATAGCTACATATTTGGAAAATCATAATCTAATGAAGCAGAATAAGGATTGTTTCATTAAAGAAAAATCATGTCTGACTAATTTATTAGAATTTTTTGGCGAATTCTCAAACAGAGTGGATAGAGGGGAACCAGTCGGTGAGTTCCAAACTTCCAAAATGCATTCATTCAACAAGGTAACGCTAGTTCATGTGTTAGTGATAGCATTCTAACATGAATAGAGAATTGGCCAATGGACAGGAAATAATAAGTGTGGATAAGGGATTCTTTCTCAAGTTGGTGACACAACCAGTGGTCTACAGGGATATGTACTGGGACAGCATATACTTGAAGGAAGGAAGCAAATGTACCAAATTTGCAGATAACACAAAAATATGTGGAAAGGCAAGTTGTAAGAGTGAAACAAATTACTTACAGTGAGGTATTGATGGGTTAAGTAAGCAGACAAAAAGTTGGCAAATGGGAGTATAATGGGGGATAATATGAAGGTGTTCATTTTGGAAAGAAAAACAAAAGAACAGATTATGATTTAAATGGAGAAAAACTGCAAAATATCGCAACATTCAGGGTCTTGGGGTACTTGTGCATGAAACAGAAAACTAGTACACAGTTATAGCTGATGATTAGGAAAGCTAATAGAATGTGGCTCCTATTTTAAGGGGTTGGAGTATAATGGTAGCGAAATCTGCAACTGTATAAGGTGCTGGTGAGATTGCATCTGGAGTATTGTGAGCAGTTTTGGTTCTCTTATTTAAAGAAAGATGTTGTTTCCACGGAGAAAATGGATTACAGGAAAGCTCGATTTTTTAAAAAATGTGCTTATTAGGAAAATATATTAAAATTAAAGGTAATGTTTTCCAGAGGTGGAGGCTACAATTTAAAAATATTTTCTACTATGAGGAGAGCATCATCAACATAACATAATAACTTGCAGTTGTATCGGAAATTTTAGATAGTAAAAGCTCCCATAGCTTTACAGAGCTAATGATGCACAATATTTAATATCCAGCCTCAAAAGACACAATGAAGGGTGGTGGCCAAAAGCTTGGTCAAGAGCAGGTTTAGTAAGTTTTTTTCCCAAAAGATCAAAGTGAGGTGGCGAGAATACAAGAGGTTTGAGAGAGAATTCCAGGGCTTTGGTTCCAGAAAGCCGAAAGTAGCAGTGGGTGAAGATTACTGAGCAAGGGGGTAGGTGGCTGAGGGGTTTGGTGGGTAAGAGGCTCGATGGGTAAATAGCCATCTGGTGAGCGAGGGAGGAGGTGGGTGAATGGTTAGTGATATGGAAGGGTAGATGGGTAAAAAGATTGTTGAACAAGGAAAATGGAGTGAGGGATAAATAGGTGTTGATGGATGAGGGGGTTAGGGGTTATAACTTGATGATTGGGTACGTAGGCAAAAAGGTTGGTTTGTGAGGAGTTGGATCGGTGAGGGGCAAATTGTATGACAGGGTGGTTGGGTGAGGGGGTAAGAGAGAAGCTCCTCAAAACCACACATACTCCAGCAGCGCTGTGTTGATTAAGTACTGGTGGAATGTACACCATTGAGAAGGTAATGTATGGAACTCTGTCTGGAATTGACAAGTTGACTAAATACTGGTGGAATGTACACCGTTGAGAAGGTAATGTGAGGAATTCTGTCTGGAATTGACAAATATCTTTCTGGAAATACACGCAATGCCTCCTCACTAGCAAGCATCTACAGAACGATCAATAATGGTCAGATTGAAATAAAGGTGCTACACTCTCTGAGTATCACAAAAGATCAGATTAATCTCTCCAAGCAGTAAAACTGCTGGGGTACAACAAGAAAATAGCTAGTGGGTGTAGATTAGAATGGAAGCACTGTTGGATGTTCTGAGATAATAGAAACAGAGAAAATAGGAGCAAGTGTAGGCAATCCAAACCTCTGAGCCAACTCCATCAATGTTTCGGCCTCAAACGCTTTCTTTGGGTGAAGAAATTTCTCTTCATCTCAGTCCTAAATGACCTACTTCATATCCTTACACTCTATCCCATTGTTCAGGACTCCCCACTCGTTAAAATCATGTGTTATACTTTTTCTGTTTATAATTTAGAAGGCTTCTGTTAGATCTTCCTTCATTCTTTTAAACACCAATGAATACCGGTCTAACTGATCAAATCTCTCTTCAGACATCAATCCTGCCATTTCAGGAATCAATCTAGTAAACATTTGTCATGGTGATAATGAGATATAGTCATTTCCAGGATTTAACTCAATGAGTAAGTGATACTGTAATTGGAACATCAATGAATGTTAAGTAAATGAAATTGAAGAGAAAGAGAGGAAGAGGAGGGAAAATGAATGACCAAAGGAGTGGGAGAAATGAGGTGGAAAAGGATTGATAAAGAGTGTGAAGGTACAAAATAAAATTCAACAAAATATTTGAAGTCAGTGCTGGACCAGGTTCAAAATGAGTTGTAATGGCTGAGAGTATTAGTGGATTCATATGTTAAAATAGACTCTTGCTCATTTAGTTAATTGGATGGAAAATCATTCACTTGTTGGACAGAATACCCTCAGGTGCTTCCTGTAAAAAACATTCAGAATTCTCAATTACCCTCGATTTGGAATTTTCCAGCTACATAATAGTTAAATCAAATGAAGTTAGCAACTGTTGTGTATCAGCAGTGATTTATGCTGAACTAAATTTTAATTATTTGGCTTATTCATTGCTCCTGAATTGATGGATCATTATTTAATCCTGGTAATAAAACTTAAAACATTACAACTCAGTACAGGCCCTTTCGCTCTCAATGTTGTGCTGATCTGTGAAACCAATCTGAGGCTCATCTAACTTACACTATTCTATTTTCATCCATATATTTATCCAATAACGATTTAAATGCCTTAAAGTTGGCGATTCAACTACTGTTGCAGGCAGGGCATTCCATGCTCCACTACTCTCTGAGTAAAGAAACTACCTGTGACATCTGTCCTGTATCTATCACTCCTCAATTTAAAGGTATGTCCCCTCATGCTAGCTATCACTATCCCAGGAATAAGGCTCTTACTGTCCATTCTATCTAACCCTCTGATAATCTTCTATTTCTCTATTAAGTCACCTCTTAACCCTCTTCTCTCCAACAAAAACAGCCTCAAGTCCCTCAGGGCTCCTTGTAAGACCTTCCCTCCATACCAGGCAACATCCTAGCAAATCTCCTTTGAACCCTTTCCAAAGCTTCCACATCTTTCCTATAATGCAATGACCAGAACTGAATGCAATATTGCAAGTGCAGCCGCACCAGAGTTTTGTACACATGCCAAATTACTTCATGTCTCTGAAACTCTACCCCTCTACCAATTAAAGCTAACACACCATATGCCTTCTTAACAATCCTATTAACCTGGGTGGCAAATTTCATGGACATTGAGATCTTTCTGCTCATCTACACTACCAAGAATCTTACCATTAGCCCAGTACTCTTTAATCCTGTTGTTTCTTCCAAAGTGAATCACGTCACACGTTTTCACATCAAACACCATTTTCCATCTCTCAGCTGAGCTCTGCAGCTTATCTATGTCCCTCTGCAACCTGCAACTTCCTTCGACACTATCCACAACTCCACCGATCTTACTG
Source organism: Hemiscyllium ocellatum (assembly GCF_020745735.1). NCBI lineage: Eukaryota > Metazoa > Chordata > Chondrichthyes > Orectolobiformes > Hemiscylliidae > Hemiscyllium > Hemiscyllium ocellatum. The sequence continues at coordinate 90,703,397 of NC_083403.1, forward strand.
TCATCTGCAAACTTACTAACCCTTCCTTCAAAGCCCTCATCCAGGTCATTTATAAAAATGACAAACAGCAGTGGATTCAAAACAGATCCTTGCTGTACATCACTAGTAATTGAACTCCAGGATGAACATTTCCCATCACCAACCGCCCTCTGTCTTCTTTCAGCTAGTCAATTTCTGATCCAAACTGTCAAATCACCCTTCTGTATTTTGTTTAATAGTGTACTGTTGGGAACCTTATTAATCGTCTTACTGAAATCTATACACACCACATCAACCACTCTACCCTCATCTACCTGTTTGGTCACCTTCTCAAAGAACTCAATAAGGTTTTGAGGCATGACCTTCACAAAATCATGTGGGCTATCCCTAATCATCCTTTCTAGATGGTTACATGTGGCAATTATATAGCAATAAATGATTAAATAAGGCAAACTGCTCTGCTGACTCCCTCAAACCCAAGTAGAATCTGGAGTCTACAAAAAATAAAGATTGGTGCAGGATTGATTTTATATTGTTATACATTCTGCTCTTTTTTCTCTTTTATTCCAATATTTGTATCATTACTAAGCAAAGAATATGTGCATAAGAACAAGGATTTTTCATGGTGTTACTCAAATCAGCCTATGAAGAGTTAAAACAGCACTGCAGTGGCTGTCTTTCAAAGATTAGACAGATGACTTCAGTTCTTAGACGTCTCAGCCAAATGGCTCTTTCCAAATATGTCTTGATAAACTGAAGCTCAGCTGGCCAATTTAGCAAAGTTCTCGCAAAAAATGGGACAGAATACAGAAATGACTTCCATTCATTATCGAAAATGCATCATTTGCTGCATTTATTCCAGGATTGGTGTTTCTTTCCCCCCAAACAACCACTGGTCCTAGCTCAAAGAAAAGCTTCCAAGTGTACCTGAAAGTTGTTTCTGCACAGTTGGCACCTTTTCTTCGGTTAGTACCTTCCAGCTGAGTGGTTAGCGGTTCTCCATTATTGACAAGCTATAGAATCAAGGAGAGCCCATTGTAGGGAAAAGTTATATTCAACATCATAAGGGTTGCAAGGCCCAATTCTTGCAGTGATCATTGGCAATTAATACTTCAGAAGCAGCTTTTCTAACATGGGGTGCAGGGATGGGAATTGTGATAGCGTAGTGCTGTATTGTTCATCCAGGTTAAAACAGAGACAAGTGAACTGTACACCATCTCATCTCTTGAGTTGTCCTCTGCTGCAACTGCAGCAGAAACCACCAGCTCCTGAGCCATTTCAAGTGATACTGAACACAAAGTTGATCACCACTGCAGAAACCATCATTTTATGAGACTAAAAGCTGCCACAGGCTGATCTTAAATACAGTACATTTATAAAAGGCTTGTGCAACTTTAAACATTCATAACTTTGGAGGTCTGTATTATAGAAGACATTGTGGAGGACTGTAAATTGCCGTGAAGGTATGATTCATGAAGTTTCAGTGCATGAAAGTTTAAATCTCTAGGCTTCCATATACCTGTCATATATTGTGACACATTGTTCAATTCAAAGTTTAAAAAATTTGCCTTTTAGTCTTCTGTTGTCATTTTCAAACACTGTCAGCATCGGTATCAACACTCATATGAAAACAGAAGCACAAAATAAAGTACAGCACAGGAACAGGCCCTTCTGATGTGCTGATCATGATGTCCTAACTAAATTAGATAATAAACCTTCTGCCCTAATTCATCCATATCCCTCTATTCCTCCCTATTCGTGTAACCATCCAGATATGTCTCTTAAATGTTGCCAACATCCCTTCTTCCACTACCTCTTCTGGCAATGCATTCCAGGTTCCTACCACTCTCTGCATGAAAAACTTCCCTCTCACATCTCTCTTAAGCTTTCCCCCTCTTATCTTGAACCTGTGTCCCCTTGTAATTGAAACTTCAAACCTGGGAAAACGTCTATTACTATCCACCCTATCCATGTTTCTCTTTGGCCTCTCCTCATAGCCAATACCCTCAATAGCAGGCAACATCTTGATGAACCTTCTCTGCGCTCTCTCCAAAGCTTCCATGTCCTTCTGGTTGTGTGGTAGCCAAAACTGCACCCAATACTCCAAATGCAGCCGATCAAGGGTTTTACATAGCTGCAACATGGTTTACCAACTGTTGTACTCCATGCTCCTGCCAATGAAGGAAAGTATACTATATCCCTTCTTCATCATCTTGGCTACCTGAGTTGCCACTTTTCGTAAACTGTGGACCGGTACACCTAGATCCGTCTGTATGTTAATGTTCCTAAGGGTTCTGTGAACTGTATAGTTCACTCTTAATTTGATCCTCCAAAAGGCATCACCTCGCATTTGTTTGGATTAAACTCCATCTGCCATTTCTGTGCCCAAGTCGCCAATCTATCCATATTCTCTTGTATCCATTCACAATCATCGGCACCTCCACTGATCATCTCCAACTTACTAATCAGACCACCCACATTTTCCTCCAGATCATTTATATATACTACAAACAACAGAGGACCTAAGAATAATCCCTGTTGAAAACCACTAGTTATCGGCCTCTACTCTGAAAAGCACCCTTCCACCCCAACTCTCTGTCTTCTATGACAAAGTCAGAATCCCATGTGATTTTAGTTTTTGTACCAATCTGCCATGTGGGATTACATCAAATGCATTACTACAGTCCATATAACTACATCCACAGCCCTTCCCTCAACAATTATCCTTGCTGCCAGTTCAAAACATTCAGTCAGGTTGGTGAGCCATGACTTTCCCTGTACAAACTAACCAGTCCATTTTCTTCCAAATGTGCATCTACCTTGTCCCTCAGTGCCTTTTCCTACAGCTTCCTGATGATAGGTGTCAGGCTCACTGGCCTATAATTTCTTGGATTGTCCCTGTTTCCTTTCTTAATCAAGGGAACAACATTGGCTAATCACCAGTCCTCTGGAACCTCACCTGTGTTCAAAGAGGATGTGAAGATATCTGCTAATGGCCCAGCTATTTCTATAAACATTTCGATAAGCTTCTATACTGTTGGATGCTATTTATCTCAATCATATGGTCACCCAGTTATTAATATTTAAAGTTATACAGGTAGTTCTAAATACATTGTGTATTTCTATAAACCTGCTTGCAAACATTGTGCAGCCTTGTCTTGTCATCACTATTCATACTGCAATTGACTTTCACAAAGGATAGAAATTGTTGGAAATGCTTGCCAGGTGTGGCAGCATCTGTGAAAAGAAATCAGAGTTAAAGTTTCAGGTTGAGTGACCCTTCCTCAGAACTAATGGTAGCTAGGAAAATGTTAGTTTATTTGCAGAAGATAGGTTGGGGGAAGGGGTAAGGAGTAAACGATAGGTAGGGATAGAGGCAAAGAGAGAGAAAAGAAACTCGAAGCTTCCAGTTGCTTGTCACTTCAATCACCCACCCTGTTCCCCGGCCAACATTTCAGTATCAGACTCACTGCAATGCTCCAGAGAAGCTCAGCACCAGCTGGAAGAACAGCACATCATTTTCTGCTTTGGGGACCCCTCAGCCTCTGGACTCAACATCGAGTTCAAAACTGTAGTGAATGGAACCACATTGACTATGAGGTCATTGATCAGGATTGTTAATGTGGGCCAATCACGAAAGCTCTGGCTGATGAATATAACCAGGAGATGAGAATCTCTTCAGTTGAAGTGACTGACTCCAACCCAGTGGCCACAGATAGTGTACTGTGGGAGGAAGCTCGAACTAAAATATGACTGAAAAAAAGAAAATATAACCAAGATATGAGAATCGCCTTAGTCGAAACGACTGACTCCAAGCTGGCTGGTGACGACCAGTGTACTGTGTGAAAATAAATAAAGGGTGACTGGCCCCTATGCAGCTAATTTAGTGGCATTGAGACAAAACAGGACATGCCTGAAGAACATTTACTTGCAGCAGTCATCTTGGAATTGGGGCAAGCATTTCTGGCAATCTTGCCTTTATTAGAGAAGCTTGACTCATTTGATCCTGCTGTCAAAAACTGCAAAAAAATGTGAAAAGAATGCAACTTTTTTTTGGACAAATGACATTGGAGCAGATGAAAAGCAACAAGTAATCCTCCTGACTGCTTGTGGACTTGCAGGTTTCTCGATTATAAGGGGCTGAAATTCCCCAGAGGCACCAAACACTAAAACCATCCAAGAGTTGATGGAGCTGGTAAAGAAGTATTACCCACCCAAACCTCCTTAAATTCTGAGATGCCATCAGTTTTACTCAGCTGTTACAGAACTGGGGGAATCCATATTGGGATTTCTTATGATATTGAGATGGTGAGCAGAAGCATGTGATTTTGGGCTAACACTGAATGAGATGTTGAGAGACCATTTGGTATGTAGGATTAATAACATAATCATGTAGAGGCACCTACTAGCTGAAACCCACCTGGACTTCAACCAGTTGTAACAACTAGCGTTGTCATTAGAAAATGTAGCAAAAGAAGCATGGGAGCTATAGGGCATCCCAATGCAAGTGGACTCCCTTACCTCTCTGACTGAGCTTGGGTAACACCACTTGAGCGTAGGCAACTGCAGAGCCTCGCACAGGACAGATCCTGAGCAAAGGGGTCTTAGGCCAGCTTGCAGCAGAAACTCACAACAAAACTTAAGTGGCTAAAATGTTCCTCAGGGTCTGAGTCGGTAAGCCATTGTAGTTGCTGCCAGTGTGTGGACTCATGACAATAAAGGAACCCTAAAGTCCTGACTTGAGTAAGAAAACACATAAGCCAGTACCCAGGAGAGTGCACACTCTGGAAAGTCCCCCTTCATGTTAGAAGAACTAAATTGCTTAGTGACATCCAAATCATAACCAATTAAAACTAATGTTTAGTAAAATGGTCACGTAGTTGCTTTGGAGATCAATCTCAACACAGCTGTGTCAGTGGTTGCAGAATCGGTCATTAACAAGAGTCATTCGGAACCCCAGCTCTTAGGTTTGCACTAGACCTCAGCCAGACTGAGAACATACAGTTTGGGAACCCTTGCAGGTTAAGGTTACAACTTTAGTTTCGATCTCCATGAGAAGCCGTTGGTGTAGTTATTGCTGATGGTGGTAAAAGACTCAGACCTAAGCCTGAGTGCAGAATTGGTTAAGAAAGATTCACCTGGTTTGGCTCAGCACTTTTTGATTAGAAAATGGCTGCATTGGCGAAGTCCTAGTGAAATGCACAGGAGTAATTCAAGAAAGGCTTTTGAAGAATATTTTAAAATCTCTATAAAAGGTCAGCTATCTAGGTCCTCTTGAGTTCATTGGGGTGGAGATAGCTGAAACCAGGCTATGAATGGTGGTGCAATGAAAGCTTGACAATGCAAAAGGGCAGAAATAGAAGAATGCAGAAATCATTCTGTGTGACTCAACATACTAGTAAACTGCAGCATAAATGGGAATGGAAGGAAGGAGAGTCAAACTCTGGGCATGCTTTCGTGGGCACACTAAACACTTGTTACATTTAGCTTGGATTCTTAGTGCTAATGTAGCTATCATTTGGATCTATTTTGGAACTTGTAATCAATGATAGACTTCCTGTTAGAGTATTCTTTTTTCAACCTTGGAGGTCTAAAAATGCTAGCACAGTGCACTGCAACTGTATAATTTTCTCCATTCATTGTAACATGGATCATTCCAGTGTTTTACAAGTACTAGTGTTTTTTCATGTGTAAAGATTCAAAAAAGGAGCTGAGGGACAACTCTTTCTCGCAGAGGATGATGTGTGTATGGAATGAGCTGCCAGAGGAAGTGGCGGAGGCTGGTGCAATTGCAACATTTAAGAGGCATAGGAATAGGAGGGGTTTGGAGGGATGTGGCCTAAATGTAGGCAAATGAGACTAGATTAATTTAGGATATCTGGTCTGCATGGACGAGTTGGACTGAAGGGTCTGTTTACATGCTATACCTTCTATGACTAAAGGCTTGGGATTATCAATGGGGTCAAAGTCATTTTACATATTGAACAGGAAGCAATTCCAAGATTTTGCAAGGCCTGCCCTATGCCATTTGTCTTGAAGGCAAAAGTAGAGATGGAAATCAGGAGGCTGGAGAGCGAAGGAATCATCAAAACAATACAGTTTGCAGAATGGGCAGCACTTGTTGTACCGATTGTGAATCCTGATGGTTCAGTTTGCCTTTGTGGGGATTTTAAGAAAATTGTAATCAGCTTCTCACAGCTGGAATAATACCCAATCCCTCACATAGAAGACTTGTATGCAAAGTTTATGGGGCGCTTTCCTTTTCGAAGCTGAACATGACCACACCACTTGTGACTGGATGAGGAGACCCAAAAGTATGCTACAATTAATATTCATAAGGGTTTCTATCAATATACAAGACTGTCATTTGGGGCATCATCAGCCGAGCTCTTTTCCAGTGGACCATGGAGAACATTTTACAAGGGCTACCACAGGTTGCCATTGTAGAATTCAGCACTGGGCCCTTATTCTCAGCGTGTACAGGTTAGAACACCATTCAGGAAGCCAAGTGACTAATGTGCTTGCCTTGAGCTGCCTCCCACTGGCAGATACTCCACTGATAGTACATGCCAGAAACAATGTGTTTTGGTTTTGAACTTGCTGGACAACTTTCCAATCACCGCTGACAGCATCTAACTAAGGAGAACAGAGATAGCTCCAGCAGAGTTGCTGATGGGAAGATGAATCTGCACTAGGTGAAACCTGATATCCACAGACCTGAGTGGGGAGATGCAGGGAGAAGGTGAAATGGCAGCAGTAATGTCAATGCCAGTCACATGCCACATCTAAGTGAGAGAGACAATTTATTTCAGAGGACAAAGTTTGATGCTGGAACCAGGTACACGAGGTTGACACGAGGTCAGATCCCGTCATTACAAAGTTCAGGTCAGTGATACAGTCCTGAACAAATGTGTTGATCTCCTGAAAACTGGTAGTTTGCAAAGGGTGCACTAACAAAACATACCTGGCCTTTTACAACAGCCAAAAGACCTTTCAGTAAGTTCTCCCTCTCTGTCTAGATTTGAGGAAACCTCAGAGTCCAGATTTTTGCCACCTCAATACTGTTACCACTGGAAGAAGAGGAGGAAACTCTCCTGAAATACTCTGGATACAAGAGGCAGTCTATGGTGCGGTACATTCTGCCCATGAGCGAGCCTGAATCATCGGAACCAGACTTAGAGCAAAAACGTTGCAGGAAAAGCTAAAGGGGCCCGTATTCCCAGACTTCGGAGGGAGAGGGATGCAGTGATTGGAATCAGGTTGACTTCATTCACTATGAGGTAAATGATTGGGGCTGTTAACCTGGGCTGATCAGAAAAGCCATGGCCGACTAATATAATTAGGAGATGAGAATTTCCTCAGTTGAGGCAACTGACTCCAAGCTGGCTGGCCATAGCTAGTGTATTCTGTACCAGTAAATAAAGCATGACTTGATGATGGGATACTGGCCTCTGTGTAGTTATTTAAATTAATTTCAGGCTTGGGCTCTGTTATGTCCTGACCCTAACCCCAAATCCCAGGTCTTGTTATCACATAGCCTGCTTTTTCACATAACCTACTGTTACTTGCTAAAGTTCCCATTAATAGCTATTCATCCTCTAGCCCGATCATTATCCACTCCTTTGATTGTCCAACTGTTCCTCTCTCTCCCTTTGGGCTCCATCTCTACCTATTGTTTACTCCTTATCCCCTCCCCTATCTTCTGCATATAAACCAATATCTTTATTGCTACCGTCCTTTCTGAGCAAGGGTCACTTGACCTGACATGTTTACTCTGTTTTATATCCACAGATGATGCCTGCTGAGTTTTTCCAGCAATTTCTGTTTTTGATTCTGATTTACAGCATTCACAGTTCTTTTGGTTTTTATTCACAAAGGACAGCCCATTTTTTTCCTGCTTCTTATTTTCTCACCTTCTCTCCTTAAGATGCTGACTCCTGTTTCGGTACGGGTCCAAGGGTACTGGACACCCTCCAGTACCATGCCCAAATGGCTATTCTTCATATGTGACCCTAGGCAGTGAGCACAGATAATCAGTGTTGGCAAACCAATCAATTGTGGAAGGTACCATGGTCATAGAATCATATAGCGCGGAAACACACCCTTCGATCCAACCAGTCTACGCCAACCATGTTCCCAAACTAAACTGCCTACATTTGGCCCATATCCCTCCAAACATTTTCTATTCACGAACTTATCCAAATGCCTTTTAAATGTTGCAACTGTACCTGCATCCATCACTTTCGCTGGCAGTTCATTCCACACGTGAATGACTATGTGTAGAAAGGTTTCCCCTCATGTGTTTTTAAAATCTTTCTCCTCTCATCTTAAAAGTATACCCCCTAGTTTTGAACTCACCCACCCTAGGAGAAAAAAACCCTTGTCATTCAGCTTATCTATGCCCCTCATGAATTTATAAATATCAATAACGTCTCCTCCCAATCTCCTACGGTCCAGTGAAAAATGTCCCAGCCTTTCCAGTCTATTTTTATACTTCAAACCCCACATTCCTGGCAACATTTTGGTAAATCTTTTCTGAATGCTCTCTAATTTAATAATATCCTTCCTATAACCCAATTACTATCCTCTTCTCTTTCGAGTCTACTTATGTAGACCTTCCAGCAAAGATCACTGAATAGTGTTGAATATTGGGACACCTGTCTGATCTCTTCTCTCTTCAAGGTTGGGAACATTCAGCATAAATTAGCGATAGTCTTGGTATCAGATGACTAATACAGGCATTCAGTCATATCATTTATCCAGGAAATCATGCATGGTGCACAGAAAGAAGCCTTCTGGCTCATTGCTTAACTAATAGTTGGTTCTTTTTTCATGAGTAACAAAGAGCATTATGCAGTTGATGTCATGTACATGAACTTGTGTTAATATATTAAAGTGAAATAAAACAGAGTTTTCAATAAATATGAAGCTCATGGAATATGAGGACCAGTAACAAGATGAATATGAAATTGGCTGAGTGACAGAAAGCTAAGAGTTGTGGAGAGTTGATGGACGGACTGGGAAGACGGTTTATCGTTGAATTCCCTAGGTCAGTGTGTGAACCTGTGGGTTTCCTTAATCTATACTAATAATTTCGAGTTGGGTGTACAGGGCATAGTTCCAAATCTGCAATTAACACAAATCTTGGAAAAATCGTGAACTATAATGAGCAAAGCATCACACTTCAAGAGGAATAGACATGACGGATGAAATAAAACAGAGGGCTGTGAAGGGGCATGTTTTGGTAGGATGAATTGGAAAAGGCAGTACAATAAATAAAGGGTACTAATCTAGAGAGAGTTCAGGAGTGGAGGAACTTGAGGGTATATGTGCATAAATCATTGAGAAGCTGCAAAGCGTATGGGAGCCTCGGCTTCTCCATAGGGGCACGGAGGACAAAAGCTTGATACTGTCCTCCTGATTGCATACAACAGATCTAAATTTGTATCATTTGTAAACTTTGATGTGGTGCATTGTATACCCTCAAGTCTGGATCATCAGCATATATTAAAAATACCAATCATCCTAATACTGATCTCTAAGTAGCACTCAACTCTGATAAACAACCCTAATTAAATATTCTCTTCTTTAATGGCACTCATTGGTGACCGTGCCTTCATGCACTCAGGCCAAAATTCTGCGATATCCTTCCCAAATCTCTGCACTTTTACCTCATTTTGTTTTTCTCAAAATACACCTTGTTTATTTCTTTTAGCTCTCTTGAGGTCACGTGGGATTTGGTATCGTATTTTGTTTTATTATACTCCTATGGATGTTTTACTATGTTAAAGGGTTTATATAAAAATAATGCATTATTGTTGTTGTTGTAGTAGCTAGTTAAATATCTGTGTTGCTCCAACCTTTAATCTCATAACTTTCATTATCTTAATAAGTTATTTAAAATCTTTTAAAATTCATTTATCAAGCCTCATCAGCCCTTTATGCTATGACATTAAAGTACTCAATTAATTTAGCCTGACATGATTTTCCTCTAATAGACATATCATTTACAGTCACAAACTTTGGGAAATACGAATGGATTTTGTCCTGGATTGTTATCTCCAGAAGTTCCATCAGAACCGACTGCTGGCTGCTAATATGGACAATATCACTAAAATGTTTTACTGCTATCATTGAATCCCAACAGTGTGGAAACAAGCCATTTTGCCCAATGAGACCACACTGAAACTCCAAAGAACATCTCACTCAAATGTTCTGTGAATAAGGCACTTTCCTCCTATTATCAGAGGCTGTAATTCATCATTCACCAGTCCCTCTCTGTTAACCTCTGCGTCCTGTGACAAATACATTTATTAAACAGCAGTAATAAACTGTAAAACTAATTCTTCAATAAAATGTTATTTTCTTTAATCATGACCAACATATTGCAAAATAAATGTCAAACATCTCTCAGGCGGACAGTTGTGGTTCCTTAATCTGCCCATGCACATTTCATGTTAGTCTTTAATTTTGCTGTCTCTTGACTCTGTCTGAAGGACCAGTGCAGAAAACACTCACAAAATCTCATAATTCTTCAATGTGTACCCCTTGCAACTTCAGTCATAACTACACTAATCAGTGGGTACTCCTAGAGTCATACAACATAGAAACTGGCCGTCAAGCCCACCATTCCTATGTTGGCAAAAAACATCAAACTACACTAATTCCATTGATCTGCACTCGGTCAATAGCCAACTATACTCTGTTTGTCCAGATGCTTCCTAAAATGTTGCAAGAGTGTCTGCATCCACCACCCACTCAAGCAGTGCATTCCATATTTCTACCACCTTCTGGGTGAAAAAATCTTGATATGTACGTGGTCTCAGGGTATTTCACACATCTGAACTACTTGGGCAACATTTAATGAGGTTATTGAGGAATACCATGTCAAACCATTTGTCCAATTTAAAAAGTGAACAAATTTTACACAATAATCCAGACCCCTGTTTCTGCTGACAGCTTTGCATTATTCAAAATTCACTTTTACACCACAATACAATCAACTCCATTGAAAACGAATTGGCAAATGCAATTAAGGTGATGGTTGGAATCATAGATAATGCTCATCTAACTCAGGCAGATCCTTAATGGAATCATGACTGGTATATGATGTTTAATTTGCTTAATGGAGTATTTAAATAAAGAAGACCAATGCTCAAGGTTCATACACTCTTCAGGGAAAATTATTTAAAAAGGTGAAGAAAGAAAGGACTACGTGTTCTTGCGGATAATGGTACATGAGCTATGTGGTAAAATTATATTTGTACCAAATAGAGGGTTGGGTACAAACAGATGACAGCTTAGTTTGAGATAAAAATATTATCCAATCATACTGAAGATCTTGGTCAGGCTTCACTTGGAATAATGTGTTCAGTTTTGGTCTCCTTGGTGAGTGATATTGAACTTTAGACAGGTTTCAGAGGAGGTTGTTACCAGACTAATTCCCAGTTTGAGACATTTTATTTCTCAAGGAAGACTAAAGAAATTGCACACCAGTCCTTCAAGAAGTGCAGAATTCAGATAATCTGACTGAACTCTCTTAGGTCATGAAAGGAATAGACCACATTCCAGTTGACAGTTTCCTCCAATGGAATCCATCAGGTTAACATCTTAGAACTAGGTTGGAGCATTGCCCTTTGATGTGAAGGGCACTGCTTGTCACAGGCCACTCGGGTGTTTTCCTACTTTTCCTGGTGGTGGAAATTGAATAAAGATTTGTACACTTTGTGTCTCTCACTGTGTCTCACAGCTGCACACACACACCATGGGAAAAAAGAAAAGAAAAAAAAATAGAACTAGGTTGGATGTGAGGTGGTGGTTCCATTCCCCACAATAATGATAAGGCTCTGTGTAACCCTGTAGGTTTCCTCTGGGTGCTCTGGTTTCCTCCCACATTCCAAAGATGTGTAGGTTAGGTGAAGTGCCATAGTGGTTTGGGATGTGTAGGCTAGGTGCATTAGTCAGGGAAAATGTAGAGTAATGGGGTAGGGGAATGGGTTTGGTTGGGATACTGTGAGGGTTGGTGTGGACTTGTTGGGCCAAATGGCTTGTTTCCACATCGTAGGAATTCTATGATTCTATATAACAGGCTGGTTCATTCAGTAGCTGCGGATTCATTGAGTCCCTTTGAGCAAGAGCTTAGATCTGTTTCTGGTTGGGATAGAGATAATTCCTTACAAAAGTAATTACTTCAGGAAATTGGCAATCAAGCTCCAGCTGTTTTGATTAAACAACATCCTCGTAGGCATAACTCTCTAAAGTTGACACAGGTGCAAAAAAATGCATGCTCCAAGATGACATAATCAAAGGGAGTTACTATGATTGGATCTCACACATAGTAATGGTGCCAAAACCAGATGGTACCCAACAGTTATTTATGGACTATCACAAAGTCAATGCAGTTACAAAGACTGATGCATATCCGATTCCATGTTTGGAAGACTATTGAACAGGTGGAACAAGCAACTTACATTTCTAAGTTTGACTTGCTCAGAGGATGCTGGCAAAAGAGCAAAGACAATCTCAGCTTTCAAAATGCCAAATGGACTGTATTAATCTAAATTCATGCCATTTGGTATAAAAAAAATGTGTCAGCCATATTTTAAAGGCTAACCTTTCTGTATTACCTAATTATGTGGTTTATGTTGATGACTTGATGATTTTTAGTCATACATGGAAGTAATATTTGTAACATTTATCAGAATCGTTCCATCAACTTTGGCATGCAGGCTTGGAGATAAACCTGGCTAAGGCTGAATTTGCCAAAGTGCAAATCACCTTCCTAAGCCATGTTATTGGAAATGGATAAATGGCTCTATGAAATGCAGAAACAAAGGTAATTGGGGAGTTTCCTATACCATCAGCAAAAAAAGCAGTACTACAATTCCTGGGATTGAGTGAATTTTATCGGAAACCCATACCAAATTCTAGCAATGTGGCTGCTCCACTCACTGAATTACAGAAGAAAGGCAAGAAGTTTCAGTGGACAGCAGTCTGTTAGAAGTCATTTGACAGCCTGAAAGCTGTGTTAACCACTGCTAACTGTTAGCCACAGCATGTTAGCCACACCTAACAATGCAAAGCTATTCAAGATGGCTATCAATGTGAGTGATGGGTGTGTCAGTACTGTGGTCTTACAGGAAGATGATAAGAAGATAGAAAGTCCTATCGGATATTTCTACAGGAAATTGAACATTCATCAGCAGAAATATTTGACAGTTGAGAAAGAGACTTTGAACTTCGTGTTGGTGGTACAGCATGTCAATGTTTATGTTACCAGTAGTGTATCTGAGACAATCGTATACACTGTTCATAATCCAATGAAGATTGTGGAGAAATTTAAGGACAAAAATTCTGGATTGTTTAGATGGAGCTTGTTGTTACAGCCATTCAATTTGAAAAGCGTGCATGTGGCAGGAAAAGAAAATGAGATTGCTAATGCATTGTCAAGACTTGGATGAGGAATGGAGGCATTCGGTGGCAGGAGTAAATGAATGAAAGAGAATGTAGTAATGTATGTTTTCATATTTATAGTGAATGAAATGTATATGTGCGTTGTTAATGTACTAACAATTTATGATTAAGGGATTTTAAAATGAAGCTATCTTTGGATACTCATGGTTCATTTTTTTAAAGGGGTAGGTGTGATGATACTACTCCCTTATCAAGGTTATATTGTCCTTGTTTTTTTTTCCAGAGGGGTCATAAAGGCAGAGGTTCCAATATGTCAGGGTTTATTTACTTGAAGAAGCTTTTAAGTATTTTTTTTAAAACACCTGTACAATGAAAGGGGAATGGCCAGTTCTCACATTTCATGATTTGGCTTGGTTTTAGCATGCTGCTGGTCAAGTTTTAGTTGGGAACCCAGATAAGCTGCTGGGAACCTAAAGGAAGAGCTCCATGCTGATCCTGTCTCTCTGCAATCTCTCCCCTGTAAAAACCTGTGTTTGAATTTAACTTTTTTGCAAAGGAGTGTTTATGGGATGTTGCAGGAAATCAGAACAGCTTTTTGTTAAATTGTGTTTTCGTGTCAGTTGGGTTTTCAAATAATATTCTAAATTCAATTTCCTTTTGTTCGTTTGTAAAAAATCCTGTTTTGCTTAAAACTGAGCAGTTGGATGGGCTGCAACACTCCGGGAATATCCATTCTACACATTTACACATTTGTGAGGAATAAGAGAATGATCAAAGAAAGAGTAGGGCCGATCAGTGATAGCATAGGGAACTTGTGTATAGAGTCTGAGGAGGTAGGGGAAGCCCTAAATGAGTTTTTTGCTTCACCTTGTAGTGAATGAAACCATTGAGGAGCAGGTAAGCATGCTGCAATGAATAGAGATTGAGGAAGCTGATGTGCTGAACATTTTGACAAACATTAAGATTGACAAGTCACCAGGGCCAGATCAGATTTGTCCTCGGCTGCTTTAGGAAGCGAGAAATGTGATTGCTTCACCGCTTGCGAAGATCTTTGCATCCTCGCTCTCCACCGGAGTCATACCTGAGGACTGGAGGGAGGCAAATGTAATTCCTCTCTTCAAGAAAGGAAATAGGGAAATCCCCGGCAATTATAGACCAGTCAGTCTCATGTCTGTCATCTGCAAGGTGTTAGAAATGATTCTGAGAGATAGGTTTATGACCATCTGGTAGAGCATGGCTTGATTAAATGCAGTCAGCACGGCTTTGTGAGGGGCAGATGGTCATAAACCAAAAGTTGGAGGTGTCGTTGACAGTATAGAGGACTGTTGTAGGCTGCAGCGGGACATTGATAGGATGCAGAGATGGGCTGATAGGTGGCAGATGGAGTTCAACCTGGATAAATGCGAAGTGATGCATTTTGGAAGGTCGAATTTGAAATTTGAGTACAGGATTAAAGACAGGATCCTTGGCAGTGTGGAGGAACAGTGGGATCTTAGTGTGCAGGTACACAGATCCCTTAAAATTGACACCCAAGTGGACAGGGTTGGTAAGAAAGCACATGGTGTTTTGGCTTTCATTAACCGGGGTGGGGGGGGGGGGGGGGGGGGGGGGTGAGTTTAAGAGCCATGAGATCTTGTTGCAGCTCTATGAAACTTTGGCTAGACCACACTTGGAATACTGTTCCAGTTCTGGTATCCCTATTATAGGAAAGATGTGGATGCTTTGGAGAGGGTGCTGCCTGGAATGGAGGGCTTATCTTACAAAGAGAGGTTGACTGAGCTCGGACTTTTTTTCATTGGAAAAACGAAGGAAGAAAGAGGACCTAATTGAGATGTACAAGGTAATGAGAGGCATAGATAGAGTTGATAGTCAGAGACTTTTTCCCAGGGCAGAAATTGTTAACACAAGGCGTCATAGTTTTAAACTGTTTGGCGGAAAGTGTGAGAGCATGGAATGCGTTGCCAGCAATAGTTATGGAAGTGAGGTCATTGGGAATATTTAAGAGACAGCTGGACATGCATATGGTCACAGAAATTTGAGGGTTCGTACATTAGGTTTACCTTACATGAGGATCAATGGTCAGCACAACATTGTGGGCTGAAGGGCCTGTTCTGTGCTGTACTGTTCTATGTTCTATGTTCTACACCTGCTTAAAAAATTAGAAAGGTTAGGATCTGGGCTACCATTTTGAAATGTTTTTGAGGGCATCGGACCTCACCTATAACTAATGAGATATATAACTTGGAAGGAGCATTGCCAGAAAATAGTGGTAATATGTGGAATTCATGATGAGAAGGGCAGTGTTCCATTATAGAAGTGAGTAGGGCAGCCTGGTGAAAAATGGTGAGAAGGAGTAGGAATCATCGAGAAACTCACAGTTCCAGGGATGTACTTTATCCAGGAATTACATAGTTGACTTCAAGTGGGAGAGATGCCTACTGTGGTTGAAAAGCCAGTGGAAAATCCAGCAATTGGGGTGCTACAGGAAGTATATCCTGGGATTTTCATGACTGTGTTGTGACAAGGAGAAATCAAAGGATAAATGTAAGGAAGTTGAAACTGTGCTTGATTAAATAGTTGAGAAAAATCAAGAACAGATAGAGGACAAAGTTGATATTTTTAATGGTGAGGATGAGTCGGTGTTGGACTTCATCAACCACCTGATGAAGAAGCAGAACTTCAAAAACTAGGGCTTCCAAATAAACCTGTTGGACTATAACTTGGTGTTGTGCAATTTTTAACTTTGGAAATTTTTAGTTCAGAGAAATTCGCTGAATTGCAACAAAAGCAGTTGTATCAAAATGTACACACAGAAGAATCTGATTATATTACTATCTTTAAAAAGTCAGAATGAGGAATTGGAGATTACCACATAATCATGTGGATAAGAAATGGGCAGAAATTCATCAAGTTGTATTGTTGGTGGATTATAGAAAGATAGTGTTGTGGGTAATACATGAATTACCAGTAGGAGATCATTTGGGAGTAAGGAAAACTCAAGCCAAAATACAAAAACATTTTTCTTGGCCTGGATGTGTTTGAATTTTGCCAAAATTGTCATATATGTCAGATAATTGGAAAATCTCAGGCAGTGGTAAAACCATCAACCTTAATATCCATTCCCATATTGGTGGAACATTTCACAAGGGTCTTAATTGATTGGGTAGGACTTTTACCTCAACCAAAATGTGAAAATGAGTATCTGTTGACCATAATAGGGTGGACTCAGTGGCTTGCACTGCTGCCTGACAGTGCCAGAGACCGGGTGAGATTCCAGCTGGGCGACACTTTATGTGAAGTTTGCATATTCTCTCCATGGCTGCGTGGGTTTCCTCCTGTTGCTCTTGTCTTCTACCATAGTCCAAAGATATGTAGGCTAGGTGTATTGCCTTTAATGTGATTAATTGGATTAGCCACGGGAAGTGCAAAGTTGCAGAGATAAGGTAGGGGAATGGAACTGGATGTGATGCATTTTGGAGGGTCAGTGTAAATTTGATGGGCTGAATGTGGGTTGAGAGTGGGGTGCTGGAAAAGCACAGCAGGTCAGGCAGCATCCGAGCATCTGAGGCACATTCCTGATGAAGGGCTCTTGCCCGAAATGTTGATTTTCCTGCTCCTCAGGTGCTGCCTGACCTGCTGTACTTTTCCAGCATCCCACTCTCGACTCTGATCTCCAGCATCTGCAGTCCTCATTTTCTCCTAGTTGATGTGCTGAATGACCTGCTTCCACACTATAGGGATTCTATGATTTGATGATTCTATAAATGGTGTGTCTACTCGAATTCCAGAGGCTATTCCAATATGCAGTATCATGGACAAATGAACTGCAGAAGAGTTAATTTTTTCTAACAAGATATGGACTACCTACAGAAATAAAATCGGATTAATGGTCAATTTTTACATCAAGGTTATTCAATTTTTACATCAAGGATAGCTTAGGAATGTAACAATTCAAACATATGGTGTACCATCCAGAATATCAAAGAGCATTAAAAGAGTGGCATCAAAATTGAAAGACCATGTGAGGGCATATACTCAAGATTATCCAGAAGATTGGGAAAAATGATTTCCATTTGTCATTTTTGCAGTTCGGGATGTGCCTAATGAATCAACTAAATTCAGTCCATTTGAATTAATATTTGGGCATGAGATAAGAGGACTACTGAAATTTATTGAGGAGAAATTGGTAAATCAGTATTAAGAGATCACACAATGGGACTGTGTGTCAAATTTTAGGGAAAGATTAAATAGAGCTAGTGAGTTGGCTAGACAGCATTTAAAATGTGTGAAACATGAACCAGGCAAGAGATCAAAAAGTTATAATTTTGCTAGTGGACATGAAGTGTTAGTCTTATAGCCATTTGGTAGCCACGAAATGACACGACCAGCTATCCCTAGTAGCCACACACTCAGACAACAAGCAACATGAATTCGACTGGGAAAACAGTACTATCATAGGGCAAGCCAGACAGAGAACAGCCAGGGAATTCCTAGAGGCATGGCATTCATCCACAAACTCCATCAACAAACACATCGACCTGGACCCAATATACCAACCACTACAGCGGACAGCTGAAACTGACACCCGGAAGCGGCAACGACAGACCACTATAAATACCGGAAGAAACATCAAAGAAGCACTTCGCAGGAGGCTCCAGAGCACTGATGATGTCTCCTAGCCAGGGGACGAAACGTTTACAACTAAAACTTCCAGCTCGGCGAATAGAACCACTATAAAAAGCACCCGAGCTACAAATCTTTGCACAAACTTTGAAGATGAACCTTTAAACGCAAAGTTTAGTAGACATTATGAATTTGAAAGAAATTGAGTATGATGAATTATTTGATATGATTGCCAGATATAAAGGAATCTCCAAGAATATGTGAATATGCTCAAAGGATATTTTGTTAGGGAAGGAAGAGAAAAAGAGAATGTGTTATTGGTTAAAAGAATCAAGTTGAAATGATTCTGAATTGGACAGCCCTCTCATTAAATTGGACAACGAGGAAGTTCTCAAATATTGGGATAAATTATTGAAATACCTTCCAGAGGAAAATTGAAATGACTTGAAATCTTAACCCTCTATAGTTGGCACAGTTTTAAGAAGAGATGAACACAAGCTCAAAGACAATATAATTGAAACGAGTTGCAGTGAATGAAGCTCATCCTTGGTAATGGTGTCAAAATCTACAGGTATCCAGTGATTATGTGAGGACAATCGCCAAATCAATGGAGTTAAAAAATCTGATTCATATCCTCTTCCACATTTGGAGGGCTTACTGAGAAGAAAAGACAACTTACATTTCAAAGTTGGACTTATTCAGATGATATTGGAGGTACCTTTTTCTGAAGAGTGAGGGAAATTTCATCTTTTACAGTTTACCAAATTAATAGTCATCAACAGTGTTGGCCACATCTTATTATGTAAAGCCATTCACAGTGGCTATTAATGCAAGTGACATAGTTGTTGATGCTGTCCTTTTGCAAGAGGATGATGAGAAGATACAAAGAGCTATGGGTATTTTTCCAGAAAATTGAACAATCATCGGCAGAAATATTCCACAATTGAGAAGGAGACCTTGAATTTGGTCTTGGCGCTGTAATATTTCAACATTTATATTGCAGGTAATGTGTTTGAAACAAATGTATATTCTGATCATAACCCGTTAAAGTTTTTGAGAAAGTTTAAAGGTAAAAATACCAGGCTGTTTAAATGAATCTTATTATTGCAGCCAGTCAATTTGAAAAATTGTATACATGGCAAGACATGAGATCGCAATTGCCGATGCATTGCCATGATTTTGATAAAGGAAAACAGAGCATTCGGTGGTAGAGAAGAAAACAGATTGAAATGAATTCTGGTAGTAAACGTTTGCTTTGAGTCAATGTAATAGTATTTATTGTAGTGTAGCATATGGCTAAAGGCTATTTTTTAAAAAAAGGCATCTTTGTATATTGATGGGCTTTTTTAAAAGATGGTGGTGAGATTACACTATGGCTTTAAAAGATATATTTTGTCTTGCTTTTTGTTTATGAAAAAAGGTTGAGATAGAGTCATGAAGTGGTCTGCTTAAAGTCAATAAAGTAAACAGTTTGTGAGGCCTTGGCTTTATTAAAAGTTGGAACAATAAAAGCAGCCTGAAGGGATCCAAACTCACACAGAACCTGAAGTTTTAGTTTTAGCTTTCAGCAATTACTGAGATCTTGAAGCTGGATGTGGAAACTCTTATTCCTCTTTCGGTTACAACTGAGAGCTGGCATTCTCTTCCTGCTGTGAGACAATCCATTTTACTGAATTCACATCTGCCAAGGGTGTATTTATGGAATATTACTACAGAGGAGCCTCATTTATCAGAGCATCAATTTTCCATCTTTTGGATTATCTGAAGAAGATCTCAAGGTCCCAATAGAAATATTACATCAAAGAGGTGTTTCAACACTGATAGCATTTTTTGTTTATAGTGATTAAACGTGAATTCGGTTTACTCAAAATGCTGCTGAGAATAGTTATGGATATTGATGGGAGCCCAGGCACCATCTCCAAATGACTGACCGCCCACCCTCTCCCTCTCTCTCTGTCTCCACACTTTCCCTGGAGTTCTACACAGTGGTGTACCCAAAACTTCCCTTCCCCAGACAACCTCTCCAACATTGACCTGTGCAATGGTGAAACTTGTCAAAAAGGTGTAGTAAAATGTAGTATGTGTGGTTGCGTCTGTGTGCTATTTTGAGACTGACCCTCTAAAGGCAGCAGCAGTCTTACTGTTGGTGTCCCATGGGGTAGACGGGAAGTGGTGTTGGACAAGGTTGGCGAGGACGGGACGGACGAGGGGCGGGTTTGGGGGTGCATGGGTTAGGGGGAGGGAATTGGGCTTAGGTGTGCTGCTGTCTAGTCTCCTGAATGGGGAGTGGGCTTAGCAAGTACTCGTTGTGTCAATCCATTTAACTGATTGGGTGGGGATTCAACAATGCTGCAGGTCCCTTACTTTCAAGTGTGTCTGCTCAGAAACAAATCCTGAGACAGAGAAAGGGAGCAAGGCAGGCAGAGCGAGGAAGAAGGAAACTTCAGAAAACTCCAAGCCCCAGAGGAGGGGCATTGCATCAATTAACTGAAAAATTAATTATCTGAATGAAACAGTGCCTGCCCATCTCGTTAGGATAATCGAGGTTCCTCTATATATGGAACAGAAGTAGTTAACATATATTATTTGTTAAGCATTTTGATAGCTATACTTAAGCTGTTTTTTTATTTTTATTTTGTCTGTATTTTAACCATAGTGTAAAAATAAAGGGTCTTTTATTTAAAGTAGAGTAGTTTTAGAAATCAAATTGCATCTGAAATGCAATACCTTGCACTTACCTTTAAAATAAGACAAAGTTAGGGTCTGGGCTATCTTCTTAATAAATTTTGAAGGGGTTTAGTCAGGTTCATTGCATGAGGAAAAAGGTAATTGCAGTTGGATTTCCAAGAGACATTTGAAATAGTAGCACACCAAAAGTTACTGCAAAATATAAGAGCACATATTGTAGGAGGTAACAGTACAATACAGAAAGAGAAATTGCTGGAGAAACTCAGCAGGTCTGACAGCATCTGGGGGAAGAAAGCAGATTAGCATTTTAAGTCTGGTGACTCATCAGAGCTAACTGCTTTCTTCCCACAGATGATGCCAGACATGCTGAATTTCTCCAACAATTTATTTTTTTATTTCAGCTGTTCAGTATCCACAGTTTCTTGTCTTACTTTAGTACCATACAGGATTGGTTAGCTAATAGGAAGCAGTGAGTAGGGATAAATGAGTCTTTTTTCAGATAGATAAGCTGTAGCTCATGAAGTGCCACAGGAATCCGTCCGGGTGCTTCAGCTATTTACTGTCTGTATCAATGACCTGAATTAAGGAACTGAATGTATGGTTACTAAGTTCATCAGTGACACCAAGACAGGAGAAAAGTTAAAGAGGTCTACAAAGAGTTATAAATAGATTATAATGGTAGCTGGAGGAGAAAGTGAGGACTGCAGATGCTGGAGATCAAAGCTGAAAATGTGTTGCTGGAAAAGCGCAGCAGGTCAGGCAGCATCCAAGGAACAGGAGATTCGACGTTTCGGGCATAAGCCCTTCTTCAGGAATCCTGAAGAAGGGCTTATGCCCGAAACGTCGAATCTCCTGTTCCTTGGATGCTGCCTGACCTGCTGCGCTTTTCCAGCAACACATTTTCAGCTGTAATGGTAGCTGGAATGCAATGCAGGTAATTGTAAGCTTATCCGTTTTGGCAGCAAAAATAAGAAAGCAGTTGGAAAGAGGTTGAAAAATTCTGAGAAGTAGAAGACCCTGAATGTCCTGGCACACAAATCACAAAACAGTATTTTGTCGGAATAGCAAGTGATTAGGTCTAATGGAATGTTGCCGCTTGGCACAAGGGTAATAGAATATAAAAGTTCAATTAATTTTTTTTTACAATTGTGCAGGACATTGGTGATGCTGCATTGGGTATGGTGTGTACAGTTTTGGTTTCCTTATTTGAAAAATGATGTAATTTAATTAGTGGCAGTTGAAATAAACTTCACTCAACTCATTCCTGCAATGAAGGGCTTCTGTTTTGAAGGAAGGCTAACAGTGTAGTGACAGTAACGAGGTCAGCCAGCTGCACTATAGGGAATGTGAGTTCCCTGATTGGGTCTGTTAATCTTGTCCCATTAGGGATCCCTGGCTGACATAAAAAGTTTGAGAGTCAGGAATATTGGCACTCTTGTGTCTGATACTGTATGAGGCAGTACTGAAGTCAAGAACTGTTCACATGTTAATAAAAGGTGACTTGGTGACAGGATACAACGAGGGGAGAGGCCATTCTAGACTTGGTGCTCAGATACGAGCTGGGGCAGGCATCAGATCTTGTGGTGGGAGAGCATTTTGGTGATAGTGACCACAACTGCCTCACATTCTACATAGCTATGGAGAAGGAGAGGATTAGGCAAAATGGGAGGATATTTAATTGGGGAAGAGGAAACTATGATACGATTAGACATGAGTTAGGAAGCATGGACTGGGAGCAATTGATCCATGGTAAAGGCACTCTAGACATGTGGAGACTGTTTAAGGAACAGTTGTTGCGAATGATGAATAAATATGTCCCTTTGAGACAGGCAAGGGGTAAGATAAAGGAACCTTGGATGACGAGAGCGGTGGAGCGTCTCGTCAAAAGGAAGAAGGTAGCTTACATAAGGTGGAGGAAGCTAGGGTCAAGCTCAGCTCTAGAGGATTATAGGCAGGTGAGGAAGGAGCTCAAAAATGGTCTGAGGAGAGCCAGCAGTGGGCACGAGAAAGGCTTGGCAGAACAGATTAGGGAGAACACAAAAGCATTTTACACTTATGTGAGGAATAAGAGAATGGTCAAAGAAAGAGTAGGGCCGATCAGAGACAGCATAGGGAACTTGTGTGTGGAGTCTGAGGAGGTAGGGGAAGTCCTAAATTAGTTTTTTGCTTCAGTCTTTTCGAAAGAAACGAACTTTGTAGTGAATGAAACCTTTGAAGAACAGATGTGCATGCTGGAATGGAGAGAGGAAGCTGATGTGCTAAAAATTTTGTCAAACATTAAGATTGACAAGTCGCTAGGCCTGGACCAGATTTGTCCTCGGCTGCTTTGGGAAACGAGAAATGCGATTGCTTCGCCACTTGCGAAGATCTTTGCATCCTCGCTCTCCATTGGAGTCGTACCTGAGGACTGGAGAGAGGTAAATGTAATTCCTCTCTTCAAGA
Organism: Hemiscyllium ocellatum; assembly: GCF_020745735.1. Classification (NCBI taxonomy): domain Eukaryota; kingdom Metazoa; phylum Chordata; class Chondrichthyes; order Orectolobiformes; family Hemiscylliidae; genus Hemiscyllium; species Hemiscyllium ocellatum. Next base: position 90,726,542 of record NC_083403.1, read on the forward strand.
AAGGAAATAGGGAAATCCCCGGCAATTACAGACCAGTAAGTCTCACGTCTGTTGTCTGCAAGGTGTTAGAAAGGATTCTGAGGGATAGGATTTATGACCATCTGGAAAAACATGGCTTGATTAAATGCCGTCAACATGGCTTTGTGAGGGGCAGGTCATGCCACACAAACTTTATCGAGTTCTTTGAGGATGTGACTAGAAAAGTCGATGAGGGTCAAGCTGTGGATGTGGTGTATATGGGCTTTAGCAAGGCATTTGATAAGGTTCCCCATGGTAGGCTTGTTCAGAAGGTCAGGAGGAATGGGATACAGGGGGATTTAGCTGTCTGGATACAGAATTGTCTGGCCAACAGAAGACAGCAAGTGGTAGTAGAAGGAAAATATTGCGCCTGGAAGTCAGTGGTGAGTAGTGTTCCACAGGGCTCTGTCCTTGGGCCTCTACTGTTTGTAATTTTTATTAATGGCTTGGATGAGGGGATTGAAGGATGGGTCAGCAGGTTTGCAGATGACACAAAGGGTGGAGGTGTGTTGACAGTATAGAGGGCTGTTGTAGGCAGCAGCGGGACATTGACAGGATGCAGAGATGGGCTGAGAGGTGGCAGATGGAGTTCAACCTGGATAAATGCGAGGTGATGCATCTTGGAAGGTTGAATTTGAAAGTTTAGTACAGGATTAAGGATAGGATTCTTGGCAGTGTGGAGGAACAGCGAGATCTTGGTGTGTAGGTACATAGATCCCTTAACATGGCCACCCAAGTGGACAAGGTTATTAAGAAAGCATATGGCATTTTGGCTTTCATTAACAGGGGGATTGAGTTTAAGAGTCTTGAGATCTTTTTGCAGCTCTATAAAACTTTGGTTAGACCGCACTTGGAATACTGTGTCCAGTTCTGGTCGCCCTATTATAGGAAAGATGTGGATGCTTTGGAGAGGGTTCAGAGGAGGTTTACCAGGATGCTGCCTGGACTGGAGGGCTTATCTTATGAAGAAAGGTTGACTGAGCTCGGACTTTTTTCATTGGAGAAAAGGAGGAGGAGAGGGGACCTAATTGAGGTATACAAGATAATGAGAAGCATAGATAGAGTCGATAGCCAGACACTATTTCCCATGGCAGAAATGGCTAACATGAGGGGTCATAGTTTTAAGCTGGTTGGAGGAAAGTATAGAGGGGAGGTCAGAGACGGGTTCTTTACACAGAGAGATGTGAGAGCATGGAATGCGTTGCCAGCAGCACTTGTGGAAGCAAGGTCACTGGGGACATTTAAGAGACTGCCGGACATGCATATGGTCACAGAAATGTGATGGTTTGTAGATTAGGTTTACCTTACATGATGATCAATGATCGGCACAACACCGTGGGCTGAAGGGCCTGTTCTGTGCTGTACTGTTCTATGTTCTATGATACTGGCTTCTGTAAAGTTATTTCAGTGGCAACAACAGTACAGCATGATCCTGAAGAAACTCTCTCGGTACAATTTGTCTTTGAGTTGGAAGCTTCACTTGTTCGACCCAGCCATTAAGAACTGGGCCCACATGTGAAAGGGCAAACAACATTGTGGGAGATGGAAAATGAGTAATTCTCCTGACAACCTGTGGAGCTGCAGCTTTCTTTGTCATTAAAAGCCTAATGTTCCCTGAGGCATCAGATACTAATTTTTTTTCAAAATTTGACAGACATAGTTAAGGAATATTATGACCTCAAGCCTCCTCTAATTGTGAGATACTATTACTTTTCTCCAGTAATTTGAGAACCAGGGGAATCTGTATAGGAGTTTTTGACTAGATTAAGATGACTAACAGAAGATTGTATGTTTTGTTTCACAGTTCATGAAATGCTTCACTACCATCTTTATGTGAGATTAATGGTGTAACTATATAACAATGCCTGCAAGCTGAAGCTCAACTGGACTTCAAACAGGCAAAACAACTGGCTTTGTCACTGGAAAATACCGCAAATGAGTCTAGTCCCATTTGCAAGCATTTGGCCCATATATCTCCAAACCCTTCCTATTCATGTACCCATCCAGATGCCTTTTAAAATGTTGCCATTGTACCAGTCTCCAACACATCCTCTGCCAGTTCATTCCATACAGTCACCACTCTCTACATGAAAAGTTGCCCGTTGGTCCCTTTTAAACCTTTCCCCTCTCACCATAAACTTATGCCCTCTAGTTTTGGACTCCCCCACCCCAGGCAAAAACATTGCCTATTTACCCTATCCATGCCCTTCATGATGTTTTAAACCTTATTAGGATCACCCCTCAGCCTCCGATGCTCCAGGGAAAATCTGCCTCTCCCTATATCTCAAACTGTCCAATCCTAGCAACATACTTGTAAACCTTTTGTGAATGCTTTCAAGTTTCACAACATCATTTTTATAGCAGAGAGACCAGAATTGCACTCAGTGTTCCAAAATTAGCCTAACCAATGTCCTGTACAGCCACAAAATGACCTCCTAACTCCTACTGCATAGGCTCACTCAGGACATATCCTGATCAGGATGAAGTCCTAATTAAATACCCAGAAGTTTTCCAAGAAGTTCTAGGAACTATCAGAGGAGCTAAGGCCATCTTTCAAATTGACCAAAAAGCAATTCAGTGATTCTACAAAGCCTGCCCAGTGTCATTTGTCTTATGGACAAAAGTAAAAGCAGAAATCAGAAGTTGGAAAGTGAAGGAATCATCAACCCAGTCCAACTTGCTGAATGGACAGCACCAGTTGTACCAATTTTGAAGCCCAATGTATCAGTTTGCCTCTGTCAGAATTTAAAGAAAAAAGGTAAACCATTTCTTACAGCTGGATAAATATGCAATTCCTCAGATAGAGGATTTATACAGAAATCTGGCTGAAGGTCTGTCCTTCATAAAGTTGGACATGAGCCACACTTGTGGATTTGACATATAAGGATAGCTCCATACCTAATAGCCTGGCAGAAATAGCATTCCAAACTTCGAAGGCTGGATTGAAGAATTAGCCCTCAGCTCTGCTAGATACTAAGCTGTCATGGTGCTTGTTTGATTCTAGGTCTGCACCACATGCAAGATTCCAGACCAGGTTAAGTCTGATCATCCCGGATCAATAGGGAGAGTAAAATGACATCAGGAACTCCAATGCCGGACCTAAGACTCCACCAAGCAAGAGAAACAATTTGAAACAGGAGATGAAGTTTAGTATAAAAATCACAGAAATGGCCAGGCATGGTTAAGAGGTTTGGTCAATGCGAAGTTAGGACCAGTGTGACAAGTGGCATGGGAGCAAACTGTGCCCTGCCTCTCGAAATCTTCAAAAATGCTGCCAGAACTTGTGTATTCAACCTCTCATGACAGAAATGAAAAAAAAACCAATAAAAATTGACTAATCCCCAGGACCAGATGTTGAAGGACATAAAGGAAAGCACTGCAGATGTTCTAACTGTGGCCTTTCAAAGTGCTGTTTCTTCAGTGGTTAAATTTAAATCAGTGCCATGTCACTCCACTATTTCAGAATAATAAGAGGTGGCAACAAGGGAATTATAGATCAGTTCTTCTTACTTCTGTTGTACAAAATTACTGGACTCAAGAATTAAGGGTAGAGTAATAGAACACCTTGAATATTTTCAATTGACAGGGAGAGCCATTATCTGTAAAATGAGGTTGGTTTGAGTTTTGAAGAGGTGATGAAAGTTGGAGTTGGGGAATATTTCCAGGTGTTAATTATAATAGGTTTCCAAAAGGCATTTTATAATACCCTTCATAAAAGAACCTTGGCTCAAGGAATTAAAGGGAAATTACTGACCTGATTTGGAAATAGGCTGAGGGCCAGGAAGTACAGAGTGGGGATAATGGGCAGATTATGTAACTAGCAGGATGCAATTGATGGCCTTCTTAATGATCAATTTTACACTCTCAACTACTTATGAATGAACAAATACAGCAATGATAAATATAAGCTTATGTAATGGAATTTAAAGGCTTTCTGGTAAATCAAAGCCTGATTGGCTCCTTATCCAATACATCTTTCCTCAGAAAAGGTACTCCAGGTGGGTAAGTCTAGACCCAGAGGTTTGGGGATGCAGTTGGAGGGTGTGTCTAAACATTAGACCAAAGTATTTAAAACCTTACAATATTGCATGTGTGGCCTAATGAGGATTTTGTGTACCACAAAACATACCTCCTCATTCTACTTTGCTAGCTATAAAGACAGTATTCCACTAGGTTTTGATTAGATGCTATCTCTTTTCATGATACTTTAAGGATCAGTAAGCTGAAGACCCCAAGACTTTTTGATCTCTTCTGTTTCTAGCTTCTCACAATTTCACAGAATGTTGAGTGAAATACAATAGATGCTCAGTATGATTGTTGCTTTACGGCATCCAAAGCAGAAACACTTGCTTGAAGAGGATATTGAGGAGACCAAAATGGAGATTCTTTCAAAGCATACTTATTGAGTAAATGATGAGTGGGTCTCTGGTTGCATAAATGCTACCATTAACTTACATAAGAGAAACAATAACTAGATCTTGTTCAAATTACAGGATTGTTTTGTTGTGCTCATTCCTGGCAAACATTCTACACAGTTTTCACCGTAACTACACTTCAATGGCAGTGAAGTTGTACCACAAAATGAATCCTTCATGACTTTTCAGTTTTCAAATCATAAATGTTGAGATACAAACATTTATTTCGAAACAAATCCATTTTAGTATTAAATATGTAAGTAAAAAGAACAGTTCAAGGTCAAACCAAAGAGTTATTTATTAGAACCAGACAGGCTCACATTATAAGAAAGCTTTTGTGTATAAAGGTAAGAATTTAATTGAACTGAATAACACAGGCCAAGGTGTGTGCTCTAGGGTAGATCCCTGCACTTTTTGAGTTACAGTATAAAGGTGAAGTCACATAGTATCAGGAGTGAGCTCGCAAGATGGATACAGAGCTAGCTAGGTCATAGGAGGCAGATGGTAGTATTAAAAGGATGCTTTGGAGTAGAGGGTTGTGGCTCGTAGTGTTCCACAATCAATGCTGGGACCTCTGTTGTTCGTGGTCTACATAAATGCTTTGGAGAAAAACACAGATGGTCTAACCAGTAAATTTATGGACAATAAGAAGATTGGTGGAGTTGCAGATAATGATGAAACTTGTCAAAGGATACAGCAGGATATAGATCAGTTGCAGAAAAATGACAGATGGAGTATAATCCATACATTTTGGAAGATCAAGTACAGATGGAAATTATACATTGATTGGCAAAACCCTTCAGAGCATTGATATGCAGAGGGACCTGGGTGTGCAGATCGCTGAAGGTGGCAGCGCAGGTAGATAAGGTAGTTTAAAAAAGGCTATGGCATGTTTAGCTTCATTGGAAGGGGCATTCAGTAGAAGGATAGGCAAAATATGCTGCAACTTTATAGACTTTAGTTGGACCATACTTAGAATATTGCATACTGTTCTGGTCATCACAATCAGAAGGATGTGTATGTTTTGGATAGGGTATAGAAAAGGTTTACCAAGACATTGTCTGGTATGGGGGATTTTAGTTATAATGTAAGTTTGAATAGCTTGGGTTTGTTTTCACTGGAACACGGGAAGTAGCCGTTGGGGTGGCACGGTGGCTCAGTGGTTAGCACTGTTGCCTCACAGGGCCAGGGACTCGGGTTCAATTCCTGCCTCGGGTGACTGCCTGTGTGGAGTTTGCACATTCTCCCCGTTTCCTTCCACAGTCCAAAGATGTGCAGGTTAGATGAATTGGCCATGCTAAGTTGCCCGTAGTGTGAGGTGCATTAGTCAGGGGTAAATATAGGGGAATGGGTCTGGGTGGGTTGCTCTTCGGAGGGTCGGTGTGGACTTGTTACGCTGAAGGGCCTGTTTCCACACTGTAGGGAATCTAATCTAATCTCAATCTGATGGATGCGTATAAGGTTGTGAAGTGGCATGGATAGAGTGGAAATTATGAGTTTTTTTTCTAGAGTGGAAGGGTCAATTACTAGGTGAACGCAGGTTCAAAGTGAGGAGCGGAATGTTTAAAAGAGATGTGCTAGTCACGTTTTTCACACAAAAGATGGTAATTACCTGGAATGCACTGCCAGAGGTGGTGGTGGAAGCAGACACAATAACAGTTTTCAAAAAGCACCTGGATGAACACATGAATAGGAAGGGAATAGAGGGATACAGATCCTGTAAATGATGATAGTTTTAGTATCGAAGGGCAAAATGTGTCGATGCAGGCTTGGAGGACCAAATAGCCTGTTCTTGTACTATATTGTTCTTAGTTCTAATTGCATCAGGTAATCAAATGAGAATTTACACAGTGGTTTTCACCTTGCCCTGCCCCGAAGATGACATTTGACTACTCTATTTCCATTTTACAAGTGGAGTATTTCTGTTGTAAAGTTAATAGCCATTCTACACATATAGCTCAGTATTCAGAAGAGGCCTTACTCAATATTTCATACAAACTCAACTGAAAGCAGGCATTCATTGTGTTATCAAAACGTGTATATAGTTGAATGAAACAATACAATTTGTAACATCACTTACAAGCTGGAAACAATGTAACCACAAACTTAAAACTCACCGGTCTGGCTGAGCTGAGATGTGCTCCTACTTCTCCTTGTCAATCCGACAATGGCCACCATTTTGGCACCCAAACTTGATCTTCGCTTCTTGCCCCCCGATCCTATTGTTCCCACAGCAGTATCTGACTGACTGCCATCATTATTTTCCAGACAATACATCTCGTCACTGACACTTGTGCTCTTCATAATATTTCGCCTGGATGCTCCCATTTGTCTGCTTTGCATTTTAGAGGTAAACGCACTTTATTTCCACAACCAATGCATCACGGGAAAACATGGAAAGGGAAGAAAACAGATTGAAAATAAATTGGTACAGTTTACTTTAAACTGTTTACTTGCTGTTTGAGAATAAAACGAAATTGCCAATGAAAAAAATTACCTCATAGTTCTATGAATCTTGATTTCTTCTGTGTCAGATTTGTTGAGATTTCTTACGAACAGAGAGCAATGGGACAGAGTTCTAACTGAATTAAAGTCTTGATTCTTGATTTAGAGTGTCATTAAATGTGCAGTACACCTAGTTGACAAATGAAAGCAATGCTGCTCATTCTGATCTGGAGCCACACAGATGCGGCTGCATCTAGGTTTGATCCCAGGTTATACTGAGTGAGTTAGTTACTCTAAGTTTGTTAGGAGAAAGAGAGGAGGACAGATGCTGGAAATCAGAGCCGGAGAGTGTGGTACTGGAAAAGCACAGCCAGTCAGGCAGCATCCGAGGAGCAGGAGAATCGACGTTTCGAGTATAAGCCCTTGATCAGGAATGAGGCTTGTGGCTGAAAGGGGCTGAGAGATAAATGGGAGTCAGTGGGGCAGGGGAGAAGGTAGCTGGGATTGCAATAGGTAGATGAAGATGGGGGTGAAGATGATAGATCAAATAGTAGGATGGAGCAGATAGGTGGGAAGGAAGACAGACAGGTGGGACAGTTCAAGAGGGTGGTACCAAGGTGGAAGGTTAGATCTGGGATAAGATGGGGGGGGAGGGAGAAAATGAGGAAATTGGTGAATTGCACATTGATCCCATGTGGTAGGAGGGTCCCAAATCGGCAGGAGTTCTTTCTCCAGGCATTGTGTGGTTAGGGTTTGGCAGTGTACTTGCATGTCCTTGGCGGAGTGGGAGGGAGAGTTAAAGTGTTCGGCCACTGGGCGGTGGGATTGTTTACTGTGTTGTCCCAGAGATGTTCTCTTAAACGTTCTTCAAGTTGGCATCCTCTCTCCACAAATAGACGAGACCACAGTAGATGACTTGTGTGGAAGTATAGGTAAATCTTTGTTGGATATGTAAAAATCATTTGGGGCCTTGGATGGAGGTAAAGGGATAAAGGGTGTGGGTGCCAGTTTTACATTTCTTGTAGTGGCAGGGAAAGGTGCCAGGATTGGAGTGTGGGTTGGTTATGAGGACATGGACCCAACAAGGAATGTGGAGGGAACGCATTCCAGAGAGTTCATTACCTCGGCGACTCCCTTGTTCGGTCCACGCCCCCCACCAACCATTTGACCAAAAATTAGTTCAATTTCTCATTGATTCCTTTTAAGATTCATCAGACTAGGCAATGTTCTCCATAAGCATTGAAACTAGAAATAAGGATGCAAAGCTGAATTGATGGAGCACTATGATTATTACTTGTAACAGAAAGACAATTGCTGAATATCGTGTGTTTCATTGGATTCACATTATGATGTAATTTATCATGATTAAAAAAAAGAAACTCATGCCAATCTTGGAATCCACCTGGAGATCGTATCAGTGATTTAACTTCTTAAATTCACAAGAGGGGAACTCTTACATTGAATCATAATGTTTATTCCCTATCCAGGCAAGGCAAAGAATCAAAAATAAGGAACATCATAGAGTTGGGTAACTCTTGCGTATCTTGCAATGCAGACATAGGTTTTGTTAAACATATTCCCTGAGTTTCTCTAACTGGCAGCTTATTACACAGTCTGGTGCTAGAATAGGATATCCCACTCTGTAGCTTTGATCTAAAGAGAACAACAGAGTAGTTGCAGAATAATTGAACATTGTCTGATTAGCATCATTCTATCATGTCTCTGCTGGTTCACAAAACCAACTCAGGGCACTCTCTATTCTTTCCTTTTTTTTCCCTTTAAAAGCAATGTCAAACTCTCTTTTGAAAATTATTATTGAATTACTTTCTAACACACTTTCAGGCAATTGATTCAAGATCAGACCTCAATGTGTACTACTGTCCTTTCTCATATTATGTCTCTTCATTCATTAATTAATTAATTAATTAACACAAATCTCTTTGTTGTGTCACCCTGAACAGTTTCACATTCTTTGTCCAACCACAACAACTCACGATTTTTAACATCTTTCTTCCAGCGTTTCAATAATACCTTTGTGCTAAGGAGAACAGTGCCAGTTTCTCCAGTCTCCTGGCATGCCTAAAGTCTCTCATGTCTGCAGCCATTAGACTAAACAGAATTTCAGATTTATAGAAAGGTGAGACTAACACATTAGCAATGATTTGAAAATGATGGTTCGCTACAATTAAATGCAAGAAATCTGAGCACTGAAATGCTGTTTTGATGCATAAATGTGAAGTTAAATGAAAAACAAAGAGCTTCTGTTGAGATATTTCCCGAAAGTTTTGCTCCAAAAACACTTACACCACAAAAAGCTGAAAGTGCAAGCTTAACTTTGCAAATGGGAATGGATCTGACTGGGACCAGCAGTCCATGTCCTTAAACATCCAGATTGAGAATCAAACATGACAGAAAAGTAAACAGAAGGAATACAAGTCAAATTTGATCTAGAAAAGAATTAAAGGGAGAAAGGTGTGATTAAGAGAAAGGTAGATTGACACTGAAAGAAAATGTAAGGAAGCAATTTTAAACGTGAAGAATCTCTGAGAACTCTGCAGGAGTGGGACACCAGACTTTCATTTCTTCCCCTGCTGAGACAAATGAGGTATTACAGGAACAGAAGGCTCATTATTAAAACTAATGGTAGACTATTAAGTACCTGCTGGATTGAGTTTAATCCATTGTGAATACAGATTTTCCCTGAAACCAACATCTTAAATCATCCAATAATTTGTGATAACTTGCAACCTTGTATGCCTTCTTACTGCAAAATCGTGCATGATCAACTTTGAATAATGACTTATTGATTGTAATCATCTTTATTTACAAGTATATCCTGAGCTATTCACCTATCATGGCAAACTGCTTTAAAAAATCTTGTATCAACCAAATAAAAAATAATAATATTTTCCACTGTCAGGTTTTCTCCATTAGTGTTTTCTCACTATTCCAGATGGCATCAATCATACTTGACATTTCCTACATTCTCTGGAATTCCTGGAACCTTCATTTGATTTTGAGGTTGAGACAATGTGAAGCTAGTTTAGCAAAACCTTCAACAACTGCTTCAAACCTTCATAGATATTTTTACATGGAACATAGAATGCTACAGGCCATTCAGCTCTCGATGTTGCGCCGACTTGTGAAATTAATCTGATGCCCATCTAACCTACACCGTGCCACTATTATCCATATGTATGTCCAATGCCCATTAAATGTCCTTAACTTCAGCAAGTCTACTACTGTTGCAGGCAGGCCATTCCACGCCCCTACTAAAGAAACTACTCCCGATATCTGTCCTAAATCTATCACCTCTCAATTTACAGCTATGTCCCCTCGTGTTAGCCTTCACCATCTGAGGAGAAAGGCTCTTACTGTCCACCCTATCTAACTCTCTGGTTATCTTATATGTCTCTATTAAGTCAAGTCTCAAACTTCTTCTCTCCGATGAAAACAGCTTCAGTTCCCTCAGCCTTTCCTCGTAAAACCTTCCTTCCATACCAGGCAATGTCCTAGAAAATCTCCTCTGAGCCCTTTCCAAAACTTTCACATCCTTCCTGTAATTAAATTAGATTAGATTAGATTCCTTACAGTGTGGAAACAGGCCCTTCAGCCCAACCAGTCCACACCGACTCTCCAAAGAGTAACTCACCCATTTCCCTCTGACTAATGCACTTAACACTATGGGTAATTTAGGATAGCCAATTCACCTGACATGCACATCTTTGGACTGTGGGAGGAAACCGAAGCACCTGGAAGAAACCCACGCAGACAAAGGGAGAATGTGCAAACTCCACACAGACAGTTGTCTGAGGCTGGAATCGCACCTGGGACCCTGGCGCTGTGAGGCAGCAATGCTAACTACTGAGTCACCATGCTGCCCTAAATGTGTTGACCAGATCTGTACACAATATTCCAGGTGTGGACGTACTCGTGTCTTGTACAGCTGAAGCATGACCTCGTGGCTCCGAAACTCAATCCCCTTACCAATAAGTGCCAACACACTGTACGCTTTCTGAACAAACCTATCAATCTGGGTGGTAACTTGCTGGGATTTATGCACCTGGACACCGAGATCTCTCTGTTCATCTACACTGCCAAAAGTTTTACCATTCACCCATTTATCTGCAATTTTGCTACTTCTTCTGAAGTGAACTACCTCACACTTTTCCACATTAAACTCCATTTGCCACTTCTCAGCCCAGCTCTGCATCTTATCTATGTCCTCTGTAACCCACAACATCCTTCGACACTATCTGCAATTCTACTGACCTCAGTGTCATTCGGAAATTTACTATCCCATCCTTCTATGCCCATATCCAGATCATGCATAAAAATGGCAAACAGCAGTGACCCCAAAACAGATCCTTGCAGCACACCACTGGTAACTGAGACCCAGGATGAATGTTTTCATCAACCACCACACTCTGTCTTCTTTCAGCTAGCCAATTTCTGATCCAAACCGCTAAATCACCTTCAATCCCGAAACTCTGTATTTTGTGCAATAGCCTACCACGTGGAACCTTATCAAACACCTTACTGAAATCCATATATGCCACATCAACCACTTTACCTTCATCCACCTGTTTTGTCACCTTCTTGAAGAACTCAATAAGGTTAGTGAGGCATGACCTACCCTTCACAAAACCATGTTGACTATCTCTAATCAAAGTACTCCTTTCCTGATTATTATAAATCCTATCTCTTATAACCTTTCCCAACATCTTACCCAAAATCAAAGGAAGGCTCACTGGCCTCTAATTACCAGGGTTGTCCTGGCTCCCCTTCATAAACAAGGGAACAACATTTGCTATCCTCGTCTTCTGGCACTATTCCTTTCGACAATAATGACATAAAGATCAAAGCCAGAGGTTTCACAATCTCCTCCCTGGCTTCCCAGAGAATCTGAGGATACATCACATCTGGACCAGTGCTTTTATCTATTTTCAGATCGTCCAAAATTGCTAAAACCTCCTCTTTTCAACCCCATCTAATCTAGCAGCTTGTATTTCCGCATGCTCACTAATATTGCCCTTTTTCAATGTGGATACTGACAAAAAGTATTCATTAAGGGCTTCCCCATGTCCTCAGATTCCACACACAACTTCCCACTACTATCTTTAATTGGCTCTAATCTTACTCTAGTCATTCTTTTATTCCTGATATACTTACAGAAGGCCTTAGGGTTTTCCTTGATCCTGTCCGCCAACATAATTTAATGTCCCCTCCTAGCTCTACTTAGTCCTCTTTTTACATCTTTTCTGGCTAACTTATAACTGTCAAGTGCCCTAACTGAGCCTTCATGACTCATCTTCACATAGGCCTTCTTCTTCCTCTTGACAAGAGCTTCAACTTCTTCAATAAACTATGGCTCCCTCTCTCGACTTGCCTGACAGGTATATACTCATCAATTTTGCTTTAAAGAAGTATTTTAAACCAGTTACAGAGCATTATCAACATATTTGGAAAAGGCAGCGGCTTTGCAGCAATGTCACTGGACAGATAATTTTCAAAAAGTCTTGAGGGACCATGGATTCAAATACCTCCACAACCAATCATGAAATTTTAATTCAATGAATAAATCTGGAATTAAAAGCTAGTATACAGCTGACCTTAACATGATTGTCATTAATCATTAAAACCCATCTGCTTCAAGGAAGGAAATCTTCTGTCCTTATTTGGTCTGGCCTACATGCAATCCAGACCCAGTAATGTGGCTAACTCTGAACCTGGGCAAGACACTCAGTTGTAACAATCACTTGAAATGAAAAAAAAGAATGGAAACTGGATGAATCACCTACTATCGATCAAGGCACTTGAAATAACAATGATAAAAACAGCTCCTCCTCACTAACATCCAGGGAGAAGTGACAAAATTGGGAAACCTGTTTGATAGACCAGTCAAACAGCAGTCTGACATAGTCATTCTCATAGAATAATATCTTACACATAATGTCTCAGCACCACCAACACCATGCCTGGATATGTCTTATCCAACTAGCACGACAGGGTATACTGTTGGAAGGAAAATGCTGTGGGAGTCTTCAACATTGTCTTCAGATCTTGTGAGGTCCCAGCGCATCAGAACAAACATGAGCAACGAAGCCTTCTGCTGATTGCACACAACACTCAAGTTGGGGCCTCACTAAGGTCCTGCATATCTGCAGCAAGATATCCTTACTCTGATATTTAAACTCTCTCACTATGAAGGCCAGCATCTCATAAGATTTCCTCACCGCCTGCTGTACTTGCATGCCAACCTTCAGTAATTATTCCACCATGACACCTCATCTTTTCCTAAACTGCCACAATTCAGATAATAATCTGCCTTCAAGCTTTTGGCACTAAAGTCAATTTATCCACATTATATTGAATTTGCCAAGTATTTGTCCACTCAGCCAATTTGTCCATGTTACCCTTCAGCCTCTTAGCAGTCTCCTCACAGCACACACTGCCATCCAGCTTAGTGTCATCTGCAAATTCAATTCCTTCATCTAATGTGAACAGCTGGGGTGTAGGATTGAACCCTACAACACCCCATTCATCACTGCCTGTCACCCTGAAAAGGACCTGTTTCTTCCAATTCTCTGCTTCTTGTCTGCCAACCAGTTCAATATCCCCATCAAAACATTACCTCTGATACAGTGAGTGTGGTGCTAGAAAAGCACAACAGGTCAGGCAGCATCTGAGGAGCAGGAGAATCAATGTTTCAGGCATAAGCTGATCATCAGGATTCTGTCATCATTTTCTAAATGCTTATTACATCCTTAATAATTGACTCCAGCATTTTCCCCACCACAGATGCCAGGTTAACTGGTCAATAATTCCCCATGCTCTCTCTCCCACCTATTTTAAGGAGTCAGGGTTCCTTAGCTTCCCTCCAGCCCATTGGAATTTTTCCACAGTTTACAGAATGCTGAGAAAATGATCACCAATACATCTGCTATTTCTATGGCCACTTACATGGATTACATCTCTTCTCCTCCACATCTCTTTTCATAAGGCATCCAGTGCAGCATCTACTGCAGATTGTTCTTCAAGCTAAATTCACTTACCTATCACTTTGATGACCTGCTTCAGCCAGACTGCACTGCAGATCAGCTTTAAGTAGTTCTATATTCCCAGGATTTTGTGAACCCTTTCCAAGAGTGCAGCTATTCAATAGCACAGTGACTGCTGTGAACATTCAAGCAATATGATGGTTGCATGCTACTTACATTGGTACTTACTCAGGGCATGCAATGGCCAATGGCATTATTGCAAGGCTATTATGCCAAAGAGCCAGTAATGTTGTGGGGACGCATGCCTGAATTCTACCATTGCAGATGGTGGAATTTGAATTAAATAAAAAAAATCTGCAACTAAGAATCTAATGATGACCATGAAACCATTGCCAAGTGCCAAAAACACATCTGGCTCACTAATGCCCTTTAGGGAAGGAAACTGCTATCCTTACCTAGTCTGACCTTTATGTGACTCCAGGTCTATAACAATGTGATTGACTCTTAACTAACCTCCAGGTAATTAATGATGGGCAATAAATGTTGACCTATCCAGCGATGCCCATATCCCCTGAACGAATAAAAATAAAATGACCAATGTATTTAGATGAGAGATGGAGAATTGCTTAAAATGTGAAGCTTTTTCAAGTCGTCTAACCCAATCAGGGTTAATAATCATGTTACTAAATACATTAAAACAGGATTTGTAATTACCATTAAAATAATCAAAGTGAGCACAAATATTAAATATTGACCGTTTGCTTAGAAAGAATGATAGAAACTTGATACTGAAAAAATGACACTTTCTTTATAACAGGAATTTCATTCATTGCGACAAATTCAATAGACTCATGCTGCAGATGAGTATCGACCATCTACAGAATTTCATGGTCCAGTTACAAAATGAATCACAACTTTTGTTTTCTAAAATTGGTGATTTGCTTCTCATTTTTCTACAGCTTTGGCATCTGCTACAATAATATCATGAATATTGACAAGGTACTGACAATTTACCTAATTCTCAATGTGTAAGCCCAGACCATTTCTTCAGTAAGCTATTCAACAATGAAAGCTGTAAGCAACAGGACAATGCCCACGCTTTTACAATATCCACAGAAATACAGTCTCCATCAGAGGTCATTGTCATTAACACATCGGTCCAAAAGCTAGTGCTTCTAAATAAACCTGTTGGACTATAACCTGGTGTCGTGTGATTTTTAACTTAAGTCCAACACTGGCATTTCAAAATCATGACAATTCAGATAATAATCTGCCTTCCTGTTTTTGACACCAAAGCAGATAAAATCTCATTTATCTGCATTAAATTGCACTTGCATTTGCACTCAGCCAGCTTGTCCAAGTCATTTTGCAGCCTTTTAGCATCCTCCTCTCAGCATATCCACCTCAGGTTATAACAAAAGGAGCTTTTGAATGATCCAATTATCCAGCTCCTAGGTTTTAACTTTCCTTGGAAACACTGATAACCCAATAGTAATAAGGACCGAGAATCCTGGTTGAGTTTTCTTTCCTCCAGTTGACATGCGTTGACTTTTTTTCTAATAAAAGTAGGAGCAGCTTTCTCAACTTTGAGCAAGAATTGAATTGAGGTGTTTAATTCCACACAATTTGGGACAATACATGCAGCATCTTTCTCTGGAGTTCTCCACACTGGGTATCAATATTACAGTGCAAGATAATAGGAAGCCCTAGGTTCCTACCAGAAATTGGAAGTGTGTCATTTTTGGCAGAATTCATGGAGGGTTTCTCTTCATAAACCCTAGTGAGTTTTCAATGCCCTATGACACAGATGGACAAGAGGTAACAGTCGCAGTATGTCAGTGCTGCTAGAGACCAAAGCCACCCACAGTGATCAACTTACTGACTTTAGATTGGAGTTGAGGAGCTTGAGTCTGAGCTGTAGACATTGTATTGCATTAGTCAGAGGAAAGATTACCTGGACACTTTGTTCCAAGAGGCAGGCAAACCGCTTAGGTTGGGCAATTCAAACTTATAATGAATTGGTATAGGACACTGGTTAGGCCACATCTGGACTATTGCACACAGTTCTGAGTACCACAATGTAGGAAGAATGTAAACAAACTGGAATGTGTGAATGAAGGCCAGTGTGCCAAAATTCTCCTTCACTGTCCTATCTACCTGTGTCTCCACTTTCAGAGAACTATGCACCTGAACTCTAAGATCATATATTTCTATGATGTCCCCCCCTCATTCTTCTAAATACAATCGATTCAGTCTTTCTTTATTTTATCAGTCCTACCATCCAGGCAATCAACCTGGTGAAAACTTCCCTGGACTTCCTCAACGAGAAGAATGTCCTTCCTCAGACTGGGACAGCAAAACTGCACACATATACAAGGTGTGGCCTTATCAAGGCCCTGTGTAACTGCAGCAAGATGTCCCTATTCTGTACTCAAATCCCCTCACTGTGAAGAACAGCAAGCTATTAGCTTTCCTCACTGCCTGCTACACCCGCATGCTCACCTTCTGACTATTCTATCATGGCACCCAGGTCTCATTGTACATCACCTTTTCCTAAATTGCCACAATTCAGATAATAATCTGCCTTCCTGTTTCCTTTCTTCCTGGTGGTGGAAACTGAATAAAGATTTGTGCACCATGTGTCTTTCACTGTTTCTCACACCTGCACACACACAACATGGGTGTTGGGGGAAAAGAAATAAGCAGTACCGTTTGTAGGGGCAAAAGAAAGAGAAAAAACAAAGAACAGGATGGTCAGACATCAAATAAAAAGAAAAGAAAGGAAAAAAAAAATCTGCCTTCCTGTTTTTGACACCAAAACAGATAACCTCATACTTATCCACATTAAATTGTATTTGTATGTGCACTCAGCCAGCTTGTCCAAGTTATGCTGCTCCTCCTCACAGCACACATTGCTATCCAGCTTAGTGTTGCCTGCAACACGTAGGATTAGATTTATTTACTTCAATTAATAATGTGTTCACATACTCACATCAAAATAATTGACAAACACTGAAAATCATTGACAAGGGTGAGGTGGTGGCATAGTGGCGTTAGACACTGAATGAGTAACTCAGACAATCAGACTAACACACTGAGAACATATGTTCAAAGATTCCCACAGCAGCCAGCGAAATTTCAACTCAATTACACTGAAGAAAATAGGGAATGGTAATCTTGTCTCAGCAGTGATAACTATAATGAATTATCGCTAAAAACCCATCTGGTTTACAATATCTTTTAGGGAAAGAAATCTGATCTGGCCCACAATCAATTCCAAACCACAGAAATGTGATTAACCTTTTACTGTCCTCTGAAATGGCCTAAGCAGACACTCAAATCAAGGACAATAAGGGATAGGTAATAAATGCCTTGACACCTACATCTCCTAAAATTAACAAACCTAGTTCAGTTGAATATCTTTCTCAATTTCAAATTAATTTTTCCATCCTCTTACTTGAATTTCTGTTTCAAATCCTTTATTGCCTACCTGTCTGTTCCGTGACCCTATTAATTAATCAGCAATCTTTCCTCATTGTTTCAATCCCTAAACAAAAAAAGGATTAGGACTTTCTAATTTAGCGAATGCAAGGTGTATTTGTTATGTTTCCAGACAGGCTAAAAGATTGCTTATCTGATGACACCTGTTGAAAACAAGTTCTACTTAGTATTTCTTCAAATCATTCATGGAATGCAGATGCTGGCCGCTGGACTAACATTAATTACCATCCTTAATTACCACTAAGGTGGCGATATTGAGCCACCTTCTTCAAGTGCTGCAGTCTCTGGGGTGTAGGGACAATAAGAGTGGTGTTACAGAAGAAGAGACAAGAAATTCCAGGAGTTTGATATACCATATCAGATGCTTTTAACAAAAGATTGTCAGACATCACGAATGCTGGATATTCTTTGCAGTTCAGCCAGCATTTGTGGAAGGAAAGAAAGTTAATGCTTGTGTTTCATCAGAGTTAGTAATTTGTCTTGACAGATACTGCTTGACCTGCTGAGTATTTCCAATGCATCTGTTTTTATTTTAGATTTCCAGGATCTGCAGCATTTATTTTTTGTCAAACTGCACTTCTGCTTAAAATAAAATTTACATTGAAAATATAATTAATATATTCACATCTTTTTGGTAGAAAAAGGGTGAATTCTTTGCTTAGGCTAGGTGGATCCAGATCAGCAAGTCTGAAATCATGGTCCCATTGCATTTATTGGAACTACTGCACAAGATTTTTCCGTCACTGCTTCAACAGAGTTGGTGAAATAATACGAAAACATAACTTAGAGCTTCCTATTTATTATTAGCACAGTGGTTAGCACTGCTGCCTCACAGCGCCAGAGACCCGGGTTCAATTCCCACCTGAGGCAGCTCTCTGTGTGGAGTTTGCACCGATTTCCTCCAAAAATGTGCAGGTTAGGTGAATTGGCCATGCTAAATTGCCCATAGTGTTAGGTGAAGGGGTAAATGTAGGGGAATGGGTCTGGGTGGGTTGCGCTTCGGCAGGTCGGTGTGGACTTGTTGGAGTGAAGGATCTGTTTCCACGTTGTAAGTATCCGAATCTAATCTATTAGATTTGTTTTTATTTTAAATCCTTCATTTTAATCAGTGTAAATGTAAAATGGAAGATTTTGTACAAGAAAAAATTCGAGTGGAGTAAAAAGGCCACAGGATTGGGACACAGGAGTGGGTCACCAACGTCACATAGCTGAATTAAGAGGCATGATGGTTGAATCTAACTTTACTCAGACTCTAACATTGCTAAACCTGGTGCTGACACAAGTACCTATAATAGAACATGATCCACTTTTCAATGCTAAAAGCTTCTTTCCTAACAGAACAGAAAAACTGACCAAAATAAACAGATTAAATAAAGTACCTTTAATTCACTTGAGACTTTTTCATGATGTATAACGGGAGAAAGCTCAAAATGTTAATCTGTGTAGGTGAGAAAAGCTAAAAGTTTACCAAAATAAATTCTGGAGGATCTCTTAAATGAGTTGAATTTCAAATGATTGATGTGAACTGTGAATTAAAAGGCACTCAGACTGCAATGGCAATGCATTGCAAAACTATTTTACTTGGCTAGGGATTGTGCGTTCCATTGCAAAGGCAAAATTGCAATGTAAACTACATTTAAAAGTGAAATTTCTCTACAATATTAGATGTGGAAAAGTGAATTTCCAAGTAACAGTGAAAAATAAGCCATTACAATCTTCTTTAAAACATGGAATCATAGAATCCCTACATTGCAGAAAGAGGCCAATTGGTTCATTGGAAGAGCATCTCACCCCCACTTATTCCTGTAATTCCGTATTTATCATGGTTAATCCATCTAGCTTGTACATCAGGTCAGGTGAATTGGCCATGTTAAATTGTCCATAGTGTTAGTCAGAGGGTTGGGGTGGTTTACTCTTTGGAGCATCGGTGTGGACTGGTTGGGCCGAAGGACCTGTTTCCACACTGCAGGGAATCTAATCTCATCCCTGGATGTTAATGGGTAATTCAGCATGGCCAATCCACTTAATCTACACACCTCTGGAATTAGGAGGAAACCACAGCACCTGGCAGAACCAAGAAGGTACAACTTCACAAAGACAGTCACCAAGGGTTGGAATCAAACCGCAGCTTTGTGAGTCAGCAGTACTATCCATTGAGCCGTTTGCTACCTAAAAGTGAGTCTTTAAAAAAAAAATCACATTAATATACTTTGGGAAGACTTCTGGAAAGATAATCTAAAACATGTTTGCTTGAAGGAAAGCATTAACACTGTTTGAAAGGATACTTGCTGCATTTGGGAGATTTAGTTTTATTTAGGAATAGTGTTCCCTAACAAATGACTCAAAACTTCTGAATAGCTTTTCAAAAACTCAGCCTTTAGCTCTATTCTGTACTCTCTCATTTCTGCACTTGCAGTGTGATTTGCTCAACTGGATTGTTAATAAACAGGCACAATTTTCTAGCAAGAGATGGAGGTGATATCATGATAATATCATTATCTCAAAAATCATTTAGTTGTGCACAGGGCATTGTTAGAGATCCTTAGCAGATGACAGTGCCTCATTAGCCTCAAATTTGTCACATGAACAAACGTTCAGAATTTTTTGATGAAAATTATTTTTTATTACACAATTTAAATTTCAATACAAAACTGTAGATACAATGACTTTTTTCAAAATAGTTTTGGTACTTTATGTTGTCTTTTAATTAATTCTTGTTTACTCTTTTGTGAAAATGCATCACTGCATGTATTGTCATGCTGACTATAGTTCTAACTCTCTCTAAAGAGTATACCAGGAACCAACTCTTCTATGTGGAGAGATCATGTGCCTCCTTAGGCAGTGGCCCTGGGTCTGCAACAATTGTTTGTTGGTTTGGCAGGTTTTTGGGTTTCACAGGCTTAGGTTTAGGTTTCTGTTCATCCTCATTCTCCCCATTCACACAGCTGAGACACAGAAGATCACGAACGCAGGATGAACTAAAACACAAAACAACGGAGAAGGGCAAAGGTAAAAGAAAATAAAAACAATACAAACAGGAAAATTAACACACATGTGAGCAACACAAAAGGGTTCAAGTGAGGAAAGGGAAATGAAACTTAACAAAATGAATAAAAACAAAGCTTAAATGCAAATAAAATTAATGTAACAAAATTGACATAAACTGGCTGAATGATTGCAGTTGAACATCATTTTAAAGGGATTAATGAGGCTTTTGTAGAATCCCTACAGTGTGGAAACATTTGGCCTATCAAGTCCACACCAACCCTCAGACAATCATTCCACCTAGACCTATCCCCATACCCCACATTTTTCATAGCTAATCCAACTAACCTGCATATCCCTGGATACTATAATCAATTTAGCATAGCCAATCCACCTAACCTGCACTGTAGAAGGAAACCAGTGCACCCTGAGGAAATCCAAGCAGACACAGTGAGAATGTGTAAATTCCACACAGATAGTCGCCCAAAGGTGTAATTGAACACAGGCCCCTCGTTCTATGAGGCAGCACAGCTAACCACTGAGCCACTGTGCCACCCTAATTTGAAAAGATAATCACATGCACAGAGATCTAGATAACTTCCAACAAAATGCTGCTCATATTAGCAGGTTTTGTTCAACCCCAAAATGAGAAATATATTGCAACATAAGAAATATTTGAGCCCAGGCTGAAAAAAATCATACAACTTGTTTGGAAAAAGAACACTAGGTGTACTTATCTGAAGGCATGGGGAGGGAAGCATGTTCTTACCTCACAGCAATCCAACACTAATGATTAACAGGTTTTAGGTTGTGAAATGTCTCTCTGTTGTCAATTGCAACAACCACTTGCATTTCAATAGCACCTTTTAGTGACTAAAATGTGCCAAGCTTTTCACAAGATTATTCTCAAACAAAAATGGACACTGAGCTGCAAAAGGATATGTTAGGGGTGTTTCCATACTAGAAGATTAGATGGAAATCTGGCCATTACATCTTTTGATGTTCTCAAGATGGAAGGCAGTGGCAAAGCAGTAGCGTCATTGGGTTACTATGGTATGGATTTGAATCCCACAATGGCAGATGGTAAAGTTTGAATTCAATAAAAATCTGGGATCTAAAGCTGGTCTAATAACTAATAGAGTATTGGGAAAGCAATAGTTAAAAGTTTTGCTGAAACAACGATGTATCATCAATTTTAAAATGTGTGTCTGAGTGCATATGCTGAAGCTGCAGGTGTGCCTTGGGCTGCTTCGTCTATTCAATGGAGCATTGGTAACTGCACTGCTTATTTATTTATGACTCGTGAAAAGTATGGGTTGAGAGATATGAGGGCTATAAACGGTACTGCTTTTATGATATACTGTACACAGAGGTCCATCAAGTGAGAGCTTGACTATTACTTTGATGTCGACTCTGGACCTCTCACCAGCTAAGCTAAAATAAAGAGGTTAGTGAAAGATTTGTGTGTTCTAGGAACTGTTTCAGTCAACATAGTGACCATTGTTAATGCCATGAAATATTAGTGGTTAGTAATGTCCTTTAGGAGAGAAAATGTACCATCATGACCGAGTCTGGACTGAAAAGAGAGTATGGCAGTCAACTGGAAGTAACTTGATATGAAGCAGCATAATTGGAAAGTGGTTAAATCAGGCAGTTGTATTGTTGGCGGTGGGTGTGTCTTCAAGCAGCTCTAATTAGAAAGCTTTTGGAGTAGGGTCAGGTGAGTATTTCTACTTGCTCAACTAATCAAATTGCTGCAGCCCAATAGGATAAACAAAATAAGGTAGAGAGTTCAAGATTGGATTGTAGTGGGTGTTACTGGAATGTGAAAGTTCCCTAGCTTAATCAGTATGAGCAGTCCCTGGTTTGTGAATGGGTTTTGCTCTGGAGTCAATTCGTAAGTTGATTGATATGCAAGTTTAAACATAATGCAGGACAATGAAAAGTAATAGTTTGTCAGTACTGGAAATGTTTGTATATCAGGTCTATAAAATTACACCCCTGTATTGGATCACATTTGGGAGGGGGATAACAGTGTGACTGTTTGCCAATGCTGTCAGGGGGTTTTAAGCTAGAATGGCAGGGAGATGGGAAGCTGAGCAGGGGCACAGTGAAGGAGGGGGGGGGGGTTTATCAAGGATAGAAATGAAATACAGAAAATTAAGAAGCAAAAGTAAAAACAGAAAAAGCAAGGGCAATAAACAATTAGGGCCATAGTGCAAAATAAGGTGATAAATAAGATTTAAAAGTACCAGCCTTATAATGCATGGAGCATTCACAGTAAGTAAGTGAACTAACAATGCAAACAGACACAAATAATTATGTAATTGTTGCAGTTACAGGGAACAAGGCTGAAGAGTGAACAAGGATGGGGACTGAACATTTAGGGATATTCAATATGTAGGAATGGCATACAAATATGAAAGGAATGTGGGGCGGTTTATCAGCAAAGGAAGAATTAATACAATAGAAAGGAAGGCTGAAAAACTATGGAGTCTGTAAGCATGAAGATAAGAAACCGCAAGGTGCAGAAAATGTTGGTGTGTGAAGTTGTCCAAAGGCAAGAGAAGGCCTTAATGGGAAATTACAGACTCACGCAACAAAGGTGATCATGAGTAACTTTAATCCACATATATACTGGACAATCAAATCAACAGTAATAAAGGAGTAAGATTTCTTGCAGTTTATATGACTTGGACTTTTAGAACAGTATGTTGAGCAGCTAACTAGAGAACAGTCTATTGTAGACTGAGTATTGTGCAATTAAAAAAAGATTAACTGAAGGGGAGGCAATGGCCCAATTGTATTTTGCTGGACTACTAGTTGGGAAACTCAGCTAATGATGCCATAGCAGATGGTAGAATTTGAAATCAAATAAAAAACTCTGGATTTAAGTATTTACTGATGACCATGAAATCATTGTTAATTGTCATAAAAACCCACATACTTCACTAATGTCCTTCAGGGAAGGAAATTAGATTAGATTAGATTACTTACAGTGTGGAAACAGGCTCTTCGGCCCAACAAGTCCACACTGACTCGCCGAAGCCCCTACATATACCCCTTACCTAACACTACGGGCAATTTAGCATGGCCAATTCACCTGACCCGCACATCTTTGGACTGTGGGAGGAAACCGGAGCACCCGGAGGAAACCCACGCAGACACGGGGAGGACGTGCAAACTCTACACAGTCAGTCGCCTGAGGCGGGAATTGAACCCAGGTCCCTGGCCCTGTGAGGCAGCAATGCTAACCACTGTGCCACCCTGTCATCCTTACATTGTTGTGTGCATGACTCCAAAGCCACAGCAATTCACTGCCTTCATTGCAAGAGGATTTGAGTTTAGAATTCGGAATGTCTTACTGCAGTTGTACAGGGCCTTGGTAAGTCAGACCTGGAGTATTAAGAATGGTATTGCTCTCCCTACTCCCTGCCAAAGATGGAGTACAATGAAGGTTCGCTAAGCTGATGCTAGAAGTGACAGGAGTATCCCATTACGAGGGATTAGTTTGACTGTGCCTGTATTCACTAGATCTTAAAAAGCTGAAGGGAGATCTGATTGAAATATACAAAATTCTAACAGGGATCAGACTGGATGCAGGAAAGATGTTTGCACTGTCTGGGGAGTCTAGAACCAAGGGTTTCAACCTCAGGATATAGGCAGATTGAGATGAGGAAAACTTTCTTCATTCAGGGGATAGTCAACCTGTTGAGACTGGGATACTGAGTGTATTCAAGAAAGGGATACATAATGGTTTTCTAAAATTAAAGGCATCAGCTATGATCATATTGAAAGACAGTGCAGGCTCAAAGGGCTGAATGGCCTACTTCTGCTCCAGGTTTCTATATGTCTACGTTACATATGACTCCAAACCCCCTACAATGTGGTTGACTCTTAATTGATCTCTGGGTAATTATGTATGGCCTCATATGAACAAATAAAACAAGAATACTCTGTACCTTTTAGCAACAGAAGTGAACAAGGAACACTACATTGGTTATTAATGTAGCAATAAAATCCACCAGTAGGCAAGCAAACATCAGACTTGGAGCCATGATCATCATTCATTCTTTGTTACATCTGAACACATGGCAACATGAAATGCAGCACAGTATCTGAGGCTATAGTGACTGCAGAACCACCCTCGTAAGGTGATACAATAGAATGCTCCCAGGGGAATACAGAAACAACAACTCCCATACTGTGTGCCATGACTCTAAGTGTCTCTGCAATGATGAGGAATGTATCAACAACATATTCATCCAGCTCTGCACAAACAAGTTGGAGGACTGAGGCTATTGCAGCCACTAAAGGTGACAGCTTCGGTCTCACAGTCACCCCTGTTGTCAGGGAAAATCCACCTCCATTCATTGTTATGGACCAGATCACACCCCCTCAAAATATTTCAAGAAGGTAGCCTATACCCTAACTTTTTTTTATTTTAAAGACAGATGTGAGGTGGATATTCCAGATGTGATGCAGCTGGTCAAACCACTTGGCTTTACACAAAACAGAATTTATTTAAACACTACAACTGAAACATGAACAAAAGAAAACAGAATTTAGAATAACAACTATATGAAAACTCAATGACTCAATACTGCAACTTAACTAAGGAGCTGCTCCAATTCCCACAACATCCCATAAAGACACCCTCTGGCAAAAGGTAAATTCAAACACAGGTTTTTATAGGCAGGAGAAATTTCAGAGAGAAACGTCAGGCAGAAATCATTTGCTGAAGCATGGAACCCCTTTTTGCATGCAGCAGTTTCTGTGACTACTACAACTAAACTAAACCAGAGAAAACCTGAACTGGGAGAACTGGCCATTTCCCTGCCATTGTTAAACTAGAGGTTTTCCAGACATTTTGTCACCCCTGCCTTTATGACTTGTCTTTAGCAAAAACAAGGACAAAACAAGTTAAAGTGACAACCTCATCATACCATGTCTTTAGTGTAAACCTTCACGATGAACACTGTCATTCACAAAAAGTAAACACAAGAAAAATAACATTGGCATTAATACACCACCTTTCACTGAATGTTTGGAAGTGCTTTACAGTGAAGAAAGTACTTTTGGAGTTTAGTCACTGATGCAATGTAGGATTTGCACTTGCAAATTTACACACAGCCAGGTCCCACAAACAGAAAGGTGAAAATGAGCAGCTAATTTATTATTATGATGTTAATGTCAGAATAAATCAATAATTAACCAGGGTTAACTTCCCTGATTCTCTTTAAAGCAGCATCATATTCATTTTGTCACCCAATGGATGGATGGGGCATGAGTATAATGTTGCATCCAACACTCCAGCAATAGTGCATTACTCCCTCGCACTTCACCTTGACTTTTGCATTCAATTCCTGGATTGAGACTCGCAAAAGCCAGAACATTCAGAGACTGAGACAGTTCCAGTCACTTCTTGCTCATAAAGATCGCTGGGATGTAAAGTTCTTTGTAGGTGATCCTACATGGTGTGTGGAGTGATGTCCAACCCCAGAGGGTTCAGTTGTTTGTCAATATGCAGCTATTTATTGCAATAAAAGAATGGATGATAGGTATAAACTGATGGACCAGTATGCAAAGCCAACATTACTTCAGATTGTCAACTGGGAGACCTCCAATAGGAGCACTGGTGAGAAGTAAAAAATAAAAGTTTTCCAAAACATTTTACTTTTGGAAGCTTTGTGAAAACAACACTTTTGTTTGTCATTTGTATAAATGATTTGGTTGAGAATATAGAAGGCCTGGTTAATAAGTTTGCATATGACACCAAAATTAATAGACAGTGAAGAAGGTTTTCTAAGAATACCAAGGAATCTGAATCAAATGGGTTGAAAAATGGCAGATGGAGTTGTGAGTGATAAATACGAGGTATTGCATTTTGATACAATAAATAAGGATAAGGCTTATACAATTAATGGTAGGGCCTTGAGATCTAGAGTGCAGGTACATAATTCTTTGCAGTTTGCATCACATATGCGCAGGGTGCTTAAAAAGCTATTTGGTACCCTTGCACAGTCCTTTGAGTATAGTAGTTCGGAAATCATGTTGAGATTGTATGGGACACTGGTGAGGCCTCTTTCGGAATATAGTGTTCAGTTCTGGTTGCCCAGTTATGGGAAGGAAATTATTAAGCTGGAGAGAGTCCAGAAAAGATTTACCAGGATGTTGCCAGGTATGGAAGGTTTGTTATAAAGCAAGGCTGGATGGGCTGGGACATTATTCACTAGAGCATAGGAGGTTGAGAGGACACTTTATAGAAGTTTATAAAATCATGCAAGATATAGGTAGAGGTAACGGTAGTTGGCTTTTCCCTAGAATGGGGTACTTCAAGACTAGGGGGCATGTTTAAGGAGAGATGAAAAAGATCATCTGCAAAACCAATGTAGTGTACAAAATCCCATGCAAGGACTGCACAAAACACTACATAGGACAAACAGGAAGACAGCTAACGATCCACATCCATGAACACTAACTAGCCACGAAATGACACGACCAGCTATCCTTAGTAGCCACACACGCAGATGACAAACAACATGAATTCGACTGGGACAACACTACTATTATAGGGCAAGCCAAACAGAACAGCCCAGGAATTTCTAGAGGCATGGCACTCATCCACAGATTCCATCAACAAACACATCGACCTGGACCCAATATACCCGCCTCTGCAGCGGACAGCTGGAACTGACAACCTGAAGCAGCAGAGACAAACCACTATAAATGCCAGAGGAAACATCACAGAAGCGCTTCACAGGAGGCTCCAAAGCACTGAGGATATCACCTAGATAGGGGACGAAATGTTTGCAACACAAATTCCCAGCTCGGCGAACAGAACCACAACAACAGATTTAAAAAAGACATGAGGAACAAATGTTTTACACAGAGAGTGGCTCTTCTGTGGAATGAATGTCCTGAGAAAGTGATGGATGTGGGTACAATTACAATATTTAAAAGACATTGAATAAGTACATGAATAGGAAAGGCTTGGACAGATATGGGCCTGGAGCAAGTAGGTGTAACTAGTTTAGTCTGGGATTGTGTTCAGTATGGACTGGTTGGACCAAAGGGTTTGTTGCTGTACCTTATGACTAATTGTGACTCAGGACTGAGAGTGTAACAACGAACAGATATTTGGAGTAACTATCCTCAAACAACAATTACATTATTGAAAAATGTGATAAACCTTTCTGAATGCCATTTTTGACATATTGTACACGCACACAGATTCTGTTGATATATTTCTGTACAAATGACTATTTAGTCTTCTCTGTCAGGTACATTATGCTTCTTAAGATATTTGTACCCGTTTTATTTGTCACTGCCTCCCAAATGGTTTTAGAATTCCCTTCAAAAAAGTTGATTTCTCTTTGGCACCAAACTCTCTTTTTATCTCAATATCCATTTTTTTTCAAATATATCAGTGTCCAAGCTCTGACAAATTCCATTCACTGAATAGTCCTGTGCTGGCAACTCATTAAGCGATGCCTCGATATTAAAACCTCAAGTATATTATCTGGCACTGGAATAAATTACTTTAAACTTAATATGGAATTGATTGTGTTATGGTATGCTTTATCCCAGAGGACTTTTAGTGAAAGCATTGCTTACTTATTGCACACTAAATCCAAAATAATTTATGGGAGATTGTCACACAAACATTCAACAAGTTACCCTTCAGACTGTATTTCCAAATTTATTTGTTCTGTCAGTAGGAAAATTGAAATACCTTGCAAAACTGCCTTGATACAAAGCTCCAATTATGCCTTTTTTAATACCCTGGCCAACTGTAGAGGGGATCTATAAAATGTTACCACCAGTGTTTTCTGACTTAGCTATTCCCTAATTTCATACATACAGATACCATTTCATGCTCATGTGTGATTGAAAATTAGAATGATAGAGATGGGGACAGAATGGGTGAGTATTGAGAGAAAATGGGAGTGACTGGGAGAGTTTGTGTTAGGCTGAGTGAGTGAGGGGGAAGTAGGTGCAGGGTTAGAGGGAGTGGATGGGACAGGGATTGAGGGGGAGGGTGTGGTGGGGGTGGTGCTGGGGAGAGAGTGTGTAGGAGGGAGGGAATGTATGAGCTAGATGCACTCTCAGCTTTCCTCTCCCTCCTCCAAAAACAACAATCCAAAGAGCAGGTTGGGAGAGGACAAAAAAAAAGGCTGAAAGGCAACTGCTTCTGATGCCCATTTTGCTATGAAGTGTGTGAAATTCAATTTGAGTCTGTGACAGATGACAGGAATACATGGTTTGTGTTAAATAAACCTAATTTTGCGAAATACCCCGATCCCAAGCCTTTTTCTTGTGATCAGAACTTGGACAAGCCTATCTTTTCCTGGCTCTGCTTTGTAATGAAAATATCAAAAGATCTATTTGGGTCAAACATTCCTTGGTAATTTTTCATAACCATTTATATTAATTAGTCTTGTACCTAAATTATCAATTTACTGCTTTGAATTTATTTAAGCTCACAATTATTATTGTGCCTAACCTTATATTTCTGTAACCTGCTGAGTGAGATAAAATGGACAAGTCTACTGCATTATGACCTAAAGCATCTAGAGAGACTGGGAATGACTAAACAGAGGGCATTGCTTTGAAGGAACTATGGGAGGTATCAGGAAAGAGGCAGCTGAGCTTTACCTCAAGTCACCAGAAGCTGAATGTCGTCTCCTTCTCAGATCTTCTGTTCCTGGCTTCCTTTCAGTATGCCCCGTCTCTCTCTTTCCCTCTTCTACTAACACCCACGATATCCTCCTCTTTTTTTTATTTGCCACATCCCTGCTGTTTTCTAAGGATTTCGACCTTCTTCACAATCACAGCATGCAAAATAAAATCAAAACAACTTAAATGGAACCTAACTAATTAAGCAAAATGTGACAAACAACTCACTTCACTGGTTGATTGTAAAACAACTTCTTCTACTTACCCATTATAAATTGTACATTGCTCTAACTTTATTCGCAAAACTCAGAGAAAAGCTAATACGTTTAAACACAGCTTAATGCCCGTGACTCATAATGCAAAATCAAGGAAATATTTGAATTGGACTCCTATACATCAACATGTAATGAAAAGAAAACTTTCAACTATTGGCACAATATTGAACTGCTGCTGAACAATGGAGTATAATATTGTTCAGATCAACAACCTCTAGCAAACCCAGCAGCAATATTACATAAGTGAGACGTAATATCATGGTGTATGAAATATAAAGCTGCAGAAACTTTATTATACATTATCTAAAGGTGAAACTCACCTGATTTTCCGACTGCCCCTTGGCCGCTCTGACTGTACAGACATGTAGCTTGTGCTGCTGAGGCGTGAGGCACTGCTGGTTCGGGAAATGGCTGAGACGTCACTGGCATCACTGTCTGATGATTTGATTGAAATATTATCAATGCTTCTGTTCTGATCCTTGTACAGTAGATGCTAGCAGAGAGGAAAGTAGTAAATCCTCATAAATCTTAATATCTGTTCTGGCAGAATGTACAAACGTCATACCCACTGCACTAACAAAAAAGTAATTTAAAGACTTCAGTAGTTATGTGATGTGTACATAGGCCATGCATTCGAATGATTTGCTGCTCAAATCCATGTGTACTTCCACTCGTTTGTAACAGGCAGTATACAGACCATATTCAATCAACTCATACTTGCAAAACTGCAAACAAAACCTCTACTGTCAGATTTGGTTTTGAAGAAAAGTCACTGAAGAATAGGTGAAAATGAGGACTGCAGATGCTGGAGATTAGAGTCAAGATTACAGTGGTGCTGCAAATGCACAGCAGATCAGGCAGCATCCAATGAGTAAAAAAATCAACGTCTTGAGCAGGAGCCCTCCATCAGGTTTCCGAAACATCGATTTTCCTGCTCCTCGGATGCTGCCTGACCTGCTGTGCATTTCCAGTCACTGAAGAATCCAGAGTTGCTAATAAATATGGTAATATGCTCAAGTGGCACACAGTCACACCCAGGTTTTCTGCAAACTAAAGGAATGTGCTCAAGCCTTATGTCATTTTAAGTTACCCAGGAACTTAGGGCATCTATCCTAGTTTCTTGTCCTAATTCCTTGGCAATACCTTGGGCAATTACAGTGCACTTACCAACAAAAAGCTGAGTTATCTTCTTTGATTATAAATTGCTGTGATGGTTTAAAATGGCATTCTTGCATTTGTCCCGATGAGTGAAAGATGAAAAGTGTTAATGTCATGTCTCTCTTTTCAGCAGCATTTAACATTGTTTTTTCTTCCCCCTATATTTTAGACAATTTGAAGAATTGTTCCTCGCTTGTTATCTATAATCATTTATTCCTCAAATGGAGTGCTTAATTTTTTTGACCAATGGTCAGTATTTCACATTACAAACAAATGAGAATCTTCAAAAAGGCTCATTTTGTGGTTCCGTTGTATCTACTATTGCTGAACTACAGCAGGATCAGTGGATACATTTTTGGCAAAACACTCTGGTTGATCTCTTCAAAAGATGTAAAAAACATTTAGGCAAACAATAAGATAAAACCAATCATGTATCATATTTGAGTTTTGGAAGGAATTCCACAAATTGCTCTTATATGTAGACTTTATTGAGGCTCTAAATATGAAGGTAATCTTTTTTGTTCCAAGGACACCAATTTTAAAAGCTTTTAAGCAAATTGACTACTACATCCCAACATAGATGGTTGTGATACTTTGAAATCAGATTACATATGGAGCTAAATTGACACTGATTAGTTTTTTTTGTTTGATAACCTATTTTTAGTTAAATTATTCACATGCACCAAATTATCATAGTTTACTAAATTTGGAAATACTTTCAAAGCAAAAATTTGTTTCTGGTGCTGATTCTAGTGTCTAATTGAACTGAGTCACGGGCAATCTTGCAACTGGTGCTATGAAAATGAATTTCAGCAGAAACTCAGCTGGGTCCCATCACAGAGTTGTCCTTTTATTTACTAGTGCATAGTACACTGGCTGTGGCCAGCCAGCTCTGTCAGTGTTCAACTGAGGAAATTGTAATTTCTTGGTTACATTGGTCAGCTAAAGGTTTTCCCAATTGGCCCAGGTTAAAAACCCCAAATCAAGAACCTCAGTTAACAAGATCAACATGATCCTAATCACTAAAAATCTGAAACAAAAACAAATTGCTGGAGAAACTCAGCAGGTCTGATAGCATCGGTCAAGAGTTACCATTTTGCATCAAGTGACCCTTCTTCAGAACTGATAATAGCTAGGAAAAGGTTTACATTACATTAGACATGTAGAGGGGAGTGGGGTGGAACGAGTAAGTGAGATGTGGAATCAGATCCCAGAGGGAGAGAAGAGGGAAATGCATTTTATTTTCATGTAGGGATGCCTGCAGCCTTCAAGACTGGATAGAGTTTAATAACTTTAAGGCCAGAACACGTTCGTTACTTTAAACACCCCCACATCCTAGATGCTTTCATCACACAAGCTGCTTTAATCATAACCAACCAATTTTCATCAACTTATGGTCCCCATTATCAGCTTTTCTTTCTCCCTGGCTTACCATTATCCATCCCTTTGTCGGTCTAACTGTATTTCTTTCCTCCTAGACCCGGTCTCAATTTATTACTTACTCCTTTGCACCCCACCACTCTCTTCCTTCAAACACATTCCCTGTCTTCAGCATATACCAACTTTTGCTCGCTACTCCCAGTTCCAAAGAAAGGTCACTGGATCCATAATGTTAACTCTGCTTCCTCGGCATAGAAACTGCCAAACCCGCTGAGTTTCTCTAGCAAGTTGTTTTTATGCAAGAATACATTGAATTGGAGCAGTCATGTGACTCATCGAACCTTTTTTTGCCATTCAATAAAATAATAGCAGATATGACTGTGACATTAATTCTACTTCTGTGACCATGTGCCCCCTAATCTCAATCCCCACGTTAATCAAAAATTTGTTTAAAATAACCTTGAATTCATTCAATGGCACACTTGCTGTGCTCTTTATAACACAGAACACCAAAAACTCTCTCTTAAAAAGAAAATTATTTTCATCTCTGTCTAAAGTGTGAAGCACTTTATTGTTAAAAATGCTGCTTAGTTCGAGATTCCCTCTAAGAGGGAATATCTTGTCAACATTTAACTAGTCAAGCCTCTTCAGATTTTTTTGTTTTGTGATGATGATATAGAAAATGGCCAACTGATGTTTGAAATTGATTAGCCAATTTAATACTAATGACTTTCACGGAGACAATAATTTAAAATGGAATATAAACACTGACTTAAAATGGCCACATGTTGTATTTCCCTCTCATAAATTGGCCAAGTTTAATAAAACTAACATAGATTATGCAAAAGCCAGTCTGAGTTTTTACTTAAGGGCATTGAGACCAATCAACAATCCCACACCCCACCCAATATGAGGTGTTAAGAGACCATTATCTCCCATTTGCTTTACACCTTCAGGAGAATCTTCACATGTTGGAATAGAATAATGCCTACAATTATTAAGCCTGAAAACAATTTCTGCATACATGAAAGATATATGTAACATATATAGGTCAGAAGTTTACAGGTCAGAGCAAGGATAATAGATTTTAGACTGTAGAATGAATACAACGTACAGAAGGTTCTCTGTCTTTTAAGAAGAAAACCCGGTGACAACACTGACTTTAAGAAAATAGCAGGAAACTGAGGAGTTTAAAATAATTGCAATATTACCTAATGTTGACAGGTGATGAAATCAACTAACTAATCATGGTCTCAGATTAAAACTTAATGCCTTAAGAACATCCAAAGATCTGCTTTTAATTTTTTTTGACTAAACACTATCTCCTTTTAAGTGCACTTTAAAGTGCATTCATTTATTTGTATGTGTCGGAAGGCATGTGATACAATGGACTTGTGGGGAAGGTTATAGAGTTATAGAGATGTACAGCATGGAAACAGATCCTTCGGATCAACTTGTCCATGCTTACCAGATATCCTAGTCCCATTTGCCAGCACTTGGCCCATATCTCTCTAAACCCTTCCTATTCATATACCCATCCAGATGTCTTTTAAATGTTGTAATTGTACCACTTTATTTCATTACTTTGCATTTATTGTATTTACTTGTCAATAATTTATAAATAAAGTATGTCTTTGAAAATAAAAATATTAACAATAATAAATCATACGTTAGATTTCCATCAGAAATAAACAGTCTTTCAAGTTACTGCAGGTAATATTAATAATAAAACATCTCTCAGATTACCATCAGTAGTATAAACTGTCTCTCAGATTACTGTCAGCAATAAACCATCTCTCAGATTACCATCAGTAATAAACCATCTCTCAGATTACCATCAGTAATAAGTAATCTAAGGGATAGTTCTCAGCAATAAACTGTCTCTTAGATTACTATCAGTAATATCGGTTATAAACTGTCTCTCAGAATACTATCAGTAATAAACCATTTTTCAGATTACAGTCAGTAATACCAGTCATAAACTGTCTCTCATATTACAATCAGTAATATTAGTCATAAACCACCCTCAGACTACTGTCAGTAATAATAATAATAAATTTTTAGATTACCGTCAGTAAAAGCTCTCAGATTGCTGTCAGTAATAAACCATCTCTCAGACTACTGTCAAAAATAAACTCTCTCTCAGGCTACCGTCAGTAATATCAGTAATAAACCGTCTCTGCCACTTATGATTCCTGGTGATGTAGGAATAAAAACAGTCAGGAGCAACATGATACAAAATTGGATGAGTAACAGGAAACAGAAAGTAATAGTCACTGGTTAGTTCTTGGGCTGGAAGAAGTCTTGTAATGGAAGTTCCCAGGTATTGGAACCCTTGCTTTTCCTAATAAATATTAATGATCTTTATTTTGTTGTACAGGGGACAATTTCAAAGTTTGCAGATGATGTGGACATGGAAGAAGTATGAACTGTGAAGAGAACTATGGAACTCTAAAAGGACATTGACATGTTAATGGAGTGACCAGACAGATGGCAGATGTGGTTCAAAGCAGAGAAGTGACAAGTAATGCACTTTGGTTGGAAGAACATTGAAAAGCAACAATAAATAATGTTCCAAAATAATGCACAATTCTAACAGGGGACAGGAGTTATCTATGTGTACAAATCTTTGTAAGTGGAAGGACAGGTGGAGAGACTAGTAAATAAAGTGCCCTCTTCTTTATTAATAGGGGCATATAGTGTACAAAAACAAGGAAGTGATGTTGAACTCAAAGAAGGTATAGTTAAAGCTACACTATTGAGTAAAGTTCTAGGGCATGACCACACTATCAGAAGGACTTGAATGCATTGGAAATAATGTTGAAACAATTTATAAGAATAATTCAGGAATGAGGAACTTCAGTTTTGAGGATAAATTGAAGACACTGGAGCTGATCTCCTTGAAGAGAAAACGCCAAAGGGAAGATCTGATAGAATTTTTCAAAATCATGCAGGGACTGGATAAAGTCAAGAGGGTGAAGCTATTACCACTCATAAAAGGATCAAGAATGAGACAATTCTGTTTGAAAGTGATTTGCAACAGTAATAGATGCAAAGTGAAAAAAAACATTTTTTTACACAGTGTAATGGTCTACACAGTCCACCCTAAGGTATGGAATGCACTGCCTGGAAATGTGATGGAGACAGGTTCAATTGAGATGTTCAAGAGGGCA
Organism: Hemiscyllium ocellatum; assembly: GCF_020745735.1. NCBI lineage: Eukaryota > Metazoa > Chordata > Chondrichthyes > Orectolobiformes > Hemiscylliidae > Hemiscyllium > Hemiscyllium ocellatum. Next base: position 90,761,572 of record NC_083403.1, read on the forward strand.
TTGGATGAATATTTAGAGAGAAATAGTCTACAAGGATATGGGGAAAAAGGCAGGAAAATGGCTCTAAGTCATGACATTCATTTGAACAGCTTGCTAGAAGGTTGGCAAAATGGGAGCCAGTTCAGTCATTTGTACCAGTTATATCAGTTTCAATAGGATCACCTCTAATTCTTTTAAACTCTATTTAATGTCTCCAAGTAATCCTCTCTGCATTGCTTCCCCTATAAAGAGGCTCACTGGCCAGAAATGTGTTGGAGCAGGATAGATTGGAGTTGTGCATTGCGACTGTGCAGAAATCTAATTCCATGGGAATTTTCTGGGATTCAGAAATTTCCAATTGATAAATCTCCTGCATCTTGAAGTTTCAAAAATTTCTGAGGGCTCGGGTTAACAAGTTAGACTAGCTTAAGTCTAACTTCCGCACCATCTTCCACCCTACCAATCTGACTCGATTACACCCCTTCTAGTCTCTATCTCACTTTTCTGCTATGATCTGTTGACCCTCTCACATCATCAGACCCGACAAGCCCCTGACATGAAATGGCATTTCCAATACACCCCCTGCCCCCCCAGATTTCCCCCACTGGTGTGAATTCTACCCCGCCTCCTCCCCCAGATACAGCACCCACCTCCTTCCTGATTCTTCAGTCACTGTGATGTACTAAAATAAATCAGCAAGGGTATGGGATTCAGGAATTAACATCAGAGAGGAGTAGCAGGGTGCAAAAAAATACTAGGAGAGCCCAGGATAGCTAGCATTAGAATAGAGTTATTCAGCATAGAATCAGACTCTTCAGTCCAACTTGTCTATGCACAACAGATATGCTGAATTGATCTAGTCCCATTTTCCAGCATTTGGCCCATAATGCTCTAAACCTTTCCTATTCATATAAACTTCCAGAAGCCTTTTAATGTTGTAATTGTAGCCGCTTCCACAACCTCCTTTGAACACACCCATATATCCAAACACCATCCTCTACGAGAAATGTTGTCCCTCAAGTCCCTTTTAAATCTTTCCCCTCTCAATGTAAACCTATGTCCTCTAGTTTTAGACTCCCCTACCTTGGGTAAAAGATTTTAGTTATTCACCCTAACCATGCCCCTCATGGTTTTATAAATCTCAATAAGATCAGCACTCAGCCTCCAATGCTCCAGGGAAAAGTGCCCCAATTTTCAGCCTCTCCCCATAGCTCAAACTCACCAATCCAAGCAACATCCTTGCAAATCTTATCTGAACCCTTTCAAGTTTACCAACATCTTTCCTACAGCAGGGAGAGCAGAATTAAACACAGTATTCTAGGAGTGGCCTCTGCAGTACCTGTATAGCTGCAACATGACATCCCAACTCCCATACTCAATGCATTCACCAATGAAAGCAAGTCCATCAAATGCTTTCTTAGTTAATGAGTGTCAATTAAACAATTTACTTACCCAAGTTAGGAGGCGGAGTTGGAGAAATTTAAGTTTTTAAAATCACAGTTATTGTGCATTTCTGTGAATGCATGGAGAATAACAAGTAATTTTGGTGAGTTACATGCATAGATTTCCATGTGGGATTATGGTGCTCTGGCAATAAGAGACCTGGTTCAAGAAAATGTAGGACTGTGTGTTGACTATTCCTGGATAGAAGTTGTTCAGATAAGGAACAGTGATGGTTAAGAAGAACAGTGCAATAGCTAGAGAAATGCCCCTCTGTCCTTCACACAACCACTATCTGAGGGGTTGGTATTGGGACTCTTATTTTATCTTATATAAATTGATTATCTAGACATTAGTGTGCAGGAAAAGATTTCAATCTTTACAGATTATCCAAAACTTGAAAAGGACTGTGTACAATTCCAAAAGGACATTGACAAGTAGGTGAAGTGCATAGATAGGTTGCAGATAAAGTTTAATGCAACGAAATGTGAGAGGGAAAGCACATCATAATACACAGCATAAAAAAAAGGTTACCATCTTGAAGAATGTGCAGTAGCAAAGGGAATTGAATGTATATGATGGACTGATGGATCATGATGTAAATAAAGCACGTGTGCTGAGCTTTACTAGTGGAACCCTGAAATACATCAGCAAGGAGATGATGTTGAACTGGAAAAGACACTTCATGGACCTCTGTTGGAGAATTGTGTACAGTTTTCAAAGCCACTTTATATGAAAGCTGTGAATGCACTGGGGAGAGTGCAGAAATAGTTTAGAAGGATGGTTCCAGGAATGAGAAACTTTAGTTATGAGGACTGATTGAAGAAAGGGGATTGTTCTCCTTGGAGACAGTAGTCTGAGAATAGATCTGATAGAGAGCTTTACAAAATCATGAGCAGGCTGGATAAAGTAGATAAAAAGAAAGTATTCCAGCTCATAAAAGGAACAACAAAAATAAGGCATTGCTTTAAAGCATTTGGTAAATGAATCAAGGGTGACATGAAGAAAAGCTTTTTCACTTAATGAGCAATTAGGATATGGAATGCATTTCCTGGAATGTGATAGAAACAGATACAACTGAGGCATTCAACAGGGCATTTAGAACTATAGGGTTAGACAGCATGGAAACTGACCCTTTGGTCCAACTTATCGATGCCTACTTATCCTAAACTGATTTAGTCCAATTTGCCTACTTTTGGCCCATATGCCTTTAAACCCTTCCTATTCATGTACCCATTCAGATGCCTTTTAAGTGTTGTAATCATACTTGCTTCCACTACTTCCTCTGGCACTCATTCCACATACGTACCTCAGGTCCCTACTAAATTTTTCTCCTCTCATCATAAACCTCCATCCTCTAGTTTTGGACTCCCCTACTGTGGGAAAAATATCTAGGATATTCACCTTATCTATACCCCTTATGATTTTATGAACCTCTATAAGGTCACCCTGCAGTCTCTGATGCTCCAGAGAAATTAGACCCAGCTTATTCAGCCTCTCAGTATAGTTCAAACCTTCTAATCTCAGCAACATCTTTGTAAATCTTCTCTGAACCCTTTCAAGTTAAACAATGTCTTTCCGAGAGCAGGGAGACCAGAATGGAGTGAAGTATTCTAAAAGTGGCCTAACCAACATCCTACAACATGGCATCCCTACTCCTATACTCAGTGCAGAGACAAATGAAGATTTTGAGACTTGTTGTTGGTGTTCAGTACAACTGCCCCAGAGAGAGGGTGGTGGGGGGCAGTGTTGGATGGGGTTTGGGGCAGGGGGTGGTTTTGGAGGCAGGAGGTGGTGTTGCACAGGGTTGGAGTGGGCGGGTAGTTTTGGAGGTAGGAGGTGGTGTTGCACAGGGTTGGAGATGGGGGGAATGGTGTTCGGGGTGGAGGGGCAGTGTTGGGACAGGGGAAGATGTTGCACGAATTTGGGGATGGTGGGGAGGTGTTGCACAGAGTTGGGGTCAGGGGTGGGGTTGGACAGGGTTTGGGGCAGGGGGTGGTGTTGGACGGAATTGGGGTTGGGGGGGCAGGGCCTCATGCACTGTGTCCTGCTGCAGTCTCCTGAATGAGGGGCAGACTTTTAAAACTCTGAGCCAATAATTGATTATCCGAATGAAATAGTGCCTGCCCATCACATTCGGATAATTGAGGCTCCCCTGTATTTGAAGTTGAAAACTAACTTGTCAGTTTTTTTTGTAATTGTCATGATCTCCTCGAAGGACGGTTTTAAAACTGCGCTGTAGATTTGATACATTTTGTGCACTAACGAACATTTGTTAATGAACAGTAATTTTCCATTAAATCTAAACTGTTATGTCTTAAATTCAAACAAGTGGCGGTCATGTCTGACAAATCTGTTTGAATTCTTTCAGGAAGTAACGAGCATTTTAGACCAAGGAGAGCCAATGGATGTTATCTACCTGGACTTCAAGATGGCCTTCGACAAGGTGCCGTACAGGAGGCTACAGAGTAAGATAAGGGTCCATGGTATTAGAGGCAAGGTGCTAGCATGAATAGAAGCTTGGCTGTCTGGTGGAAAGCAGAGAGTAGGGATAAAATGATTCTTCTCAGGATGGCAGCCAGTGACATGTGGTGTAGCATAAGGCTCATTGTTAGGACCACAACTTTTCACATTATACATTAACGATCTAGATGAAGGAATTGAGGGCATTCTGGCTAGGTTTTCAGACGATACAAAGATTGGTAGAGGGACCAATTGAGGTGGCAATGAGGCTGCAAAAGGATTTGGACTGGTTAGGAGAGTGGCCAAAAAAGTGGCAGATGGGAAAGTGTGAGGTCTTGCACTTTAGCAGGAAGAATAGAGGCAAAGACTATTTTCTAAATTGAGAGGAAATTCATAAGTCTGAAGGGCAATGAGACTTGGGAGATCTAATCCAGGACTCTCTTAAGATAAACTTGCAGATTGAGTCAGTAGTTAGAGAGGCAACTGCAATGATGGCATTTATTTTGAGAGGACTCCTGGGGCTCGAAAAGGCACTGGTCAGGCTACATTTGGAGGATTGTGCACAGTTTTGTGCCCCAAAGCTCAGGAAGATATACTGGCCCTGGAGTGTGTTCGAAGACATTCACGAGAACCATCACAGAAAGGAGAAGCTTCATTCATGAGGAATGTTTGAGGACTCTGGGTCTATACTTGATGAGGTTTAGAGGGATGAGGGGGCATCTAATTGAAACATACAGAATACTGAATGGCCTGAACTGAGTAGATGTTGGAAAGATATTTCCAATAGTAGAGAGACTAAGATCCGAGGGCACAGCCTTACAGTAAAGGGAATACATTTTAGAAGGGAGGTAAGGAGAAACTTCTTCAATCAGAGAGTGGTGAATCTATGGAATTCATTGCCACAGAAGGCTGTGGAGGCCAGTTCATTGAGTATAATTAAGACTGAGATAGATAGGTTCCTGAGTATCAAGGGGATCACGGGATACGGGAAGAAAGTGGGAGAATGGAGTTGAGAAACTTATCAGCTATGATTGAATGGTAGACCAGACTCAATGGCTGAATGGCCTAACTTCTGATCCGATGTCTATGGCCTTAAATTTAAACTTTTAGCAAGAGAATTTTCTCAATACATCATACTCCCAAACCCTCTGTTTAAGCTGAATTGCTGATGCCACAAAGATGATTAACTGTATCCCAAATGATAATCCCAGCATTTCCATGAAAACTGTTTCAGCAATATTGCTCACATATAGATAGACATCTATCCCACTTTTTAAAAAAAACCTTTGTGAAAGAAGATGAGAAGTGAAGCTTTAGATATGAAATGGGAAGATGGTGCTGATTAGCTGGGCCATCATTACCATGGAGATGCAGCAGAAACAGTTAACTGTCAATCTTAATTTTCAGACCAGATAGGTAGACTCTGATCGGTTTGGGTGTCGCCATGAGGATGGAGCAGAATTAGGGTGTCTCCATGATGCCTTTTTAATTAAAATGTCTCTACAAATTCATGTTGCCTACATAAACCAAGATCCTGTGTAATTACACATGCATAAAGTAGCTCATGCATAAATGCATCCCACTGTAATCCCAGCTGATTTTCAGTTTAACTTGTAACATAGTTCAAATTATTTAATAAATGATATCCAAAGCAGAATTACTTCTAATGAGGCTTACAAGCATGGGCTGGTTAAGCACAGGCAGCATGCTGCCAGCAGAGATTGGTCAAATGGACATGCTAGTTGTCCACTAGTTGTCAGGATGTTGGGCCTACATATCTGGTAGCTCACCAGTACCAAAAACCCATTTCATGTTAATCACTTGTGAATCACTTGTTAGACTTGTGTAAAAGTGGTAACCTGTCTCGTCATGAATATGACAATTTGTTGTTATGGCTCACTACACCCACCATGAATGGGTTACCCTAGACGTCCAAAAAATTATGTCCCCTTTATGTTCTATGACATCCAGGACTGACTTTGCACAGCGTGAATTGGCCAAATTGCTGTGCGAATCTGTTCTAATCATGTCTACATCAGTTTTCCATCTGCAGTGAAGGATTCCTTCATGTTCATTAAAAGCTACATATTCAGAGCCAGCTTATTTATAGTGTACCATTCAAAGAAGTCATTGAAATCTAAATGTATCACCTGTGTCTGATTAGGTGTTCATCAAACTCATGAACACAGCAACTTGTGCAGTTGACTTCACTTTCAATAACACTGCGTTTGTGCAAACAGATGGTGTTACCATGGGATATTTTCTAGGTCAAACTCTTGCTAATGCCTTTGATGAGAACCATACATAAGACATCTTCAATGGCATGATCACCAGTCTCTGTCCTCTTGCATTTTTCCAACAAATAGATGAAATATTTGTGATATTTGAATCTTTATTAAAGAATGTCTTTATATAGCTCTATGATCCCCATTCTGGGTTCAAATTTACCACTCAAATGGAATACCTTTCCATGACATATTCACTGAGAAATAGTCCAAATTACTTCTCAACTCCTAGTTACTGAAAGCCCCTACATTTACTGGTCAGCACACATGCTAGAAATCCTAAGTCCCACAAGATCAATCTTAGCAACTTCATGAATATAATCCTCACCATAGGCTTCATGATGAGATAGGCCCTATCAAAACTATTCCTTGTTTTAACAGATACCCTGAACAAATCATCCCTTGCTGTCCATCATATAAATGCATGATGGACAGCAAAGTGGTCTATATCTACCACTTTGGCTCTGAGCGATGTCTTGTCTACTTCATCATCTGGAATGGGGATGGTGTCCCAAACACTAAGCAACAGGTTAAACTAGCCATTTCATTATATCATTATCCAATAAATCAATGAGTGGTTTTCTCTACTTAGAGGATGTTGCTCACCCACTGTTGGGTACTACCAAGGGTGGTGGATAAGATAATAGTTAAGCATTAATCTTCTGAGGATTTCAATTGGTGGTGAGCAGGAAGGGTGTCCACAGACCTCCCACAATGAAATTCATCTGGTGAAGGTGGGAAGGTATCAGGGACTTCACCCACTACGCTCCAGTCTGATGGATACTCAGTGTCCCACAGCCTCTGTGCCCTGATACATCTGCATCCTTGGCCATACTTAATAATGGTGAAGGGTTGTCTCAGTCTGTCACATCACAGCTTCCTCTTTCAGTAAGAAATTATCCAAAACAAATAGACGAATGGAAACAAAACTAGGAAATCATGAAACAATCCTTGTTCTATCAAACACATAACATTCAGTGCATGAACTGGTGTTATGTAAAAAAGAGTTCGTAGGTTTCAGAGACTAAATGACCAACTCATTTTATTCAGTGCTGACTAATTCTGTGATACTACAAAACTGAAACATTGTTGAAAGGAAACACAGGATGGAAACATTTTGCTTTGCACTTGTCAGGTGAAGGATGCAAGTCCATTTCTGTCTGATAGCGGTAACACGAAAAGCTTTGACCTTGTGCCTCCTTTTCATAATGTTGAACTCCTTCAGTACTGTATTCTCAGTCAGAATGTCATTGCACTATTGCAGAAAAAGGAGTCTTTTGACCTATTCGGCCCAAGTCTGTTCTCTGTCAAACTCTCCAATCAGTTTAAAACCATTTGATCTTCATAGCCTGCATGCTATTTCCTTCAAGGTCTCATCCAATTTTTGTTTTAAACATCATGCGTCATTTCTACCTGCCCTACTCTTGGAAGCAAAAAGTCCAGGACACTACCTACTACCATCTAAAAATGTTCACTGCAGTTCTCTCATTAAATCTGTGTCACTTAATCCTTGAATCATGAGTTAACATGAACAATTTTTCCTTATCTGTCTTATTGAAATTCTGTCCTCATTTATTTTTAGCAAATCTTCCCTTAATTTGTGCCCAAAACAATCCCAGCTTCTCAAATTTGGCCTCGAGTTAAAATTCTTCATCCCTGGACATTCTGGTTGGAACAAAGGAACAGGAGTAGGCTATGCTCCCCATCGAGCACATACCACCATTCAGTACTATCATAGTTGGTTGAATACTGGCCTTTTATTCACCCCATCACCATAACCATTGACAGTTTTTCTGATTATCAATCTCTACCTTAAAGATATTCAAAGGCTGAGATCTTTATTGGAGATCCAATATTCCAAGCATCCACAAACCTCTGAGTAAAAAATATTTTCCTCATCTCTAACCTAAATGGTATCCTACCTAATTTTTAAATTGTGTTTCCTGATTTCCCCAAACAGGGTAAAATATTATCTGCATCTACATTATCTACTCCTTTAAGTATTTTCAGGATCTAAGTTTCAATGAGATCACTTCATTCTTCAAAGGATACATGTTCAGTTTGTCCAATTTCTCTTCACAGAACAATCCCACTATCCCAGGAAGAAATCTGGTGAATCCTTGTTAGCTAGATGGATAGAGAACTGGTTGGGTAACAGGAGACGGAGAGTAGTAGTGGAAGGTAGCTTCTCAAAATGGAGACCTGTGACCAGTGGTGTTCCACAGGGATCCGTGCTGGGACCACTGTTGCTTGTGATATACATAAATGATTTGGAGGAAGGTGTAGGTTGCCTCATTAGCATGTTTGCAGGTGACACTAAGATTGGTGGAGCAGGAGATAATGAAGGGGACTGTCAGAGCGTACAGCAGAATATAGGTAGATTGGAGAGTGGGCAGAGAAATGGCAAATGGAGTTCCTAGAGAACATAGAAAAATACAGCGCAGTACAGGCCCTTTGGCCCTCGATGTTGCGCCGATCCAAGCCCATCTAACCTACACTAGCCCACTATCCTCCATATGCCTATCCAATGCCCGTTTAAATGCCCATAAAGAGGGAGAGTCCACCACTGTTACTGGTAGGGCATTCCATGAACTCACGACTCACTGAGTAAAGAATCTACCCCTAACATCAGTCCCATACATACCACCCCTTAATTTAAAGCTATGCCCCCTCGTAATATCTGACTCCATACGTGGAAAAAGGTTCTCATGGTCAACCCTATCTAAACCCCTAATCATCTTGTACACCTCTATCAAGTCACCCCTAAACCTTCTTTTCTCCAATGAAAACAGCCCCAAGTGCCTCAGCCTTTCCTCATATGATCTTCCTACCATAACAGGCAACATCCTGGTAAACCTTCTTTGCACCCATTCCAGTGTCTCCACATCCTTCCTATAGTATGGCAACGAAAACTGCACACAATACTCCAGATACGGCCGCACCAGAGTCTTATACAACTGCAAGATGACCTCAGGACTCCGGAACTCAATTCCTCTACCAATAAAAGCCAGTACACCATATGCCTTCTTCACAGCACTATTTACCTGGGTGGCAACTTTCAGAGATCTGTGTACATGGACACCAAGATCCCTCTGCTCATCCACACTACCAAGTATCCGACCATTAGCCCAGTACTCCATCTTCTTGCTACTCTTACGAAAGTGAATCACTTCACACTTAGCTACATTGAACTCCATTTGCCATCTTTCTGCCCAGCTCTGGAGCTAATCTATATCCCGCTGTAACCTGCCACATCCTTCCTCACTGTCAACAACTCCACCGACTTTCGTATCATCCGCAAACTTGCTCACCCAACCTTCTAGCCCCTCCTCCAGGTCATTTATAAAAATGACAAACAGCAATGGTCCCAAAACAGATCCTTGCGGAACACCACTGGTAACTGCACTCCAAGATGAACCTTTACCATCAACTACTACCCTCTGTCTTCTTCCAGCCAGCCAATTCCTCATCCAAACCTCCAACTCACCCTCAATGCCATACCTCCGAATTTTTTGCAGTAGCCTACCATGGGGAACCTTATCAAACGCCTTACTAAAATCCATATACACCACATCTACCGCTTTACCCTCATCCACCTCCTTAGTCACCTTCTCAAAGAATTCAATAAGGTTTGTGAGGCACGACCTGTCCTTCACAAAACCATGCTGACTATCCTTGATCACATTATTCCTATCCAGATGTTCATAAATCCTATCCCTTACAATTCTCTCTAAGATTTTGCCCACAACAGAGGTAAGACTCACCGGCCTATAGTTACTAGGGTTATCCCTACTCCCCTTGTTGAACAGGGGAACCACATTTGCTATCCTCCAGTCTTCTGGCACTATTCCTGTAGACGAGGACATAAAAATCAAGGCCAATGGCTCTGCAATCTCCTCCCTTGCTTCCCAGAGAATCCTAGGATAAATGCCATCAGTCCCAGGGGACTTATCTATTTTCACCCTTTCCAGAATTTCCAACACCTCTTCCCTACCTACCTCAAAGCCATCCATTCTAATTAATTGTGACTCAATATTCACATCGGCAACAATGTCCTGTTCCTGAGTGAATACTGAAGAAAAGTATTCATTCAATGTCTCCCACTGAATCAATCCAGACAATCCACTGAGTTCAATCCAGACAAAGGCGAGGTGATGCAATTCCGGAACAAGCTATACAGTAAATGGAAAAGTCCTGGGAAAAATTAATTTGTAGAGAGATCTGGATGTTCAGGTCCATTGTTCATGAAGGTGACAATGCAGGTCAGTAAAGTGGTCAAGGCAGCATACGACATGCTTTCCTTCATCAGATGGGGTACTGAGTACAATACTTGGTAGGTCATGTTACTGTTGTATCCGACTTTGGTTTGGCCACATTTGGCATACTGCATACAGTTCTGATTGCCACATTACCAAAAGGATGTGGATGCTTTCGAGAAGGTTCACCACGATGTTACCTGGTATGGAGGGTGTTACTTTTGAGACCAGGTTGAGTAGATTAGGATTATTTTTATTGAAAAGAAGGCAGTGAGGGAGGACCTGATTGAGGGGTACAAAATCATTAGCAGTATAGACAGGATAGATAGCAAGAAACTATTTCCCCCCAGAGTACAGGACTCAATTACTAGTGGTCACGACTACTCAGTGAGAGGAGAAAAGTCTAGGGGAAATATATACATGGGGAGTTCTTTACGCAGAATGTAATGCATTGCCAGCAGAGGTGGTAGGGGTGGGAATGATAGCATCATTTAAGATGCATCTAGACGGATATATGAATGGGCAGGGAGCAAAGGCATACAGATCCTTGAAAAATAGATGGCAGATTTAGACAGAAGACTTCGCGACGGCTGGTGGGTAAGTTTGGTCGTTTATTTAATAGTTAAAAATTTAAAGTTTTCTTTCAAAAAAAGCGGTAGCAGACCCGGAAGGCGTGCTAGGTTACTTGGGTAAGGTTTTTTTTTCTCCCCTTATTTAAACGCGCAGGCGAGTCACCCAAGGCACTACACGAGTAGTGCCTCCCACCCTTCCACCTCCTCTAACCTAATAATAAGACCAATTGTGACTAGCGGGTAAGTGCTACATTTTCCTTGTTTGTTTCTTTAGATTTAGTTGGTTTTGTTGTTTTTTTTTAAGTAAAGCTTACTTTTAGAGGGATGGCAGTGCAGAGAGGGCAATGTTCCTCTTGCAACATGTATGAGGTGAGGGAAGCCATTAGCGTCCCTGCTGAGTACACTTGCAAGAAGTGCACCCATCTCCAGCTCCTCCAAACCCGTGTTAGGGAACTGGAGCTGGAGTTGGATGAACTGCGGATCATTCGGGAGGCAGAGGAGGTCATAGATCGGAGCTTTAGGCAAGTAGTTACTCCGAAAGTTCAAGATAGATGGGTGACAGTGAGGGGGAGTGGGAGGAGGAAGCCAGTGCAGGGACCCCCTGCGGTCATTCCCCTCAAGAACAAGTATACCGTTTTGGATACTTGTGGGGGGGATGACTTACCAGGGGCAAGCAACGAGGTTCAGGCCTCTGGCACGGAGCCTGGCCCCGTTGCTCAGAAGGGTAGGGTGGAGAAAGGTAGAGCAATAGTTCTTGGGGACTCGATAGTGAGGGGTACAGACAGACGGTTTTGTGGGGGCGACAGGGACTCACGTTTGGTATGTTGCCTCCCAGGTGCAAGGGTACGTGATGTCGCTGATCGTGTTTTCTGGGTCCTTAAGGGGGAGGGGGAGCAGCCCCAGATCGTGGTCCATGTTGGCTCCAACGATATAGGTAGGAAGAAGGGTGAGGATGTCAGACAGGCTTTCAGGGAGCTAGGTTGGAAGCTCAGAGTTAGAACAAACAGAGTTGTAGTCTCTGGTTTGTTACCCGTGCCACGTGATAGAGAGTCGAGGAATAGGGAGAGAGAGCAGTTAAATGCGTGGCTACAGGGATGGTGCAGGAGGGAGGGATTCCGGTTTCTGGACAACTGGGGTCCTTTCTGGGGAAGGTGGGACCTCTATAAAAAGGATGGTCTACACCTGAACCTGAGGGGCACCAGTATCCTTGGGGGGAGGTTTGCTAGTGCTCTTTGGGAGGGTTTAAACTAACTCCGTGGGGGCATGGGAACCAGGACTGTAGCTTTAGGGTACAGGACCTTGAGTGTAGGGAGGTTAGGAATAATGCAGTGATCTCTAAGGAGGGTGCCTGTAACCAGAAGGGTGGATTGAAGTGTGTATACTTCAATGCCAGAAGTATAAGGAATAAGGTAGGTGAACTTGCAGCGTGGGTTGGTACCTGGGACTTCGATGTTGTGGCCATTACAGAGACGTGGGTAGAACAGGGACAAGAATGGCTGTTGCACGTTCCAGGGTTCAAATGTTTTAGTAGGATCAGACATGGGGGTAAAAAAGGGGGAGGCGTGGCATTACTTGTCAAAGATAGTATCACAGCAGTGGAATGGACGATGGAAGAGGACTTGCCATCTGAGGTAGTTTGGGCTGAGGTTAGAAATAGGAAAGGTGAGGTCACCCTGTTAGGTGTTTTCTACAGGCCTCCTAATAGTCCTAGAGAAGTAGAGGATAATATTGCGAGGATGATTCAGGAAAAGAGTGAAGGTAGCAGGGTGGTTGTTATGGGGGACTTTAACTTCCCAGATATTGACTGGGAGAGCTATAGCTCGAGTTCATTAGATGGGTCGGTGTTTGTACAATGTGTGCAGGAGGGTTTCCTGACACAATATGTCGACAGGCCAACAAGAGGGGAGGCTATATTGGATTTGGTTCTAGGTAATGAACCAGGCCAGGTGTTAGACTTGGAGGTAGGTGAGCACTTCGGGGACAGTGACCACAACTCGGTGACTTTTACTTTAGTAATGGAGAGGGATAATCGTGCGCCGCAGGGCAAGAGTTATAGCTGGGGGCAGGGAAATTATGATGCAGTGAGGCATGACTTAGGATGTGTGGATTGGAAAAACAGGCTTCAAGAGAAGAACACTAATGAGATGTGGGGATTGTTCAAGGATCAGCTACTGCGTGTCCTCGATAGGTATGTACCAGTCAGGCATGGTGTAAAGGGCCTTGTGAGGCAGCCGTGGTTTAGTAAGGAATTGGAGTCCCTTGTGAAAGGGAAGAAGGCGGCATATGTAAAGATGAGGCGTGAAGGTTCAGTAGGGGCGATTGAGAGTTATAAGGTAGCCAGGAAGGAACTAAAGAGGGAGCTAAGAGAAGCGAGAAGGGGACATGAAAAGTCTTTAGCTGGTAGGATTAGGGAAAACCCAAAGGCTTTCTATAGGTATGTCAAGAATAAAAGGATGACTAGGGTAGGTATCGGTCCAGTCAAGGATAGTAGTGGGAAGTTGTGTGTGGAGGCGGAGGAGATTGGAGAGACATTAAATCAGTACTTTTCATCAGTATTCACTCAGGAACAGGACACTGTTGCTGATGTGAATATGGAATCACAAATAATTAGAATGGATGCCCTGGAAATATGCAGGGAAGAGGTTTTGGGAATATTGGAAAGGATGAATATAGATAAGTCTCCTGGGCCTGATGGCATTTACCCCAGGATCCTATGGGAAGCTAGGGAGGAGATAGCAGAGCCATTGGCCTGGATTTTTATGTCGTCATTGTCAACGGGAATAGTACCAGAGGACTGGAGGATAGCGAATGTGGTCCCATTGTTCAAGAAAGGGAGTAGGGATAGCCCTAGTAACTATAGGCCAGTGAGTCTGACTTCAGTGGTGGGCAAAGTCTTAGAGAGAATGGTAAGGGATAAGATTTATGAACATCTGGGTAGGAATAACGTGATCAGGGATAGCCAGCATGGTTTTGTGAAGGGCAGGTCGTGCCTCACAAACCTTATTGAGTTCTTTGAGAAGGTGACTAAGGAAGTGGACGAGGGTAAAGCAGTAGATGTTGTGTATATGGATTTTAGTAAGGCGTTCGATAAGGTTCCCCATGGTAGGCTAATGCTAAAACTACGGAGGTATGGCATTGAGGATACATTAGAGGTTTGGATTAGGAATTGGCTGGCTGGAAGGAGACAGAGGGTAGTAGTTGATGGATTATGTTCATCTTGGAGCGCAGTTACTAGCGGTGTACCACAAGGATCTGTTTTGGGACCATTGCTTTTTGTTATCTTTATAAATGATCTAGAGGAAGGACTTGAAAGCTGGGTAAGCAAGTTTGCGGATGACACAAAAGTCGGTGGAGTTGTGGATAGTGAGGAAGGAAGTGGTAGGTTACAGCGGGATATAGATAAGTTGCAGAGCTGGGCGGAAATGTGGCAAATGGAATTCAATGTAGCTAAGTGCGAAGTCTTTCACTTTGGTAGGAATAACAAGATGATGGATTACTGGGCTAATGGTAGGCTACTTGGTAGTGTGGATGAGCAGAGGGATCTTGGTGTCCATGTACACAGATCTCTGAAAGTTGCCACCCAGGTAAATAGTGCTGTGAGGAAGGCATATGGTGTACTGGGCTTTATTGGCAGAGGAATTGAGTTCCGGAGTCCTGAGGTCATGTTGCAGTTGTATAAGACTCTGGTGAGGCCTCATCTGGAGTATTGTGTGCAGTTTTGGTCGCCATACTATAGGAAGGATGTGGAAGCTTTAGAACGAGTGCAGAGGAGGTTTACCAGGATGTTGCCTGGAATGGTAGGAAAATCTTATGAGGAAAGGCTGAGGCACTTGGGGCTGTTCTCATTGGAGAAGGGAAGGTTTAGGGGAGATCTGATAGAAGTGTATAAGATGATTAGGGGTTTAGATAGGGTAGATACTAAGAACCTTTTACCGCTAATGGAGTCAGGTGTTACTAGGGGACATAGCTTTAAATTAAGGGGTGGTAGGTATAGGACAGATGTTAGGGGTAGATTCTTCACACAGCGGGTTGTGAGTTCATGGAATGCCCTGCCCGTATCAGTGGTGAACTCTCCTTCTTTATGGTCATTTAAGCAGGCATTGGATAGGCATTTGGAAGTTATTGGGCTAGTATAGGTTAGGTAGGATTCGGTCGGCGCAACATCGAGGGCCGAAGGGCCTGTACTGCGCTGTATCCTTCTATGTTCTATGTTCTATATCTGGCTGTTCACTAACTACTCCATCATCTGATCCATAGCTCAGGTTCCCAGCCCCCTGCCAACCTAGTTTAAACCCTTCCAAACAGGTCTAGCAAACTTCTTGTACAGGTCCCCCCTTCCCCAGAAGGTATCCTAATGATCCACATATCTGAAGCCATTCCTTCTACGCTAGCCCTGTAGCCTTGTGTTCACCTGAACTCACTCTCTATCCTTAGCCTCACTAGCCTATGCCACTGGTAGCAATCCTGAAAATTGCTACTCTGTGTGGAGATTGCTGGGAGATTACTACACTGGGTAGGGGAATGCATCTGGGTGGGTCACTCTTTGAAGGGTCAGAGTGGACTTGTTGGGCCAAATGGTCTGTTTCCCCACACTATGATGATCTTCCTCTTAACTCATATTGCCACTTAGCTTTGTATCATCTCAAATTTGCACTCTACATTTGATCCCTACCCCCAAAAAACTGATAATGAACTGCTAGGGCCCCAAGTTTTGATCTTTGCATGATGCCACTGGTTACAACAAAACAAGAACTATGCAGTGGTTCAGCTTAATCTTCTTGCTTTTTTATTAGATACCGCTCTTTATGAAACCTGAGATTCCATAAGCTTCAGCTAACTTCCTGATGAAGAGCTTATGCTCAGAACGTCAAATCTCCTGCATCTCAGATGCTTCCTAGACCGACTGTGATTTTCCAGCACCACACTCTTCAACTGTACTCTCAGCATGCCCTGCCCCCTCAAAGATTGATGCACAATGTCAGATTGAATTCTGGATTGAGTTCTAGTGCAAGCCTTGCATTCACAGAGCGCCATGAGTCAGGACTGAAGTATTGACCTGCTTTGCCATTCAGTTTTAATTCCCTCAATTCACAGCAAACATTCATCAATAGTATGGACCTGGCATGATAATTATGCACTCAAGTATAATATTAATTTCTTACTTCCTTATCAATGATTCTGCTAAGAAAAAATATGCTTGAATGCTGGGCTGTCTTGGTTAGAACCATGGCCACCGCCACAGACATGGAAAGCTTTGGTTCAAATGTAGGGGAAAATAGCAAATTAAGTACTGGCAATGATGCCATTGACTCTGCAGAGCATACTGTGTGGTAACCAGTCTTGGAAGACATGATGTCATTGCTATAAACACTTAGTTCATTTTTTTGTTCCTTCGTCTAATGTGTAAATGAAGAAAATCAAAAAGTAGCAGAGTTCAGCAAAACTGATCCAACAATTTCTCAACAACTCCCCCTGAAGCATTAAATGACACATGAGGTCATCAAGCTCATTACGCATCAAATGGGTTACAATTCTTCACTTTCGCTGATATAGTCCTGACACACTCTCTCAAGAGCTGTACCATCTTACAATGTATCAGCAATTGCTCTTGACCTGTTTGATCACCTTCCTTTCCTGCCACATGCTCCCTGGACTCAGTACCCACTCACAAGCATAATTCCAGTTCTTCACGGACAGCTAGCTTCAAAAAGCTAAATCTGTCCTTTTATTTTCTGCGCTAGGAATTTGCTCTGTTGCAACTTGCAAATACTCATGTGCCTTTCAATGTCCATTCGTAGCTCCCTCAGTGTTCTCAGAATCATCAATGCCATTAACTTTTTCTGAGCCCCCATGGCTCCTAGAACTTTCCTTTAAACTCACCCAGAAAGGTATAGAGTTCAGTTATCTTTAACAGCAGTTACCAACAGTATTGCACGTGGAGTCTGTATGTGTTCTATGCTGCCTCCTTTTACAACCAACTGAAACCTTTAAACTTCATCTCAGCGACCCCAATCTGTCCTAACTGACGGATTCAAAGCTGTGCATAAGCCCCTTTTCTATTGCTGGACAGAACTGAATAATGCCACGAAACAACTCTGGGTAGCCCCTCTACCATAAATATTTCTGGCTTTCTCAAAAACGAATATAAACAAAAGACTAATTGATATAGAGTATACTTATACAGAATTAATTGATGTAAATGGAGGATGATTAGATATTCTGAACAATTTTGAAAGGGTTAAGAAGGATATTCTCTTTCCACTAGTGGGTATGTCAGTAACCAGGGGTCAAAATTTCAAAACTGTCAGCAGAAGTATGAACTGAAGGGAAACTCCTTTATTCAGACAGTTGTTCGGACTTGGAATGCACTGCCTGTGAGCGTGGTGGAAGTCGATTCCACAGAAGTCCTTTGACACCAAGTCCTTCAAGATCCTGTTCTCAGTCATGGTGACTGTGCCGAATTATCCCAGTCATCCTCAGTCACTTCTTAATCCCAGCAGAGAAATGGTATGGTTATTTGCTGGGTTGGATTTGTTCTGCTTTTTGTGCACAGAACATGATTGGGCAAGTTTCCACTTAGTTGAGTAGATGCCAGTGTTGTAGCAGGAGTTCAACAATTTCTGGAAGATGATTACTATTGCTAGAACGTTGTCATATCTTTTGCATTATCCAGTGTCTTGAATGGTGTCTTGACATCATGTGGAGTGAATCAAATTTGATTAAGACAGGCATCTGTGATGCTGGGGATATCTGGAGGAGGTCTAATACAGCGATAAGCTTCCCATTAGACACTGCACCATGCTACCGCTTTGAACATATCACAATTTCTGTTAAAGACAGCTAAAGGCACTCCATTAAACACAGTCTGAAGCTCTCCATTAACATAGCCAGACGCCATCTGTTAAACACAATAGCATGTTCTCCATTTAACATAGCAACACACTCTCCATTAAACAAAGCAATGTGCTCTCTATTAAACAGAGCTACAGCTCCCTGTTAAGCAGCACAATGTCCTGTCTGTTAAATGCAACATACAATATTTAAAACAATAATTCCTGCTTAATGCATCAATCTTCCTGTTACTCACCATGGTATCTTATTTCAGTTAAATCATTTGCAGTAACAAACAGCATTTCTAACATGACTCGGTGACCCAGACAACTATTTTCTTTTAGCTCAGTAAGTATCACACCCAATGTGGACCAATGGTTATTATGGTATAGTCTCAGCTACATCCCTCTTCATTGAGATGACTATCTGTTGTTCACCCATGACTCCTGTTCGCTCATTCCTTAATCTAGTTTTATATTTGATAAGAAATTGGTAGCTTTTCCATAAAAGAATTATTAATAAAATTCACCTTGTGTAATTGCTAAACAAATTTCAGTTATGCTAACTGCAAGATTTTAGTAGGATGAACAACTGCCTGTCTAATTGCGGTGGAAAGAGCTAGAGGTACAGATACAGAAATCAAAAAACACTGCGACAGCTTCAGAACAAAAGTTACAAGTATTTGGGAAATATTTTAAGTTTCTAAAGAATCAGCTAGCTAGAAATAGAGTTGTTAGAAGTGTAGCGTTTAACTCTTAACCTTTGTTGTCTTCAAATAAAATTGTGACTTGGTTCATTGACTGCAGACTCTTGCTGTGTAGTCCTCTCCTGATACATGTTAAGGTGCCTGGGTAAATTAATATTGTCTACACTGGTTGAGGACTTGACTACACTGCAGGGACTTAGATTCAGCCTGATCCAGACAGCACAGGTATATGCTGCTGGGATTGAGTGAATCTCAAGCAGTAGGAGCACACTTAAGAGGGAAATCAGAAGGGTAAAAGGGGACATGAGATCTCTTTAGCAATAGCGTTAAAGAGAATCAAAAGCATTTCTACAAATACATTAAAGGAGAAAGAGTAGCTGGGGAAAGAATAGAGTCCCATAAAGATCAACAAAGACATCTGTGTGTGAAACCATAGGAAATGGTCGAGACAGTATCACCTGATGAAGGAGCGTCACTCCGAAAACTAGAGTGCTCCCAATTAAACCTGTTGGACTATAACCTGGTGTTGTGTGATTTTTAACAGTGAAGAGATAGTGCTAGTCATCTTAAAAAGTATAAAGTGGATAAATCCCTGGGACCTGACCAGGTGTACCCTAAACTTTGTGGGAAGCTGAAGAAGAGATTGCTGGGCCCCTAGCTGAGATATTTTGCATCATTGATAGCCACAGGTGAGATGCTGGAAGATTGGATGTTGGCTAATGTGGTGCGATTATTTAAGAAAGTTGGTAAGGAAAAGCCAGGGATGTGTGGACCAGTGAGTCTAATGTCTGTGGTGGATAAGTTGTTGGAGGAGATTCTGAGGGACAGGCTATACTTACATTTGGAAAGGCAAGAATAGATAAAGGAGAGTCAGCCCTGGCTTTGCAATGGGAAATTGAGTCTCACTAATATGAATTTGTTTTTTGAAAAAGTGACAAAGAAGATTGAAGGAAGAGTTTTGCAAATGTTGTCTATAATGACTTCAGCATGGAGTTCGACAAGATTCTGTACAGTAGACTGTTTAGCAACCTAAGATCATGTAGAATCCAGGGCCGAGAGCGTGGTGTTGGAAAAGCACAGCAAGTTAGTCAGCAACTAAGGAGCAGGAGAATTGACATTTCGGGTATAAGCCCTTCATCAGGAATCTGATTCCTGATGAATGGCTGATGCCCGAAACACTGATTCTCCGACTCCTTGGATGTCACCTGACCTGCTGTGCTTTCCATCACCACACTCTCGACTCTGATCTCCAGCATCTCCAGTCCTCACTTTCTCTTCATGCAGAATCCAGGGAGAGCCTGGATACAAAATTGATTGGAAGATAGGAGACAGAGGGTGGTGGAGGAGGGTTTTTATTTTTGGAATGAAGGCCTGTAACCAGTGGTGTGTCAAAAGGATTTCCACTGGGTGCATTGCTTTGTTTTTGGATCAGATTCCCTAAAGTATGGAAACAGGCCCTTCTGCCCAACAAGTCTATCCCAACCTTCCAAAGAGTAATCCACCCAGACCCATTTCCCTAGCCTATGACTAATGCACCTAAAACTATGGGCAATTTAGCATGGCCGATTCACCTGACCTGCACATTTTTAAGGTAAGGGGGAAAATATTTAAAAGGGATCTGAGGGGCAATGTTCTCACACAGAGGATGGTGCAGAGATAGTGGTAGTAGCAAGTACAACATTTAAAAGATATTTGGGCAGGTTCACAGATTAGAAAGGTTGAGAGAGATATGGGTCAAATCCAGGGAATTGGGGCTAGTTCTGCTTAGGACAGCTGGTTGGCATGGACGAGAGGTCTGTTTCTGTGCTGTATAATGGATAGTGAAAAAGCAGAGAAGTTGTATGGAACTTGTACAGACTTGATCATACCTTATTTGGAAATGTGTTAACAGTCCCGATAAAACAAAAAAGACACCGCGTGACTGGAAGAGAATGCAGAAAACATCGACAGGGTAAATACTAAAAATGAAAGATGATACAAACTCTCAAGGTAGAATAAGATGAGGCTTGTCACTCTCAAAACAGAAGACTATGTAGTGTCTTATTAGACATGTAGCTGAGCTATGAGAATCACTGGTTATTCCATTTTTAATGTCCTTTGTGAAGGTGGTGACGAACTGATCAAGATATTGTTAAATAAAGTGTTCACTGATGGAAATCACAAAAACTAAGATGATCAGTGGAAATCTGGCACAAAAATATCCAATGATGAATCAGGAGAAACATTTTTATTCAGACAGTGGTCAGGATGTGTCTTCTTCAGAGGTGAATATTATCGAAACAGGTAAAGGCAATCAGTGGCTGAAAGACAGAGGATGGAGATTGTTACATAACCTATGGGATATCTCATTCTTACCTTTGTACATTGTTCACGTTCCTGTTCAAAACTGGATACTGATTCTACAGATTGTTTGCTGGGATGCATTTTCCCCTTCACCTGCTTTGTTCGCTCTTCTAATATTTGGCATCCTGAAAGCAATACAGACATGCATGATGATCAAAAGGAAATTTTATGTTGAACAAAATCTTGTATACCTAAAAATCATAATTTCCTTAGTTATTTTACTGTTGGATTATTAAAACTTGAAGTACAGAGGACGCAACTTAGCCATTTGTACTTTGAAACAGCAGACATGCTGAGTTGCACATCTCCACTTTAAATCTGTATGTTGTTTATCCTCAATGACCTCTCCGACTTTCTTAAATTTATTTCTGGAACCAGTTTCCACCACCTTTTCAAGTCAAATATTCCTAGATCTTGACAATTCTCAGAGTCAGAAAAAACATTCTCCTCACCTGCCCCATTGGTGATATACTAATCCTGTTGAATCTATCTATTTCCAAGATTTCCTCACATCGAGAATAACCTCCATTATGTTGTGCGGCACAATCACTGTGCTAAATGGGACAGACTTCAAACAGATCTAGCAATTCAAGACCGGCATCCACGAATCACCGAGGGCCATTAACAGGAGTAGAACTGTACTCCAGAGCAATGTGTAACCTTATGGCTTAGCACATCCTCGACTCAACCATCACTATCACGCCAGGGGATCATCCCTCGTTCAATGGAGAGTGCAAGAGGGCATGCCAGGAGCAGCACCTGGCATAACTGAAGAGAAAAAGTCAATCTGATGAAGCCAGCAAACTGGATTAGTTGCATGCTAAACAGCAGAAAGCAGGAACTGATAGACAGAAGTAAATAATGGATCAGATCTAAGCCCTGCAGTCTTGCAACATTCAGTGCAACATGGTGGTAGACAACTAACAACTCACTGGAGGACGAGGCTCCACAAATATCCCTACCTTCAATGATGGAAGAGCCCAGTTTTTGCAGAAATCTTCAGCATAAGTGCAGAGTGGCTAATCCACCTCTGTCTCCTCCAGTGAGCCCCTGCATTATGGAAAGCAGTCTTCAGCCAATTCAACTCACTCCATGTGATGCCAAGAAATGGTTGGGGGGGACTGGATACTACAAAGGTTATGGGCCCTGACAACATTTCAGAAATATATCTCCAGAACTTGCTGCTCCTCTATCCAAAGACAATTACAACACTGGCATCTACCCACAATAATCAAAAAATGCCCAAGTACGTCGTAGATATTTAAAAAAATGACAAATCCATCCACCCATTGCTGCATCATTCTACTATCGATCACCAGTATCATCAGTAAATTGATGGAAGATATCATCAACAGGGTTATCAAGCAGCACTTGCTCTGCAACAACCTGCTCAGTGATGTCCAGCTTTCATTCCACCAGAGGTATTCAGCTTTTGACTTAAATACAGCTTTGGTTTAAACATTGACTAAAGAGCTGAATTCCAGAGGTGAGGTGAGAGTGACAGCCCTTGACATCAAGAATGCATTTGACTGAATTCATGGAGCTTTAGCAAAACTGGAATCAATGGGTATCAGGTGAAAACTCTCTGGTGGTTCGAGTCATATTTGACACACAGGAAGATGGTTGTGGTTGGTATAGGTTAGTCATCTCAGCTCCAGCACATCTCTGAAAAAGTTCCTCAGGATAATGTCTTTGGCCCAACCATCTTCAGCTGCTTAATCAATGACCTTCCTTCAGTCATAAGGTCAGAATTGGGGATGTTCCTCGATGATTGTATAATATTCAGGTCTTCAGACATTGAAGCAGTCCATGTCCAAATACAACAAATTACAGACAATATCCAGTGTTGGGCTGACAAGTGGCAAGTAACATTTGTGTCATATAAATGCCAGGCCATGACTATCACTAATGAGAGACAACTTAGCTACCGCCCCTTGACAGTATTACCATCACTGAAACTTCACTACCAACATTTTGGGGTTATCATTGTTCAGAAACTCAACTGGACTCACCACATAAACACAGTGGCTACAAGCACAAGTCAGAGGCTAGGAATAATACAGTGGGTAGACAAATCCTGAC
The DNA here is from genome assembly GCF_020745735.1 of Hemiscyllium ocellatum. NCBI lineage: Eukaryota > Metazoa > Chordata > Chondrichthyes > Orectolobiformes > Hemiscylliidae > Hemiscyllium > Hemiscyllium ocellatum. The sequence continues at coordinate 90,784,529 of NC_083403.1, forward strand.
TCCCCAAAGCCTGCCCACCATCTATAATGCACAAGTCAGGAGTGTAATAGAATACTCCTCACTTGCCTAGATGAGTGCAGCCCTAACAACACTCAAGAAGGTTAACACCATCCAGGACAAAGCAACATTTCATTGGCACTATACCCACAAGCATCTACTCCTTCCACCACTGACATTCAGTAGCAGCAGTGTGTGCTATCTACAAGATGCACTGCAGAAATTCATCAAAGATTCTCAGACAGCACCTTCCAAAGCCATTTGGAAGAACACGAGTAGCCATATATGGAAACATCACCACCTTCAAGCTCCCTTCCAAACCACTCACCATCCTGACTTGGAAATATGTTGCAATTCCTTCACTGTTGCTGGATCAAAATCCTGGAATTCCCTCCCTAGTGTCCCTGTAGGGGATGGTGATGATGCTGGGGTTGTCCTTAGGCCCCTAAATAATCAACAGAAATTAGAAGAACAAATATTGGGAGATTGGCATGACTTGCAGGAGCAATCCAGTTGCCACAAGAGGGGATTTTAATTTTCCTAACATAAACTGGGATTGCCAGAATGTTAAAGGCTGAGATGAGGTAGAATTTGTTAAGTGTACTCAGGAATATTTCGACAAGGAGTATATAAAGGGGCAAAACCTAGCCTACTCTTGGTAAAAAGGGCATGACAGGTGATGGAGGTGACAGTGGGGGAGCACTTTTAGACCAGTGACCACAGTTCTATTAATTTTAAAATAGTTATGGAGAGTGACAATACTGGTCCTTAGGTTTAAGTTCTAAATTGTGGCTATGCAAATTTTGATGGAATTAGGAGTTTGCAGGGGTTGATTGGAATAATTCGTTTGCAGATAAAGGGATCTCTGACAAGTGAGAGGCCTTTAAAAGTAAGATGGCCAGAGTTCAAGATCTATATGTTCCTGTGAGGGTGAAGGGCATGGTTGGCAGGAATAGGGAACCCAGGATGTTATGAAATATTGTGGCTATGACCAGAAAAAAAAGAGTGATGGCTCAGATACAGGCAGTAGGGATCAAGGGAATCAGTGAAGTCTTTTGAAGGAGGAAATCAGGAGGGCGAAAAAAGGGCATGATATAGCCTTGGAATGAGAAGATTAGGGTGAATCCAAAGAGGTTCTTTATTAAGGAAAAAGAATAACTTGAGAGAGGATAGAATCCCTGAAGGACCAATGCGTACATGTATGTGTGGAACCGCAGAAGAAGAGCGAGGTCCTCAATGAATATTTCTCTTCTGTGTTTACCATGGAGAAAGACGTGAAGACTTGGGAACTTGGGGAAATTAGTGGCGATATCTTGGGACAGTTCATGTACAGTAAACAAAAGGTGTTGGACATTTTAGAATGTATGTAAGATGATAAATCCCCTGATCCTGACCAGATATGTCCAAGAATAGTGCAAGAGGCTAGAGAAGAAATTGTGGGGACCCTGGCTGATATATTGGCATAATTGTTAGCCAAGGGTGAAGTCCTGCAATTTTAAGGGAAGCAAGTGCTGTGCCCTTATTCAAGAAGGGCTGTAAACAAAAACCTGGGAACTATAAGTAAACTTAACATCTGTAGTCGGTAAGTTACTTGAGAAGATACTGAGGGAAAAGATACATATGCATTTGGAAAGACAGGGTTTGATTCGGGGTATTTAGCATGGCTTTGTGTGTGGGATATCATGCCTCACAAATTTGTTAGAGTGCTTTAATGAAGTGATCAGGAAGTTGATGAGGGCAGGGCATAGTCTATATGGATTTAAGTAAGACCTTTAATAAGGTTCCACATGGTAGGTTGCTCTGGAAGGTTAGATCACATGGAATCCAGGGGGGGCTGGCAAATTGGATACACAATTGGCTTGATGGTAAGAAGCAGAAGGTAGTATTGGAAGGATACTGTCAGACTGGAGGCCTGTGACTAGGGGTGTACCTCAGAGGTTGTTGCTGTTGGTTATCTATATCAATGATTTGGACGAGAATGTGCAAGCTTAATTTGCAGGTGACACTAAAATAGGCAATGTCGTGGACAGTGAAGAAAGTTATCAAAAATTACAGGGAGACCTTGGTCAGCTGGGAAACTGGGCCGAGAAATGGCAAATGGATTTTAATATGGGTAAGTGTGAGGTCTGTTCAAATCGAGGTAAGAGTTCCATGGCGAATGGTAGGGCCTTTAAGGAGTGTAGTGGAACAGATGGATCTTTGAGTTTAGGTGCATTGGTCTCTGAAAATGGAGTCACAGGTAGACAGGGTAGTGAAGATGACTTTTGGCACACTGGCCTTCATCAATCAGGGCATGGAATTCAAAAGTTGGAATATTATGTTGCAGTTTTGCAGGATGCTGGTGAGACCACACTTGGAGTTTTGTGCTCAGTTTTGGTCACCTTGCTACAGGAAGGAAAGAGTGCAGAATAAATTTACAAGGATGTTGCCTGAGTTATAGTGTGTCTGAGTTATAGTGAGAGGTTGGACAAGTTAGGAAGATTTTCTTTAAAATGTAGGAGACTGAGGGGCATCTTATAAAAGTGTGTATGATCAGGAGAGACATCAATAGGGTAAATGCACTCAGCACAGCAGGTCAGGCAGCATCCTAGAAGCAGGAGTCACGGTTTCAGGCGTAAGCCCTTCATGAGGAATGGAATGAGCTGCCAACAGAAGTAGTTGAGGCATGTACAGTAACAACACTTAAAAGGAATTTGGAAAAATACATGGATAGGAAAGGTTTAGATGGACATAGGCCAAGTGCAGGGAAATAGGGTTAATGTGGATGAACATTTTAGTTGGCACAGACTAGTTTGGGCTGAAGGTAAAAGGGCTTTTGCCCGAAACATCGATTTCGCTGCTCATTGGATGCTGCCTGAATTGCTGTGCTCTTCCAGCACCACTAATCCATAGTTTGGGCTGAAGGGCCTGTCTCCATGGTGTAGGACTCTGTGACTCTACAATGGCATTGTGAATCAACTGACAGCAGGTGGACTGAAGCAATTGAAGAAGGCAGCTTCTCAAGGGCAAATAGGGAAGGGCAATAAATGCTCGCCAACTAGAAATGCCCACATCTCACAAAATGAATAAATTAAAAAGTGTTTCTGTACTAAATTAAAACTGATCTATTCTGCTCAATCATCATCTTGAAAACCTCTTAATCTATTCTGTTCTGAAGAGAACAAAGCAAATTTTTCTGCCTATCCTTCTGCTTCCTCCTTTACACCCACATTCTGCTAAATCTGTACCATTTCCCTTCTAAAGAATTTTTTCTTGACATGTGGGCCTAGGATTGTTCATTTATTCTTTAATGGCAAATTATAAACTTCCAATAGGATTGCTGCTTTTAAAATTAATTTTTCATTTATAACTCCTGGTAACAAAATAAACTTTTCAATACCTTTTCAACCTTGTCCTTCTAACAGTTGTTGTTTAAGGAGAATTCATGAGTTTCTGCAGTGGACTGCTTTGACCTGGATGGTGTCAAGATTCTTGAATGTTGTTAGACTTGCAAGTGCACATCTTGGCAAGTGTGGAGTATTCCATTACATTCCTGACTTGTTTCTTATAGATGGTGAACAATCTTTGAGAAATCTGGATGAGAGTTACTTACCACAGGATTCCTGGCTCCTGATTTGCTCTTACAATCACGATATTTTATATATTTTGTGTGTATATTTTATATACACACACATACACACACATACATATATATATACATATATATAAAATGGCTTCTCCAGATGGGCATTGCAAGGCATTTATGTGGCACAAATGTTATCCCAAGCATGGATGTTGTCCAGGTCTTGCTGCATTTGGTTATGGTCTGCTTCAGATAAGCTGAGAGAACTGTCAGTGAAAAATACTATAGCAGCTGAAGGAACTATCAAATGCCTTGGCCCTTGATAGCCTCTATCCTAGGATTAAAAATGGCAGCAATCGTCATCTGCTTCATCTTCAGATATACAAGGTACACTGGTTATGACTTTCCAAAATTCCTTTGTTTCTAAATGGTCCTAGTGAATTGTAAGGTAGCAATTTTAATGCTACAATTTAAAACAGGTAGAGTTTTCTTGATGCTGTAATTATTATTATTGATAAATGGAAAGCAGTTGATGGAGTAGCTTAGACAAAATACAAAAGAGTAACTTTTCAATGATACAAAAGTTAGATAGAAATGTAAGCTTTGAAGGCCATATAAAGAACACAAAGAAATATCGACAAGTGAATGGGCAACAAGGCGGCAGATAGAGTATAATCTGGAGACGAGTGAGGCCAATCAATTTTTTTGTAGCAAATAGAATAGAAGAATTTTTTTAAAAGGTGTGAAACTTATTGATGTTCAGCATGACTGGTGTCTGTTTATTTGATGAACTCAGGAAGCTTATCGGACAATGGCAGCAAATAGCATGTGCAAGAAGACTGAAGTACAAGAACAAATAAACCTTAATACAATTGCACCACACTTTAGGTGCAAAGGAAAGGTAATAAAGGCAACACAGAGATGTTTCCCTGATTGGGATGAGAGAGTTATGCTATGATTGGTGCTGGGATAAAGAGAGTTATGCTGTGATGAGGGGCTGAGTAAATAGGTGATAACTCCTGGAGTTTCGAAAAAAAGAAACAGAATCCAAATGTTCCATCTGATGGTGCTAAAGATGCTCATTACTCAACCACAAATATACAGCAATGGCATAGACAGTGTTACTACCTTGTTCTAGACCGTAGCTCTTAACTGGGACCTGTGGAAGCTGTCTACTCCTCCGACCAGACAGTGGCATTCCAGTCTGGACTGGACTTCCTTGTTGGTGGGATCTACGAACATAGAACAAGCATTACTAAACACCCCAATCTGTCCACCCATAGCTCTTCCTTTTGGTTTTCTAGATCCCCAAAACAATCCCATCTTCCAAAAGGATACCCCATCTCTCCCACCAATTATTTATCATGATGTACGAAACTTCTTGGTCCCTTTGGTCACCTTCTTCGATAAAATAGTTTTCTTTCAGCTAAGCTTCGGAATATGACACAATTACCTTCTGCCACTGACTGATACCACCTTTACACATATGGCATTTCAGGTGATTTTCAGGAGACATCAAGACAATGCATGTTGTTGTAAGGCATGGTAGGACCTTCTTTCTCTGCACAATCATGACGTTTTGCTGCAAGTAATTCTTAATTGACTGACTTCCCAGACATTTTCAGAAGGACTGCAAATTCTTCAACAATGCTGTCAGCGGTTGGTCCACAGCATCAAACATAACACCCCTCCCCCTTCCTCTCCCCACGCCCCCCCCCTCCACCAGCCTTTTCTCTCCCTGTTTTCACACACAACCCCACTCCTTCCCCACTCCCCCCCATTCCCACAACCATCCCTCCCCAGTCTCACTCAGAAGTGATCTCACAAAGCACTTCCTCATTCAAAAAGCAGTTGGATCCTGGAACTTTTTCCCATGTTGAGGCTGAATTGAAAATCTCCAAACTGCATTTGCTCAGAAATAGATTAACAACTCCAGAACTATAGCAGCTCTGTAGACTTAAGATAACGATCAGCCACGATTTCACTGAATTCTGAAACAAAAGGATGGATGGATGGCCTCCTTCAGTTCCTATGATGTACAGACTGAGTATAGCAATTTCTTCTTCAGGCTGGCAAGGCAGTGATTTCCTTTGCATTACCTTGATGTTTGCTGCCCAGCTTTCCTGTCCCGGACTCCAGTGCGGCTTAGTTCTGGCATACTGTGATAAACAACACAGGAACACAGAATCAGGATCACCATTAGATACTTCTGGTTGGGCCACAAGTGGGAGAGGGTATGAGGAGTAAGGGGTCATTAACTAAAATAAGCCTGAAAGCTGCATTGAGAAATGAAAGATTCCAAAATGATCTAATTGTTCCAGCTACTATAAAAATGTAAATGATTATTTCCACACAATTCTACCTAGTTCACTTCCTGTGTTGCACTCCCTCTGCACATCTCTATTCATTACGTCACCTGGTACAGCCACAAAATGATATCTTTGATACTGGTGGAGTTCAACTGAATGAAAACAAAACACTTCTATTTCTTACCGATTAATAAGGTAGATCCAATCAAAAATCCAAGTGAACCAAGATACTCTTGACAAGAGGATAGGAAACATGACTCAATTCTCCCATGCTCAGATGGGTTTTTATAATGCTAGTTGTCATGATCACCATTATATAATCCAGATTTATTAAGAAAATGCCAAAAAACCTGGACATCTGTATTACCAGTCCAGTGACCTGAAGAAAAAAATATTTCATCCAGAGGATAGTAGAGAAAGGAAAGACACTGCCTGAAAGGGTGGTGGAGGCAAGTACTCTTGCAAAATTTAAAAAGCATCTGGACAAGGGCATAGGCTATGGATCAAATGCAGTTAAACGGGATTAGTATAGTTTTGTGTGTGTGTTGGTCAGGATAGACTTGGTGGAATGAAGGGAATGAATGGTGGAATGTTTGTATGCTGTATGACTCTATGAGTCAGCTATTTAGCCCTTCGAATCTGCTCTGCCAATAAGATCTTGGCTGATCATCCAGCTCAGTGCTCTGTTCCACTTTCTCCACATACCCTTTAATTCATCTGTCCCTAAGAACTACCTTAAAATCTTTCTTGAAAAACTTTAAATGTTTTTGCCTCAACTACTTTGCATGGTTAGTTTTATGAAATCCACAAGCCAGTTAGCCTTCATTTGCACAGTTAAGTTCATAGTGTTCGTTAAAGCTAAACGACATCTTGACAGAGATATTTTCATTCTTGTTTGTAAATTCGTTGCCTTTCTGAAGTCTTGTCAAACCCAACAACATTATGAGGTACCCATCCCTCCAAATCAGATTATTGAAATGGGAAGTCTCAAGAGGTAATTTTTAAGAAATGATTTAACTTAAGGGCTAATTTCATTCTAAGTCTAGTCTGTTCTTTAATTTAGCATTTAAATAAAATTTACTCTTTTGGTTGGGTATAGTTTCTTTGCAGATTTAAAACTGGAACTTATAGAGTTAGTTAGACAACCTGTTTGATCCAGTTCCAGAAGCTCTTGAATTAGGGACCAGGAAAGGATGGCTCCTTCAGTGCTAGCTTGCCACATTGGACTACTCCTTTGTTGTGTAACTGGAGCGTGGTTCCCTGATCAGTGTGTCAAAATCATTTGGCAGAAGTCCTTATCACCAGAACTTTCCAACAAACAACAAGACATTGTTTGGGTGGTGGTGAGAAGGGCACCATGTAGGAGATTCTTTGTGAACACCTGCACCACTGCACGCTGCCCTTGAAGCAGATGCACGGGATTTGAAACTGTCACATCTCCTGCTGGAATGTGCTTTTGCAAACTAAGTCTAGCGAAAGATGCAGTGGGTTTTGTTGAGGCTCTTCCTGAGCAGCTCCATGATGTGGGACTCTGTGTTTCATGGTCTTCTCCCTGGGATGCACACCGAGATAAACGTTGACTGCAGCTGGAGGACCATCAGCTTGGTGAAAGATGCTCTTTGGTCTGCCCAAAACTTGTTGGTCTTCCACAACAAGAGGGTGACCTTGACCAAATGTTGCAGACTGGCACATTCCAAGGACTATGATTATGTGTTGAATGACACTAAGGCTTGGAACAGTTACTGCCAACATGCAGTGGGGAAAGACCACTTCCAGAGATCTTTCGACTGAAAATAAATGGAGATCTATTCAGGTATAAGACCCTCTTAGCACCTCAAATAGATGTAAATAATAGTATTGTATCTAAAATAGAGGGTTTTAAAAAAATAGTCCTGTTTGTTTACTTGATATGCAAACGTATAGAACCGAACTGCATTTGTGACTATGTATATATTCAGAGATTTTTTTTAAAGAAATAAATTATATTTTTGAAATAAAAATATTGAAGATAAAGGAGGTGACAATCTCCTCTCCATCTGTCTATTGTTCACTTTCCCTGCACAGGGGAGCCAGGTTATTCCAATCGATATGTACAACCTGCATACCTTGGCCGTAAGCATCCTGACCTTCCTGAGAAGGTGCAAATAGCAAGAAGGCCTCAGCAGTGGATCCCTTTGGAAGGTGGAGCAGCAGCAGCAGGTCAAGGTGACTCTGAAGGTGGATCCCAGTTGGAATGTCCTCCCCCCACCTAGAGTGTGCCAAACCTGTGAAATGGCAGCAGACCACAAAGTGACTGTTTGTAAGGACTGCAAACAGGAGGGCCACCTGACTAAGGAGCTCAAGAGCTGCAAATTATGTGTGGAAACAGGCCACCTATACAAGGCCTGCCCAAGAATGGGGATGCCACATATGCTCAGATGTCCAGGAGTGGCAATGCAAATTCTGGACACCCAAAGGTCACCCCCAGCAAGAACACTGAAACGGGGGACACCCAGAAGGAGTGACAGGGTGGAGAGGAGGAAAATGCAGAGGCACAAAAACTGATTCAACCTCACCTGGTCAGATGGATTCAACTGAGGAGGAGGAAACAAAGGGGTTGGGACAGTGTTGCAGACTGGCACATTCCAAGGTCCAGGACGATTTGCTGAGGGACACACGAAAGTTTGGGGCAGCTGCTGTCAAGTGCAATGGGGAATGACCACTGTCTAAGGTCTTCCAGCTGAAGGTAAATGATGGTCTGTTCAGTTATTGGACCTTTCTAGTGCCTCAATGCATGTAAATATAGTTTTGTATGTCTTAGAGATGTCTTTGATTTGTTGGGATAGAGTCAAACTCAAATGTTTGTTTGTTCACTTGATATGCCACCTTATAGAATAGAGCTGAGTTTGTGACAATGAATATTTAAAGCTATTTTTTATGCATCAAAAATATTTTTGAAATAAAAAGAGTTACCTGGATGTTGAGTTTCAGGAAGCAATCATATCCTGTAGGTTAGATACTTTAACTTTGACCAGTGGTCATGGACAGATGGGTATGACTGCAAGTGAGGTAGGTAGAGGTAACCTGAATTTCGTATTGGAGGTGCCTCATCTCTTGACCTTGTCCAACAGGTATGAGATACTTGCTGCCTGTGTAGATGAGGAAAAGGACTATAGGGAGGATGTGCAAACTGGCCACTACACTGGTAGAAGAGGCTATTCAAATGAGGGGGAGGAAGAAGAAAAATGGTGCTGGTAGGAGATTCAATAATTAGGGCTACAGATACCATTCTTAATAAGCAGGGCAGATGCAGGTACAGTTATAATATTTAAAAAACATTTGGACAGGTACATGAATAGAAAATATTTAGAGGGCTGTGGGTCAAATGCAGGATAATGTGACTAGTTTAGTTTGGGAAAGTTGGGTTAACAAGAAGAGACAAAGAGTGTCCCCAGTAAACTGGGAAAATCTGCTAATGGGTACAACAACTGAAGAACAGTGAAAGATGTTTAAACAAACATTTAATATGGTATAAAAAACAATTTGCACCTGAGAGGGAAAAGCTACACTTTACAGAAAAGAAACAGTCACGGATAACTAAAGAAACAAGGGACAGCATAAAATTAGAAGGAAGGGCTTACAAAAGTGCAAAAGAAAACACAAATCCCACTGAATGGGAAAGCAAAGATCAGAAAGGGCCACAGAGCCGCTTGCAAGAGCTACTAAAAGGGATTACGAAAGGAAACCTACCTGGGAAATCAAACCAATAAGAAGAAATCTTATAGTTACATGAAGGGAAAGTGGATGGTCAGAAGGAATGCTGGCCCACTAGAGACTGAAAGTGAGGATGTTGTCAATGACTATGGGAAATGGCAGGCATACTGAATAATTACTTTATCTCAGTATTTACAGTAGAAAAGAGGATAGCTTGGCAGAAGTGCCAAGGAAATTAATAGTGGATCAGGAACAAGGACTAACTAAAATTAACATAAGTAAAACATTGGTAACAAGGAAATGAATGGAATTAAAGAATGACCTGGCATCTGAAGCCTTTCTTCCAAGAGTGCTAAAGGAATTGCAGAGCATATTGTAGACTCCATAACTTTAATCTTTCAAAGTTCTCTCGATACAGGAGTCACACTTTTAGTTTGGGAAAATTGCATGTGTCACACTGCTATTTCTTAAGAAGAGTGAGAGGAAAACTCACTCTTAACAACATCTGTAATGGGAAAATTGTTGGGAGTTTATAATCAAGGATAAGGTAACTGAATGCAGAAATTTTTCAAATAATCAGAGACAGCCATCATGGATTCATGACAAGTAGGCCATACCTGACAAACCTCACTGAATTTTTTTGAAGAGGTGACTTAGATAGTAGACAAGGGAATATCTATGGGTATTGTTTATACAGACTTCCAGAGCCATTTGATAATGCCCCAGCATAACAGATTGTTAATGTATATATTAGAGTAATAATCGACCTCGTGTAAAAGTTGACCCCCTATGTTTGGCCAAATAACTTGGAAGTTTCAATATATCTCACATAAAAGTTGACTCTAGTTCTTTAGGAGTCAGTGTTTCGGCCATCACATTCCACTTCAGCTTTCCAGTCTGCCAGTTGTTCCGCTCTGCTACCGGTCTTCCAGTCCACTGGCTGTTGTGTTCCACTCTGAGTTTTCAGAATTACCATAATTCATTTTGTTTTCCTTTTATTTGTTTAGGAGATCAGTTGGGCTTCTGCTAATGATACACTATGAATTTTGACGGTTATAAAATTCAGCCCCTCAAAAGTAGTTGCTATGTAATAGTCGACCTCATAAAGTTAATCTTAAAAGTAGTCAAACAAATCTGACTATTACTTCAATATACTTGGTAGGTGGATGTCCACAGAATCGAGGACAAATTACTGACATGGCTGGGAAACTGGTTGAGTGCAGATGAGTAGGGATGTGGAAAATATGGATAATGGGTTGGTGCTCAAATTGGCAGGATGTAACCAACGGTGTCCCACAAAAGCATCTGTGTTAGGGCTTTAATTATTCACATTAATCATAGAATTGCCACAATGTGGAAATAGGCTATTCAGCTCAACAAGTCCCCACCAACCCGCCAAAGAGTAATCCATCCACATCAATCTCCCAACCCTATTATCTACATTTACCCCTGACTAATGTACCTAACCTACACATCCCTGAACACTATGGGCAATTTAACATGGCTAATTCACCTGACCTGTACACCTTTGGACTATGGGAGAAAACTGGAGCACCTAGAGGAAACCCACACAGATACGGGGAGAATGTGCAAACTCCCCACAGACAGTTGCCCGAAGCTGGATCTGAACCCATGTCCCTGGCACTGTGAGGCAGCATGTTAACCACTGAGTCACTAAGCCATCCCTATTACTTGTTAACAACTAGACAATGACCATAGATTAGATTAGAGTTTATTAGGAAAGAAATAGAAGTGGGCTGTATGGAGTTGGGAGACTATAAGTTGGAGGAACTGGGACTAAAATCTCCAGAGGTAATCAGGTTGGTGACAGTCCTGGCAACAGTGGCTTGATATTCGAATATTGAGTCATGGTTCAGGGGGAAGTAGGAAGAAGAAAGCAAAGTGCAGCAATTTAAGAAGGGGACAAGTCAGAGTGGGTGAGAGGAGCAGAGAAATTGAAATGATGATGTCACGCTGATAGTTTTTGGTGAAAGATCAAGGGCAGGTAAGAGGCCAGAGAAAAGAGTGCAATTGGAGGGTTAGCACTGCTGCCTCACAGTGCCAGGGAGTCAGGTTCGATTCCAGCCTCAGGCGACTGTCTGTGTGGAGTTTGCACATCCTGTGTGTGTTTCTTCCGGGTGTTACGGTTTCCTCCCACAGTCCAAACTTGTGCAGGTTAAGTGAATTGGCCATGGTGTTCAGGGATGTGTAGGTTAGGGATAAATGTAGTGTAATCAGATAGGGGAATGGGTTTGGGTGGATTACTCTTCAGAGGGCTAGTGTGGACTTGTTGGGCCAAATGGCCTGTTTCCACACTGTAGGGATTTTATGATTCTATGATACTAGAGTACAAGAGTACAATGAACTAACTCACAATTGCTGTGGTGCTGCTACTGCGGTACCTGCAACTTCGCCACTGCCAATGACATCACTTTTGAGTCCTACGCCTTGCCACTATCTGTGCCAGACCTACCAAAGAAGTCACTACATTCCAGTGCCATCACCCACCTCTATAAACCTCTATGCCACAGTAATCAGAAACTGTGCCTTAACCATACTTAAAGACTGAATTTCCAAATCTACTGTGGTACAGAATTCCAAAACTTCACAATCCTCTGATGTTTGTGCTTGTGAGACAATCTAGAACAAAAGATCATAGTTATAGGATAGGATAAGATTTAAAACAAATGAATAGAAATTACTTGTTTCAAAGAGTCATGAATCTGTGTAATTCACTACCCCAGAGAGCGGTGGATGTCAGGAATTAAGTGAATCTGAGGAGGACATATAACCCAATTATTAATAACAGGTTGAAGGCTTATGGGGAGCTGGCAAGAAAGTGGAGTTGAGGCCAAGGTGATATTATCCAGGAGTGTTTTAAATGGCAGAGCAAGCTTGAGGGGCTGAATTGCCTTCTCCCGATCCTAGTCCTTATGTTTTTATCTCCTAATTCTCAAAATTTTCTTGATTTCTTGAGATTGCCTTCTCCTGATCTTAGTTCTTATGTTTTTACTGATAGATCATCAAATCATAGAATCCCTACAATGTGGAAAGAGGCTAATCAGCTCAGCTAATCTTGTAACGACTTCCAAAGATCATCCCACCCAGACTCATGCCCTCCCCACCAATCCTTTCTCTTGTAAATCTGCATTTATCATGGCTAAGCCACCTAACCTGATCATGTTTGGAGTGTGAGGGGAAACCATAATGCCCAGAGGAAACCGATGCTGAGATGGAGAGGATGTGCAAACTCCATCCAGACAGTCACCCAAGGCTAGAATTGAATCTGGGAGCTTGGTGCTGTGATGTAAGAGTGTTAAACTACTGAGTAAAAAATGAGGTCTGCAGATGCTGGAGATCACAGCTGCAAATGTGTTGCTGGTCAAAGCACAGCAGGTTAGGCAGCATCTCAGGAATAGAGAATTCAACGTTTCGAGCATAAGCCCTTCATCAGGAATAAGAGAGAGAGAGCCAAGCAGGCTGAGATAAAAGGTAGGGAGGAGGGACTAGGGGGAGGGGCGATGGAGGTGGGATAGGTGGAAGGAGGTCAAGGTGAGGGTGATAGGCCGGTGTGGGGTGGGGGCGGAGAGGTCAGGAAGCGGATTGCAGGTTAGGAGGGCGGTGCTGAGTTGAGGGAACCGACTGAGACAAGGTGGGGGGAGGGGAAATGAGGAAGCTGGAGAAATCTGAATTCATACCTTGTGGTTGGAGGGTTCCCAGGCGGAAGATGAGGCGCTCCTCCTCCAGCCGTCGTGTAGTTGTGTTCTGCCGGTGGAGGAGTCCAAGGACCTGCATGTCCTCGGTGGAGTGGGAGGGGGAGTTAAAGTGTTGAGCCACGGGGTGATTGGGTTGGTTGGTTCGGGCGGCCCAGAGGTGTTCTCTGAAGCGTTCCGCAAGTAAGCGGCCTGTCTCACCAATATAGAGGAGGCCACATCGGGTGCAGCGGATGCAATAGATGATGTGTGTGGAGGTACAGGTGAACTTGTGGCGGATATGGAAGGATCCCTTGGGGCCTTGGAGGGAAGTGAGTGTGGAGGTGTGGGCGCAAGTTTTACATTTCCTGCGGTTGCAGGGGAAGGTGCCGGGGGTGGAGGTTGGGTTGGTGGGGGGTGTGGATCTGACAAGGGAGTCACGAAGGGAGTGGTCCTTGCGGAACGCTGATAGGGGAGGGGAGGGAAATATATCCTTGGTGGTGGGGTCCGTTTGGAGGTGGCGGAAATGGCGGCGGACGCATGTTGAGCTTGTGGCATATGCTTGCTAAACATCTAATACCTCAATCTTATTAATCTTAACATGCTCTAGAATCTCTCTCTCTCACAGATTAATTTTCTCCCCCACATTATCTCCCCCAGAATGGTCAGTCCTCCCATTCAATGTTTTGTTCTGTTAAATTGTATCGATCTCATGCATTCTGAAAATCTCATTTATGTCTGCTACTGCATCTCTACTGACCTATTCTTTACCCTAGTTTGCCAGTTCAATTCAGCTAGCTCTGCTTCATGCATTCATATTTTCCTTTTTTACAAGATTAAAATGCTAGTCCTGGAATCACTCCTATCCTTCACATTATAACTGAAACCTCCAGCTGCAAAATGTTTCACCTTTGCGAGCACAGATGAGAAATATTCATTTAAAACTTCAGCCATGTACTCTGGCTCCATGCCAGAACTCTTAGTGACGATACTCCTAGGTAACAGAGGCCATAATCTGATTGAATTTTGCTTTCAGTGTGAAGGATAGGAGTGGAGAAAGAAGTGGTTTGGAGTGCAGAGGAGGAAGTAGCTAGGCAAAATGGGAGATGAATAGATGGTCAGAAAGGGACAGAGATGATAGTGGGAGGAAAGGAACAGATGAGAGGGCAGGAGGGAGGGGAAGCGGGCACATACACTTTTGATTATTTTGTTGTGATGGTTAGTCAGCAGCACGTTTGTTCGCTTTTTCGAAAAGATAATGCATGATCCTCCTCCAGAAATATTTAAATCGTTATAAAAACTGCAACAAAAACCATTAGATTTAAAAAATAGACTATTTTACGCTTTAATAGAAATATTCTCTTTGTGGAGGTAAGTGCAGCCATAGGTAGTGCCAGGTGTCAGAAACATCCATTACAAACCTGGTTATCAGGTTAATTAACCGTCACATGTCTACACAATTTCAGTGAATTACTTGTTCAGAAGAATGAATAAAGCCAGTTCAAGCTGTTCATTCAACCGGCATTTTTAATGAATATTAAAAATTGTCTTGTATCTCATTTTTTATACAGAATATTCTTGTCCCAATTCCATTTGCATCAACCTCTAGTTCACACCCAATTTCTATTTTCTTTATTTCTGCTGCAGATCATAGAAAATTACAGGCTCTTTGACCCTTGATGTTGCACCACCCTGAGAAACCAATCTAAAGCCCATCTAACCTACAATATTCCATTTTCGTCCATATGCCTATCCAATGACCATTTAAATGCCCATAAATTTGGTAAATCTGCAACTGTTGCAGGCATTGCATTCTATGCTGAAAATGTGTTGCTGGTTAAAGCACAGCAGGTCAGGCAGCATCCAAGGAACAGGAAATTCGACGTTTTGGACTATTGCATTCTATGCCCCTACTACTCTCTGAGTATCTCTGACATCTGTCCAATATCTATCACCCCTCAATTTGAAGCTATGCCCCCTCGTGCTAGCCATTACCATCCTAGGAAAAAGACTCTGACTGTTCACCCCAGTCTAACCCTCTGATTATCTTATATGTTTCAATTAAGTCACCTCTCAACCTTTTTCTCTCTAACGAAAACAGCCTCAAGTCGCTCAACCTTTCCTCGTAAGGCCTTCCTTCCATACCAGGCAACATCTTAGTAAATTTTCTCTGAACCCTTTCCAAAGCTTCTGCATCCTTCCTATAACTGCATGCAATACTTCAAGTGTTGCTGCACCAGAGTTTCATACAGCTGCAGCATGACCTCATGGTTCTGAAACTCGATCCTTCTATTAATAAAAGCTAACACACCGTATGCTTTCTTAACAGCGCTATCAAAATGGATGACAACATTGAGGGATCTATGTACATTGACACTGAGATCTCTCTGCTCATCTACACTACCAAGAATCTTACCATTTGCCCCATACTCTTCATTCCTGTTACTCCTTCCAAAGTGAATCACCTCGTGCTTTTCTGCATTAAACTCCATTTGCCACCTCTCAGCCCAGCTCTGCAGATGATCTATGTCCCTCTGTAACCTACAACATCCTTCGGCACTATTCACAACTGTACCAACCTTAATGTCGTCCGCAAATTTACTAACCCATCCTTCTATTCCCTCATCCAGGTTGTTCATAAAAATGACAAATGGTAGTGGACCAAAAACAGATCCTTATAGTACACCAATATATGAGTATATATTCTAGTTCCTGATCTTGATCTAATTCAGCATTCCATGATGAGGCAAATTTTAGATGAAGAAATGTGACTCTCATCCCATGAGAGTCCCTTGATTTGAGAACTAGCACCATCCCCAAAATATGTTCAATGAACTTTGTTATATTCTTATCCACTTCAGGTACCTGCCATTCAGCAAATATTTAATTGTATTTTGGTGCCATTATATAATTTACTTGACTGCATAATATAAAATCAGGGAAAGGTGCCTTACAAGAAAGATTCACAATACATTGCAGGATTTAGAATTAAGAACTGCTTGCAATACACATAGCAAATTGTCTTGTTATGACTTAATTATGTTTAAAAGTAATATTCTTCAAATTATTTGTCTAAATTAAGCTGCATGTTCCACTGGGTTTCCAGGAGCATCATCAGGGACATGAGAATTTAACCACCTTGGGAGATGACGGTGAAGGATAGGAAATGGTGAGGGAGTGGCACTGCAGTGTTGGAGAGGATCTATGATGGAGACTAGCTGCTCTTCAAAGCTTTTCTTTGTTTTCAGTGGGAGAATGCATTCCAATAGTTATCTGTATCAGATTAATCAGACTCTGTCCTACCTTTCAGTTCCTGATGCAGTGCTTTTTCTACCCTGCTTGTGGTTACCAAATCTCTCGAAGGTCCTGAATGTGATCCAGAAAGCAAGGAAAGAACAGAGATACAGGGAGAAAACAAAATGAATGAACCATGAAATAAAAAGAACCAAATCTGTTGGAACTAAAATGTTTCATCTGTCAGCATAATAAAGAAGCAACGTGTTGGGTACAATACCAGTCTAATATTTTAACTTTTTGTTTACAATGACATCTGTCATAAACCTATAGATAACATGGAAAAATAAATATGTCTTTATCAGGAAGGTAAGTTAAGTCTGAACACTCACAGCCCACAGCTTCTTGCAATGGAAGGATACATCACAAATCTGGGCTCCAGTTCTGCACATTACAATCTATACAACCTTCTAGTTATTCATGTCACGAATCTACACCTGAAGTTATCAGTGAACTCCTTTACTGCATAAAGCTCTGTGGCAAGAGAGACTCAATCTTTGAAATTTCCCTTGTATAATCTCTAATTTACCATTAGGAATACAGTAAATTGAAATCGTCCAATTGTACGTTCAAAGGTCACTTTCATAAAGCACGTGCCAAAACTCTCCATCGTTGACAATGAAAACAAAACTTCATAAAATTATCGCTCAAACTTAGGACATGTGTAGATGGGAAGAGGGCAAGTATGAAAGGAGCAGTTTTACTGATTAACATGGCGTGTTGTATAGAGAATTCTGCAGACTTATTTTGGAATCTTTTGTGAGAAGAATAATTAGTCTCAGTTTCAAATGTTGTATTGATGCAGAATTTTAGAATTCCTTCCACTGAAATAACTTTAATCGTTGGCTTCCTTCATATATTAATAAGACCCTTTCATTTAAGTCAAGTTAAACAGAATTATTGGCTGCCCAGTACATTTCAGTTGTTGAGTGTCTGCTTTTCACCTGATGGAAACCCACAGCTGTAGGTGAAATTGGAAGCTCACAGTGTTGGGGAACGGAGTCAGGCTTGCACTACTTTGCAATGCACCACAAAAGCACAAAAGTTAATTACTGTTTTGACCTGGTATGTGCGCTATTCTGGCACATCAATCTGTTAGCAGACTTATTAGGAGAAAGAGCAAAACTGCCTTAAATTGTTTCAAAAAATGAGCTCCATACATAGTTTTAAAAATTGCAACAAATGGAAAATTAGTCAAATAATTCATGTGCACAATCCTAGTCACTTTAAAACCAATTCTAAATCAATATTGAGATCTGTTTTGTGGAAATGGTGAGTGTCCATCTAACGGACAAAAGGCGAGAGGAGGTAGAATCTGTAATAAAATGTACGATACAGACCTGTAATATAAATGTGTCATGAGGCTTAGACATTACATTTGGGGCCTACCAGAGTGCCCTGTCTGAACCCACAAGCAAAGTTACAGACTGGAGTTGCATCTGATTTCAACACCATGCCTGTTAGGTTGGTCCAAATGCCCCAAAGCATCTGACTAAAATGACAATTTGACCCTCAAGATATAACTGAAACTGAATCTAAAGGTGTAAAGAACGCTTTTGTTAATTTTCAGCAAGTGCCCTCAAAACCTGCTTTAAAACTAGGTCAAGTTTAGCTCTGCAGAATGTTCCCAGCATTTTAACTGTGCAGTAACTTGACTTCGACAAGAGGCAAGGGTTAAATTCCTGTTTTTGTAAGAGAGAGAGCAATCACTGCTTGTAGAAATGTCTCCAAAGTAACTAACTACCTTCCAAGATAAGTAATACATGTATTTACATTGGGCTTTCTAAATCAGAAAAATAGCCATTAAAGGTGCTAAATGAAGGATGGAAATGTGAAGTACTGATTCAAACCACTTCCCTTGTATTCTTTCAAAATGGTCCAGACATCTACCTTCACCAGGCAGGACTTAATCTTGTGAAGCGGAACCCTGTCCTTTCCTGATCCTAACTGATTTATATTTTCTAATCAAAGAAAATCAGTTCTGTCCATGTGAACTAGAAAGATCCCTCTGTCCTCTGTTACAGGAACCTTCAAATATGGATTTCTAGTTCTTTGATACTTTTGGTTAAAAAAAGAAATCATATGTCTCTCCAATTGTGCAAATGATATTCTAAAACTCTTGTTCTGAGGTTTTCTGAAATTTTCCAACAAACTTTTTCTGAAGCTTAGAAAATGGAATATTCTAATAGTTGCAGGAAAAGGCAATGCTGTTTTCCTGTGCAGATTAACAATATAATTAGCTACAGATCACCCCACAGTAATTAGAGGCAAAACCAGGTAAGTGACTATTTGACTCCAGTTTCCATCATTCCTTTATCACAGCTCGAGATGTGGAAAAGGTTGTGATCCACTGGAGACAGTCAATTTCTCTAGAAGTATACTGTTGTTGTTCAATTTACAACTTTTAATGTCTTAGCAGATAAAGTTGCCATGAGAAATAAATCTTATTTGAAAGAAGCAGGAAAAAGATAGGACAAGAGTGTTTAAAAAGAAATAACAGAGACATCTCAATAATGCTGAGTAATGATAATTAATAGAAATGGAATTATATATTTGGACACTATTCACATTCTACATCCTCATGAACAAGCTTTGACAGAAGGGAATTCAAACCATTGCATTAGATTTAGTAAGGAATTTGAATAAATTTATGGGTGCATTGGTAGTGAGATGTTCGCCGCGGATACTTCAACGTGAAAATCTTAATCCTACATCCCTCCCAGCATCACTGAACTAGGAGGTCCTTGTCGTAACTGATTAATAGTAATGCACCACTGTCTGACAATCATTAACTTCTTACATATTCAGTAATTTTTTTTAAAAAGCACATTTTCTGAAAGGGATAGCAGAAGATTTTTAAACAATGCTTATTCAATTAAGATGTGGCACTTGGGATAGCAATTTATGATCTGCAATTCAGAATGCCCTTTTTATTTGAATAATTGCCTTTATTCCATGGTATTTAAGTCTGGAATAAGGTGGTTTATGGTTTTTGAAATTTGCCTCATTACTTTCTGCCTCACTTGACTGAAGGCTGTAATCAGTGCTACAGCTCCTGTTCAGGACAACTGGTTTCCTAGGTGCCTTTTCACTAAAACCAAACTCAAAGAAAATCACAGTCAAGTTCAAAGCTACATTTAGGCAATATCCATATGTGCACTTTTTACAACAGTAGCCACCGGACAATGACCCTGTCTGATTATATCCTTTTTTAATTCAAGAGCACAGGAATGCATGGCAATTACATAGAACATAGAAAAATACAGCGCAGTACAGGCCCTTTGGCCCTCAATGTTGCGCCGATCCAAGCCCACCTAACTAGCCCACTATCCTCCATATGCCTATCCAATGCCCGTTTAAATGCCCATAAAGAGGGAGAGTCCACCACTGCTACTGGCAGGGCATTCCATGAACTCACGACTTGCTGAGTAAAGAATCTACCCCTAACATCAGTCCTATACCTACCACCCCTTAATTTAAAGCTATGCCCCCTCGTAATAGCTGACTCCATAAAAGGTTCTTATTGTCAACCCTATCTAAACCCCTAATCATCTTGTACACCTCTAAACCTTCTTTTCTCCAATGAAAACAGCCCCAAGTGCCTCAGCCTTTCCTCATACGATCTTCCTACCATACCAAGCAACATCCTGGAAAATCTCCTCTGCACCCATTCCAGTGCCTCCACATCCTTCCTATAGTATGGCGACCAAAAACTGCACACAATACTCCAGATGCGGCCGCACCAGAGTCTTATACAACTGCAACATGACCTCAGGACTCCGGAATTCAATTCCTCTACCAATAAAAGCCAGTATGCCATATACCTTCTTCACAGCACTATTTACCTGGGTGGCAACTTTCAGAGATCTGTGTACATGGACACCAAGATCCCTCTGCTCATCCACACTATCAAGTATCAGACCATTAGCCCAGTACCCCATCTTCTTGTTACTCTTACTAAAGTGAATCACTTCACACTTAGCTACATTGAACTCCATTTGCCACCGTTCTGCCCAGCTCTGCAGCTTATCTATATCCCGCTGTAACCTGCCACATCATTCCTTATTATCAACAACTCCACCGACTTTCGTATCATCTGCAAACTTGCTCACCCAACCTTCTAGCCCCTCCTCCAGGTCATTTATAAAAATGACAAACAGCAATGGTCCCAAAACAGATCCTTGCAGAACACCACTCGTGACTGCACTCCAAGATGAACCTTTACCATCAACTACTACCCTCTGTCTTCTTCCAGCCAGCCAATTCCTAATCCAAACCTCCAACACACCCTCAATGCCATACCTCCATATTTTTTGCAGTAGCCTACCATGGGGAACCTTATCAAACGCCTTACTAAAATCCATATACACTACATCTACCAATTTACCCTCATCCACCTCCTTAGTCACCTTCTCAAAGAATTCAATAAGGTTTGTGAGGCATGACCTGTCCTTCACAAAGCCATGCTGACTATCCTTGGTCACATTATTCCTATCCAGATGTTCATAAATCCTATCCCTTACAATTCTTTCTAAGACTTTGCCCACAACAGAAGTGAGACTTACCAGCCTATAGTTACTGGAGTTATCCCTACTCTCCTTCTTGAACAAGGGAACCACATTTGCTATCCTCCAGTCTTCTGGCACTATTCCTGCAGACAACGAGGACATAAAAATCAAGGCCAATGGCACTGCAATCTCCTCCCTTGCTTCCCAGAGAATCCTAGGATAAATGCCATCAGGCCCAGGGGACTTATCTATTTTCACTCTTTCCGGAATTTCCAACACCTCTTCCCTACATACCTCAAAGCCATCCATTCTAATTAATTGTGACTCAATATTCACATCGGCAACAATGTCCTGTTCCTGAGTGAATACTGACGAAAAGTATTCATTCAGTGTCTCCCCAATCTCTTCAGCCTCCACACGCAACTTCCCACTACTATCCTTGACTGGACCTATTCCTACCCTAGTCATTCTTTTATTCCTGACATACCTATAGAAAGCCTTTGGGTTTTCCCTAATCCCACCAACTAATGACTTTTCATGTCCCCTCTTTGCTGCTCTTAGCTCTCTCTTCAGATCCTTCCTGGCTTCCTTATAACTCTCAATCGCCCCAATTGAACCTTCACGCCTCATCTTTACATAGGCCGCCCTCTTCCCTTTAACAAGGGATTCCAATTCCTTATTAAACCACGGCTCCCTCACACGACCCTTTCCTCCCTGCCTGACAGGTACATACTCATCAAGGACACTCAATAGTTGCTCCTTGAACAAGCTCCACATATCGATTGCGCCCTTCCCTTGAAGCCTACTTTTCCAAGCCATGCATCCTAAGTCATGCCTCACCGCATCATAATTTCCATGCCCCCAGCTATAACTCTTGCCCTGTAGTGCACACTTATCCCTCTCCATCACTAGATTAAAAGTCACCGAATTGTGGTCACTGTCGCCAAAGTGCTCACCTACCTCCAATTCTAACATCTGGCCTGGTTCGTTACCCAGAACCAAATCCAGTATGGTCTCACCTCTTGTTGGCCTGTCTACATACTGTGTCAGGAAACCCTCCTGCACACATTGGACAAACACCGACCCATCTAACGTTCTCGAGCTATAGATTTCCCAGTCAATATCTGGAAAATTAAAGTCCCCCATAACAACCACCCTATTACTTTCACTCTTCTCCTGAATTATCCTCACAATCCTTTCTTCTATGTCTCTAGGACTACTAGGAGGCCGAAGAAAACTCCTAACCTTTCCTATGTCCTTTTGCTAACAATTACTTCAGCAGGTAATTCCCCAGGCCCCGATGTTATCTTTCACAGACTACTGAGAGAGGCAAAACAAGAGATTGCTGGGCATAGCCACTGGAGAGGTTTTGGATGACTGGCAAGTAGCTCTGTTCCTCTGTTCACGAAGGGAAATGTGCATAGTTCAGACATTATAGATCAATGAGTCTTACACTGGTGGTTGGGAAGGATTCTTAGAGATCGTATTTACATGCATTTGGCCTAATTAGGGACAAAAGAAGAAGGGCTTGTGCCCGAAACGTCGATCTCCTGCTCCTTGGATGCTGCCTGACCTGCTGCGTTTTTCCAGCAACACATTTTCAGCTAATTAGGGACAGTCAGCATGGCTTTGTGCAGTGCAGTCATGTCTCACTAACTTGCTTAACTTTGGATTAATTGTGGGTCTGTTCGCGGAGTTGGTAGGTTTATTGGCAGACCTTCTATCATCTTCTTAAGTGACATCATCAGTACTCTAATGAGCGCAGCTGTACTGTTCCGTTTTGAATTTATGTGGTTTTGTTTGAGCCATTTCTAGTTGGTGTTGGTTCCAGTTTTCCACTGCAGCAGTTTGTATATCAGGTCGAGATCAACGTGTTTGTTTATGGAGTTTGAGGATGAATACCATGCATCCCTGAATTCCCTTGCTGTTCTTTGTTTAGCCAGCCCTAGTTGTGTTGTGCCTGTCAAACTCATGGCTCTTGTTGCCATTATGTATGGATACCGGGAGAGTTGGTCGTATTGCTTAATTTTTCATTGCGTACATGGATGTGGGTCGTTAGCTGTCTGCCAGGTTTGTCTTATGTCATGCTTGGTGCAGTCACTGCATCAGATTCTGTAAATTACATTCGTCCTGATAGTGGGTAACAAGTTCTTTATTCTGGTGAACCATTGTCTGAGTCTGGCTGTCAGTGTGCATGCTGTCAAGATCCCTCGTGGTTGGAGCAGTCAAATTGTTAGTTCCAAAATGTTTTTAATGCATGGGAGAGTAGCCAGTGTGTCAGTGCTCATCTTATTGCTGTTGCTTGTCTGCCAGGCATTTGCTTGCTTGCTTATTTTGAGGGAGTTGACGAGGGTACAGCAGGGGATGTCGTCAATGTGAATTTAAAATAATGAGAAGTAGAGATAGAGTTACTGGTAGTTGTCTTTTTCCTAGGATGAGGAATTTTAAGATTAGGTGGCACATTTTTAAGGTGACAGGAGAAAAATTTTAAAAAGACTGGAGGCAAATGGTTGGTTCACGTGTGGAATGAACTTGCTGAGAAAGTGGTGGACAAGAGTACACTTACAATGTTTAAAAGACATTTGCATAGGTACAATTACAATTACAATGATATTTGGATAGGTTCATGAATAGGAAAGGTTTGGAAGGATATGGGCCAGGAGCATGCAGGTGGGACTAGTTTAGTTTGGGATTATGTTCGGCATGGGCAAAAAGATCTGTTTCCATGGCATATGATTCTCTAACTGTATGACTTTCAAAAAGGTCCATCATGGTAGGACTCATCAATAAGATTAAGATGCATGGAATCTAAGGTGACTTGGCAATTTGGATTCAGAATTGGCTTGCCCATAAAAGACAGAGGGTAGTAGTGGAACTGTTTTTTTTACTGAAATACTGTGACCTCTGCTGTTTGTGATTTATATAAATGGCATGGATGAAAATGTAAATGGATTGGTTAGTGAGTTTGCAGATGACACAAAGATTGGGGGAGTTGTGGATGGTGCAGAAGGCTGGCAAAAGATACAGTGGGATATGGATCAGTTGCAGATATGGATGGAGAAATGGCACATGGAGTTTAATCCAGGTAAATGTGAGGTATTGCACTTTAGGAGATCAAATGTTAAGGGAAAATAAACAGTTAAATGGTATGACCATTAATATGCAGTGCGATCTTGGAGGTCCAAGTCCACAGCTCCTCGAAAGTGGTCATAGAAATGGATAGGGTTGCAAACGCGGCATATGGCATTCGTATCTTTACCAGTTGGGGCACTGACATAAGAATCAGCAAGTTACATAGCAGCTTTATAAAACTTTGGTTAGGTCGTACTTAGAGTATTGCATTCAATTCTAGTTGCCACACTACAGGAAGGATACAGAGGCATTGAAGAGATTGTGGAAAGGCTTACCAGCATACTGCCTGGATTGGAAGGTATGAGCTATAAGGACAGGCCAACCAAGTAGGGTTGTTTTCTCTGGAGCAGCGGAATTGAGGGGAGACCTAATAGAGTTTATAAAATTATGAGAGGCATGGATAAGGCTGACAGTCACAATCCTTTCTCCCCCCCAAGAGTTGAAATGTCTTAACACAATAGGGCACACATTTAAGTTAAGAGGGGGAAAGTTCAAAGAGATGTGAGGGACAAGGTTTTTTATAAGACACAGAGTGATAGGTGCCTGGAATTTGCTGAAATGGAGAGTGGTGGAGGAAGATATAATACGAATGTTTAAGAGGCTTTTACATAAATACATGCATAAGCAAGGAATGGGAGGATATGGACTATTGGCAGACCAAGGGTTTATTTTAACTTGATGTCATATTCAATATAACATTGTGGGCTGAAGAGCCTGTTCTAATGTTCAGAGATCATTATGTTCTAATGTTCAGAGATCAGGAATTGAACCAGCGACAATTCATACTGTACATAGATGTGAGCACTAAGCCAATCAGCAGCTTTTCATTTAGCAAAGTACAAAACTGGTTAAGGTGATAATCACATAGTTCCCTAAATGTAAGCACTATTATGAAAAGATATGGTGTGAAATAAGTTTGAAATAATTTTGAAGTTGTGAAATCTGAGAGATTAATGGCCATCCTGGAGTTTTTGACCAAGTCATACAAATTCAGCTCCCGCGGTAACAGGTCCTGTTCACACTGGGAGAGTTGTGACAATTTTCAAGGCTTGAAATAGGGTCAAGTTGAGCAAATATTTACAGTTTACAGCATCCCAAATTTAGCCTTGGCTTCATTTGAGAAAGTCAAGATTAGAGTCTTAAAGTGGAGAGAATCTCCAAGAAGATTGCACATATCGACAGATCACCTGATGAAGGAGCGTCGCTCTGAAAGCTAGTGTGCTTCCAATTAAAACCATTGGACTATAACCTGGTGTTGTGTGATTTTTTTAGATTAGGGTAGTGCTGGAAAAGCACAGCAGGTCAGGCAGTATCCGAGGAGCAGGAAAATCAACATTTCAGGGAAAAGCCCTTCATCAGGAGTGAGCTCATTCCTGATGAAGGGCTTTTCCAGAAACATCGATTTCCCTGTTTCTCGGATGCTGCCTGACCTGCTGTGCTTTTCCAGCTCTACTCTAATCTTGACTTTAATCTCTAGCATCTGCAGTCTTCACTTTTGCCTTCGAGATATTTAAACTGTAGACTAGAAAGACAAAATTGTTGGTGATTGAGATTTTAACAGCAATTTACTTTGGCCCGAAACGTCGAATTTCCTGTTCCTTGGATGCTGCCTGACCTGCTGTGCTTTAACCAGCAACACATTTTAAGCTCTGATCTCCAGCATCTGCAGACCTCACTTTTTACTCTACTACTTATATTCAACATAGTCTTTCGTTGAAATACCTTTGTGCTACTTTGGCTTTAGCACTCAGATGGTTTTTGTTGTCCTGCTTATGTATGAAAGACGCTGGTTAGTAGACACAAGATATTACTCTGAATGGTGGCTACAAATAGCCAGAAAACAACAACACCTTGGAGATTAGGGTACTTTTAACTGTTCTGAGCAACCTGTTTTATACCTTGCCCGTTTTTTTTCTGGTGGAATTGATGGAAATGCAATTCAGGCTGATGTAAAAATGGGTAGTAAATTTGTTACTGTCCAATTACAAAAATGGTTTGAAGTACAATAGAGCTTTCTCTGCTCACTCCAATAAGGTGTCTTGGCCCAGTCTTATTACATTGCATTTGCAACTGTGCAGCACAAAAAGTAGGGTTGGGATCTAACTCTGAAGTCGTGAAATCTGAGATATTGAGTTTTGACCAAGTCATACAAATCCAGCTCCTGCAGTAACAGGGAGCGTTAACATTGGGAGAGTTGTGACAATTTTCAAGTCTTAAAATAGGGTTAAGGTGAGCAAATATTTGGGGAGCACTGTGCATTAATTTCAACATTTGAGATTAATAATGGTTTTATCTCCATCAATACAACTCCTAGCTTAGTTGTCCATACACAAAGGACTGGCTTAGGCTGACCACACGTTCATGGTGGAACATCAACCATTTGATTTTGGATCTATTCCAACAGGTCCAGAAGTGAAAGATGTGTGTGATCAACAACTGTTCTGGGATACGTAGAAACACTTTTAATGTTAGTGTATTGTCATTAAACTCATCAAATTAATGTTCATTTAAAAATATTTATTCGGCCAATATAGGAATTAAAAATCCAATATGAGCAGTTCCTGAATACTTTAACAAATAAAACCCAACAGCTTTTGAAAATTAAACCTGAAATAGCCAGTTCAATCTATCTGACATCTGACCTCCATGAAAAGGTGATATTATGTAGAATTTGCAGAGGAATAGGATTGGAATGATATAGAAAACTAAGAGAAGCATATCTATAATTATGTACTATAGGAAACGCACAAGTGAAACAGACAATAGAGTAAGTATCTCATTAGCAGCAAACACAGTTGTAATGCAAGCATCAAAAAATGAAGCCTAAATACTGGGACACAATTTCAAACTGTTCTGAAGAAAGGTCACTGAACTCAATGTTAACTCTGCTTTTTCTCCATAGATGTTGCCAGACCTGCTGAGTTTCTCCAGTAATTTCTGTTTGTGTGTGCAAGATGTATCAGTTCCCACCTTCTCCCACCTTCTAACCAATAACCAATACTATAAGAATTATTTTCTCCATAATTATAACATACTTCAATCTAATTTAATTTCCTACAAGGTTTTATAATATGTCTGAACAACAGCTTTAATGATTTTTAAAGATACTTCTGAAGCATGTACCACAGCATTTTTCTATTTAGTCACTTAAATCCATGATTGACTTGACAATTGAACCATGTTATTTATAATTATTTGGTAGATATTATAAAAATAAAAACACAGGAAGATTAGATCAGGTGACTACAAAGTAGCTTTTGTAGGAGTCTGGGACTAAAGGGCAAATCTCGTGAGACAACCTTCTGTGAAGATTCATAGACTCCATTTGGAAACTTTGCTTTGAAGGTAAGAGGAATCTGTGCTGTGCCAATGCTCCACGGATGAAATACAAAAGGATTTAATATTTTGCATCAATATTTGTAATGTACTTATGTAGAACAAAATGAAAATGAAAATGGGCACAACTTATTTTACCTTTGAGACTGTAATCGCCATTTCAAAAAAAAGCAAATGGTCAAATTTTGCCACAAGTAACAAAAGTTGCTTTGTCTGCTGATTGATCCAATGTGATACTTTTTAAAGTAGTTTTGTTCCCATATGCAATGAAATCACTGGATGCACTGACTTAATTTTGTTCTTGTTGGGAAATTAATTAGCCTTGGGTTAGCATCCTTAGATCAGAACAGTTCCATCTCAGATCCAGGTCCCATTCTGGAGGAGTCATATTGGACTCAGAACTGGGTTCTGATGATGAATTTCCCTATTTTTGGTGCCGTAAATGAAAACTGCATACAACATCTAAATGATATTGGTGGGGTGAGGCATTGGCCTAGTGGTATTAACATTAGATTGGTAATCCAGAGATTCCCGGTAATATTCGGGGGACCCAAGTTCAAAGCCTGCCATAGCAGATGGAGAAATTTGAATTCAACACACTCATCCCCTGAATGATATAAAAATATGAATGTGAAAAAATCTGGAAACAGTATTACTTTGGTTGAAAATATTACAAAACATTTCTTATTGAAAGCATAAGTTGAACCAAAAACTGTCCTCATTTAGTCTGCACATACTGTTTTACATAGCATTGCACACATTCTTTGAATGAGTCTGTACCTGTCATCCTCTGGAGAGGCATGTTGGATGTGAATCCTGGGACTAGCAGATCGTTTCCTATCTAGAGAGTGAAACCATCTGTTTCACCAATGAAACAGGAAGATATATAGACACGTTTGTTAAAGACTGCGAGCCAGAACTGCTAGAACAGGCTTAGCGGTTGATGGCTGACTAGGAGTACACCCCAGGTGTCTAGACACTAACAGGGAATCTAACCTTATCTCTATCTTTAGAATAGTAATGCTGCAGATTTGAGAATGATTCATGTGAGAATGGTGACGAAAAATCCACTTGTGATTTTGAACACTTTTCATAGGAAACCTTGAACATGTTTCGTTTGAATTAATATTGTTTTAGATTCAAAGGTCAAAAGGTTCAGCCCACAGTAGGGAAAAGGCTGCACATGTCAAATGTATTTATCCAGTATTGCCTTGACACGTATGATGTGGCTGCCAGATCCATCCCTCTGTATTCCCCATTGCACTTTATGATGTGGAGTATGATATATGGTGTGGCTACATGTGAGCTTCCTGGCTTACTAAACACAGAATCATATAAGTAAATAAGAAGACCTGCATTCTATTTCCCATTTTATTTTAATTTTTTTGAAACTGACAACCTATTTGAACATATTCTGACATAGCTCTGAAGGACTTGAACCTACACTTTTCCAAAGGTAGGAACTCTCCCATTGCTCTATGACTTGTTAGACAATCTCAGCAGGACATTTGTGTTGCCAGTTTTCACTCCTGCGAAGTGGCATAGATGTAAACCTGAGAAGTTCCAATCTATTTAAACAATTTGCCACTACATTCTCAGGATTAAGCTCATTTTAGACAAATGATCAGTGGAATTGCCATTGTTGTTGTCATTGGGAAGTAGCAATGTGATGCCAGCACAAACAATGATAATTCAACAGAAATAAACTGAGTTTGAAATGTGGTATTGGCACTGTTGAGTTGAAGTTCTTGAATCTGTCTTCCTGTGTTTTTATGATGCACACATATAGTTAGCAAACACTATGCAGATTAACTAATGCTGTATGTCTTTGGGAAATGCAGAATCTCTGCAGAACTGTGGTTTTCCACTAAAAAATGTTGTGTTTAGAAATCAAAGCTAAATAAATTATTGGGATATGCTGTCTTTAAAATCAGGTTCCTCCAACTTATTCTGCACCTTCCTCTGGTTCCCTACTCTCCTGCGGTGGACTTTGAATTCTAGTGGGTAAATCAAATGCCCTGCCCTCCCACGACACCTATTCTGAGTTAAAGAGAAGCAGCACTTGCCTCTGTGGATATTTTCTCCTTGCTTTAACAACCTCTTGAATCACAAGGAAATTCACAGCCATTGTTTCCTTGCTGAGGTAAAATTCCTTTGGTGTCCATCTTTGTTCAGCACTTTATGCCAATCATGGTCCATGGTGGTACTTTGGCTATTGTTGTCAGCAGTTATTTTAACATATACGACATCACAGTTGAACTTGATCCAGTATCTCTCCTACAATTCATACACAGGTAAATCCAACAGGATTGCCTAAAGGAGATTAGGAGTAGGTCTCCTAATGATCTCCTAGCTTGTACTGAGAAATCCTAAAGCTCATTGCAGAATGTTTCTGACAACCCAACAGAAATCAGCGTTCTCAATACCAAGTGGGAAAAAGACCCATATATCCTTCCAGGTTGTTCACTCCTTTCATACATCTTAGACATATGAAAAGCTAAATTTGCTTTAAAGAAGCTTTACTCACATCCCTGCTTAGAATTTGGATTCCAATGTCATTACTCTCGTGAAAGGTCTGGTATTTCAGGAAACAACATTGTATTCTTTATCTGTTTATGTTTAAATTTCAAAAGGATTCTGTTCTTAAGGGATGGAGTACTTTTTATTTCTGCCACACTGACAGCACTTCACCCAAGCTCAGAAAACTCTCCCATGAACTTTAAGAGGTTCAGTTCTGGTGCAAAACTCCTTTCAATGTAAGCTGACTAGACTCAGTTTTAAAGCAGTCACAGTGGCCCTTCACTTTGTGAGAATGCGAATTTCCCTTCCCCAAACACCAGCTACTGTTTTACTTCTTGTAATGCAAATGTTATTGTAATTTCTTCATATAAACTATACCTAATGTATGTTAATGGTGTGTAGGTACTTATCTGTCTGTATTGAAAGAATTTGTGTGGCTGTTTGATGGATAAATGACTTACTGAGAATCTAGTTCTGTGTTCAAAGTTTATTGGGCAGGAATATAAGGATCAAACGAGGGACGCTATGGATTCTGCAGATGAATCTCAGTAAGCCTGGTTCTGGTAACTAATCTATGAGAGCTGTAAGTTGAAAAATATGGTGCTGGAAAAACACAGCAGGCCAGGCAGCATCCGAAGAGCAGGTTGCTGCCTGGTCTGCTGTGTTTTTCCAGCACCACATTTTTCAACTCTGGTCTCCAGCATCTGCAGGCCTCACTTTCTCCTATGAGAGTTGTAATCCTGGATTGGTCAAATGAGGTCATGTTAGTAGCAGTAACATGCCTCTGTGCTGTACAGTTTCATGGTCTATGAGACTGGCTGACTCAAAGGGACAAACGCTAGCAAATGAATCAAACAGCAAGAAAAACATGAGCTCAAGAAGGAAATTTCTAGCTTGACATTGTTTGATGTCCAGTTTTCAGCAGACTACTGTGTTGTGTCCGAACACATCACGTGTTTCAAAACCACTCTCTAGCCGTGGCATTGTTTCAGTTGGCTGTTTAGCGGTGAACAGTGGGCAGCATGGTGGCACAGTGGTTAGTACTGCTGCCTCACAGCACCAGAGACCCGGGTTCAATTCCTGACTCAGGCGACTGACTGTGTGGAGTTTGCACATTCTCCCCGTGTCTGCGTGGGTTTCCTCCGGGTGCTCCGGTTTCCTCCCACAGTCCAAAGATGTGCAGGTCAGGTGAATTGACCATGCTAAATTGCCCGTAGTGTTAGGTAAAGGGGTAAATGTAGGGGTATGGGTGGGTTGCGCTTCGGCGGGTCGGTGTGGACTTGTTGGGCCGAAGGGCCTGTTTCCACACTGTAAGTAATCTAATCTAAAAAAACATCAAATTCATGTCAATCTTGCAAAGCAGAATAATGATCAGGTTCAAGCAGCTGCGAGTGAGGGAGGAGGAAACTGTCATGGTGCCTGTACCTTGTGCAGTGCTCAGGAAGTGCTGGTGACTTCAAATGGATTTTGCCTGTTCAGATTCAAGCCTAATACTTTCAAAGAAATCACACATGTCTTAAATGTTCACTGGTTCTGAGTTGCTCTGTTCAAGGATTAAGCCAAAAGTAGAATAAAATCTTCACAAGACTTGGAGGACGAGAAGCCTTTAATATGGTGACAGATCGCATTATTATATAGTTTTATATTTCTGTTTTCAATACCAAACTAGTTTTCCTCTTGTGAAATAATTCAAGGCTCTGGTAGATAAGAAATAATTGTTTTTGGTGCATATTACTGCACCTTTGTATTTGGTACAAAGTAAAATATCGACCTGAATTTCTTTCAATAATTATGTGCCCTCCTCTTCGGGTTGCTGAGCATGGGACATTGCCATCTCAGGAACAATCTCTTAAATGAAACCTTAAAGGATTAGCAATGAGTGTTAGATAGTAAGACAAAATCTGCCAGTACTCAGGACACTTTTTGGTCTTTCCCCTAGCCCATTCAATGTAACCAACTGGAATCCCTTATGTTCAACTCAGGAGAATCCAATCCACCAATTCCAACACATGAAATAATTATATATAGGGTTATTAAAATATATTATTTTGCTTGTAACCTATTTGATCTCAAATACACTTTCACCTTTCTACCATTGTACATTATTTGGATGATTGAACCTGACCCATAATTTGAAAATTACACTTGGCACTATACATGTTGAAAAGTCTAACATGGGAATTGTTAGGAAAGCCCCAGATTCTTTGAGTTTGATAGCATTGAAGACACATGGATAACAATGGCAGACAATAGAAATTATATCACTATTAATCTTAATGCTGCTCAGCTAGGAAAGTTCTTTCAACATTTCTGTTTATATAATTTCAATGCACATCATGAAGTGCTATTGTGCCTTTAAGAAATCCAAATTGCTGTACACAATTCATTTTTGGTGACCTGTACTACTCTCTTGTCTGTCATACACTGTAGAAACAGGCCCTTCAGCCCACCTTCTATCC
Organism: Hemiscyllium ocellatum; assembly: GCF_020745735.1. Classification (NCBI taxonomy): domain Eukaryota; kingdom Metazoa; phylum Chordata; class Chondrichthyes; order Orectolobiformes; family Hemiscylliidae; genus Hemiscyllium; species Hemiscyllium ocellatum. Next base: position 90,817,031 of record NC_083403.1, read on the forward strand.
CTACCAACAGACCCCAAGTGGCACTAAGTCTAATCACCTGCACTTGGTCCACAGCCTACTATGCCCTCGCATTTTAAAGGCTTTTGCCCAAAACATCGATTTTACTGCTCCTCGGATGCTGCCTGAACTGCTTTTGCAGCACCACTCTAATGTAGACTCTGGTTTCCATGCATTTGCAGTCATTGTTTTTACCCATTTTAAGTTCACATCCAGATACTTGTTAAACATTGTGAGAATACCTGCCTACACCCACTTTCAAGGCAGTGCATTCCGTATTTCTACCAATGTCTGGGTGAAATTTTATTTCTCTTGGATCTCCTCTAAACTATTTACTCCTCACCTTATACTTGTGCCAACTTACATTGGACACGCTTGCATTGGGAAAATATTTCCAAGGCCTAACCTGTCTGTGCTTCTTGTAATTTTGTGTGCAGAGAAATTAGTTGGTTAGTGCAGTGCAAATGACAAACAATTCCTGATAAATCCATTGTTTTTATCCTGATAAATCCATATCCCTGTCTTTCGACTATACTGTACAATGTCCCCGCAACAAAGAGCACAGATATTCAGACAGCAAGTTTTGAGAAGACTTGTAGCTCAGTTTGAGGGTCTGGATGTAGGTTTGCTCGCTGAGCTGGAAGATTCATTTTCAGATGTTTCGTCACCACAGTAGGTAACATCTTCAGTGAGTCTCCAGATGAAGCACTGCTGGTGTCTTCTGCTTTCTATTTAGATGTTTGGGGTTCCTTGGGTTAATTATGTCATTTCCTGTGGTGATGTCATTTCCTGTTCTTTTTTTCAGGGATGGTAAATGGGGTCCAGCTCAACTTCACCTTTAACAACAAAACCTAGAGACAAACCAACAGAACACCCATGGGATCTCAGATATCTGGATTCTTAGCAGAGGCAGTAATGCAGAGACTCGAACAAATAGCGCTGCCTACCATCCAACCTAAACTCTGGGTCAACTATGTGATCGATGCCTTTGTCATCACTAAACAAAACAAATTAGAGGAAACCTTCAAAGACCATCAATAATACCCTTACTGGCATAAAATTCACTAGAGTAGGAAAACAACAAGACTGTGGTTACTAGTTGTCACAGTCGAATGAACAGCCAATGGGGAACTTCAAACCAGCGTCTACAAGAAAACAACACATAAGGACCAAGCATTGAATTACAGAAGCAATCATTCCAGCATCCACAAACAAAGCTACATCAGAAAATTATTTCAACAAGCCACCACACACTGCAGCACAGAGGAATTACGCAAAACAGAGGAAAATCACCTATACAGTGTATTCAAAAAGAATGGGTACCCCAATGAACACAGTACGCCGATTTCTCAGCAACAAACCCGACAAGCAGACAAAACAGGTTCAGAAGCCACTCTCCCCTACATCAAAGGCATCTTGGAAATGACTGTCAGACTACTCAGACCCCTTGGCATCATGGTAGCCTACAACCTCACCAACACACTAAAACAGCAGCTAATGAATTGAAAGACCCTATTACAGACAACAAGCAAAACTAATGTCATTTACAAAATACTGTGCAATGACTGTAACAAACATTACATTGGACAAACAAAGAAAGTCAGAAAACTAACCACCAGGATACATGAGCATCGACTAGCCCCAAAACAACATGACCCTCTGTCACTGGTATCCTTACATACTGATAAGGAAGAACACCACTTTGACTGGGACAACACATCCATCCTAGGACAAGCCAAAAGAGACATGCTCACAAATTCCTAGAAGCATAGCATTCCAACTGGAACTCTATCAACAAACACATTGACTTGGACCCCATTTACCACCCCCTGAGAAAAACTACAGGAAATGACATCACCAACCCAAGGAACCCCAAACAAAAAACTAGAAAGCAGGAAACACCAGTAGTGCCTCGCCCGGAGGCTCACTGAAGAGGTTACCTAGTATGGTGGCGAAAACTCTGAAAATGAAACTTCTAGCTCAATGAGCAAACCAACATCCAGCTATTCAAACACTACTGGCCTTCACAGCTGAAATCTCAGCCAAATGAAGCAATCTGAGGTAGCAGCATAAAATCATGGAATATCACAGAGACGTACAGCATGGAAACAGGCCTTTCAGTCCAACTCATCCATGCCACCCAGATATCCTAAATTAATCTAGTCCCATTTGGCCCACATCCCTCTAAAACTTTCCTATTCATATACCATCTGAATGCCTTTTAAATGGTGTAATTGTACCAACCTCCACCATGTCCTGTGGCAGCTCATTCTATATAGGCACCACCTTCTTGCCTCCAGGTCTCTTTAAAATCTTTTCCCTCTCACCTTAAAACTACGCTCTTTGGTTCTGGACTCCCTCATTCCGTGTAAAAGACCTTGTTTATTTACCATATCCATGCTCCTCAATATTTATAAATCTCTATAAGATCACCCCTCAGCCTCTGACACTCCAGGGAAAATAGCCCTAGCTGATCTGGAACCAGGGTTCTAGTGAAAATAATAAATCGGGTAGACACTAGCACTTTAAAACTAGTGAGTCGAGGACAAGGGAAGGGGAAAACAACAGGAAGTATGGTGGTAAATAAAAAGGAAAGCAGCAGATTACTAGTGTGCAGGAGGGTTTAACTATGTGGCAGACTAAGTAAAAAGAAAAGGAAGGATTCTCAGGAGATAATATTGGAGATATTGGAATTCATAAACCAGGTACAAAAATTAGCATAATGGCATTTTACCTGAATGCTTGTAGCATCCGTAACAAGGTATATGCGTTAATAACACAAATCATCGTGATTATGATTTAGTAGCCATTGCGGAAACATGGTTGCAGGTTGGTCATGACTAGGGATTAATGATCCAGGGGTATCAGACTATTTGGAAGGACAGACAAGGAGGTAAGGGACGTAGTGTAGCTATGATATTTGAGGATAACATCAGGGCGGTGGATAGAGATGATGTAGATTCTACAGAGAATTTTGAATTCATTTGGGTTGAAATTAGAAATTCTAAGAAGAAAACATAAATGACAGGTATAGTCTATAGCATATCAAATAATACCATCACAATGGGTTGGGCAATAAACAAAGAAATAACTAATGCCTGTAAAAATGGTACAGCAATTATCATGGGGAATTTTAATCTCCATACCAATTGGTCAAACCAGGTCGTTCAAGGTAGCCTTGAGGAGGAGTTCATTGAATGTATCCTTGAGTTTTCTTGAACAATATATAATGGAACAGCCGAGAGAGCAAGCTATTCTTGATCTGGTACTGTGTAATGAGACAGGAATAATTAATGACGTCATAGTTAGGGATCCTCTTGGAAGGGGCGATCACAGTATGGTTGAATTTAGAATACAGATGGAAAATGTAAAAACAAAATCCACTATGGAATGAGCTGCCAGAGGAAGTGGTGAAGACTGGTACAATTGCAACATTTAAAAGGCATTTGGATGGGTATATGATTAGGATGGGATTGGAGGGATATGGGCTGGGTGCTGGCAGGTGAGACTAGAGTGGGTTGGGATATCTGGTCGGCATGGACAGGTTGGACTGAAGGGTCTGTTTCCATGCTGTACACCTCTATGACTCTATGTGCTTAAATAAAAGGAAACTACAATAGGATGAGGGAGGAGTTGGCTAAAGTAAACCGGAAAGCAAAGACTTTATGGTGGGACAGTTGACAAACAGTGGGGGATTTTCAAAGCAATTATTCAAAGTGCTCAGCAAAAGTATATACCAGTGAAAAGGAAGGACTGTAGGAAAAGGGGTAATCTGCCATTGGTGTCTGAAATAAAGGAGGCTATCATACTGAAAGAGAAGACATACAAAGTGGCCAATATCAGTGGGATACCAGAAGTTTGGGAAAGCTTCAAAAAGGTCAACAGAAAGCCACAAAAAGGGCTATAAAAGAAAAATAAAATAGCTTATGAGAAAAACATTAGCTCAGAATGCAAAGACAGGTAGCAATCACCTAATGAAGGAGCAGCGCTCTGAATGCTAGTGCTTCCAAATAACCCTGTTAGACTATAACCTGGACTATAAAATTGTGTGATTTTTAGCTTAAAACTAAAAAGAGTGGCTAAAGTAAACATTGATTCTTTAGAGGAGGAGAAGAGGGATTTAGTAATGGGATACAAGGAAATGGCTGAGGCAACGAATAGGCATTTTGTATGTCTTCACAGTGGAGGTCACAAATAACATGACAGTAATTGACAAAGAGGCGAAGTAGGTGAGGACCTGGAAACAATCGTTATCATGAAGGAGGAAGTGTTGGGAAAGCTAGGGGAGCTAAGGGTAGGCAAGTCTTCTGGGCCTGATGTAATGCATCCAGGGTACTAAAAGAGATGCAGGAAAAATAGCAAGTGCACTTGTGGTAATTTTCCAAAATTCACTAGACTCTGAAGTGGTTCCAGTAGATTAGAAAATGTCAAATGTGATGCAACTGTTTATAAAACGATGCAGACAAAAGATGGAGATATAAACCAATTAGCTTGAGGCTATTGTCAAGGAAGAAATAATAGGCATCTGGATAGAAATTGTCTCATTGGGCAGATGCAGCATGAGTTCATGAAGGGCAGGTCATGCTGAACTAATCTTTTGTAATGCTATGAAGACATCATGAAAATGGTGGACAATGGAGACACAGTAGATGTGATGTATCTAGATTTCCAAAAGCATTTGACAAGGTGACCCACAAAAGGCTGCTGCATAAGATAAAGATATAACATGTTACAGGCAACTATTAGTTATTCAAAAAGGAATCAAGGAGTGGGAATAAATGAGTGTTATTCTGGTTAGCAAATCAGTGACTAGTGGTGTGCCTGAGAGATCAATGCTGGGACCACAATTATGCACAATTTACATAGATGATTTGGAGTTAGAGACCACATGTAGTGTGTCAACATTTGCAAAAGACACGAAGATGAGTAAGTGCGCTGAGGTCTGTGAAACTTTGCAATGGGACAGAGATTGCTGAAGTGAGTGGGCAAAGGTCAGGCAGATGGAGTACAATATTGATAAATGTTAAGTCATCCATTTTTGTAGGAATACCAATAAAAAATGATTATTATTTGAATGATAAGAAATTGCAACATGCTGCTGCACAGAGGGACTTGGGTGACCTTGTGCATGAATCACAGAAGGTTGATCTGCAGGTGCAATAGGTAATTAAGGCAACAAATGGAATTTTGTCCTTCATTTCCAATGGAGTTTAAAAGCAGGGAAGTTGCAGCTATATAGGGTGCTGGTGAGGCCACACCTGGAGTACTGCTTGCAGTTTTGGTCTCTAACTTGAGAAAGGATGTACTTGCACTGGTAGGGGTGCAGAAGAGATTCCAGAATTGAGAGGGTTGGCTAATGAGGATAGACTGAGTAGACTGGGATTATATTCATTGGAATTGAGAAGACTGAAGGGGGAGTCATATAAAATTACGAACGGAATAGATAAAATAGAAATAGAGAGGATGCTTCCACTGACATCGTCTCAAAAGCAGACTTTGAACTGAATTGAGAAGGAACCCAGAGGGTTGTGAATCTATGGAATTTCCTGCCCAGTGAAGTGGTTAAGGCTTCCTCAGTAAATGTTTTTAAAGCTAAGTTAGATAATTCCTTTACTGTTCAAAAACTTAAGTGGAGCTGAGGCCACAAAATAATCAGCCAAGATCTTATTGAAAGGTGGAGGAGGCATGAAGGGCCAATTAGCCTTCTCGTGCTCCTAGTTCTTATTCAGCCACTCAAACCTTCCAACCATAGAATCCCCAGTATGGAAACAGGCCATTCAGCCCAACAAGTCCACACTGGCCTTCCAAAGAGTAATCCACCCAGACCCACAGCCTACCCTACACCAGACCCATACTCTACATTTACCCAAAACGTAATGCCCGTGACCTGAACACTATGGGCAATTTAACATGGCCAATTCACCTAACCTGCATATTTTGGACTGTGGGAGGAAAGCGGAACACCCGGAGGAAACCTACAAGGACACAGGGAGAATGAGCAAACTCCACACAGTTACGAGAAACCGGAATTGAACAGGGTCCCTGGCGCTGTGAGGCAGCAGTACTAACCGTTGAGCCACGTGCTACCCCAAACCCTGGCAACATCCTTACAAATCTTTTCATAGAATCCCTATTGTGTGGAAACAGGCCATTTGGCCAAACAAGTCCACATCTACTCTCCGAAGAGCATCTGACACAGATCCACCCCCTACCCTGTAACCCAGCATTTCCCATGGCTAGCCCACCTAACCCACACATCCCTAGATACTATGGACAATTTAGCATGGCCAATCAATCTAATTTGCTCATCCTTGGCCTGCGCAGAAAACCAGATCTCCTGAAGGAAACAGACAAAGACATGGGGAGAAAGTGCAAACTCCACACAGATAGTCACCTAAGGCTTTAATTGAAACTGGGTCCCTGGCAGCTAACCACTGAGCCACCATGCTGCCCTTGAATCCTTTCAAGTTGTGTGAAGTCCTTCCTCCAGCAGGGAGACCAGAATTGCATGCAGCATTCCAAAAGAGGCCTAACCAATGTCCTGTACAGCCATAACCTCACCTCCCAACTCCATACTCAATACCAATAAAGGCAAGCATACCAAAGCCATCTTCACTTTCACTTTCAAGGAACTATGAATCTGCACACCAAGTTCTCTGTTCAGCATCACTCCAGAAGACCTTACCATTAATTGAATAAGTCCTGCCTTGATTTGTCTTTCCAAAATACTGTACCTCACATTTATCTAAATTAAACTCCTCCTGCCAGTCCTCCACCCATTCAACTATCTGATCAAGATCCTTTTGTACTCTTGAGGTAACCTTCTTTGTTGTCCACTACACTTTCAAATTTAGCATCATTTGCAAACTTCCCATACCTTCTAATCTCATAGCCAGATCATTTATATAATGAATAAAAAGCTGTGGCACCAGCACCAATCCTTGTGGCACACTGCTAGTCACAATTCAAAAAGAAACCCCACTATCACCACCCTCTGTCTTCTACCAAATGGCTAGTTCTCCCTGTATTCTATGTGACCTAACCAGACTACCATGAAGAATCTTGTCCAAACACTTACTGAAGTCCATATAGATCAAGTCTACTGCTCTGCCCTCATCAATCCTCTGTTACTGCTTCAAAAAACTCGATCAAGTTAGTGAGGCATAATTTCTCTCACACACAACCAAGTTGACTATTCCTAGTCTGTCTTTGCCTTTCCAAATGCATGTAATTCCTTTCCCTCAAGATTCCCACCAACAACCTGTCCACCACTGATGTCAGGGTCACTGGTCTATGGTTCCTGACTTTTCCTTACCACCTTTCTTAAATAGTGGCACCATGTTAGCCAACCTCTCATCTTTGATAACTTGTAGCTATCAAGGATACTAGTATCTCAGCAAGGGGCCCAGCAATCACTTCCCTAGCTTCCCAGAGTTCTAGGGAATGCCTGATCAGATCCTGGGGATTTATCCACCTTTAGGCATTTTATGACATTCAGCACCCCCTCTCCGGTAATACAGATATTTTTCCAGATGTCGCTATTTATTTCCCTACATTCTATACTTCCATATCCTTCTCCACAGTATATTACAGATGCAAAATACTCAATCTCTCAATACTCTCTCTCACCTCCTAGGGTTCCACATATCGGTGGCCTTGCTGATCTTTATTCTCTCTCTTAGTTATCCTTTTGTTCATAATTTATTGTAGAATCCCTTTGGATTCTCCTTAATCCTATTTGCCAAAGCTATCTCATGTCCCCTTTTTTCCCTCGTGATTTCCCTTTAAGTGAACTCTGCCTTTATCCTACTGCCTCCTAGGAGTACACTCAATCTCCTTGACTATACCTAACATGCGCTTCCTTCCTTTTCTTGACCAAAACCTCACTTGAGACTTTCTGGGACGTGGTAGAGAACGAAGGCTTTGGGATTTCAAACTAAGCTGAACTGTTGAATCGCACTGGATCGTTTCCAAGTTTGTGACCAGATTAATTGAGATATTTGGAAAAACAAATAGGCAATTGTTAAGCTTCTGGTATTGGGAGCTGGAAAACATTTTCTATGTGGGGTCATTACAAGTATGAAACGCCCCAATATAGCTTGATGCAGCACAACAGACTTATTATCACCTGAAGTTTGGAACACCATTTCCAAGGGCAATGCCTCTACAAAACTGTTTCAGAATACTGACAAATCAGACCTTTGGGTTGAAACAGTGTCTTTAGGGAAGAGAGAGTGGAAAACAGCAGTCGAAACCTGTTCCTAGACCTTGAGCCCATCCTTCATGGAAATCATCAATGAGGTAAAATGACGTCTGGATTGAAAAAATTAATTGGCATGAAGACAGGCTCCCTGTCCGATGATGTGCATTCGAAGCATCTAAACTAGGAGCAGAAATAGTAGTAGGCCACTTGCCCCTTCAAGTATGCTCTACCATTCTATATGATCATGGTCGATCCTCAATCTTAATGCCATATTCCCACATTCTCTTCATTCCTTTGATGTCTCTAAAATCTAAAAGGTCCATCAGAAATACTTCAGTTTCAGAGCAGCAGCAAATACTAAAGCAATGACAGGATGCTTCAACAGAGCGCTGTCCCTTCAGCAATGTTTCAAAAATGAGAAATATAAAAACCAGACAGACCATCACTGCAGAGGTGGTGAGGGTGGCACCTCTCAACAGGTTTTTGGCATCATCTGTTCTTAAGTAGGTGGACAGGGCCCTTAGGTCTGCCTGGAACCATAGGTCCCCTCACCAGCTTGGCCTCCTGTTGGTTGACTTTCTCCTGAAGAAATGGACAGCAGGGAGGCAAATTGAATTGAGGCTGAGATGGCATCATATTAAATGATGGAATAAGCTGGAGAAGTTGAATTACCTTCATTTGCACCTAGTTCTTGTGGTTTATGCTTTCCAGGAGGAACTGCCCCTTGCCTTATTGGGAGAATGCCAGATGGCCTCAGAGCCTTGTTTTGGAAACAGCAAACCCAGTGACTGGAGGTGATGTTGGCATTTTCCAGCCTCTAAATGCCTCTGTTCCTGCCTTTGGTCAGCATGGAAAACCCCTTTCCCAATTTCACATTGACCAGGCTTACTTCACATGAAATATTCTCAGAAATCAAGGAACAATGATTGATGCATCATTAAATAAAGGAACTAAATACAACTTAAAAGGTCAGCATGCAAAATCCAATTCCCAAAAAGAATGAACTCCAATAAAACCCTCTTGATCCATGTATGCCCTCTACAACTGTGAACATGCTAGAAGAGATGTGACAAGTGAAACAAATTAAACTTTGTGCTTTATCTTCACTATTAGGTAAGATTTGTAAGGTAAACAGCACTGCTTTTATTCAGCGACCCTTTGTATTTCAGAATCACGGATGGTTGTTGAGGGGATACCTGCAATGTTTAAATTTGGGATAGTTCACAAAAGTTCAGAGTTTCCACCGAAGGCCATAAAGTAGAAATGTTCAAATTACTAGTCAGGATAATTACTTTCTATCAAGTAGGTCAGGCTAAATCACTAACATTATCAATCCTTCCCACTCCCAGGATCAATCTCCTGAACAACAAAATTAAGTGGGGCAGTAACATGTTGAGATTTTTGTTTATGTAATTGTGCTATAGATGGGAAACTCCTGGATCATCCTACTAGATAAGAAGTTTATTTGCTTTCCATTTGGCATGCAAAGGCAAATGGCTGTGAAGGGAGGTGAGGGGCAGCACAGTCATGTGTTTAAATCTCCTGAAATACATCCAATTAGAGTTGGCAACCCTACCCACAGTGGATGTCAGAGCCAACTGGATGTGTAATCCATTACGTCAAGCAGTATTTCTGCTAAAGTTACAATGGATGACAATGAACGTGGTATGGCAGGTGGCTACTATTGAATCTCACTGCTCCAGTTTCTACCTGATGAATAAATTACCTTTCTGAAGTTGGGGGTTTGTGAGCTACCAAACCTCTAAATGTGACACCTCCATTCTGTCTTGAGCTGATGCCCAGGCACACCAATCCATTCCAGAAGGAGGTGAACTGACAATACATTGCAGAATATCTGATGAGTGACTCACCCCCGAAACACATGGTCTGATCTTGGATGATCCAGGCAAAGAATGGAGAGTGGGATCAATAGCACAGTTAATTCAGCGAGCCTAAAAATCATCATGGTATAGCTCTGAAGGTCTGGTAAATATGTTGGACAGAAACAGGAGGAATTTCATTTCTCTGTTAAGAGAACTCTCAGGATAATAAGAGAAAATTTTTAAAAAGAAGTTTTAATTTCCCAATTCTTGTTTTGATTTTTAAACTTTAGTCAATGCAAGTATTATCACTGTCAACATATGAAAGGCTCTCCACAGGCACAACCATTGAATTGGAAGAAGAAAGGGTGAGCGAGGAAGATCAAAAACTAATGAAATGCCAAACACTTAATGCAAAAGAAAGGTGAGATGTTAAACGGTTCACATCTGAGGACTGGTCTAAGCAGAAGAGCAGAAAACACTTATAGTGTGAACAAAATCCAAGAATCCTACAGGTTCATAATGAAAGAAACATGGAATCATCAGCACAGATGACAAGGATAATAAAGGGTTGGATATACCTGTCTCGTTCTGATGACTGTAAACTAGAATCTGGTCTCAAACAGTTGGTGCTAGCGCTCCTAGCCCTGTCAAGAGAGTGCTGTATTTCACTAATGCCAGTACAAGGCATCCCATGGTGGAAGAGAAAGAGGACAAGAAAGGAAAACAAAGAAGGAATATAATATTAGATCGTAAATCATGAAGGCAATGCACTTTCAAAAACATGATACAAAGAACAGTTAATGATTTCAAACATTCAAAGATGCTGGAAAGTTGGCATGATGAATCGTAAAACAAATTCAATCAAGAACAAAATTATGATACAGTTAAATGTCAAATATTTGAGAATTCTTTACAAATACGATACACCAGGAAGATAAACTCTCATTTGCAAAAAAACAATTTAACAAGTCAACATGTGTTTGGTCGAGTGTAAGTGTTGGCACGTTAATTATCAACAAGCTGATGGGTTGTGTTTGTGACTTTGTAAAATGCAGCCCAAACACATCAATAGTGACAGTTTGATTTGGAGGAGTTTAATATTGAAAAAGGCAGAATTGTTACACCCCAAACTTCTGTCCCTATTTTGAGGGCGTTATTAGGCTGCAGAATTTCTCGGGAGTTACACAACATCTGCTAAAGGGCAAAAAACATTCCTGAGAATGTTTAGAGTAGGAGTTATACTGCATGGAAATAGAACCTTCGATCGAACTGGTTCATGCTGACCACAAAGTCTAAATTGACCTGGTCACATTTGTCAGCATTTGGCTCATATTCATTTGGCTCTAAACCCCTCCCAATCACATACCAATCCAGGCGCCTTTTAAAAGTTTTAATTGTTCTCACCTCCACCACTTTCTTGGGCAGCTCATTCCATACGTGCACCACCCTCTGCAGGAAAACATTGCCCTTCATGTCCCTTTTAAATGTTTCCCCTCTTATCTTAAACCAATGTCCTTTAGTTCTAGATTCCTCCAATCTATGAAAAAGATTAGATTACTTACAGGCCCTTCGGCCCAACTAGTCCTCACCGACCCTCCGAAGAACAACCCACCCAGACCCATTCCCTTACATTTACCTCTTCAATTAACACTATGGGCAATTTAGTATGGCCAATTCACCTAACCTGCACATTTTTGGACTGTGGAAGGAAACCTGAGCACTCACAGGAAACCCACGTAGACATGGGGAGAATGTGCAAACTCCACGCAGACAGTTGCCTGAGGCCGGAATTCAACCCGGTCTCTGACGCTGTGCGGCAGCAGTGCTGACCACTGTGCCACCATGCCGCCCAAGATCTTGGCTATTCACCCAATCTATGCCCCTCATGATCTTATAAACCTCTATAAGGCCATCCCTCAGCCTTCAACACTCCAGGGAAAAAATGCCCCACCCTATTCAGCCCCTCCCTTTATTTCAAACCCTCTAATCCTGGCAACATCCTGACAAATCTTTTCTGAACCCTATGAAATTTGAAAGCTTTCTTATGGCACAGAATGCTTGGGAAAGTTAAATCCAGTCTGTTCCCCACAGTATTAATTTAACAAACTACTGAGCACACAATGTGTTAAGGATCAGCATTTAATAAGATTTTGGACATCTTTATGCTTTATATAAAAATTGCCAAACTTTGAACATAGTTTCTTCCCCTACATTATCCATTTTGCAATATGTGGATACTGTAGATTTTTCATTTATCTTCCAATACACAATTATTTCTATCATTTCTCTAAAGCCAAGATTTTCTAGGCATAGTGGTTACTGTGTTCTCATTTTAGGATCATTGCGCTGCTTACTTTAGTAAACAGGAACTTATTAAACAAAGATGAGCTCACAATCTTCTCTCAGCAACATAATCTTATTTTGAATAAAGAAATTCCAGAGTGTTTTACAGGACGTTTGTAAACAAAAAAAGTGTTAAACCGCCACATAAGGAGTTAGTGGTGAAATTTTGTTTAAGAGCTGGGAAGGTCACCATTGGCTGGGAAACTAGAAAGACACCTGGATTGCCTCCTCAGTGAGAGATACCTGTACTGCGTCTTCAGGCCTTCCTGTCTGGAGTGCAATTCTGATGAAGGCTGGAGAGTGGTCGAGCTCAAGTATGCCCTCACCCAACCTGAGTGAACCCACCTTCAGGCTAACCAGTATTGAGTGCAGCAATGGAGATCAAGGTGGTAAAAAAAAATGTCAAAAGAAACTGATTGTAAGGAGTATCTTAAGGAGAGACAGGAAAGAGTTAAAAGGGACATGAGGGGTAACTTTTTCATACAGATGGTGGTGTGTGAATGGAACAAGCTGCCAGAGGAAGTGGAGGATGTGGGTACAATTACAACATTTAAAAGGCAGCTGGAGGGGTACATGAAGAGGAAGGGCTTAAGAAAAATATTGGCCAAACAGTAGGATGTCCGGCTGGTGTGCAGTAGTGGGATCGAAGGGTCAGTTTCCATGCTGTGTGACTCTGTGACTCTTTGACCAAACCCAAATGTCAGTGCACCATTTCCAACAGATCCTATTCTCACTGGTCCAAGAAAGGAGGCAGGCCATGACTCAGACATAAGTGACAGCTGAACTCAGCAAGGTCATTTGAACTCATTCCATTTTCACCACAGAAAAAGCTTTACGCTGCACTGTACAAGTCATGAATTTATTGAGGAGTGATAAATACTGTTGAAGGGATCAGAAACACCAGACTGTTCGACAGCCCTTGAGTTTTTTGAATCCCCAGCCTGAAAAGAAAACTGCTTCAGTAAGAGTTTTTTTTAAAAAAACTCAAGCTATGGAATTACTTAACTCTGTATGCCTTGGGTGCTTTTCACATTAGGGTTCCAAGTTCCCATTTGGTTGACAGAGGGATTGAATTCAAGAGTCGTGAAGTGATTTTGCAGCTGTACAGGACTTTGGTTAGGCCACATTTGGAGTACTGTGTGCAGTTCTGGTCGCCTCACTTTAGGAAAGATGTGGAAGCTTTGGAGAGGGTGCAGAGAAGATTTACCAGGATGTTGCCTGGAATGGAGAATAGGTTGTACGAGGACAGGTTGAGAGTTCTTGGCCTTTTCTCATTGGAACGGCGAAGGATGAGGGGTGACTTGATAGAGGTTTATAAGATGATCAGAGGAATAGATAGAGTAGACAGTCAGAAACTTTTTTCCCCGGGTACAACAGAGTGTTACAAGGGGACATAAATTTAAGGTGAAGGGTGGAAGGTATAGGGGAGATCTCAGGGGTGGGTTCTTTACCCAGAGAGTGGTGGGGGCATGGAATGCGCTGCCCGTGGCAGTGGTAGAGTCAGAATCATTGACGACCTTTAAGCGGCAATTGGATAGGTACATGGATGGGTGCTTAATCTAGGATAGATGTTCGGCACAACATCGTGGGCCGAAGGGCCTGTTCTGTGCTGTATTGTTCTATGTTCTATGTTCTAACTGGAATAAATTATTACAGGATAAGCTGTCTGTGATGGGTGTCATTAATATCAAGTTTTTTGTGCTTTTATACTGGAGAGGATTTTAATATTTTAAATGGGATTTCATGAATGCTTTCCTTTATTACAGTAAAGGCTGTGAAAAAAAGTGGAAACCATTATTTGAGCTTAGCATTGCTCCTAAGGTCTATCTGCTGTGAATAGTTGGTGAACTGGCCTGAAAGATCTAAGTGTGTTGCAGAGGAAGATGGGCTCACTTTAAGTTGATTAGAGGCTATAATTGGCCAGGGATGAGGTGAAATTAGCGGACTGGTGCATAAAATAATTTAAAACCGCAGTCAATGGTTTAGTTTTCTTTTATAGGGACTAGAATTAAGAAAAGTTTGGAGCGTATGCAATGTCAGTATAAAGCTCCGATTAAACTAGAACACTACGTTCACGACTGGGTACTCTCTCTCAGGGGGATTCTGGTCTTTGACTCAGCACACCACAGGTTCACCAGAATGATATAGGTACCAAATGGGCTAAGTAATCATTACAATTCTGAAAAACTAAAGTTGCATTTCCTTAAGCAGAGATGACTGGGGAGTCAATATAATTGACTCCCCAAAGTGATTGAGGAATTGTGAGGACAGATAGAGAAACTACTCCCTTTGGTAAGGGATCAGAAAAGGGATATAAAGTTAGAACTTCACTGTTCAAGGAAAACATCAGGAATAATTAATTCACAACAAAGGAGTGGAAACAAAAACAAATTACAGGAAAACTCAGCAGGTCCGACAGCATCTGTGGTGAGAAAGCAGAATTAACATTTCGGTCCAGTAATCCTTCTCCAGATTCATTCCAATGACATCATGGCTGATCTGTGACCCATCTCTACATATCTGCCTTTTGTTCGTATCTCTTAATATATTTGCTTTAAAAAAAAATTCATCTATCTCCAGCCGTCCAGACTGTTACATTCAAAGAGAGGTGTTTGCAGGGGGCAGGGGAGAAGTGTTGTGAAGTGGAGGTGTGGCCTTTTTGTTTGGAGCCAGATCTGGCACATTGGGAATTTCCCAACCTTTGTAGTGATAAACTGCTTATACATCCAGAGTGGCTACAGCACTGGAGGCCAGTCTGTCATGTCGGTAATAAACAATATGAATAATTGTGGCTATTCAGCCCATGCGCTGCCATTCAATGAGATCATCACTGATCATCCTCACCTTCACTTTCTTTCTTTCTCTACTCAACCCCCTATTCCATTTACAAGACCAATTCATTTATTGCCTATCCTGATGTCAGCTTTAAATAATCATCTGATTCTCTTTTGAGAGCCCTGATTGAAACTGCCTCCACCATACATTTGTCCAATGTACTCAGATCCTAACAACTTGCTAAAATGTTCTTTCTCATGGTAGCATTGCTTCTTTTATCAGTTAGCTTAAACGAGAGTTCTCCGGGTTTGATGCTTCCACTTTCTCTTTCCTAAAGAGAAAATTCCAGGAGAAAGTCGAGAGAAGAATTGACCACGAGGGGTCGACAAACTATTCTTTGGAAGAAACTGTGTGTGGAAAGATCAAACCAGAGCAAATTCTATTTTCTCCAATCTATCCACATAATCAAATCTGTCTTAAGTGCAAGATTTTGATAAATCATAACTGCACTCAATGCACTGAGGTTTACTGCATCTAAAAAAAAACGCAAGGATATGACCTACAAAGTTATGGAAAGTGGGATTAGTCAGAGAGGCAATGGACCAAATGGCCGTCTTGGTGCGGTATATCTATGTTTCCTGCCAGGTTGCTGGCAAATTCTCAGACAGGTGGAAAATGGCAGGAGATTGCACTTTGATCCTTTTGGGTATCTTTCCCAGCAATCAGAAGGAAGAGAGAGCAAGAGGTCAATGCATGGAGGGGAACATGGTTGCAGCATTAAAGAGATCACAAGCCACAAAAGGGAAGAACCTAAGTGAAGGATTTTATTTTAAAAAGTATGCTTGAAAGACTAAACCGAGAGATTTAAAATCAAATCCTCTTGTTCTGAACAAAGAGCAAGACTGTCAGTTGGACTGAAGTCAGGATGAATATTGTCCAAGGCATGTAGATGGATTTGAATCCAGGTTGTTCGCACTGTGAGGCAGCAACGCTAACTACTGAACAACTCTGCTGCCCATCAGTGGAGGGCTTCTCGGAAACATCAGTGTGAAAACATGCATTGAGTGATAGCAGTCTGTTCCTTGGCCAGATTTGTAACATGCTATCATTATATCTTCAATTACATGTGCTTCAACTTTATCAAAGTAGTCCATTTTGTGGCATTGTATCAAATGCACTTTGAATGGCTCTATATACAATATTTACGATAGCATGCTCCCTTCCTTTCTTGGTGACGTTATCAAATAATTTAGTGATAAGTTCAAAACAGGATTTAGTTACAACAAATCCATGCTGGATTAAATTTATTATGCCACTTTTTTGGAGGGAGATTTTTTTTTCCCTCCTGGATTATGCCTGTCAGCACTCCTAGGAATATTCCTTTTCCTTTCTTTTGTATACAGTGTAGGATTCTGATCTTCAATGAGTTCTGCCAAATGAAAATAAAATGAGAATTGGAAGATTATGGCCAGAGCACTGCTATTTCTACTCTTATCTCATCCTGGAACAATACAACTCAGGATTCATCCCAAGCAGACACCATGAATTTCCCACTTTGATCACGTTGGTTGGGTGATTAATAGCGAGGTTGAGCATCTTGGACTACAAGATGATAAAAATGGAATGGTCAATTGGCAGATAAGTGGCAGGTAAAATTTAACCCTGAGAAATGGCAGATGATAGACTCTGGAAGGATTAATTTGACAAGGAAGTACTTAACAAATGGTACAGAACTATATAGCATGGAAATAGACCTTTCAGTCCAACTAGTTGACCATATTCCCATGGGTGGCACAGTGGCTAGCACTGTTACTCACAGCACCAGGGATCTGGGTTCAATTCCAGCCTTGGGTGATTGCGTGTGGAGTTTGTACATTCTCCCCTCTGGGTACTCCAGTTTCCTTCTGCAGTTCAAAGATGTGCCAGTTAGGTGGATTGGTCATACTGTCCAGGGATGAACAAGTTAGCTGTGGGAAAAGCAGGCACAGGGATGGAGGGGAGTCTGGGTGGAATGCTCTTTGGAGAGTTGGTGTGGACTTGTTGGGTCAGAAGGCCTGTTTCCATGCTGTAGGGATTCTATTCTAGTCTAACAACTGGTCTCGTGTGTCTGTGCTTGGCCTGGATCCCCACACATCTTGGCCATTCAAAATGTCCTGTAAACGTTGCAACTGTGATGCATCCACCACCTTCTCTAGCAGTTTATTCTGCACACAAACTGCTCTATATGTAAAAAAAAGTTGCCCCTCGTGTCTTTCTTAAATTCTTTCTCCTCTCACCTTAAAAATATGCTTCCTTGTTTCGAACTCCCCCACCCTAGGGAAAAGATCCTCGCCAATTGTTTTATCTCTGCCTCTCCTGACTTTACAAACCTCTATAAAGTCACCTTCTATATTTTAGATTCCAGTTTAAAAAAAAGTCCCACTGTATTTTATATCTCAGAGCATCCATTCCCAGCAACGTTCTGATAACTTTTGTTCTGAACTCCTTTCATTTAATATCTGTCTTTTTTCAAGGTGATCAGAACTACACACAATACCTCACAAGAGGCCTCACCAAATCCTGTACAACCTCAACATGACATTCCAACTCTTATACTTGAAGGTCTAAGCAATGAAGGCAAAACTGTTAAATGCCTCCTCAACCACCATCTACTTCTGATGCAAATGTCAAAGGATTATGTATCTGAATCCTGAGATCCTTCTGATTTACAATACTACTCAGGGCCCTACCATTACTTGTACAAGTCCTGTCCTTGATTAGATTACCAAAATGCAATACCTCATATATATCCAAATTAAACACAATCTGCCACTCCTCTCCCCATTGACCCAATTGATCAAGATCTCTTTGTCATTTCAGATACCCTTCTTCACTGTTCACTTTGTTACCAACTTTGGGGTTATCTGCAAACTTACCAAACATGTCTCTTATATTCCCATACAAATCATTTATAAAAATGACAAACAAAAGTGGGCCCAGTACTGATCCCTGTAGAACACTGTTCATTATAGGCCTCCAGTCCCTGAGACAAACCTCCCCTCTAAGAAATGGAACAAAGTGATCTTGGAGAGTTTGGCCATAGATCTCTAAAAAGGTAGAACAGCACATTAGCAGTGTGGTGAAACAGGCATATGGCACATCTGCCTTTATCAATCAAGGCACAGATTACAAAGCAGAGAAGTTAGGTTGGAGTCATATAGAGTTTTGGTTAGACCCCAGCTGGAGTACTGTGTGTAATTCTGGACACCACATTACAAGAACGGTATGAGTGCATTGAAGGAGGCGTAGAGGACATTCACCAGGACATCGCCTGGCATGGAAAATTTAAGTTTGAAGAAAGGTTGGATAGGCTTGGGTCATTTTTGTTGGAACAGAGAAGACTGAGCAGCGCTCTGAGTGTACAGGTCATGGACAGAGTGAATAAGGAGCAGCTGATTTCCTTATTTGAAGGGTCAGTCATGAAGGGACACAGGTGGGCAATGTAAGGAAAAACATTTTACCCAGAGGGTGGTTACAGTCTGGAAAGCACTGTATAGGAAGGTGGTAGCGGCAAATTGCCTCACATCCCTTAAAATGCATCTGGCATGTCATAACATTCAAGGCTATGAGCCAAGTGCTAGTAAATGGGATTTGGTTGAAGGTCAGGTGTTTCTCAGAGTCAGTGCAGATTTGATGGGCTGAAGGACATCTTCTGCATAGTATGATACTATAATTCAAGTTTCTGAATTACCTCTTTCTCTGATTTGACAGTGGTAAGATTCATTTTGCTTGCTGTAAAGCTAAGTGCTCATTTTCTAAGTTATGTCCAAGCCCCTCTAATATTTTCTCAATTTTGGGCCATAACTGGCTCCATCTTTCACTAAATTATCCTTGTACTCAAGATATATTTGTAAGAGTTAGAATGACAGAATCCTTTGAGTGTGGAAAAAGACATTCAAGTCCACACCTGCATTTCCTGTGACTAATCCACCTCGCGTACACATCCCTGACACTATGGAAAATTTAGTGTGGCCAATCCACCTAACCCGCATATCTTTGGACTGTGAGGAAACTGGAGCACCTAGAGGAAACCAGAGCAGACATGGGGAAAATAGGCAACCGTGTGGAGTTTGCACATGTGTGGAATTGAACCCATGTCCCCACTGCTGTGACAGCAGTGCTAATCACTGAGCCACTGTGCTGCCCTTGGCATTCCCTTTTATTTTACTTATTTTTTTGCCATACACTTTATTCCTTTTATTGCTGTTTCAGTTCTCCTCTGCCTCTTTATTGTCTTTGATTCACAAGTATATGATAAATCCAATTTCTGAGATGACTCCCTTTGCTGCTTCAGCTTAATCTTTTTCTCTTTAGTCATTTACGGAGCTTTAATGTTGAATAGCCTTCATATTCTTCCATAAGCATGTATTCAGAACTATTAGTATATCTGGAATTAACGAAGTATATCATATCAATTCATACTTTAGGCTGAGCACCAACTGAAACTACCTGGTTCACAATATTATCTATTATCTAATTCTTTCCTAACTCCAGAGCAATGTAATATTGTAAGGAAAACTTCTTTCTTGGCGAAAACCATTTACCATTAATGGCATTTTGGGAGGCAAAATTCTATTGATGTTAAATGATATTCTGGTGTGGACATAATACAGCAATAGACAAATAAACAGAAAATGTCAATAGAAACAAAGACCCCTTCAATCAGATAACCAAAGTAGAGAATATAACATGATCTGAATCAGTTACTACTGTAATCAATTCAATACTGACCATCAAGAATTATGGAATTGTGGAAGGGAAAATGTAACAAAGATAGTCATGTCATAATTATATTCCAACAGTGTTGTTGTATCTAGTGAAATGTCTGCATTAGAACGGGAATAATGTTCTTGGTGAAATAACCAGATTGCATTGTTTTGTGTAAAATGTATGCATCGGAGTGGGAATACTGTTTTGTAAACATGTCTGGATTGGGATAGAAATATTGCTCTGTGATGAGTATCTGGATCTGAATGGAAACATTGTTCCCGGTGAAAAACTCCAACGTGAGCGGGGGTGGGGGGAGCAAATGTGGACCAAATGCAGCTATGGGTGTCAGGAACACAACTGGGAGAGTTGGCACAGTCAATGCATTGAGGACACAGTGAGGGTATCTCAGCAATATGCCCTATCACATCATTTGCTCCTGGAGCGGGAGGAGGAGTGCCTGGTGGGGTGATGAATTCAATAAGTAAAAGACGACTCTGTGCATTCCCTCAACTTTTCCCCCATCCTGTAGACCACATTCAGACTTCAGGCTCCTGAAGGGAACTGTCTAACATTGGGGAAGTCCATGACTTGATTTCCAATAATTGGCTGATCACCAATGCTATTCTTGCTGCCTCCAGCAACAATACTCATGTTTTACAACACCCATTCCCTCCAGTCTCCAAAGCAGTCTCTGTGTAGTTAATACACATTCAGTCCTTAAATCCTTCTCAGGTTTAATGTTAGCTATGCACCCAACTGATAAAATGACAATGGAATCTGGACATTAACCTTTGCCAGGTTAGACTGTCAGAATCAAATCTCCGTTATGAAACGAGATGTAAATGGCATCAACCTAATTTATTCTGCATCTTAGTTTGACTTTAATTAAAAGATAATTCAATTTAAAAATATCAAAAATAATAAAGAATGCTATAGAAACTCTCCACTTAGTTAAGAAATGTTTTACCCCATTTTAAATGGGATGGCTCGGTGGCTCAGTGGTTAGCACTGCTGCCTCACAGCACCAGGGACAAGCCTTGGGTGACTGTCAGTGTAGAGTTTGCACATTTTCCCCTATGTCTGCGTGGATTTTCTCCCATAGTCCAAAAATGTGTAGGTCAAGTGAATTGGCCATGCTAAATTGCCCATAGTGTAAGTGCATTAGTCAGAAGGAAATGGATCTGGTGGGTTGGTGTGGACTTGTTGGGCCAAATGACCTGTTTCCACACTATAGGGAATCTAATCTAAACACATGCAGCCTTGCTAAAGGATTTGGAGACATGTGATAATGCACAAGGGAAAATGGATAAACTTCTGGCTCATGACAGATTAAAATCTTCACATAAGCAAGCAGGAAGAGAATTTGTAACTTAAACCAAAACTACAATGGGGCAATGTTAGCAACATTTGATTACTACAGCTTACTTAGAGCTGTAGAAGAAAATACAATTGCTTGATGCCTTGGTTTTTGTCTGTGTCTCAGATTGAAAATGATAATATCTGATGATGAAAACATTTATCCTTTTTGCCAATTACAAAGGTGCAAACAAATAAGTTCAAAGACTTGAAATTCTACATACATGTTAGCAGAGAGCACACAAAGTGACTTTTATTGATACAGCACACATGTTGGATGGAGTGAGTTTCTCTTAGGATAACTGCTTTGGTAACAAAGTAAACCAGTAACCAAAAAAAAACTGTGATGAGACTTTTAATACATTTCAAACAACATACTTAATGCAAATTATGCTTAATTTGACAAAGTTAACTGTTTAAATTTGGTGAGTATAATTTGATGGCTGAATGAACAGGAGAAAACAACAATGGACATTTATGGCAAGGCATTCCACTTGCTGGTAACTCTAACCATGGAGAAAGCAAACACATCTTATGAGGGAAGACAGCTTCCATGTATATAAAGGAATTCATCTGACAGAAGTTGAATGAGAACATAGGAAAACAATATGTGAACATGAGTATGGTTGTGGTATTCTTATTTCTCTAAAAAATACTGCAGCAAGACAGAATAACATAAGCAAGGATACAGGAAGAGAACATGTTAACATTTAAAACTGACAAATAATCAAATTTACATTGTAACTTCACAAGGTAGCAAGAGAGAGATTACACTTCCATGATTCAAATCAATATGCGGACTGTTTTACACATTCAAGATCTCAGCACTGGAGGGCGCTCTACTCACTCAAAATGTAGTGGATCTAAAATGATTTATTGAGAAAATTCTGGAAGATGGAGACTAGAGACAGAAGAAGTATGAAAAGATATTGCCATGTCTCATCAGTTAAAGCTTTGCAAAGCTTTAGTGTGCCTCATGATTTTTTTATCCAGCTTTACTAAGTTTGGAACAGCATGAGACTTCATGTTATGCCCTCATCACTAGTCTCACCAATTATTTGGACTCAGTGTCACTTACAATCAGGAACCTACATTTCCAGTCAATTTGAGGTACAAGAACAAGAAAAGTACTTTATGTAAACTGAATATTGTAAATCTCACTCTCTTGTCTCTTCAACTTAAAGAACCATGCTCACTAAAAGCTCATTTCAGCATCGCCTCTTTGGATGCTTCTTGTTGCCAGCTGACTATTCTAACACACTTCTAACTGATTTCCCATGTTCTATTTGCAATCACCCAAAATTATATTGCACAGGACCTAACACAGCCAATCTTGTTCACTTTTCACTGCTGTACATTGGCTTTTAGTTAAATAACAGGTCCATTTTCAGAATTTCCAATTCCTTCAATGTACTTGCCCATCTCCATTTCAGTAATTTTCTCCAAGCACACTCGAAGATATTTGTGCTCCATCAATCATGGCCTTGTAAACATTCAGTTGCCTCAATCTCTGAAATTCCCTCCTTCAACTCTCCAGTTTCTGCCTTCCTCTTTTGAATGTACCTTTAAATCTACGTCTTTGAACAAATCCTTACATGACTAAATATGTTAAACTGTGTATAATGTTCCTGTGAAGAATCTAGGCACACTTTACTTCCTTAAAAATAGGTGCTACATAAACACAAGTTGTTGTTAGTGAGTTTTGAGAAGATTTGTAATTCAGGTTGAGGTTTTGGATGTAAGTATGCTCACTGAGCTGCAAAGTTCATTTCCACACATTTCATTACCCTACTAGGTAACATCTTCAGTGGGCCTCAGGTGAAGCAATGCTGAAAATTCCTGCTTTCTATTTATATCTTTGGGTTGGTGATGCCTGAGGCCCACTGAAGATATTACCTAGTAGGGTATCGAAACATCTGGAAGTGAACCTTGCAGCTCAGCGAGCAAACTACATCCACAAGTTGTTGTTATTGACAATAAACAGTTCTCTGCTTTTGTCATTTCTGTCCAGCATTTATCATGGTTGACTACACTATTCTGCTCACAATCTTTCCCACAACTATCCAGCTCAATAGCTACATCCACCATTACCAATCAACCATTTCCCAAAAAATTCTTCAAACTGCTTCTCTTCCGAAATCTTTGTAAACATATTCATTCAAAGTCCCCTAGTCACCTTTTGTGGTCTTGTTCCCCATTTATCACTTAAAACATGTAGCCTGCCTTTAATGGGACTGTTGAAGAATGTTCAGCTCCAGCTCATTCTTGACTTATTCATTGCCTCGTTACAATGGAGGCAAAGTTCAGTTTGATGGGCATCACAAGATTTGGAAGCTGGAGAGTGCACAATGTAAGTTTTACCAGAAATGTTGTCTGAACATCAAGTGTTAAAGGTATAAGAGAGGAATCTGTATGACACAAGTGGCATAGACGCCATTATGGGCCGTTGTTTGTAGGTGTTAGCACCTGTTTCCAAGAGACTGTAATGATTGTTTCAGCAATAATTGGAGATTAAAAGCAAATCTCCAGACATCAAAACATGCATTAAAAGAAAATGCATTCTGAAACAAATAATAAACAATTCCTAAATGACACACAGCACAATGCTCCAAGTCGTCACATTTGTTGCTTTGTGGATTGTCCAGGATTTTCCTTGATATTCAGGAAAGGCCATTCACAGACCACTAATGTGGCCAAGCAGGTTAGAGGTCCTTTCTATATGGATTCAGAATTTCACACTGAAGAGAATTTTGAATTTTCTTATTTTAAGTAGGTGATAAATTTTTAATTAGTTATGATTGAAGCATTATGGGACACAGGCAGGAAAGTGGAATTGAGGCTGAAATGAGAACAGCCATGATCACATCAAATGGCAGAGCAGGCTTGAGGGGCTGAATTGCTTACTCTTGCTCCAAGTGTCGATGCATTATTAAGAGAGGTCACAAACTCTATTCTGCCAGGTCAGATCCAAAAGGGAGAATGACAGTCGCAGGTCAGTACTCAGAGAGGCCGAGAGCAGTTTTGGTCCATGGCAGGGTCTAGAAATGTGTTACCTTTTTAAATTTTAAACCATGGTCACATGAATAAATCTTACAAGGACTTAGACATGAACAGATGTCAGAATTGTGATCATTAGCACGTTATGATTAGCAATGGATCAAACGTATATCTTAGTACTATTAGCAATAGCTGTGGAGCATACCAAATACAGAGCATGAAAATGAATGTTGCTCAATATTATTCACCATGAAGATGAAAGGCAAAATAGCACAAATGCAAAGTGTATCGGTTTTTTAAACAACACAACTAGATATCTATCAATGAACTGTACAAATTTACAACTGAAAACCATTATGACAACAAGAACGCTAAACCAAATATTTAAAAGAAAGCTTGTTCTCGGAATACATTCACTTACTATTTACCTGGCAGTACGCAGGCACTCTGCACTCCTTCCTCGTTTTGCCCTGGGCAGCATAAGGAACTCACTGCACAGACATGATGAATGGGGAGCAATGCAGTGAGGAGAAAAAAAATGGAGCAATGAAAAAGAAAGTGAGATCTAATGAAGATGCCACTGATAGTGAACAAATCATTTTATGTTTCAATGATATAAGCACTTAAAATCTGCAAACAATATTTAATACAGCTGTACAGAAAATGCATTAATTCATAGGAGAATCATAGAATCATCATGGCTATTTTTCACTTAGTCCCATAATACATTTTAACTGCTCACCTGCAGCCATTCCATTCTCCATGAAGAATCAAATAGCCTGACATTATCAGAACTCTTCATCCCATCAGATAGGAAACAGCAAACTAAAATGATATTCTGCTCCATTAAACATGTCCATGCAGTTCAGAATTGTTCCAGTTAACCTTTTTTTTTAACAAGAGTTTTTATTTAAAAGATGAAACAAAAATCACTGGCTCAGTGCACCATTGCAAGTATGGAGACAGCAAGCTATCTGCACTGATGGAACTTCACTCACAGGATGATATCCTCTCTGCAATGTAGAGATATCCCACTGAGACAATAGATCAGCTATTGTACTATTCTGTTGAGATGGTGGACTCTATCATATTTATAAATTACATGCATTAATACATAATAAACATACCAAACATAAGAAAAAACTAGTAATAAACTTGCCTCTTATACTTTCTATTCATTAAAAAAAGTTTATAAAATCATGAGGGTCATAGATAAGATAAATAGCAAGGGTCTTTTCCCTAGGGTGGGGGATTTCAAAACTAGGGATCATATTTTTTTAAAATGAGAGGAGAATGTTTTCAATGTATATAGAGTGGTGTGTGTGAAATGAATTGCCAGAGGAAGTGGTGGATGCAGGTACAGTTGCAATATTTAAAAGACATTTGGATAAGTACATTAATAGGAAACATTTGGATGGATATAGGCCAAATGTAGTCAAGTGAGATTAGTTTCGTTTGGAAACATGGTCGGCATGGACAAGTTGTATTAAGGGTCTGTTTCCATGCTGTATGATTCTAAGTATTTAAAATACACTTGAAGTGACAACATTTAATTGATCACACAAATTATCAGTTATAAAGTTTAACTATAAATAGTAACTCAATTTTGTTTGAAACAAAACCTGGTAACAAGAAAATTATATTTTCATAAATCTATCATATTTATGTTGATGTTTGGAACATAAGCTCTTCATCAGGAATTCCTTATGCTCAAAACATCGGCTGTCCTGCTCTTCGGACGCTGCCTGACCGGCTGCGCTTTTCCAGCACCACACTCTTCGACTCTAATGTCCAGCATCTGCAGTCCTTACTTTCTCCTAGTTGATCAAACCTAGCGAGCAAGGCTAAAAGCAAACTTCTCCACATGGGAATTTCCTGTGTTTCTGCTGTGTCTATGATACTTGTTAAGAACAAAAATATTCACGATAAAACAGACTGAGTTTGATAGAGAGGATATGTGAAATGGATAGTGTCTTATTAATTTTATATTAATATGGTTACTAGCAGAAAAGCTCAGTATGTAGCAAATTTAAACACTAGTCTTCACCAATGCCCACACAATCTAAATGGGAGGTACCAATGTTTTTACACAACACTTTCACATAGGCATAAACTGTAGTCTATTGACTCCAATACTGTTGCATTGTAATACTTACCAGAATAGATACATACACAGCCCGAGGAAGCCATTGTGGCTGTGCTGACTCTTTGAAAGAGTTATTCAGTTTGTATCATCCGCCTATTCCTTTCTCGATTTCCATTAAATTACTTACCATGTCAACTACAGTCCAATTTTTTTTTGAAAGTTTACGTTAAACTTGTTTCAGGCAGTCTATTCTACAAAATAACAATCAAATGAATTTTCCTCATACACACACCTTCATTATGTAATCAATTGATAATAAATGATCAGAAGTGTACAAAAGGCAATGAAATCCAAATAGACCTTCAACAGCCTTATACTATGAGATTCCAATTTGATCTACTGAACTGCAGTATCAACTTTAATGGAGTGTCTGTTATTCATGTTGCTTTAGCCCTGTTTAATAATGATTTTAGTCTCTCCCCTAACCTCTCATATTGGGAGCTGCATAATTATTCTGTGATACAGAATTACACTAGAGGCTCACTAACAATGTGAGTGGAGATGAAACATCTGAGAATAAACCCATCAGCTCAGCGAGCAGAGTTACACCAACTGTGCAGTTTCAATTCCCACACCCAGAGATTACTAGTCTTCTCTAAATCACCCCTCACCGGAGGCTTGGTGACTCTCAGGTTAACCCACCATGCCATCTCTAATGAATTTGCAGTCCTATAGAACTCTAGGACTGTGGCAAGTTTATTTTAGTTTTACCCGCTCACCTCCTGTCAGGTCCTGTTCAAATTTCTACTTCTGGAATTTTAACAAACAAGATGAACATGAATCAGTAGTTCTGTTTCATAACTTTCACTGATATGAACCATATGTTCTGAAACTTTCCTTTAATTTCTAAATCTGTCCTTTGAGTTTGACAGTCATAGGTTTCTCAAAATTGTCCACTAGGATTGTAAGTATCAATGAAATGCTGTAGTATGTGTTGATATGTGCAATCTTCTTGGAGATCCTCTCCACTTTAAGCTGGCGGTTAGTGGTGTCGACAGTAGTCATGATTTGGAGGTGCCAGTGTTGGACATTTCCAAATCATGCTGTAGTACAGTCTTCATTTCTGCGTATGAAACATAACAGTTGACCTGGGTGAATCTTGGAGACCTGTATTTATATATGGTTTGGAGGAGTCAATAGTAACTATTCAGTTCTGCAGCAACTCTCCAAAGGGGGGATATTTTTCCCCATTGACATAATTTGGGGATATTTTTCGATGTTCTGAACAATAGGTTTGTACAACTTCAATCATCTAGCCTATGCCAGCTCTTTGAAAGAGTCCAATTCATTCCATTATTCCAGAAATTGATACTCTTAGAGTGCCAGTTCAATGGTTTTTAGAAAGTCCCTGATGGATTTGTTTCCGTGCTTGCAGATCATGCATTCCAATCATTAATAAGGCTTTAGGTAATGCAATTTTTCCAAATTTCCTCCACTGTTCTTTTAAAAATTTATTTACATGTGTGACCTCTGCTTACTAAGCCACTGACATGGGGAAAACAGCCAAATCACTGAAAATCCCGAGACCAAAAAGAAAACTTCAGATGCGGGAACACAGTGTTCTGAAGAAGGGTCACTGGACCCAAAATGCTTTCTCTCCATAGATGCTGCCAAACTTGCTGAGTTTTTTCCAAGAAATTTCTGCTTTTGTCATTGAAAAACCCTCATCATTTTCAACATCTCAAGTAAATCTACCCTTGCCTTTCTCTGATCTAAAGAGAAATTCCAGCTTCCCAGTCTCTCTATGTAACTAAAGTTGCAAGCAAACCAAGCGTCATCCCGGCAAACCTCCTCTCTACCTTTTCCAAATATTTCCTTCTTAGCTGTGCTCAGACCAAATTAGTGATTTGTAGAAGTTTAGCCTGAGCTTTTTGATTTTGTATTTCAAGCCCATCCTCTGGATGATCACTTCTGTTCAGTCAGCAAACATCACCCCAAGCTTATCATTACCTGTTGTTGTTCTAATTCTCCAGTGAATGCTTCCATTCTAATCATTCTCTCTGTCGTCTACTGCAGAGTTCTTGTGAAGGTCAATGCAAGCTTAACTAACAGCAGTTCATCTTGTGAACTGGACATGCTTTAGACTTCCAGGCTCGTCACAGAGTTCAGCTACTTTAAAATCACAACCATTTTGTTTTATGTTTCTCTGTTGATTTGTTTCTTTCTTCTCTCATTTCTATCAATTCATTTTTTTCACATTGGGATGGCAGCTATCTTGATACATCCTCTGGAAGCATCTGGTGTTTACTCTATTAGAGATCCATCTGGTTTTGCAGCATAACACTTGCACCTTTACCATGTCACAGACCTTCCCTCTTATTCTTATGTCCAGCCTCTCTCCATACTTGTTTCTCACTTTTTCCAGTTCTGATGAAAGATCACACACGTGAAACATTAAGTTTGTTTCTCTGACCACAGATGTTGCTGAGTATTTTTCAGCATGTTTGGATTTTGTTTTGGTTTCAAGCACATTTTGCTTTTATTACAAGGAACCCCTTTTTTATTTAAATAGTATAGAGCAACAGAATTGTAACAACTCTAATATCTTCCTCACAGTTCGCAATGCTTCCAGGTTTTATCTAATGCATAAAATGTGGAATTATCACAGCATCGTAGAAAAAAAGTCGCAGAAAACAGAGTAACACAGCACAGAAAATGATCCACTGGATCCATGCCAGTCAAAAACAACCTAACTGCTGTAATACAATTTTCCAGCACTTGCCTCAGTGCCTTGGTATTGCAACTACATATCTATATGCTTCTCAAATGTAATGAGGGTTTCTCCCTCTAACACCATTACAAGCAACAAGTTCCAGATTCCCACTAACCTCAAGATTTAAAAGATTTTCCTCATACCTCTTCCAAACTTTCTTTCCCTTGCTTGAAATTTACGTCCCTAGTCAATGATCCCTCCAAACAGGTGGAAAGTTTCTTCCTATCTATCCACCTCACAATTTTTTAAAACTCTCAATCATGTCTCATCTCAATCTACTCTGCTTTAAAGGAAAACAACTCCAGTCTGACCAATCTCTCTTCACAACTGAAACTCTTCAAGCCAGGCAACATCTTTGTAGATCTCCTTTGCGTCTTCTGCAGTGCTGTCACATCTCTCTTACAATGTGGATTATACAACTGCACACAATACTCTAGCAATACTCATGTTGCTATTGTCCCTTTCATTTCATGAACTCTGGTTTATGCGTTATGCAATGCTTCATCACTTTGGAAATGGAAAAGACTCACGCTAAACATGCTCACCTCAATTGTATTGGAGGGTGGCACAGTGGTTAGAACTACTGCCTCTCAACACCACGGATCCAGGCTGCAATTCCAGACTTGGGCAACTGTCTACGTGGAGTTTGCAAGTACTCCCTGTGTCTGTGTGGGTTTCTACTGTGCTCTGGTTTCCTCCCACAGCTCAAAGATGGGTATGTTAGGCAGATTCAGGCAGCATCCGAGGAGTAGGAAAATCGACATATGGGGCAAAAGCCCTTCCTCAGGTTTCTGATGAAGGGCTTTTGCCCGAAACGTCTATTTTCCTGCTCCTTGGATGCTGCCTGACCTGCTTTGCTTTTCCAGCACCACTCTGATCTAAACTCTGGTTTCCTGCATCTGTCGTCCTCACTTTTACCACGTTAAGCAGATTGGCCATTCTAACTTGTCTACAGTTTCCAGTGATGTACTGGCTAGGTGGATCATCCATGGCATGGCTTCAGGAGGGATGCTCTTTGGAGTGTCCACACTATACAGATTCTATGATTGGAAGTCTATGCACCCCAAACCAGAAACATTACCGTCATCAACTCTGTGCCATCTCATCAAAAAACTCCAGCAAACCAGATAACAAATTTTCCCAATAGAAAACCATGCTGGATTTTCTTAATTAAATCAGCATTTACTTCAATGACTATTAATAATGTCCCAAATTATCATTTCTAGAATTCCCTATCACTGAGGTTAAACTGACTTGTCTGTAATTGTCAGATCATCATTATACAGATTGTCCAACAAGGATGCAATATTTCCTGTAAACATTAAGGCATGCAAGTGGAAAATGCTCACACTTAACATGTTCACCTCAATTGTACTGGTGGAAGACTGAACCAATGGTATAATAAATTCCATAGTATATCAACATTAATCCTGCATTGACAATTTTTGGCCTTCAGTAATTTTTTGGTCATGTGCATTTTCGTGACTTTCAAACAAATGACGTTTTACAAATAGTTCTTAACCTAAGAGTCAAAATTTATTGATTCTGTGTCTTTGAATTTTTTTTTAAATAGCCATACTTAGCTGAAGGATGCATTTAGAACTAGAATGAACCATGTTCACTCCTGCGTGATGAATGAAGGATGGAGATTGAATTGCAAATTGGCCTTGTCTATTAGGTGCTATAAATATAGCTTTTCTTACTTTATCTTTAACATTCTTGGGATTAAACATATTGTTTCAAGGGATTAAACTCCAATAAGCTAAACAGCAAAAGGTCTTTAGTGTTAATAATAACTTTGACAAGGTTGGAGCTGTGAGAGCACAGTAAAATTCCTACGGTGTGGAAACAGGCCCTTGGGCCCAACAAGTCCATATCAATCTTCTGGAGAGTATCCCGCCCAAACTTATTCCCCATTACCCCTGACTAATGCACCTAACCTACATACGCCTGAACAATATGGGCAATTTTGCACGGTCAATTCACCTAACCTGCACATCTTTGGATTGTGGGAGGAAACCGGAGCACCAGAAGAAAACCCACGCAGGCATGGAGAATACTCAAACTCCACAGTCGCCAGAGGCTGGAATTGACCCAGGTCCCTGGTGCTATGAAGCAGCAGTGCTAACCACTGAGCTATGGTGCCATCAATATTGTTAAACATAGCAAATGCTTAAATTCAAAAGGATTGCCTCACTAACATTTGGTTGGTTATGTGTTTTTTAGGCATATGTGGAAGTGATGTGAACTACAACATAATTTGACCTCTATTATTTAGCAGTTTACAGTTGCAGTTGAGGAGGATGTCTGCAGTTAGGTAGCAAAATATTTGGACTAAACAGAGATGCCAAATGTTAGAAATGCAAGTCCTTTAAAGGTTAATCATAAATATATTTTTTTAAATTAATTTGTTTGGAGATGTCTTCAACCATCTAAAACTGGCAGGATCAGTATAGAGGATAGCTGTGAGCTCCAAAATGATGTAGATGGGTTGGTGGAGTGCGTGGGCAAGTGGCAGATGAAGTTCAACCCTAGTAAGTTTTAGGTTATGCCTTTAGGGAATACACACTAAAGGGAAATATATTGAGAGGGGTAGATAAAGTTAAAGATCTTGGCGTGGAAGTGCACAGATATGATTGTAAAGAAGGCACATAAATCCTCTCCTTCAGTGGCAGAGATAAATAAAATGCAAAAGTAGGGATATAATGATGACATTATATAAGACATCATTAAGGCCACATCTGGAGTATTGTGTGCAGTTCTGGTCACCATATCACAAGACGGATATAATTACTCTGTCAAAAGTGCAGAGGAGATTTGCTAGAATGTCGATAGGGCTGGAGAATTGTAGCTACAAGGAGAGATTGGTGCTGTTTTAGTTGGAAGAGAGAAAGCCGGGGGGTAACATGATTAGGGTTTCAAAAGTCGTGAGGGTTAGAGATAGCGTAGACAAGAAGAACTTGTTCTTCTTGGCACAGAGTTCAAAAATCAGATTCAAGCTAAGTCGCAGAAGGATTAGAGGGGGCATGAAGAAAAACTCTTTTTATGCCCGCCTGAGCTGATGGGGGAGGCAGAGACCCTAAACTCATTAGCCCTTTAACTGTTGTAAGTTGCCAGGCAATGGGCTGTGCGAAGGAAGATGGAATTAGAAAGGGATCTGGGTCGACACAGACAAGATGGGTGGAATGCCCCCCTTCTACGGTTCTATCGACTTCAACCCAGGTTTCTTCACTTAGAGGTAGGGACAATAAATCACTGCACCACAAGAGCACCAGAAAATATTTCCGAATCAGTCTGTTGAGAGATGCCATACCTCTAGAGCAAATGGGACTTGAACCAGTCCTCCTGGTTCAGAAAGTATTTCAAAATATCTTGAAAGAACCAAAATTCAACATACCTTAAGTTGTTGTTGACAGTATGCTGGATGGGTGACAATATAAGGGAATGTTTTAGTGTATTTCCTAAAAGCTGGAAACTGTGGAGGAATAGAGAGATTCATTCGGGGATATGGGTGTTCTCTAGTTGCCCTGCAGAAGGTACTGTTTAGTATAGTACAGTTTGGTGTTTGTTGGCCAGCATTGGTATGATGGGCCACAGGGTCTAAGGTGGCCAGCATTGTGGTTTGAAGTCAGAATGGGGAGTAGGTTGGAGGGGAACTTGCAGGTATTTTCATATCCTTGTCCTTCTATGTGGTCGTGCTCATGGCTTTTGAAAGATGCTTTTACTATGCTCTACAGACTTGCCTCTGAGATTGTTATACCTTTCTTCATTTACAGTGCCCAAAACTTTAATGTCGTGCTCTAGATTAAGTAATTACTGTTTTGGTTCAAACATGACAAAAGATTGAAATTAGAGATGTTAGGGTGTGAATGACTGTCCTTGAAAATAAAACAACATTTGACTGTGTGTGGCATCAAGGAGCCCTACACAAATTGGTGTCACTGGAAATTGAGGGAAACTTCACACTACTTGTTAGAGATTTCTAGAACCACTGCAGTATATATGTTGTAGGAACACCCACAATGCTGTTAAGGAGGAAATTCCAGGACTTTGATCCAACAACAGTGAAGTAATGGCAATATAAGTTGGTGTGTAACTTGAAACAAGCATAGAGCATGCTGGAGAAACTCAGCAGGTCTGCCAGCTTCTGTGGAGAAAGAAACAAAGTTAGCATTTCGAGTCCCATACATCTTTTCTTTAGAACTGAACAACCTCAATGACATGAACAACTGCGAGTTCTGTGTTTGTTTCCAATTTCCAGCATCCACAGTACTTTGCATTTACTGGTGTCGGACTTGGAGGGAACTTTAGGGTTGTTTGCCTATATATCTGCTTCCCTCCTCCTTCTGGATGTTAGAGGTCATTTGTTTGGAAGGTGCTGTTGGAGGAGCAATTGGTTTGAAAGGCCTAGTGGTAATGTCACTGAATTAGGTTTGGTGAGATTTCGCAGTGAATCTTGTGGATGGCGCAACTGATGCCAATGTGCATTCGTGATGGAGGGAGTAAATGTTTGTAGATGTGGTGCCAGTTAAGTAAGCTGCTTTGTCCTGGATGACGTCAAGTTTCTTGAGTGTTGTTGAAGCTACATTTATCCAGCCAAGTGGGGAGTATCCCAAATAAACACCTGACTTGTGCTACGTAAGTGATGGAAAGCTGCTGGGAGACAGGAAACGAGTCTATCATTGCAACATTCCTAGCCTCGGATCTTCCTTTGTAGCCACAGTATTCATAAGGCTGTTTCAGTTCAGTTTCTGGTCAATAGTAAGCTCCACTAAAACAGGTAGCAAAGGTTTCAATGCCATTAATGTTGAAGGAAGATTATTAGATTTCTTTCTTACTGGAAATGATCATTGTCTAGCATTTCTGTGATACAAATATTACTTGTCACTTTAAAACAAAGTTCAAAGAATAAAGGCATCACTGGCCAGGCCAGAATTTATTGCCATGCCTATTTGAATACAGTTTAGATTCACTCACGTTGCTGTG
Source organism: Hemiscyllium ocellatum (assembly GCF_020745735.1). NCBI lineage: Eukaryota > Metazoa > Chordata > Chondrichthyes > Orectolobiformes > Hemiscylliidae > Hemiscyllium > Hemiscyllium ocellatum. The sequence continues at coordinate 90,851,119 of NC_083403.1, forward strand.
GGTGTGGAGTCATATGTTGGCCAGACTAAGCAAGCACAGTAGAGTGGTTAATAGTGTTGTCTCACATCACCAGAGACCTAGGTTTGATTCTAGCCTTGGGTAATTCTGTGTGGAGTTTGCACATTCTCTAGTGTCTGTTTGGGTTTTTGCTGGATGATCTAGTTTTCTCCCACAAACCAAAATTGTGCAGGTAGGTGGATTTGTCATGTTAAATTGTCCTGTAGTGTTCAGCGATGTGTAGGCTATGTGGATTAGCCGTGGGAAATATGGAGTTTGGAGAATAGGGTTGGGCAGGTGAGTCTGGTTGGGATGCTCTTTGTATTGTTGGGCTGAGTCATTGCTGACCTTATGGGCCTAATAGCCTCTATCTGCATTATAGGATTCCTATGAATGTAAGGATAGTAGATTTCCTTCCCGAGACGACATTAATGAACCAGGTAGTTTTTATAACAATTGGCAGCAGTTATATGGTCACCGTATTCCAGATATTTCAAAATTTTGCCATTGTAGAATTTGAACTCTGGATCACAGTGACATCACCACTAGGCCATACCTCACACTTGTCAGCCCAAGCTTGTTTGATGAGCAGGTCTTGCTGCATATCTGAGGAGTCATGAATGGTGATGAAATCTATATAGACATGAGTGAATATCCTCACTTCTGACTTTGGATGGATTTTTGAAATATCAGAAAATGGAGAACTCTGAGGAGCTGGCACAAAAGAGCAGTTAAGCAGTTAAGCCATGATCTTATTGTGTGGTGGGGCAGCTTGAGGTCGTGAATGACTTGCTCTTATTTCTGATACGCTTGGAAAGAAGGTTATTGATGAAGCAAATGAAGGTGGTTAGACCTATATCACTACCTTGAGGAATTCGGACAATGATAACCTGGAACTGAGATGATACACCTCTAACAATTACAACTCCAACCAATGTATAGTTTCCCTCAATTCCCAATGACACCAGTTTGTGTAGGGCTCCTTGATTAATTAAATGTTGCCTTAATATCAAGGACAGTCATTCACACCTTAACTTCTCTAATTTTGTCATGTTTGAACCAAAACAGTAATTACTCTATCTAGAACACTACATTCAGTTTTGGACACTGTAAATGAAGAAAGGTATACTAACCTCAGAGATAATAGTGCACAGACTAATACAAGAGTAAAAGTACCCTTCAAAAGACATAAGCATAACCACCTAGAAGGACAAGGACATGGGAACCCTATCACCTGCAAGTTCCCCTCCAACTTACTCATCATTCTGACTTCGAAATACAGTGCTGATGGGTCAAAATCTTGGAACTCCCTCGCTAATAGCATTGTGGGCGTACTTACAACACAATGACGGCAGCAATTCAAGAAAGCAGCTCACCAGCACCTTCTCAAAGGCAATTAGGAACAGACAATAAATGCTAGCACAATCAGCAGTGCCCACGTCCCAGGAAAGAACATAAACTGAAAAACCAGTCAGCCTTCTATTCTTTTCACCATACTCCACCATCCAATATATGGTCATAACTGATTTACTTACTACCTTTTTGTCTGCGCCCACGTCCCTTGATTATGTAACAGTCAACTAATCTGTTGAGCTCAATCTTAAATATTGTTATGGCACAGCAGAGAACCCTTCTGTTAATTAAACTAAACACCAAGAAAAACTCACCCCACCTCAATCTGTTGTTAAAATATGAGTGACAGAGAATTCCTGAATTCCACTATTTAAAGAAAATTACATTAATTTATTCTTTAATTCTAAAAGTGAACATTAAACAACTATTTACAATTCTAAACCCCCTTTCTCTTAACTTATTACCTCTCCCCAATTCTGTAACAATATGCTATTCCGCAAGACATCAAGTTAAATTTCAAAACCATACAGCGACTGTCATCTTTGGTGTCTTTTTTCTTCTGACTGAAGACATCCCTGGGAGCTCTTCTTTCTTTTACTGCAATTATGTTTCATATGCATTTTTGTATCCCCAATATCAGATCATCTCATTGAATTTATTGTTTTGCCAGCATCCAATTGAACTGAACCAAACTCGAATGGGTTTTAGTATTGTGGGGCATAATTGGTTAAATTCAAATTGTCGTTGAAACAGCAACCAACTCAGGTATCTATTTCACAACCAAATAGTACATATTTCCAATTTTCCAGTACACTCAGACTGCTATCCAGTTATATCACGGGGACTCATAAGCTCTCAGTTCAGAACAGCATTCATTTTTACTTCACACCTTCAAAACAATATGCTCAACAATTCAGCATCCACAATTCTTGAGAGAAGGGAATTCCAGTGATTCAACCTTCAGAGTGAAGAGATTGCTCATCTCAAGCCAAAATGCTTATTCTAGGTCTCTATCCCTTAGTTCTAAACTCACTGGTCGGGCATGGGGGGGGGGGGGCAGGGTTGGAGGGAAAGTAGCATCTCAGGAATCAACCTCTTAGCTAGGTAAGAGGCTTCCTTGGGTCTGAAGAAAAGAGTTACACAGTAATCCAGGCACAGTATCCCAAAGAACAGTAGAACTTCAGTTGGAGTTCATTACTCTTGCCATCTGACCCCTTGCAAGAAATGTTAACATACAATTCATCATCCAAATTATTTGTTGTGTCTCTATATTATTTTAATTGTTTAGTGTATATGAATCCTATGTCCACCTATCAAGGGCACTCCAATACTCATACCATCCATCCTACTATCCTTTCATACCACATGTAAATTCAGTGCCAACTTATGCCATCCTATGTGCCAATCGCCATCCTTCCACCTATCATGTTGATTCACCCAGTATCCACTGTAGGCAGTCTGCAGGACATATGAAGAGATGAGATCGAACTATGAAATGGTATTCTAAAGAAGTAAAAACAATGACTGCAGATGCTGGAAACCAGATTCTGGATTAGAATGGTGCTGGAAAAGCACAGCAGTTCATGCAGCATCCGAGGAGCAGGAAAATCAACGTTTTGGGCAAAAGCCCTTCATCAGGAATACTGTATACTGTCCGAAATGTCGATTTCTTGCTCCTCAGATGCTGCATGAACTGCTGTGCTTTTCCAGCACTACTCTAATCCAATGATATTCTAAAGGCCTACTGTAGCCTTAGCTATATTGAGATAAAACAAAATTCTTAATGATAACAGATCACTTACTCCATTTATGTTCCTTCGACTACATAAAATCATGTAGCAATCTCTGGACGACACCAGCAACACCGACGCCAACCTTCAGCACCACCCATCTCCCCGCCCCCATCCCCACCCAAACTGAATTTACTCCACATGATATCAACAGTGGTTAGCTCTGCTGCCTCACAGCGCCAGAGACCCGGGTTCAATTCCCGCCTCAGGCGACTGACTGTGGAGTTTGCACGTTCTCCCCATGTCTGCGTGGATTTCCTCCGGGTGCTCCGGTTTCCTCCCACAGTCCAAAGATGTGCGGGTTAGGTGAATTAGCCACACTAAATTGTCCGTAGTATTAGGTAAGAGGTAAATGTAGGGGTATGGGTGGGTTGCGCTTCGGTGGGTCGGTGTGGACTTGTTGGACCGAAGGGCCTGTTTCCACACTGTAAGTGTTCTAATCAATGTTTAGAGACACTGGAGGTTTCAAAGGTCGTAGACCCTGACAACATTCCAATAGAACTGAACAGCATGCTCCAGAACAAGTCAGTGTCTCACAATACACTGCTGCTACAATACTATGAGTAATGTGGAAAAGTACACAAGGATATTTAAAGGAGTGGCAGTGGATCAAATCACAGTGTGTGGAACTGGGTCAGTAATTACTGCAGTGACAGTGAGTCAAATCAGTGTGTGGAGCTGGATTCTTTTATGATTTTCTGTTTAACACTTGCAAAAACTTATACTTAAAGTTCATAGGTATGACATGTTACACACTGTCTGCACTGTATTGTTCTTGAAATGTAAGGTCCACACAGAACAGAGAGATCTGTGAATAATGTAGTAATTAATCTATCATAATCCCTTGCAGAATAATCTGTGACTAAAGAAACAGACATTATGGAGAAGTATATACAATGAGTTGAATTCAATTGGACAGATGATGATAAAGTGAGGGAGACCATGAGTAAAACAAGGGGTGTCATCAAGTTTTGTTGGACTGTTCAAGTGGGTTCAAGTGGACGTACTGGTAACAGTGCCCATCAATGTCTCTTCTTTCTCAGGCAGCTGAGGAAATTTGGCATGATGGCGAATACCCTTGGCAACTTGTATAGGTCCGTCATCGAGAGAATTCTGTCTGGATGTGTTACTAGCTGGTATGGCAACTGTATCATTCAAAATCAGAGATAATGGAGTGGTGAACTCAGCCCAGGCAATCACAAAGACCAACCTCCCATCTATAGAATCCATCTACCAGGTCTGCTGTAAAGGAAAGGCCACCAGCATTCTCAAACAACTATCTGATCCTGGCAATGGTATTCTATAATGTCTACCATCGGGGAGAAGGTACAGAAGCTTGAACACATGCACCAGCCAGTTTTGAAACAGTTTCTACTCTACTGTTATTAGAATACTGAATGGTCTCAAAAACACTTATCATTTGCCTGTACCTGTGCTTTGGTTTTTGCCACTGTTTGCCTATTATTTATTTATCTATGCTATTTAACTATGTGATCTGCCAATATTGCTTGCAAGACAAAGCTTTTCACTGTGCCTCGGTACAGGCGACAAATTCAATTCAATTCAGCACCCAGGCAGATCCAGATGAATCTAAGATTGTTACTTGCCGAGCAATTTGTGGCAAATCCCAAACTTGGTATGTCTCTTTCTCACTACATATTACTGTGCTTTTAATCACCCTAGTGCCATGGGAATCCCTTCTCAACACTAGCACTTGACAAAGGAGCAGTATTCCAAAAGCTAGTGTTTTCAACTGAACCCACTGGACTGTAACCTAGTGTCATGTGATTTTTGACCTTGTCCAACCCAGTCCAACACTATCACTTACACATAATGGCTTTTCAATAAATAGGTTGAGAAGGAGACTAGCTTTTCCTGTTGCACTTAATGCCATTAACTAGTTTAAGATGGGATAGCCATCACCTGAGAATAGCCAGAAAAATCTAATGGTGCAGCTTGCTTGTCATAGCACATAAGAGAAGCAGACACATCCCTTGGGGTTGGAAGCCACTGATGGAATCAAGGGTCACATCATAGGGGCTGCCCTTATCAGTATTCTCCTCAGCCATCACAGTGAGGTATACCAAGCTCTTCCTGGGTCTCCCACTGCAGGTAAAAGGTCAAGGCCCTGATGTGGCCATCAATTTAAGGACCTCAATTTACTCGAAGGGACAACACTGGCACCTCCACATCATGGCTGAGCAGAGGGAGGTTGGCTTTCTTATGTCTTACCTGCTACCATTAAAATTTTAATGGGGACAGCAAGTTGGGAAACTTGTGGCATGAATTTGCAGTTGGGGCATGTGCAGGCAAGAGAAGCAGAGCACAGCACCCATGGTATGGCACAGAATGTAATGCATCTGGACAGATAGTGACAGTTGCATTCACTCACCATTAATTTTCCAGAAGTGTGTTTAATCTTCATTTTACAAGAGGAGAACAAAGGAGAGTAGAGAACTGTAAAATCAGTCAAATGATGTACTGGAGTTTATCACAAACTACAATCAAAAGGTCAAATTTAAAATAGTCTTCTGCTACTCAAAGGTTCACAGACTTTATAACTTAATCCCTTTTAAAAATATTGTCACAGAAGTGGAAGTTCAGATCACTGGAATTATTTTCAAACATCAAAATGAAAATAACAGCAAGATGTTAGCCTTTAAATTTCAATTCCATCTAAAAGAAAAAAGGGAATGGAGTAATTATGTTGAAAACTGTACCTGTCTCTTTCATAGGTGTAATAGCTGTCCATGTCCCTGGGCCTGCATTCAACTGGACTGCGAGAGGCATCTTGGTATCGTGTAGGGGAACGAGAACGACGACTTTGATGGATTTCATCTAAACTCCTAAGTACAAAGAAGATTATCATACTAATCAAGCATCAAAATTTTCTCTGGAAAACCATCAAGATCTGGAAATCAATTTTAAGTACAAAACCCAAAACATTTGCCTTTACCCAATGCTCCTAAAATTCCATGCAAGCTATCTCCCGCTTTCAATCAGACAAAACTATTGCACTGACAAACAGGAGAAGTGAAGGTTAAAAATTAACCACTTTCAGCCCAACATTTTATCAAATTAAACCAGCATTGTGAAGAACAAAAACACACCTCTGCAGTGGGACACTGGGTAAACGTGACCGGGTCCTGCCCTGGTCATCACCACGGTGAGGAGAGACTGAACGTGAACGATGGTGGGGGGTTCTCTGCTGATCTGGGACGGTTAATGTGCTTGATCTACTTTCTCTACTGTTAGCCCTATAATCTGTTGGTTAAGATGCCAAAAACAAAAAAAATGGAAGTATTAATGTTTGTTAGCAAAACATTGGTCAACACTAGCATTGTTGCAAATATAAAGCCAAACTGCAATGAAACGAGGACTTAAAAGTGTGATTCATTCAACCTTCCTTTCTGGTCATCACTTTTGTCTTTTAAGTTATGAGACAATACTTGAAATACATGCAAACCATAAGCATTAAAACAGCCTGTAACCAAAACAAAGTGCTGTAGTGGTATGACATATGTTCAATATGTACTATTATGACTAATGCAACCAGTTTTTGTTTCAAACATGAACAAGCCCAGAGGCCATGCAAACATCTACATTGGTAAAGCAAAGCCATGCGAGTTGCAGTCACTCAGAAATCTCATATCTAAAGGGCATATGCTGCTTTACAGCAGTTCATCTGTGGAGCTCAAGCAGGAAGGCAGTTAGGGAATTAGTGGATTAAAATTTAGTCATCATCTTGCCTATAAATAATCACTCTTATTGCACAGCAATTTATTTGTGCAAGTGATCCTGTATTCTGCACATTAGCTACAAATAAAGGACTATTACCTTGCATAATATAAGACTCACACTCATGGCAACAGATTTCATCACAAACGAATCTATCTGGCTAGAGTCCCAGATTGTTATACAATGACATTTATTTTGAGAAGTATTTTTTATTTTACATGGAGCAAGTATTGATTTAATTAGGAAGTAAAAGGACTATCATGGATCTCTCAAATTGGAAATGTTAATGAAAACACAAAGCTTCCTTTGTCCAATCAAAGCGCTCTCGGTGTCTCAGGCTCCTTCTGACTGTCAATGAGAGGACATGCATGGCTTACTGCAAAACATGATTGTTTCCTATATTCTAAATTACTGTAAATTTAGAGTCATGGATATTCAAGCAATTCTGAATGTTTAATACTTCACTTAATTGTCCCTAGACCTCAGATTATAATTTCATGAAAACTTAATAAAAATTTGAAAAAAAAAGTCTTACGAACAGTGTGCAGCAATGAGTTCAAAGTTTGCTTCCTTTGCAATGAAACGCTTTGAGGTTTTCAAATGAATTGAAATTACAGCAAGGAATTAACAAAGTTCACTCAAGGAATTTGCTGAGTATTCTGAAGGACTGGTACGACAAGAATCACAACTTGGTGTAACGTACAAACTGAAGTTAAACTCAATAGTCAGATTTTCTAATTGGTTTATCCTAAGTAAATCAACTGCCATTAGCATTATTATATTGGGAATTAGCAGAGCAGAATTAATATTTACACAAAATGCAAGAGAATTGCAGAATAAGTTATCAAGAAAGGTTGCTGAGCCAGACTGTGTAAGTTTTTCCAAAAACATTCAGATTGTTGAGTACATTGGCATTGAAATAACAATTGATATGGTAAGATGACAGATAAATACGGGTGCTGTCTCTCTCACATACACATATATAGGACAAAATCAGAAATTGCTGGTGAAACTCAGCAGGCCTGGCAGCATCTGTGGGGAGAAATCAGAATTAGTGAGTCCAGTGATGCTTAATCAGAACTGATTAGCAGCTAGGAAAAAGTAGTTATGCTGAAGATGAGGTGAAGCAAGAAGTAATGAGCAGATAGATAGAAACAGAGCCCAGACAGAGGGAGAGAGAAAAGAAAGGGGATGAATATATTGCAGATGGTAAGCCAGGACTGAAGAAAAGCTGAATAAGCAATAAGGAGAGTTGAGGGCAGGAGAGTTGGCTGTGCTGAAAGCAACCAATGTATGACAGGAAACAGGTATGGTGGCGGGTAAAAAGCAAAGAAGGACAAAATCAGGTTCTTAAGTTATTGGACTTGATGTTGCATTTTAAAGACTTCAGAGTCCCCAAGCAGTAAATTAAATGGTCTTTGGCGATTAGGTGCTGAGGCTTCCTGGAACATTGCAGCAGGTCTGCAACAAGTGTTGGCATGGGAAGACAGTGATGTTTTGAAATGACAGGCAATTGGAAGCTTGGTGTCAATTTTAAAGACAAACTTGTTGGGCCTTACTTGCAGGTTCTTATCCTTAAATGTCATAGTGTCTCAATACAGCAAGCAGGCTTTGGCCATAATCTTTAACCTGATTAATCATTAATCTCCATCCCTGCGATATAGAGGTATCAATTACAATCCAAGCTTTTTGCCATGAAGTGATAGAAAAACAGGGACTGCTCCTGTTTAACCTTCTATGACTACTTATACAGGAGGTTTTGGAGTGGGGTGAAACGAAATAAAACCCTTCCAATAGAAATTAATGAAGAAACAAAAGAAAAAGATGACAGTAAAGAAAGTGATAATTTTGACACTATTTAACCCAAAAAAGTACTTGAAACAGAGTTAAATTATAATTCTAATTTTAGGATTTAATCAAATAACATGGATCCAGTTGATAAACCTAAAGTTATCAGAATCCTCTCCACTTTAATTTGGTTTTAGGTTTGCAGCCACTTTTCTTTCCCTCTTAATCCCAATTTCTGTGTCATGCACAAATGACTGCATTAATCTTGAACTGAAAGGAGGATGAAGACGTAGATAGCGCTGGGATGAAGCATTTTTTTTCTCCAATTTCTCCACAAAATACTGCCTCTGGTAAATCCAAATCAGGCAGAATGTTTGATACAAGCATTTTGACTTGAGGATTTTGTTCAGAGCTGCTCCAAATTCAAAATATGACGTAACCTGAAAATTATGAATCCTAATCAAACATACAAACTGAAATTTGCATAAAGCAAGACATTACTTTTGTGTTTCACAAGTGAATTCATGTTTGAGGCTGTGTTGGACATCTTTGAGACACTTCAGCTGATTATTTTTTCAGCATATATCTATACCTTATGGTATCAAGCTAAAACGATTGGATCTAAATCTATCGTAAAATCCTTAGTGTGAAAGCAAGTCATTCGGCCTATTGAGTCCACACTAGGCCTTACAGCATCCCAAGCAGAGGCACACCCCACCATTCATGTAACCCTGCATTTTCTAAGGCTAAAGACAAAAAGAACTACAGGCGCAGAATCCAAGGGAGACAAACAGGAAGCCGGAAGAATACAGAAAGCCAGGCAGTATCAGGAAGCGGAGAAGTCAACATTTCAGGTGTAATCCAAGGCTAATCCACAGAGTGCCCAGTGATGTGTAGGCTATGGGCAATTTAGCATGGTCAATCCTACACATCTTTGCACTGTGGGAGGAAACCAGAGCAATGGAAAGAAACCCACATAGACAGGTGGAGAATGTGCAAACTCCACAGAGACAGGCACTTGAGGGTGGAATCAAACCACAGTCCCTGGTGCTGTAGGGCAGCAATGCTAACCACTGAGTCACATTGCCACCCCGAGCAGTCCAAGCTAATCGGAAAATCCTAGACAGAAGGATTTATGTTGCATTTTGTTTTGATGCAAAAGTAATTCAAAATGCAAACTGCAAACGCACTAACAAAGTGTGTCTCATGCCAGATACTCAGAACTAGCTGTGCACCATTTTGTTTTAAAAGTGACATACATTTCATCTTGAATGAACTAGGAAAAAAACTATTTCTGAATAAGTGTAATTTGCAGAATAAGCGTTGCTGCTAAGAACTATTGGTTAAATCTCAACCAACTAGTTTGTGCCTTTAGACAGCTAAGTCTATTTGTGACAGCTAGAAGATTCATGGTATCTGCTCCTGGGAATGGTACTGACCTCCTGCTAGAGCCCCACATCAAAAGCAATTTCTAAATGCAGGTAGCACTCATAGATTAGGCGATGTTCTGCCACCCACCCACCTGACAAGACCACTCCAATACCATCATCAACATCATAATCTGAGATGTCACTATCACTGATTCGATGAGATCCTAGGTAATGATGGAACAAACAAAACAGCTATGCATGTGGGCTCATTAACACTCACGGTAAAATCCATAATTCTTAATATTGGAATTAATGATAATAGAAACAAAGCAATAAACAGCTGAATATAATACATTTATGTAAATATTCCATCCTGTAAACTACTTGATAGCAAATGTAATTCTGGAATTTGAGTCAAATGTTACGTTTCTAGGGTTTATTGAACTAAATTACGATCAATGAGCTGTCGTAAAGTTAAAAAAAATGCTTTAAGTAGTAGAATAGATCGTGAGCCAGAAAACAAGCAATCTGGAAAATTAAACAATAGTGAATTCATCTATATTTTAAATAAAAACATGTTTTATTCTCTTTGCAACAAAAAGAGAAAGCTGAACTAATGGCCTGGGTATTTAAGCAGTTGTCTCAGAATAGGGGATGGCACTGTCAAGGTTGTAAAGGGTTGAGGGGTGTAGATTAGATTACTTACAGTGTGAAAACAGGCCCTTCGGTCCAACAAGCCCACACCGAAGCGCAACCCACCCAGACCCACTCCCCTACATTTGCCCCTTCACCTATCACTACGGGCAATTTAGCATGGCCAATTCACCTAACCAGCACATTTTTGGATTGTGGGAGGAAACCGGAGCACTCGGAGGAAACCCATGCAGACACGGGGAGAACGTGCAAACTCCACACAGAGAGTCGCCTGAGGCGGGAACTGAACCCGGGTTTCTGGTGCTGTGCAGTGCTTGCCACTGTGCCACCCATGTAGTTGGAGAGGTTAGTGGTGAGCTGATGTTCAGTTTGATTATTATCTCCCAGGTTGTCAGGTAAGCTTTTAATACTCCCATTTTCTTCCGGGTTCAGATTTAAGTGTATCAGAACACTCCAAATACTTTGAATAAAGAAACTTTTGGAGCATTCCATAGAATCAAGGATTCTGCACAGTCCGACATACAGCTCCAATTTACCCTGCTCCAAAAGATGACCTGGCCATTGGAATGAGTAACAAAACAGTTTATTATTCTCTCTCCACAAGGTCAGATTGTTGTACATAACGAGAATAATACACATGCCCATAACTAATCAGGATGTCTTCTTCTCAGTTTGGACACTGAAAATGACAGACTAACTATAGCAAAACTAAATCATGGTGAATGGGGTCGGATCCTCTGGGAGTACATACTGGAAAATTGTGCACGTGATCTTTCACACTTGATCTGTCATCCATTTAACAACCAGAAATTATGTAGGACATACACAACAAAATGATAGGTGGAGCAGGGTCTGAGGAAGGAGTACAGGTACAAAATTCACTACAGCATTCAGAATATCCTTTGATTTCTGCTGGCTCCAAATGACCAATGGTAGGTGATGATAGAAGACAGCAGGTTGATACTGGTATTGAATTAGTTTGATGACACATCATTCATATTTTCAGATCAATGTCTTGAGTTGGATTTTCTATTGACTTAGTATAAAATCATCACTTCTTACAACTTTTATAGTTCTATATTTTAGCTATGGAAACAAACGGCAAAAAGCACACAGCTAATCAAACCATGACCAAAGGAGAGAAACAAAGTGATTAGATTAGGTTCCCTACAGTATGGAAACAGGTATGGACAATTTAGGATGGCCAACTCAACTGACCCGCATATCTTTTAGGTTGTGGGAGGAAACCAGAGCATGCGGAAGAAACCCACACAAACAGGGAGAATATGCAAATGCCACACACAGTCACCCAATGTGGGAATTGAACCCAGGTCTTTGGTGCTGTGAGGCAGAAGTGCTAACCAATGAGCCACTGTGACCTTTGACAATTTAGCTTTTTTCTCAGTTATTGACCCGCTGTGCAGTTTATCTACTTCTGTTTGTATTTCCTCATTATTAGCACTTTTTCCTTGACTATTATTTGGCGAGTTTCTCAAAAGTGAAGCGTGAATGGATTCTTCGTATTCATAGTTACATTTTTGATGAAAGTAGACACTTCTCCCCAGTGTATTTCATTAGTCTAATTCATAATCCAGAATCTTGAATGCTGACAATAGCAGCAGCTTAATGATCACTTAGCATTCTCTCACACAATCAGCATAAAATACAGGTCTTCAGTAACATTGGGCAAATAAATTTCAGGAATTCCAGATATGGTTAATTTTCATAAATCAGTCAGTCAATCAGTTCAAATTGTGTGGTCTATCCAGAAATCTAACCCGCTCTGTAACATGCTCTCTTCTTTTCAAAGATATTTATTTATGATCTGAATACTGTAACTAGCTTAAATTCAAAGTATTAGTTTAGACTAACTTAAGCCAATGATATAACTCAATTTTGAGAGACAAAGACAAAGAAATACCAGAAATACCAACAAACAGAACTACGGATTAAAAAAAAGGAAGTAAATGCAATAGTCAAAATAAACAGATTTTTAAAAATAAACTGGCAAGACTCCCAAGAAATGGAAATTGATCAAAATAGTGTTAATAGTGTAAGGTAAATGATTGGAAATTGTGCGAAGACAAATTGAACCATTGTGGTTCATTAGCAAGGGCAAGGAAAGGGGCAAAATAAGAGGCTGCATTTCTTTGACAATTCCAACAATCAAGTTGTGGAGATGCTGGTGTTGGACTGGGGTGTATAAAGCCAGAAGTCACAACCTTTCAGAGCACTGCTCCTTCATCAGGTGAAGTGGAAAGAGGTGCATAGGCACAGAATTTTTCAAGTGAGAAAGTGGTAAGATAATCCCAGGTAATTAAGAGCATTAAAAAGACAAATACACATTAGTGAGTGTGCAGTGTCAACAGTCTAAAGAACAAAGTCTTTGTTGGTGTTGAGTACTGAGGCTATTGCAGTGATTCTGTCACAGTGGCAGCAAATGCAAATGGGTTTCAAGATACTTGACATAGCCAGAGAGGTTCTCACACGGGGTCCCACTGCCTGATATGATGAGACAGCCAGGTACGTTGGCTTTATGTATCTTCATCAGAAATTTCCCATGCAAGGAATAGGCAGAATGAGAGTACAGATCATTCAGAGTCAGAGTCATAGAGATGTACAGCACGGAAATAGACCCTTCGGTGCAACCTGCCCATGCCGACCAGATATCCCAACCCAATTTAGTCCCACGTGCCAGCACCCGGCCCATATCCCTCCAAACCCTTCCTATTCATATACCCATCCAGATGCCTTTTTAAACGTTGCAATTGTACCAGCCTCCACCACTTCCTCTGACAGCTCATTCCATACACTTACCACCCTGGTGTGAAAAAGTTGCCCTGTAGGTCTCTTTTATATCTTTCCCCTCACACCCTAAACCTATGCCCTCTAGTTCAGGACTCCCTGACCCCAGGGAAAAGACTTTGCCTACTTATCCTATCCATGCACCTCATAATTTTGTAAACCTCTATAAAGTCACCCCTCAGCCTCCGACACTCCAGGGAGGAAAGCCCAGCCTGTTCAGCCTCTCCCTACAGCTCACATCCTCCAACCCTGGCAACATCCTTGTAAATCTTTTGTGAAACTTGAAAGGGTTCAGAACATCTTTCCGATAAGGAGGAGACCAGAATTGCACACAATATTCCAACAGTGGCCTAACGAATATCCTGTACAGCTGCAACATGACCTCTCAACTCCTGCACTCAATACTCTGACCAATAAAACAAGTATACCAAATGCCTTCTTCACTATCCTATCTACCTGCGACTCCACTTTCAAGGAGCTATGAACCTGCACTCCAAGGTGTCTTTGTTCAGCAACACTCCCAAGGACCTTACCATTAAGTGTATAAGTCCTGCTAAAATTTGCTTTCCCAAAATGCAGCACCTCACATTTATCTGAATTACACTCCATCTGCCACTTCTCAGCCCATTGGCCCATCTGGTCAAGATCCTGTTGTAATCTGAGGTAACCCTCTTTGCTGTTGACTACACTTTCAATTTTGGTGTCATCTGAAAACTTACTAACTGTACCTCTTACGCTCGCATCCGAATCATTTATGTAAACGACAAAAGTTAGAGGACCCAGCACTGATCCTTGTGGCACATCACTGGTCACAGGCCTCCAGTCTGAAAAACAACCCTCCGCCATCACCCTCTGTCTTCTACCTTTGAGCTAGTTCTGTATCCAAATAACTAGTTCTCCCTGTATTCCATGAGATCTAACCTTGCTAACCAGTCTCCCATGGAAAACCTTGTCAAATGCCTTACTGACGTCCATAAAGATCACATCTACTATTCTGCTCTCATCAATCCTTTTTGTTACTTCTTCAAAAAAAACTCAATCACGTTTGTGAGACATGATTTCCCACATACAAAGCCATGTTGTCTACCCCTAATAAGTCCTTGCCATTCCAAATACACGTACATCCTGTCCCTCAGGATTCCCTCCAACAACTTGCCCACCACCAACGTCAGGCTCACCGGTCTATAGTTCCCTGGCTTGTCTTTACCACCCTTCTTAAACAGTGGCACCACATTAGCCAGCCTCCAGTCTTCTGGCACCTCACCTGTGACTATCGATGACACAAATACCTCAGCAAGAGGCCTAGAAATCACTTCCCTAGCTTCCCAGAGTTCTAGGGTACACTTGATCAGATCCTGGGAATTTATCCACCTTTATGCACTGCAAAATATCCAGCACTTCCTCCTCTGTAGTATGGACATTTTGCAAGGTGTCACCATCTAGTTCTCTACATTCTATATCTTCCATATCCTTTTCCACAGTAAATACTGATGCAAAATATTCGTTTAGTATCGCCCCCATTTTCTGCAGCTCTACACAAAGGCAGCTTTGTTGATCTTTGAGGGGCCCTATTCTCTCCCTCATTGTCCTTAATATATTTGTAAAAACCCTTTGGATTCTCCTTAATTCTATTTGCCAAAGCTCTCTCATGTCCCCTTTTTGGCCTCCTGATTTCCCTCTTAAGTATACTCCTACTGCCTTTATACGTTAAGGATTCATTCGTTCTATCTTGTCTATACCTGACATATGCTTCCTTCTTTTTCTTAATCAAGCCCTCAATTTCTTTCATCATCCAGCATTCCCTATATCTACCAACCTTTCCTTTCACCTTAACAGGAATATACTTTCTCTGGATTCTCTGAAGGATCAACAGCTCATGATCAGTCCGTTCAGTTGACAGGTACGTTCTTTGGTCAAATCAATTGTCTGTAGTGTTCCTGGCTGTTCAGCTGTCAATATGCTTCTTTGCAGTAGTCAGCTCTGTAGAATAGAGCTGACCACTGCTCTATTCTGATCAAGAATATTGAGGGCATCTTGAAATTCATTGTACAAGGAACTCCAGCTTTTGTTGTGACATTTCTTAGAAACAACACTCATAGGCCAGTCAAACCAGAAGCTTTGTCACAATGGACATTTCGATGCTCCACACCAGCATCTCTATGATGACAGCATAGACGCAACAACTTCAGTACTCAACCTCATGTGACTTGGTCAAAGCTGTTTACTTCATGCTATAGGAAACAATCACAAGACAACTACCAATTCCTAGATACTGTACTACAACTCATCCACTTCATCTTCAGCTACAATGTTTCGATAACTATTTCTACATTTGGATATGGAACAGCCATGGGGACCAAATTTGCACCCCAAAAAACAACATTTTCATGCATGATTTGAACAAAACCTCTCCAACCAACATTATACACCAGACAGATTAACAACCATTTTCTTCCTCTAGACTCATGGCAAGGAATAATTTGAAACAACTGCGCGACAATATCAATAAGTTTCATCCCTCCCGACCTACCACAGTCTACTCTGCAGAATCAGTCTCTTTCCTGGACACAAGCATCTTCATCAAGGAGACACCTCAATATTTCATTATGGAAAACCCATGAATACATCCACGATGTCTCACTTATCCAGCATCCACATGTTAAAGAAACCATCATGTATGGATAAGCCCTCCACATACAAAGGACCTGCTCAGATGTGGAAGCACACAACAGATGTCCATAGATACTGCCCACTCACACTCACATGGATAGTTCAATGTAAAGATGCAGTAAAACACAGGGGCCCAATCCACTCCCAAAGGCAGCAAATGCTCACTTCACAGCACACATTCAGGTGCTCAGTCTCTACGGAGGCCTCGTCCATCCACAGAGGTCAAGGCCTACTCAGAGTGAGAGTTCATTTGTGAAGATGTGGTTGACTCACAGGGCCTCCAAACACCAAACAGTGAAAACACATGTAAAAAAAGTGCAGATGCTAAAAACGAGAGTTCAGAGATAAGCCCTGCCACAAAAATCAGCATTGTCCTTGCTCAAAACGAAACAGTAACACAGGCTACAACCAGCCAGGGAACCTGTTCCCTGTTGAGAACTGAAAACCAGTAACACTGACTATGAAGATCTGCCAGTTCAAAAGTCAGTCCCAAAAATAAAAAAAGGACACCAGTAACAAACTGGCTGTTTAGATCAGCCAGTTCAGGAATCAGCTATATAAAAAAAACAACAGCAGTACACTGGCTGTGGCCAGTCAGCTCAGAGTCAGTCCCCTGGACTGACGAGAATGCAAATCTCTTGGTTATAGTTTTCTTTTACTTTATTTTATAGAAAGGGTACAAAATGCAAACAGTTAATAAATAATAAGTACCGGTTCACAAAAGACCGCTACTCACAGGGGAAGGGGCAGCAAGGTCAAACCCAAAACCTTACCGTGCAGTTAACAGGGAAATGAGGATAAACCTCAAATCCCACCTTCAGTCAGAAAGAAAACCGTAGCAAACTCATACAAGTTAGTCCAATCAAAAGCAAGTGAATAGAACTCAGACACCCCTGGTAACCTAGCAAAGTCACTCCTCCCACCTCCAACCACAAGGCAGCCTGCCCCTATGCTCCTTCCAGCTCTGGCCATCCCTCCACCCCTCCCTGACACACCTTCTCCTGTTTTTTTTATTTCATGAAACAATACAAAATACAAGACAGTTCATAAACAAAGGAGCAGTTAACAAAAAAACATTTATAGGGGAAGGGGCAGCAAAGCTAAAGCCAAACTCCACCACTCAACCAGTTTTCAAGGAGATGAGGACAAACCTCAAATCCCACTTCTATTTATCACAAAGAAAACAATAACAAACACAGACAAGACAGAGCAATCAAATCAGAAAGTGCATAGAACACAAACACAATATAACTGTAAAAACAAAAGACACCTGATATCCATCTACACCACATACTGATCAGACCATCCTTGGCTAGCCTTCCTGCAGAACATTCGGCCTTCTGGTCTCCAGCTGCCCTATGTACTGACCTTCCCCATGCCTGCTTTCCTCCAAGCTGGTCATCGACCAGTCAGCTCCCAGTCACCCTGCGTACTCACTGAACTACCCCAGGCCACTTTCCTACGAACTGGTTGTTGGCCTTCCAGTCTCTGGCCACCCTTCATATTGACTGACTCTTCCCAGCCCACTTTCCTCTGGGACAGACATCAGCCACCAGCTCCCAGTCATCCCGTGTACTAACCAAACCACCCCTGACCTGCTTTCCTACAGTCAGGCTGTTCAGCACCCGGCCCTGCGTACTGACTGACCCTTTCTCCTGGTCAGCATTCCTACAGAACGGCCATCGCCTATCGTTTCCCAGCCTCCCTGCGTACTGACCAGTCCTGCTGCCAGTCAGCCTTCCTACAGGCGACCATCAGCCACCTGGCTCAGCTTCCCCACATACTGACCAGACAGCCCTATGCTACTTTTCTGCAAGGATGCTAGCAGTCGCCTGGCGCTGCATAAAATACAGACCCCCATCAACAAACCCCATCCCTACCACTTTCCAGCCAATCTGAGGCAGCCCACCCTTACCAGCTCTCAGTCCACCCATGCCCCTTCCAGTTCTCGGTCCACTCTGACATACCTTCTCACCACCTATAGGACACCAGTCCTGCTTCCCTAACTCCCCCAACCCCCACCTTCACCCCCACCCCAGGACGACATCAGTCAGCATGGTGCACCTACATTCCAGTTTCCCCAACAGCCCTTCGCATGTTCCAGTCACCTCTAGGATAGCCCGTCCTAGTAGCTGCCTGGGGTGACAATGCTGAGGACAGCCTACTTGCCTTCTGGCTCTCAATCTGCCTCTATATACCATCGGGCCTGTGGCCTATCCTGACACATATTTCAGCCACTTCTAGGACAGCCTGTCCCCTTCCCTGGGACGTCGGCACACAGGGCAGCCCACAAACCTTCCGAACCTCAGCCTGCCCCTATGCACCTTCTGGCTGTCAGCTGCTTTGACACACTTTCCGAACACCTCTAAGACAGCCTATCCTGATCACCCCTTCTCAGGACAACAGCACCCAGAATGGCCTACCCACCTTCCAGCTCTCGGGGTAACCAGCATCAGGTTGGCCTACCCATACTCCAGCTTTCAGGATAGCCTACCAACCTTCAGGTTCACAGGACAGCCTATCCACCCTCTGGCTCTCAGGACAACCTCCAGAAAAAAGATAGAACAATACAGCACAGAACAGGCCCTTCGGCCCACGATGTTGTGCCGAACATTTGTCCTAGCTTAAGTACCTATCCATGTAACTATCCAATTGCCTCTTAAAGGCCACCAATGATTCTGACTCTGCCACTCCCACAGGCAGCGCATTCCATGCCCCCACCACTCTCTGGTAAAGAACCTACTCCTGACATCCCCCCTATACCTTCCACCCTTCACCTTAAATTTATGTCCCCTTGTAACTCACTGTTGTACCTGGGGAAAAAGCTTCTGACTGTCTACTCTATCTATTCCTCTGATCATCTTATAAAACCTCTATCAAGTCACCTGTGGGATATAGGTAAATTAATGTTACTTCTGCAATTATAATTGCTTATACAAAGTAAATGAACTCACACCAGTGTGTAATTGTTTCAGCCAAGAGCTGAGTCAACAAGAATGGAAACTATGTGGAGGAAATGCATAATTGTTTTTTTGTATTAGCTAAAAATGTATGCAAGAAAGAAACGGGACTGCAAAACAATGGTAGAAATACAGGCGACTAGATAAGATGCTGTGAAGAGAGGCAGTTAAGCTAGATAAGCCTGTACAAACAGTAGGCATAAATATCTGTTTCCCACTTTTACAGAAACACAGGAACAAGCCCCAATTAAAAGAGTTTCAATGATAAGATGCTGAGAGGGGTGGCACAGATGGAGGGAGTAGATAATGGTAAGCAAAGGATGTGCCTAACAATAACCCACAGCAGGATGAGGTCAAATGGCCTTGTGAGGCCAGGAATAAGCATTTTGCCACAGACAAGGCCAGATAAGACAAGAGATAAACAGGAGTAATGGGTACCGGTCTTAGGAAGTGGAGGATGTAAATGGGGGAGGGGGGAGAAATGAAATTAAAAAAAAAGGAATCAAATTATATAAATATCGAGTATTCATTGAATTCGGTGTGTGAATCCCTTGCCTTGTACAGAGAGACAGACAGTGGACTTCACATCCACTTGCAAGTGTGAAATAAATGACACTACTGATTCTGATCTTGTCTCGGACTGAAATTATTGAAGTGAGTGAGCTTTGTTTCTCACACACCCCTCATCCTTTGCCGTTCCAATGAGAAAAGGCCTAGCACTCTCAACTTATCCTCGTATGAGTTAGTCTCCATTCCAGGCAACATCCTGGTAAATCTTCTCTGCACCCTCTCCAAAGCTTCCACATCTTTCCATCTTGAGCCTCCCAGTTCACAGTGAGGCCTGCTGGATCCAGAGACACACAATACAGTGCAGGTGATAACCCCAACAAGTAACATGTCAGAGTCAATTATCAGCGTACAGAGTCCATTACCATAAACTGTTCTCTTCAAAATGTAGGTTCCATTCCCAGGATCAGAGTCCACTTCTGTGGACAAAGTACGTTGTCAGAAATCGAGTCCACTACTAAAAACAGTCCACAGAGGGCAGAGTCTACTCCTGAAGGCAGCAAATGCGCACCTCCACAGCACACAGATGTTCAGTCTCCGTAGAGTCCTGGCCCATCCTTGTTGAACCAAGCCCACAGTACATTGTTAAAAGTGCAGTTAACTCACAGGAGTTTGACCCACTCCCAAAGGCATGGTCAACTCCCAAACTCTAGGATACATCAAGTGCTCACCTCCCAGCACACACGTATACGTTCAGTCTTTATAGAGGCCTAGTCCACCAACAAAGAGCCAGGGTTACCCAGAGGAACTGAAAAATGTGTTGTTGGAAAAGCGCAGCAGGTCAGGGCAGCATCCCAAGAGCAGGAGAATCGACGTTTCGGGCATGAGCCCTTCTTCAGCCCTTACCCAGAGGAACAGCTCATCTGGAAAGATGCATTTTTTCACAGAGGCACAGTCTAAACACCAAAGTGAAAACACATTAAAAAAAACAAAGAAAACCAGAATGCAAGGCTTAAGCCCTAACACAAAATCAACATTGAGAAATGAACAAAGTAAAAGAGAAAAGAGTAACATATAGGTTATAACCAGCCAGTGAAACAACAATCCCATAATAAGAACTGAAACACATTGACTATGAAGATCAGGCAGTTTAAAAAAAAAAATCGGTCCTCAATATAAAAGGAATACCAGTTAACAAGCTGGGTATATAATTCAGCCAGTTTAGGAATCAGGTTCCCCCAAAAGAAACCAACAGCAGCAGGAACACACTGACTATCACCCTACCATCACAGAGTCAGTCCCCTAAACTGAGGATAGTCTAAATCTCCTGGTTATAATATTTTATTAAACAATTACAAAACAGTTTACAAAAAACAGTTAACATTAACAGCTGTATACAAAGAAACAGCAATTTTGCAAGGGAAAGGATCAGCAAAGCCAGGCCCTCAAACCCTACCGTTCAACCAGTTTACAGGGAAATGAGAACAAATCTCAAATCCCAGTTTCAAACATTACAAGACAGCAACAATGACATTTGTACATAAATAGACAATCCAATTACATAAAAAAAAGTGCATACAATACAGACCCAGCAAGCCCCGTTCCCTCCCACCTTGTGACCACTCTAAGGAAGCCTGCCGCTATGCACCTTCCGGCTCTCGGTCCACCCCATGTCCCTTCCAGTTCTTGGTCTGCCCTGACACACCTTTCAACACCTCTAGGACAGTCCGCCTGGGATGACAGCCATCAGGACGGCCTACCCACCTTTTGGCTTCACTAACTGCCCGTAGCACCTTCTGACCACCTCGAGGACAGCCCGCCCCGGGACCTGCCCGGGTGACAGAGCTGAGAACGGCTACCTGCCTTCTGGCTCTCAGTCTGCCCCTATGTACCATTGGGCTCTTACCCACTCCGATGTGCCGACTGGCCCGTGGACTGCCCTGACACACCTCTGGCCACCTCTAGGACAGCCTGTCCCATTCCTCTGGGACGACAGCGTGCAGGGCAGCCCACAAGCCTTCCGGATCTCGGCCCACCTTTACACACCTTCTGGCTCTTGGCCGCTCTGACACACTTTCCGACCAACTCTAGGATAGCCTGTCCTGATTACCCCTTCTCGGGATACAGCACTCAGAATGGCCTACCCACCTTCTGGCTCTCAAGGCAGCCTGCATCAGGGTGGCTTACACACCCTCTGGCTTTCGGAACAGCCTACCCACCTTCAGGTTCACAGGATGGCTCTCGGGGTGACAGCTTTCAGGAAGACCCATGAGTCTCCCAGCGCACAGTAGGGCTTGCCAGGGATACATAAGACAGTGCAGGTGATAGACCCAACAAACAACATGATAGAGTTAATTATCAAAAAAAAGAATTCTTTCTGGTACACAGAGTCCAAATATAGAGTCTTCAAAATAGAGTCCATTCCCAGGAACACAGGGTACACTCCAGTTTACAAGGTGCATTGTCAGAAATGCAGTCCATTCCAAACTGCAGAGTCCACCGCTAAAAAACAGAGTCCACTCTTGGAGGCAGCAAATGCACACCCCATAGCACACAGGTTTTAAGTTTCCATGGAGTCCTGGCCCATCCTGGAGAACCAGGCCAACTCACAGGAACATAGTACATTGTACAGGTGTAGTTAACTCACAGGGCTTTGGTCCACTCCTGAAGGCAAGGTCTTCTCCCAAACTCCAGGACACGGCAAATGCTCACCTCCTAACACACACACAGGTGTTCAATCTTCAGAGGCCTAGTCCCAGGGCTAGGCCTCCCCACAGGAATAGCTCTTCTGGTAAGATGTTTTTTTTCCCACAAGGGCTCAGTCCAAACACCAAAAAACAGTGAAAGTACATATAAAAAACAAAGGAAACCAGAGTCCAAGGTCTGCCTCAATGTCAGCATTGTACTTTTCTCAAAAGTGAAAAAGAGTAACACACAGGCTACAACCAGCCAGTGAAACAACAATCCCATAATAAGAACTGAGTTACACCTGAAACACATTGTGTGCATCAGTTTAAAAGTCAGTCCTCATTAAAGGACTGGCTAAATAATTCAGCCAGTTCAGGAATCAGGTTTCCACCCAGAAAAAAGACGCAGAAACCAACACCAACAGTAACAGTAATATACTGACTGTGGCCCAGCCAGCACAGAGTCAGTTCCCTAAACTGAGGATATTCTAAATCTCCTGGTTATATTGGTCAGACAGGGTTTTCTGATTGACCCAGCTTAACAACTCCAATCAAGGATCTCATAGTCAACAAAATCCACCTGGATCCAAACACTGCACAGAGTTTTGAATTACTTGTTAGTTTGGTTAGACCCTTGACGTACCTCTTATATCTATCATGTTATTCCAGCCATTTGGTTTGTTTCTAACACCATTCCATTTTTGTTTATTTCTAATTATTAATTAGATCATCAGTCATTTCTTTACTTGTCATTCAGCTGTTGACACTTCACTCATACTGTTTGACAATGTCACTTGCAAATACTTATTATTCAGCCTGTAAACACTACATTCACAGCATTTGTATTTACCATTGACATTCTTAGTTACCCGGAATCTCTCTCCATATAAATTCTGTGCCTCTCGGCTTCCCTCCATTTCACCTTATTAAGCAGCAGTGCTCCAAACGCTTGTGATTAAACAAGCCTGTTTAGTGTAACCTGGTGTCCCATGATTTCTAATTTTGAAGCAATGAAGTTGATATATGTTTGGAATTTTAGAAAACCTTAACTAGATTCTACATGGGTGATTAATGGATAAATCTCTGACATGGAATGTTTAAAAGAAGCCTCATAAGACTGACAAATATACTTATTAGTTAGATCAATATTATTTACTTAATGAGAAACTAATATTTAATTGCTTTCTGAAATAATGTAGTAGTAATGCAAAACTGAATTACACGAGTGTATTCAATGTGTTTATCTAAAATTCCACAGAATTGGAAAACAATTAATTTAAATAATTTAGATCTATTGTTGAAAGAACCAAGATAGGAATCACAAGTGAACATTAAGTGCTGTTACCCAAGTATCTTCTTCTGGATCCCTTTGTTTAACAGTTCTTAAAATATTGTAAGAAATGAATTACAATAATATTAATAGTCATTTGGTAGTACAAAGCTTGACTATTGCTGATAAAAGACAAATTTCATCAGTTTTATTGTCTTAATTCTGGGTCTTTTTTAAAATGGGTCTTTTTTCAGTAACACAATTACATTTTTGATTAGGAAAGAAAAAGTCTCCTGCCTAGGAAAATATAAATGTCATTTTATTTTACCGGATTGACTTCAAGCAAATGTCATAGTCAATGTAGTTCATAATCAATAGAAGAGTCGCTGTATTCTATGCTGTGAACTTACTTAACAAAATAGCCTCAAGACTTATAAAACTATATTTACAAACAACCTACTTTGTAGCCTTTTACTAGGACTTTCTCCATGGACATGGCGCCGTGGCATATATGGCGATGGCTGAGGCAAAGGTAGTGAAGATACATCATGCGTCTGAAGTTTGTACCAGTGCGGTTCATCATCCAGTAAGGCCGTCTCCAACTCTATAAGGATCTGCAAAAATGCAACAATGTCTACACCACTCTGAAATGTTGCAGACAAACTCTATGAAAGAGGTGGATAAACAACTAATTCAAAGTAGAATGCAGGATTAGAAGGTTATGTGATAGGGAGGATACATTTATAGAAGGAGTTTTATAGAAATAAAACATATCAATGAAAACTATTAATTAAACTAAATGTAGATTATCAACATTATTGTTGGGCAATAGTTGAACTAATCACCACACCACTAAGGAGAATCCCTTGAAAAAATTGACCCATTTTGGTAGATTCACTGTTGAAAAAGATGCTAAACAGAGACTGTTGCCTTCTCTGTGGATGTAAAAGAGGCCATGGCAGTATTTTGAAGGAAAATGCACTAATGCTTCTTCAACGCTTCTTCTTCCAAAACTGTTGACCACTTTTATCTAGAAGGACAAGGGTGGCAGATATATTCAACACCCCATCAACTGCAAGCTCCCCTCCAAGCTATTCACCTTGACTTGGAAATATATCACTGTTTCTTCAGTGTCAATGGGTCAAAATCCTGGAACTCCCTTCCTAACAGCACTCCTACACCCCAAAGAGTGCAATAATTCAAGAAGGTAACACACTATGTGAAGAATAAGAGAATGATCAGAAAGACAGTAGGGCCGATCAGGAATAGTGGTGAGAACTTGTGCCTGGAATCTTGAGAGGAAGGTGAGGCTCTAAATGAGTTTTTTGCTTCAGTATTCATCTTGTTGATAGTGAGAACACTGTGGACCAGGTTAATAGGATTGAACAGGCTGATATTAAGAAGATGGATGTGCTGGAAATTCTAGGAAGTATCAAAATAGATATGTTCCCAGGGCCAGACCAGATGTATCCAAGGTTAATACAGGAAGCAAGGAATGGAACTGCTGCATCTCTGGCAATAATTGTTACATCGTCACTCTGAATGGGAGTAAGACTGGATGATTGGTGGGAGGCGAATGTTGTTCTTCTGTCCAAGAAAGGGAATAAGGAAATCCCATGAATTACAGTCTAGTCAGTCTTACACCTGTCGTAAGCAAGATAATGGAAAGGATTCTGAGAGATAGGATTTATGACTATTTGGAAAAATATAACTTGATTAAAGATAGTCTGCATTGCTTTGTGAATGGCAGGTCATGCCTCACAAGTTTTATTGAGTTCTTTGAGGATATGACAAGACAAGTTGATGAAAGTCGAGGAGTGGATGTGGTGTATGTGGACTTCAGTAAGGAATTTGATAAAGATCCCCCCCATGGTAGGCTCATTCAGAGAGTTAGGAGGTACTGGATACAGGGACATTTGGCTGTCTGGATACAGAATTGGCTGGTTGAAAGAAGACCAGAGAGAAGTGGATGGAAAATATTCCACTTGGAGGTTGGTGACCAGTGCTGTCTCGCAGGGATTTGTTCTTGAGCTCTGCTCTTTGTAGTTTTTATAAATGACTTAGATGAAGAAGTGGAAGGATGGGTTAGTAAGTCTGCCGATGACACAAAAATCGTAGATAATGTCAAGCGTGTTGCAGGCTACAAGACATTGACAAGATGCAGAGCTGAGCTAAGAAGTGATAGATGGAGTTCAAACTGGATAAATGTGAATTGATTCATTTTGGAAGGTTGAATTTGAGTGCTGAGTACAGGGTTAAAGGCAGGATTCTTGGCATTGTAGAGGAACAGCGGGATTTTGGTGTTCATGTACATAGATCCCTCAAAGTTGCTATCCATGTTGATGGGGTTGTTAAGAAGGCCTATGATGTTTTGCCTTTCGTTAACGGGGAATTGAGTTTAAGAACTGTGAGGTTTAGCTGCAGCTCTGTAAAACCCTGGTTAAACCACACTTGGAATATTATATCCAGTTCTGGTCGCCTCATTCTCTGAAGGATTATAGATGCTTTAGAGAGGATGCAGAGGACATTTACCGGGATGCTGCCTGGATTGGAGGGCATGTCTTATAAAGAAAGGTTGAGTGAGCTAGGGCTTTTCACACTGGAGAGAAGAATGAAAAAAGGTGACTTGACAGAGATGTACAATGTAATAAGAGACGTACATAGAGTAAATAGCCAGAGACTTTTCCCCAGGGCAGAAATGGCTGTCACCATGGGTCATAACTTTAAGGTGATTGGAGGAAGGTATAGGTGGGTGCGTGGAATACACTGTCAGTAGTGGTAGTAGATTCAGAAACATTAGTGACATTTAGGTGACTGCTGGACAAGCACATGGACAGCAGTAATTTAAGGGGTGTATATGTTTGGTTGATCTTAGCTTAAGGTAAGTGCTCAGCATAACATCGTGGGCTGAAGAGCCTAAACTAGAACAAAGATCAAAGAAAATTTACTGCCCAGGAACAGGCCCTTCAGCCCTCTAAGCCTGAACCAATCCAAATGTACTATCTAAACCTGTCGGTCAATTCCTAAACATCTGTATCCCTCTGCTCCCCACCTCCTCATGCATTTGTCCAGATCCATCTTAAATGAATCTACCGTACCTGCCTCTACTATCTCTCCTGGCAACACGTCCCAGAAGCCCACCACCCTCTGTGTGAAGCACTTGCCACGTGTATCCCCATTAAACTTTTCATCTCTCACCTTGAAAGCGTGACCTCTCGTTACCGAATTCTTCACCTTGGGAAAAAGCTTGTCTCTATCCACCCTGTCTATACCCTTCACGATTTTGTAAACCTCAATCAGGTCACCCCTCAATCTCCTTTTTTCTAATGAAAATAAACCTAACCTACTCAACTTCTCTTCATAGCTAGCACTTTCCATACCAGACAACATCCTCGTAAACCTTCTCTGCACCTTCTCCAAAGCATCCACATCCTTTTGGTAATGTGGTAACCAGAACTGTACACAGTATTCTAAATGCGGCCGAACCAATGTCTTGTACAATGTTAACATGACTTGCCAGCTCTTATACTGAATACCCTGAACAACGAAGGCAAGCATACTATATGCCTTCTCGACCACTCTATCCACCTGTGCAGCAACCTTCAGGGTACAATGGACCTGCACTCCCAGATCTCTCTGCCCATCAACTTTTCCATTCATTGTGTAATTAGTTCTCGAATTAATCTTGTCTAAATGCATCACCTCACATTTGTCTGGATTGAAATCCATCTGCCACTTTTCTGCCCAACTCTCCAGTCTATCTAAATCCTCCTGTATTTTTTGACAATCCCTTATACTTTCTGCTACTCCACCAAACTTTGAGTCATCTGCAAACTTACTGATCAGACCACAAATGCCCTCTTCCAGATCATTTTTGTATATCACAAACAACAGTGGCCCCAGCACTGACCCCCGTGGAACACCACTGGTCACCTTTCTCCATTTCGAGAAACTCCCTTCAAGACAGATTAGTAAATCTGTCTCCTGTTGTTCAACCAGTTCTTTATCCACCTAGCTAGAACATCCTGCACACCATGTGACTTCATTTTCTCCATTAGTCTACCATGGGGAACCTTGTCAAATGCCTTACTAAATTCCATGTATATAACAGCCCTTCCTTTATCTATCAACTTGGTCACTTCCTCGAAGAACTCTATTAAGTTGGTAAGGCATGATCTCCCCTACACAAAACCATGTTGCCTATCACTGATAAGCCCATTCTTTTCTAAATATAAATAGATCCTATCCCTCAGTACCCTCTCCAGCAACTTTCCCACCACCGACATCAGGCTCATTGGTCTGTAGTTACCCAGAATATCCCTACTACCTTTCTTGTACGGGGGACAACATGCGCAACCTTCCAGTCCTCCGGCAGCTCACCTGAATTTTAAGGATGTCACAAAGATATCTGTCAGGACCCCAGCTATTTCCTCTCTTCCCTCTCTCAGCAACCTGGGATAGATCCCATCCATTCTTAATAACCTCTAGCCTACCTAACACATCTTCCCTGTGCTATGTTCTATGTACTACTACCTTTTACAGGGCAATGAAGGATGGACAATTCAGGGTGGCCCAGCTAATAATACACACATTGCATTAACAAATTGTAAAAGAACAAGGAGTTTATTCCCATATTCTGAATGATCTTTATCTCTCAATGAAGATTACAAACAAAGATGATCAGATCTGTTGGGAAACTGCTGTTCATAAATTGGTTCTTGTGATTTCAGCATTACAACAACAGTTACATTTCAAACTGGCTGCAATGATGCTCAGAAATCCTGCAGGGTGCTAATATAAACACCAATTTTTCCTCAAATTTCTTTGTCGACAAACAGGGCAGCACATGTTGGCTCAGTGGTTAGCACTGCTGCCTCATAGAGCCAGGGACCCCAGTTCAATTCCAGCATCGGGTGACAGTTTGTATGAGTTTATGCATATTCCCATGTCTGTGTGGGTTACCTCCAGGTGTACCAGTTTCCTCCCGCAATCCAAAGATGTGCAGGTTAGGTGAATTGGCCATGTTAAATTACCCATAGTGTTCAGGCATGCATAAAATAGATGCATTCGTCAGGGATAAATGTAGAGTGAAAGAGTGGGGGAAATGGGTCTGGATAGGTTACTCTTCAAAGAATCGGTGTGGAGTTGTTGGGCCAAAGTGGTCTGTTTCCACACTGTACGGATTCTATGATTATAAATGCAATGGAGAATCACTGATTTATTCTTCCTGTGAGCTCAAACAAAAACCTTTGGGAAACAGTAAGATCCAATAACCTGTTTCTGAAGTGGCATTTTTGCCTGATTGATGACCAGACCATGCAGATAAGCTGAAGCTGGATACTGCTGCGTGTTTAAAATTCTCCAGTCTCACAGCTTCTGAATGTCTGATCATTACCTAGACTGTTTTTAGCATAAAGACATAGTAGGAATTAAAGCACATCTTTTACCTCTCCGAGAAATTCACTTTCTTCCTCTTGTATTCGAGGCTGATCCCATAGCGTGATTTCCAACATGCGTTCTCGAAAGTCTCTCCGATGTACATGAGAATAGACAAATGTTTGATTCCATTTTGGTTCTAAGCTTCTCTTCACGGTTTTGGTCCTTCGTTTACTCTTGTCACTGACCATTAAAATATACAGTTCAATTACTTTACATTTCTGAGTGACTTCTTTTTAGAACAGTCTCAGTTTAGATCTCAGTTGAGTAATCAACATTTAAAATACAAAACAAGACAAAACTACAGATCATTTTATATGCTCTAATTTTTATAGTCAGTAAATAACCAATTGTGTGTTAAACATGTTGTGAAAACAACTTAACTGGTCTATAATTAAAATAAGTTGTCCTGAAGATTTCCAAAAATAACATGTTTTTCTGTATTTGGGATAGAAGATTGAAACCATAATTGCTCAGTTAAGAGATTTACATTCAATTACTCAACCTGAGTGAACCGCAGTGTAATACCTCTATCGCTGAGCGAGGAGGTTGGATCAAGTCTCATCAGCCCTTGAATTTTAACATAATAGGTTGATTAAGACATGTCAATTGCCTAGTCTCTCTACATCTTCATAAACTGGTAACCTAGCTGTCATTAATTTTATTTGTTCCTTCAATCTGTTTCCTTCTTTGGCCTACTGGAGATTAACAAAGAGGTCTGTTTCAGGACTGTGCCTCATTATGGAGTAAACACTGACCAATGTACCAAGGTTTATCAATTATCAACAATTTAAGAAATGTGACAATAGATTTTATAAATACCTTTGCCCCAGGTGTTTACCACTGAACCTTTTTAATGCCTTACTGCTACGTAAGACTTTGTAACAGCAGATGAAGGATTTCCAATTACAACAGGTACCGTCAGAAGTTTGGAAGAAGTAAATCACATGCATAAAGCACATACTGGATGTGGAACTGTCTGCAATATGTGAGGAGCAGAAAAGTGGGTTTAAAGTGGCTCACATATAGAAAAATATCACAACTGACCTCTAGTCTGTTTGGCTAATCAATAACTCATAGCATTCCCTTTCACATGAGCAAAAACCACGAACCACATATTCACTATGTGCTCACAGCCCTTCAGTGTCTTTGTTTTGTTCCATTAATCCAGTCTAATCTGGAACCTCAAATGTTTTTGTCCTATTTGCAATAACCTTTAAATTACATTCACTTATGCAGCCTCATGATTCAATAAGGTCACACTTTTGATTTTTTTCTGAGAGATGCCCTGAAATGAAAAACTTATGAGCAGCCTGCACCATGCCTTCTGAATTTCTTGGTGGTCATACATGTACACAGCTGATAAGAGACAATTACTTGATGACTAATCCTGGAAAGATTAACTCTGTAAAGTTAAAAATTACACAACACCAGGTTATAGTCAAACAGGTTTATTTGGAAGCACTAGCTTTCAGAGCATCAGTTAACTAGTGGGGCAGGATCATAAGGCACATAATTTATAGCAAAAGATCATAGTGTCATGCAACTTATGTGATACATTGAACACATGTAGGTTGCTATTAAGTCTGTCATCTTTCAGAATGGGTTGTAGGTATCAATTCATCAATATGTAAATCCCAGAACTCACATTCAATTCACATTCCCGAGATAACTTAAAGTTTTATCTTAAAAAAGTGACATCTCAGCTCAGACAATGCATTAAAGGTAATAGGTTACAGTCAGTCTGTATTCCAAACTTGAGTCACACTGGTTCTATTTCCAAAGGAGGAATTTATAAAATGTCACATGGATTGACTGCCTAGAGATTGTGCTCTTTTTTGTACGAAATAGAATGTATCTGCAAATCCAATTCTGCAAACACAACTTCACCATATAGACTTACATGTGCACATGCATGCATGTGAGGGAGAGAGAATGTATTTGTGAGAGAGTGTGCATGTGAGTGTGTACGTGAGAGTATGTATGTGACAGTGTGTATGCGAGAGTGTGTAAGTGCACATGCTAGATAGAATGTGTGTGTGAGTGTGATGGAGTATAAGCCTGTGAGAGGGTGTGCACATGGGTGAGAATTTGTTTGAGAGACATAGTTAAAAATCACACGACACCAGGTTACAGTTCAACAGGCTTATTTGGAAGCACTAGCTTTCGGAGCGCTCTGAAAGCTAGTGTTTCTAAATAAACCTGATGGACTATAACCTGATGTTGTGTGATTTTTAACTTTGTACACCCCAGTCCAACACCGGCACCTCCAAATCTGAGAGACATGCACACGCAACATTGGAATACAGAGAGACTGTAACTTCATACCTTTAATGCATTGTCTGAGCTGAGATGTCACCTTTCTTTTATAAAACCTTAAGTTATCGTGGGAATGCGAATTGAAAGAAGCTGTGGGATTAATGAATCAATACCTGCAACCCAGTCTAAAAGATGAAAGACTTTACAATCTACGTGTGTTCAACATATTACATTAGCTGCATGACACTATGATCTTTTGCTATAAATTCTGGGTCTTATGATCCTGCCCCATGAGATACCCGATGAAGGAGTGGTGCTCTGAAAGCTAGTACTTCCAAATAAACCTGTTGAACTATTACCTGGTGTTGTGTGATCCCATTCTGGAGTCCTCCATTGTGAGTGGCATGGTGGCATGTGGTTAGCACGACTGCCTCACAGTGCTAGAGACCGGGTTCAATTCTTGCCTCAGGCAACTGTCTGAGTGGATTTTGCACATTCCAAAAATGTGCAGGTTAGGTGAATTGGCCATGCTAAATTGCCCGTACTGTTAGGTGAAGGGGTAAATGTAGGGGAATGGGTCTGGGTGGGTTGTTCTTCGGAGGGTCAGTGTGGATATGTTGGGCCGAAGGGCCTGTTTCCACACTGTAAGTAATCTAATCAAAAATTATTGAAGCACTTCTATCCTACATGTTCCATTCCTTCATTGTATTGTCTAATAACCCTGTCTCTTCTGAATAAACATTTTACCTGGCAAATTCTACTTTATATCAACATGTCCTCACAACAGACTTTATCTAGGTGAATTGATATTATACCCTGTCCTGGCTACGACATTCTGCCTGAGGTCTCTGAGATTTGATATTGCCTCATCAAAACATGTTGAATTGTATTTTATATACCCTTTATTATAAAACAAAATTTCCACTGTTTAGTTTCCTATTTTTTAAATGTATAATCTTGAATCTATGAATATGAAACTGGGCTTAGGCCAATTATATCAAAATTCAGCAGAAGCTCGGAAATGTGGATGGGGGGGGGGCAACTATTTCAAAGGAAGTCCACATTTGATATGTGGGAGGCTTTCAAAGATAGGCTGAAGGTAGTGTCCCTTTGAAAACAAGGGATAGGAAAGGCAAAATTCGTGAACCATGGATAACAGGAGAAATCGTGCTACTAGCCATGAGGAAAATGGAAGTGTACATAAGGTCCAAGCAGATAAGAACAGAATGGTCCTTGGAAGAATATTGGGAGAGTAGGACCAATCTTAAACGAGGAATCAAGCGGACTAAAAGGAGTCGTGAAATAGCTTTAGCGAGCATAATTAAGGAGAATCTCAAAGCCGTTTATTCATATAGAAGAAGCAAGAGGGTGACTAGAGAAAGGGTACACTAAAGGATAAGGAAAGAAGGTTGTGTGTCAAGCTTGAGAAAATGGGTGAGATTCTCAATGATTACTTTGCATCAATTTTCACTGAGGAGAGGGATATGATGAATGTTGAGATTAGAGATAGAAGTTTGTTTACTCTGGATCACATTGACATAAGGAGGGAGGATGTGTTGGGTAGGCTAAAAGATATTAAGTGGACAAATCCCCAGGACCGGATGGGATCTATCCCAGGTTGCTGAGGGTGGCAAAAGAGGATCATGCCTTACCAACTTAATAGAGTTCTTTGAGGAAGTGATAGGAAGGGCTAGAGATGTCATATACATGAACTTTAATAAGGCATTTTATAAGGTTCCCCATGGTAACTAATGGAGAAAGTGAAGTCACATGGTGTCCTGGGTTGTTCTAGTTAGGTGTATAAAGAACTGGTTGAGCAACAGGAAATAGAGAATAGCAGTTGAAGGAAGTTTCTTGAAATGGAGAAAGGTGACCCATGTGTTCCACAGGGATCAGTGCTGGGGCCATTGTTGCTTGTGATATACAAAAATTATCTGGAAGAGGACATTTGTGGTCTGATCAGTAAATTTGCAGATGACACGAAGATTGGTGGAGTAGCAGAAAGCATAGGGGATTGTCAAAGAATACAGGAGGATATAGATAAACTGGAGAGATGGGCGGAGAAGTGGCAATTGGAGTTCAATCCAAGCAAATGTGAGGTGATGCATTTTGGACGGTCTAATTCTAGAGTGAACTATACTGTAAATGGAAGAGCCTTGAGAAAAGTTGATGAGCAAAGAGATCTGGGAGTTCAGCTCCATTGTACCTTGAAGGTGGCTGCACAGGTGGATAGAGTGGTCAAGAAGGCATATGGTATGCTTGCCTTCATTGGACAGGATATTAAGTATAAGAGCTGGCAAATCATGTTAAAATTGTACAAGACTTTGGTTCGGCTGCATTTAGAATACTGTGTACAATTCTGATTTGGAGACGCCAGTATTGGACTGAAGTGTACAAAGTTAAAAATCACACAAGACCAGGTTGTAGTCCAACAGGTTTATTTGGAAGCACTAGCGTTCAGAGTGCTGCTCCTTCATCAGGTGGTTGTGCAGAGTAAGATTGTAAGAGACAGACATTATAGGAAATGTTTACAGTGTGATGTAACTAAAATTATATATTGAAAAATACCTGGGTTATTTGTTAAGTCTCTCATCTTTTAGAATTACCATGTTGATTTTAGTTCTTTTAAAACGCAAAACTTTTTAAAAAAAAGTTACATTCGCAAGTGAATTTTAACAATTGGTGTCATATTGGCTCAGATAATGTATTGAAGGTGTTAGCTTCCCTGTGTGAGGCTGTCTGTGCTGCAATGGTCAGACTGATTCTAATCTAAAAAACAGATTTACAGAATCTTACGTGAATTCATGCAGTTTTTGAACAAAGCAAAATGTAATTCTGCAAGTACAAATTCATCCCATAACTTTTATGTGAATGTGTGCATGTGGATAAGAGTATGTGTGTGTGTGTGTGTGTGGGGGGGGGGGGGGGGGGGGGGGGGGAGGGCATTGCACTATGCACACACAGACAGATGGACGCACACAGACACTCCCCCAACACACTTACTGTCACACAGACAGATCCTCCAACCCTGGCAACATCCTTGTAAATCTTTTCTGGACCCTTTCAAGGTTCACAACATCTTTCCGATAGGAATTACACACAATATTCCAACAGTGGCCTAACCAATGTCCTGTACAGCCGCAACATGACCTCCCAACTCCTGTACTCAATACTCTGACCAATAAGGAAAGCATACCAAACGCCTTCTTCACTATCCTGTCTACCTGCAACTCTACTTTCAAGGAGCTATGAACCTGCACTCCAAGGTCCCTTTGTTCAGCAACACTCCCTAGGACCTTACCATTAAGTGTATAAGTCATCCTAAGATTTGCTTTTCCAAAATGCAGCACCTCGCATTTATCAGAATTAAACTCCATCTGCCATTTCTCAGCCCATTGGCCCATCTGGTCCAGATCCGTTGTAATCTGAGATAATCCTCTTTGCTGTCCACTACACCTCCAATTTTGGTATCATCTGCAAATTTACTAACTGTACCTCTTCTGCTCGCATCCAAATCATTTATGTAAATGACAAAAAGTAGAGGGCCCAGCGCCGATCCTTGTGGCATTCCACTGGTCACAGGCCTCCAGTCTGAAAAACAACCCTCCACCACCATCCTCTGTCTTCTACCTTTGAGCCAGTTCTGTATCCAAATGGCTAGTTCTCCCTGTATTCCATAAGATCTACGAGCAAAAACTAATCCAGAATTCCATGAGATCTTGCTAATCAGTCTCCCATGGTGAACCTTGTCGAACGCCTTACTGAAGTCCATATAGATCACATCTACTGCTCTTCCCTCATCAATCTTCTTTGTTACTTCATCAAAAAACTCAATCAAGTTTGTGAGACATGAGTTCCCACGCACAAAGCCATGTTGACTATCCTGAATAAGCCCTTGCCTTTCCAATTACATGTACATTCTGTCCCTCAGAATTCTCTCCAACAACTTGCCCACCACCGAGGTCAGGCTCACCAGTCTATAGTTCCCTGACTTGTCCTAACCACCCTTCTTAAACAGTGGCACCATGTTTGCCAACCTCCAGTCTTCCTGTGACTATTGATGATACAAATATCTCAGCAAGAGGCCAGCAATCACTTCCTCTAGCTTCCCACTGAGTTCTCGGGTACACCTGATCAGGTCCTGGGGATTTATCCATCTTTAACTGTTTCAAGACATCCAGCACTTCCTCCTCTGTAATCTGGACTTTTTGCAAGATGTCACCATCTATTTCCCTACAGTCTATATCTTCCATATCCTTTTCCACAGTAAATGCAAAATATTCATTTAGTATCTCCCCCATTTTCTATGGCTCCACACAAAGGCCACCTTGCTGATCTTTGAGGGGCCCCATTCTCTCCCTAGTTACCCTTTTGTCCTTAATGTATTTGTAAAACCCCTTTGGATTCTCCTTAATTCTATTTGCCAAAGCTATCTCATGTCCCCGTTTTGCCCTTCTGATTTCCCTCTTAAGTATACTCCTACTTTCTTTATTCTCTTCTAAGGATTCACTCGATCTATCCTGTCTGTACCTGACATATGCTTCCTTCGTTTTTTTAACCAAACCCTCAATTTCTTTAGTAATGCACCATTTCCTATAGCGACAAGCCTTCCCTTTCACCCTGACAGGAATATACTTTCTCTGGATTCTTGCTCTCTCATTTCTGAAGGCTTCCCATTTTCCAGCCGTCCCTTTACCTGTGAACATCTGCTTCCAATCAGCTTGGCACACTCTCCTCATTCCTGAAGAAGGGCTCATGCCGAAATGTCAATTGTCCTGCTCCTTGGATGCTGCCTGACCTGCTGTGCTTTACCAGCAACATATCTTCAGCTCTGATCCCCAGCATCTGCAGTCCTCACTTTCTCCTACAGGGAGAATGTGCAAACTCCACACACACAGTTGCCAGAGGCTGGAATAGAACCTGGGACCCTGGTGCTGTGAGGCAGCAGTGCTAATCACTAAGCCGCCGTGCTAGTGAACAAGGTTTTCTCAGTGTATTACAGAATCATTAGCAAATAAGTCAATGGGCCAAGAAGTAACAGATTAGATTAGATTAGATTACTAACAGTGTGGAAACAGGTCCTTTGGCCCAACAAGTCCACACCGACCCTCCGAAGAACAACCCACCCAGACCCATTCCCCTACACCTAACAGTATGGGCAATTTAGCATGGCCAATTCACCTAACCTGCACATTTTTTGACTCTGGGAGGAAACCAGAGCACCCGGAGGAAAACCACCAGACATGGGGAGAATGTGCAAACTCCACATAGACAGTTGCCTGAGGTAGGAATTGAACCCAGGTCTTTGGTGCTGTGAGGCAACAGTGCTAACCACTGTGCCAACGTGCTGCCCATTTTTAAAAAAAATACAGTGATTCACAATGCAATTATTATGTTCATTACTGCTGTCTCTGAAATTCTGGTATGAAGTGCATTTGGTCTGTCAGACTTATCAATGCTCAATACAGTTATGTTTTCAAATGTTACCTGGTCACTGATATGAATGATTTTAGTCTTTAGATGGAGTTTAATTTGTATAAATGCAAGGTGTTGCATTTTGGTTCGGCAAAACAGGGCAGGACTTAAACAGTTAATTTTTGGGATCTGAGCAGTATTGTTGAATAGAGGGGCCCAGGGGTGCAGTTTCATAGCTCCTTGAAAGTAGAGTCGCAGGTGTAAAGGGTGGTGAAGAAATGTTTGGCACGGTTGCCTTCATTGGTCACAGCATTGAGTATAGGAATTGGGTGTCATGTTACGGCTGTACAAGACACTTCTGTGAGGCCAATATTGGAATATTGAGTACAATTCTGGTCACTTCGCTATATGAAGGTTATTGTTAAACTAGAAATAGTACAGTAAAAAATTACAAGAATCTTGCCAGGACAGAGGATTTTCAGTAATAAGGACAGGCTGGACAGGATGGGGTATTTTTCCCTGGACATTGAAGGCTGATGGGAGGCTTTCTAAAGGCTTATAAAACTGAGGGCGATAGGTAAGGTGAATAGCTAAGGGCTTTTTCCAAGGGCAGAGAAGTCCAAATCTAGGTGGCACAGATATAAAGTGAGAGGGGAAAGACTTCAAAGGGACCTGAGGGGCAACTTTTTCACAAAGATGTTGGTGTGGGTATGTAATGAGTTGCCAGAGGACCTGGTAGGGGCGAGTACAATTACAAGACCTTTTCTTAAATTAAAATACATTTAGAGATAAATGCATAGGAGAGGATTAGAAGATAGAGACAAAATGCAGACAAATAAGACTACTTCTGCACAGGATGCCTGCTTGACGAATTGGACCAAATGGTCTGTTCCAATGCTAAATTACTCTATGACTCAATGTCATTCAGGAAGGAATAATGACAACACATTTCCATGTTAAGATTCTGAGTGGCTTGGAAGAGAACTTGCAAGTGGTGGTATTCACATGTGTTTCTTTGCCTTTCCTTCTTTATGGTTGTGTTCATCGGTTTGAAAGGTTCTAAGAAGCTTTGGTGAATTTTTGCAATGTATCTTGTCGAAGGTACACTCTGCTGCAACTGAGCATTGGTGGCACAGGGAGTGGATGTTTGTTGATGTAGTGCCTATTAAGTGACCTACTTTGTCCTGACTCTGTTGAACTTCTTGAACGTAACTGGAGCTGCGCTCTTCCAGCTATGTGGGGAGTATTCCATCACATACAAAACACCAGTCCATTTGGAACAACAGCTTCTTGTCTGCACCATTCAGAAATATGAAGCAAAACAGTGGAGAAAAAAAATGTGTTGATTATCAAAAGTCAGACTCAAGGGTTCTCTCAGCCCCACAGCAAGGCTCAAGGGTCATCTTAGTCCCATAATTGGACTCAAAGGTTCTTCCCTCCCATACTGAAGGATCTTCTTGATCTTACAGGGTGAACTAAAAAAATCTTTAAAGGATTCAAGGCCACAGCTTCATTCTGGAATAGAATATGTTCATTGGGGTTGTTCTCATTAGAAGAGAAGCTATTAGTTGATTTGATATTGATGTCTAAAATAATAAAGGGTTCTGATAGAATAAATAATGAGAAATGGATTTTAATGGTTGGATGGTGGACAATCAAAGATTGAAGGCAATTCGCTAAAGAATCGATGGAGACATGAGATGGAATTTTAATATAATGAGTTGTTCAAGTTTTGAGTGTACTGCCTGATTGCAAGGTGTACATAATCACTCAGTTTGCAAAATGGAACTGGATAAA
Source organism: Hemiscyllium ocellatum (assembly GCF_020745735.1). Lineage (NCBI taxonomy): Eukaryota > Metazoa > Chordata > Chondrichthyes > Orectolobiformes > Hemiscylliidae > Hemiscyllium > Hemiscyllium ocellatum. The sequence continues at coordinate 90,889,615 of NC_083403.1, forward strand.
TCCATGAATGATATTTTTCAAGGATATAGAGAAAAAATCTGAAACTAACTGGATTGATCTTCAAAATGACAGGTGCAGGTTAATGGATCAAATGGCCTCCTTCTTTGGTATACAATTCTATGATTCATAAAATTATTCACTGCACGCCAAACTCAATTTTCTCAGGCCATGTGATCAAACTTATGCTTGATAATTGCAATGTCACAGTTGCATATTAACAGAGAATAAATGTCGTTCTGGAAGAACTGATTTGGGGAAAAGTAATTATGTGATATATAGCAAGGTTCCATTATACATGGGAAGACTTCTGGATCATTTCCAAGTACACATTCTGTTTTACACTAGCAAAAGTGACTAATTTTGCTGAAAAGGAATATGATATCAAAGCGTTTAATCTTCCATTCATCAAGACAAATGCAACAATACCATCACATCTACTTATGCATCAAATAGGTGTTAATTAGCTGAGATAATGCCATGGAATTCAAAACTCCAAAATAATTTGAAAGATTTGAACAGACTCTTGTTTGCAGAGAACAAGACTCTGCATATGAAGCCTCAGAGTGAGGTGTCTAAATGAAAGTTTATGCATGTCCTGAGGTCACTGCTATGGAAACAAGAGCCTTTTATGACAGGTACGTTTTAGAAGTCTTGTCACTTGAGTAGATGATTATTTATTTCACAAGCATTTCTAACTCCTCCTGAGGTTGTTATGGGGCTGATGAGCTCTTGCCACAGTGGGAACTGGGTGAACAGATATGGAAGATGCATGGAGGCATGAGAGATGTATCAGAAGATAAAGGAGGCATGCAGGTCTCAAGAATGCATGACATTGGGCGTTAAAGGAATACACAGGATCTCCTCTCTCAACATAAACTACTATTTTTAGTACAGGTTGTGATTTCTAATGATCTAATGGGTGAAAATAACATACAGGTCATGATTTAATGTTGCTTACATTCCTTTCAGTGAAAAGGTTTAGAGAAAACAGTGTTCATATGCTGACAGTGCCTAATTTTCAATGCTGGTTCCAAGAGGAGTAAAACAACCAAAGCCCTTGGCTTTTTATGAGGAGAGAAAGCAGTAGTCAATTTATTACTACCAATGAATTCCTTGTTTGCATAGCTAAAGCATATAGGCATCATATATAGAGGCATTAAATGTAAACATGGGGGTCTTGTGCTGAATTTAAAAAACCTTTGGGGGACAAATGGAAGAACTTTTTCAATGAGCATTGACATGGAACTTGTTTCTCATGGCAGAGTTGGAAGGGCTGACAACTAATGATTTCAAAAGGAAATTGGATAGGTGCATGAGAGAAGTAAATTTTACAGAGAGGAGTAACAGAAATTTACAGACATCCAGGACACTCAAAAGCCTGAACAGGCTCCTTTTGTGCCATTAATGACTCTTACATGTAATTGTAGATCTACTATTTTATACAGAGTACCTGGTGGCCTAGCTGCAATTAATGTTACTCAGCGATGGAGTGACAATCCAGACGTAGGCCTAACTGCCTCATGATTTAAAACATCCTCAATTTCGCATCATTCTGCATTTGAAACCAAATAAGAAGTGAACTTCAACTTCTCTAAAAGTATGTAGATGCTCATATCCTAATTGCCCAGCAAAACAAAGAAAAGTAAAGCAAAATCAGACAGAACGGTTACAAAGTGATTTTTGACCTTCACCTTCGATCTGGAAGGAAGTACATTTTTACATAGGGATTCCTGGGACGACCATCCCCTCGGGAAGGAAGCTCCGTGGCTTGTAAAACATTAACTATCAGCTGATGGCCAACTTTATCGTACCAAAGTTTCACCTGTGAAAATATGAACCCCATAAACAATTTGAAAATCATAGTCCTTAAATAACATCATAGAGCAAATGAAGAGTCGAATCTTTGTTGAACTTCAGAAACCTTGGTGGCAAAAGGTCTCTGTTCTCAATGAGTTCTCAACTGATGGAAAATGTCTTTTACTACTGTATAGACCTTGATTCAGATCAGATACTTAACTAGAAGGAAGTTTGAAGTACATGTTTCCCAGACTGTCTGAGGCCATTTCTCTAAATTCACTTGACTAATGCGAGTCAATACTAATTTCAGAATCTTCTCTTATGCAGATCTGAAAACAGGTAAATGAGTCTGCTGCTGAAAGAACACTCCTGAGCTTGGTGTCAAGGGTTATCATCTCATGCATGCAACTCATATTTCCTGCCTTGGTTGGCATATGAACATATTTCTTTAAAACTGGTTAAAGACTTCAATAGCAAATATGGCAACTGCACACTGAAGTCCTACATCAATAATTTTACAGCTATCATACTTTTTCCAATACCTCCCTTCAGAGGTGTTGCCTATTACCAAGGTGCAACAGTCCTCTGGTAGTTTGTCTTAGCAGATATATTTTCTGTTTGTGCCCAATCCAGATTGTACCTGAATTCCTCATGGAGAGACTTTCTGGCAGAGTTAAAAATCAGGAGTTGCAGTTGAGTTTTCACCCCATGTTCTGGCAAAAGAACAGCAGAATTTTGGAAAAGGCAAGGATAATGAGTGAACTCAGACAGGAGAAAGTGAGGACTGCAGATGCTGGAGATCAGAGCTGAAAATGTGTTGCTGGAAAAGCGCAGCAGGTCAGGCAGCATCCAAGGAGCAGGAGAATCGACGTTTCGGGCATGAGCCCTTCTTCAGGAATGAGGAGAGTGTGTCCAGCAGGCTAAGATACAAGGTAGGGAGGAGGGACTTGGGGGAGGAGCGTTGGAAATGCGATAGGTGGAAGGAGGTTAAGGTGAGGGTGATAGGCCGGAGTGGGGGTGGGGGCGGAGAGGTCAGGAAGAAGATTGCAGGTTAGGAAGGTGGTGCTGAGTTCGAGGGTTGGGACTGAGACAAGGTGGGAGGAGGGGAATGAGGAAACTGGAGAAATCTAATCCCTTGTGGTTGGAGGGTTCCTAGGCGGAAGATGAGGTGCTCTTCCTCCAGCCGTCGTGTTGCTATGGTCTGACGATGGAGGAGTCCAAGGACCTGCATGTCCTTGGTGGAGTGGGAGGGGGAGTTGAAGTGTTGAGCCATGGGGTGGTTGGGTTGGTTGGTCTGGGTGTCCCAGGGGTGTTCTCTGAAACATTCAGCAAGTAGGCGGCCTGTCTCTCCAATATAGAGGAGGCCACATCGGATGCAGCGGATGCAGTCAATGATGTGTGTGGAGGTGCAGGTGAATTTGTGGCGGATATGGAAGGATCCCTAGGGGCCTTGGAGGGAAGTAAGGGGGGAGGTGTGGGTGCAAGATTTGCATTTCTTGCGGTTTCAGGGGAAGGTGCCGGAAGTGGAGGTTGGGTTGGTGGGGGGTGTAGACCTGACAAGGGAGTCATGGAGGGAGTGGTCTTTTCGGAATGCTGATAGGGGAGGGGAGGGAAATATATCCCTGGTGGTGGGGTCCGTTTGGAGGTGGCGGAAATGACAACGGATGATACGATGTATATGGAGGTTGGTGGGGTGGTAGGTGAGGACCAGTGGTGTTCTGTCCTGGTGGCGATTGGAGAAGCGATGCTCAAGGGGGAGGTGTGGGCGCAAGTTTTGCATTTCTTGCGGTTACAGGGGAAGGTGCAGGGAGCCATTGTAACCAATCAGCACTATAAGCTTCTAGAAGTTGCATAATGGGGGTCTATTATGTTGTTCTGATTAATACTGTAAGTGTAGGTTCAATTCTCAATCTACCCAAGGGAGATTTGGCTTGTGGTCATAACTCTGAAAAAAGGAGGCAATAGCAAACCACTAGAACAAAACTACTGTTGACAGAAGCTTTCCAAGCTTCTCTGAACACAGGAATAAACCTGGGGATCTAGAGGATTATAAATATGACACCATTGTTTAAGAGCGGGGCAAAGGATAACCCGTCAAACTACAGACCCTACATCTTGACATCAGTGGGAAAACTGATGGAGGTCATAATACAGGCTAAGATAAATATACACTTAGAGAAATATTAGTTAATTCTAGACAGTCAACATAGCTTTGTTAAGGGCAAGACATGTCAGACAATTTTAATTGAGTTCTTCAGTGAGGTAACATAAGCAATGGATGAAGGTAATGCTGTGGATGTTGTATTTTTGGACTTTCAGAAAGTATTTGAATTGGTTCCTCATGGCAGGTCAGTTAGCAAATTAGAAATGTTTGGAATTGATGGGTCCTTGACAGCATGACTAGAAGCTGGCTAAAAGATAGGAAATAGATCATAGGTATAGATGGACATTTCTCAGATTGGAAATGAGTTGAAAAGGGAAATGGAGTTCAATCAATTTGTTAGAGTCTTTGTAGGAGTAACATATATTCTAGATAAAGGGAAACTGGCACACATAATATACTTATTTTTATTTATTCATTTTATCGGATCTGAGTGTCACTGTCTGGCCAACATTTATTGCCAGTACCTAATTGACTGCGAGAAGGTATCTTCTTGAGCTATCTTCCTGATCTGCTGCCATCCACCTGCTGTGAGTTGACCCACAATGCCATTATGGAGGAAATTTTCAGAAGGAATTTGACAAAGCTTCAAATAAAAGATTATTATTGCAAAGGAATTCATGGTGTATACAGCAACATATTATCATTGACAGAAGATTAGCTTGTTGGCAGGAAATACAGATCATGCTGAAATTGGTCTTTTTGTTTGTTTGGCAGGAAATGATGAATATGGTTATGCAATGGCCAGTTCTAGGGCCTTAGCTTTTTAGAATTTTCAACATTAACTTAGATAGGGGGGAGGAAATTTGGGGTGGCTAAATTTGCAGATGACACCAAGATATGTAGGAAAATAAGTTATGATTAGGACATAAAGTTGCAAACGAATAGTGTTATGAAGTTGAAAGCATGTACTGTACCTTTAAGAAAGGGTGAAAGCTGACAAGCACCTGTCATGTCACAGAGTGTGCTGAAAAATTGAAAGATGTAACATTTTGGTCGTAACCTAGATACCGGTGGTTTTCACAGCAGTTTGAATTTAACCAATCAGTTTAAATAATGTCCCAAGATACTAAAACCTAATTGAATTTGAATTTTTACTGCTTTGACATTGAACCAATGAGAAGATCTGATTTTTGAGGTATTAATAGGAGGCATTTAGGGCAGTTAGCAAGAAAGACCACCATCTGCAATTTGAAAGACTGCTATTTACCACACTCTCTGTCAAAGGTACCTTTTAAGTATGAAACATCTTTGCAGCAGAAGACTGAAGACAACCCAGGGAGATCTACAAACGGAAAGATCGACACCGGAGATGTCAGCTACTGGTTGGTTTTGAAAGTTGCGTTGCTGTAATTTTAATAGGGGCTTTATTGGATCAATATATTGTTATAGAGTGGGAGGTACATAGCAAACCTTTAACAGAAAGGGGGCTTACAGTTGTAAATACTTGTAGGTTAATGTTCACTTTTAAAGTCAAAGAATAACATTTTGTTGTTAATTAGTGTAATTTGTTTAGTTCTCTGTCACTCACACTTTAACAGATTACAAAGGGAGGTAAGCTTTTCTGTGTGTTTAGTTTAATTAGCAGAACAGTTTAGCAGTGTTTCATATCAATAAGGATAGTTAGAAGTTTCCAGGAAGAATAAAAACCAAAGTTTTATTCTAAGTTGCAGAGTTCTGCGATGCAGAGTGACCCGTGTTTTTTAGAGCATGAGTCACACACTGTTAGTTTGCAGGTACAGCAGGCACCTAAGAAGGTTAATGGGATGCTATCATTAAAGAAGGGATGTAAATGCATTACAGTTGGTTCAAAGGACGTTTACTGGATTGATGCCTGAAATGAGTGGGCTATCTTTTGAGGATAGGTTAGACAGGCCGGGCTTCTTCCCTGTGGAGTTTAGAAGAGTGAGGGGTAACTTGACTGATGTTACAAAAATTCTGAATGGCTTTGACAAGATCGATATGGAAAGGAGGTTTCCTCTTGTGGGTAAGTCCAGAACTAGGGGATTGTGTTTTAAAAATCAGAGGTCACTCTTTAAGGAAAGAGATCAGAAGAATCTTTTTTTCTTTTAAAGATTGTATGACTTTGAAACTCTCAGTCTGAGGTAAATAGATTCGTGTTAGGCAGAAGAATCCAAGATTCTCAGGAGGAGAAGGAAATGGGAACTGGAAATGTAAACATGTCAGCTGTGATCTTATTGAATGGTAAAATGGGTTTAAGTGGCCAAATGGCAAACTTCTGCTCCCAACCATATGTCTGCAGCTATTAAATCCAACTGCCTCTCCGTTTGCCAGCATTGCAATGTCTTTTATAATATGATGTATACTTCCTTTATATTAGCTGTATCTATAAGTTAGCAGCATCTAAAAACTTAATACTGACGGCTGGATTTTTATAAAGTTAGGACAACACTGGGGCCATTTAAAAATTCCAGACAGGTCCTAATTCTGGGATTCCTGCTCCCCACCAACAATTTTAGTCAGTGCATGAAGAGAGTGTACACTGCATCTCCTCACCTGGCTACTTTTACTTGCTTGGGAGGAGTGAGAGATAAGCATTTCCTTGTCTGCTGAAATATTCATACTCTGAGGCCAGCTTTTCCGTGACTCAGACTTTCAGATGGGGCATGAATCATTATCTAGATGATGAAAGGTAATTTCTGAAGGTCTTCCAGCTGTTTCCTCTGGGTCTTCATAGTCTCATCGCAATATCAACTTATAACTATTCCAAGTATATTCAACCAGTATGCACTATGTATATAGAGTCATGCAGCATCAAAACAGATCCTTAGATCCAATTTGTCTGCATCGACCAGACATCCCAATCTAATCTAGTCCCACTTGCTAGCATTTGGCCCATATCCATCTAAACCCTTCCTATTCATATATCCAACTGGATGCCTTTTAAATGTTGTAATTGTACCTGCCTCAACCACTTTCTCTGGCAACTCATTCCGTATATGCACCACCCTCTGCATGAAAAAGTTACCCCTTTTGGAAGTCTTTCTCCTCTTGTCTCAAACCTATGCCCTAATTTTGGACACATCACCCTAGTTAAAGACCTTGGCTACTCACCCTATCCATGCCCCTCGTGATTTTATAAATGTTCATATCAGCCTCTGACGCTTTGTGCAAAAAAAGTCTCAGATTATTCAGCCTCTCCCAAATTTAAATCCTCCAGACCCAGCAACACCCTTTTCTGCACCTTCTAAGGTTTAACAAAGTCCTTGCTATAGAAAGAACACCAGAACTGTAGAGTGGGTGAAAGGAGTTCAGTTCGTTTGACCACTTCTTTATAACAGAGTAGTGGGTGAGAGTTAGGTCTTACCACTTGTCACACTTCTTTATCAGATTATTAGGAGAGCGCCTTTCTGGGTGTTTTGGTTTTAATTATCAGAGGGGTTTTGACCTCCTCTTCTTAACAATACAATCTCCCAATAATTCCTGAATCATCCACTTGAAAATGCATGTTCACCAATAGATAACAATATATTAAGTAAATCAAATAAATTATTCTTGTCATATATAAACAGTCATGGATTAGATTTTCTTCTTTGTGCTTAGGTACTGTGTGAATAAGAATAAACAGCCATGGAAGATTGGATAGTTGTAAATGATCAAAAAATGATTATCAAATGTCCAAATGCAAAAGTGGCAGTGCTACCTTGTCAAACATGTTTGTTTTATTTTGGAAAACATATTACTGAAGTACATAAAGTTCATTTTAAAAAATGACAAAAAGCAAGCTATCTTCCTCAATATCTGTCTACTCCTGCGTGCTTTACGAATTCACTTACTGAAAGTTGTCCAGGTAGAACCTGGGGGGCATCTTTCAGAGCTCCAGGACTGGTCGGAGAAATGACTGAAATGCATGGTCGTTCCATCTTCTGTGACTCAAAGGAACTTGAACCTATAAAAGGTGAAACATCATTTATGTCATTTTTACATGTGGCTTTTTGTCATTATGTTGCGTTACCAACATACATATAAATGTGCATTTATAATATTTGTTGAATTCTGTATTTCGAATCTTATTAAGAAGAATCTTCTCAAGAATAAAACCTTCAAAATAACTCAAAGCCAGGAAATAAAGCAAAAAAAATGAAACTTTTATTTCACAACTTAGTTCTAATTCATCTCTCAAAATATCATTTACAAGTGAGACATAACATGCACGTCTTTGTACAAATGAGATAAAGTAAATCTTGGAAACCTGATGAGACAGTCTGTTGTGCAGATCTCTTTTATGACTAGGATTCGGAGCTCTATTCAGCTCAAAGTAAAACCATGCAAGTCTCTTTCATACTTTTGCAACAAGGTCCCTATTAATGAAAGATTAATCTGGAGGAACATCAGTACAATCCCCAAGATTCGTGGCAAAAAGATAGACCTGATTTAGTGGAATTAGAAAATTGTTTCTCAATATCTTCTAATGTGATAATTTTTACAAAAATCTAAATTGAACATTATGCAAACATAATTTTAGAAGTCCATGTAGAAAAAGAGATCAGCAAAATACTAGATTTTACTTGACTCTAAGATTAGACCTGAGCTCTACCATCCCCCTGCACCCTGTCACATTATCTGGGGCACTGGTCCTTGCTCACGTACTCATTTCCCAGTTGTTTAAATTGGAGATTCTCACTGATGTGTTTTAAGTCAAACATTATCTCAAATCTACCCTATTTTTGTTTCTCCTACATCATCAGAATTCCTTGACTGAACAGACTGGCTTAAACCAAACATATGGTTGATGAACCCAGGGAGTGTAGGTGGGGTTGCAGGTGGGCATGTGCTTGTGGTTAGGTGGTAGAAATGTGGGTGTGACTGTCATAAAGTTTTTGACTATGGTTGGACACGGTTGAGTTGGGGGTGCAGTGAGAAGTTAGGGATTGGGTTCGAATGTGGAGTGAGGATGTGGAGCAAGGGGTTAGGAGGTGCAAATGGGCAGGGTTAGAATAGCTTGTGGAACAGGGAACAGGTAAGTAGATGGTCACCTGTGAAATCATAAAGAAAATATCCCAGAACTGTTTTAGCTTCACAAGCTATGAATTGGAGTTTTCTGAACCAGACATCACTGGACTGTTCATCAACAACCATCCTTGCCGCACTCTCTATTCAAATCATTTGCACTTCATCCACTGTCTTCTGATTCTGTCTCTTCTGTTTGTCTCTATTGCTGCTGTAGCTGATCAACTGTCTAACACTGTAATGTAGAGCATTTGTGTAATTTAATAACAATTACAAAGACTTGATTATGTATGGGTATCTCTAAGTTAATAACCAATGCAGTTGGTCAAACCTATATTTTTAGGTTACCAAACCTTTTCTAAGGCTCAAATGAAAAGGAGTATCAGGAAGGTATAATCTAAGTGTTAATAAGTAGAGTTTGAGTGGAATATGATGTATGGGCTGAGATGAGCCATTTCATGGAAGCCATGTTCAGGACATAACTTTTGTTATAGCTGAGGATTTTCACCAACTTAACTCATTTTTCATTAATTAATATTCATCACTAAATAACAGAACAAAGAAGAACAACAAACAATAAAGCATAGTAAAAGGCTCTTCGGCCTTCCAAGCCTGCTTTTGTGGTTCTGTTCGCCGAGCTGGGAGTTTGTGTTGCAAACGTTTCGTTCCCTTTCTAGGTGACATCTTCAGTGCTTGGGAGCCTCATGTGAAGCACTTCTGTGGTGTTTCCTCCGGCATTTATAGTGGCTTGTCTCTGCCACTTCCGGTTGTCAGTTCTTGCTGTCCGCTGCAGTGGCCGGTATATCGGGTCCAGGTCGATGTGTTGTTGATAGAATCTGTGGATGAGTGCCATGTCTCTAGGAATTCCCGGGCTGTTCTCTGTTTGGCTTGCCCTATAATAGCAGTGTTGTCCAGTCAAATTCATGTTGCTTGTCATCTGCGTGTGTGGCTACTAAGGATAGCTGGTCGTGTTGTTTTATGGCTAGTTGGTGTTCATGGATGCGGGTCGTTAGCTGCCTTCCTGTTTGTCCTAGGTAGTGTTTTGTGCAGTTCTTGTATGGGATTTTGTACACTACATTGGTTTTGCTCATGCTGGGTATTTGGTCCTTCGTTCTGGTCAGTTGTTGCCTGAGAGTGGCTGTTGGTTTGTGTGCTGTTATGAGTCCTAGTGGTCGCAGCAGTCTGGCTGTCAGTTCGGAAATGCTCCTGATGTATGGTAGTGTGGGTAGTCCTTTGGGTTGCGGCATGTCCTCGTTCCATTGTCTCTCCCTTAGGTATCTGTTGATGAAATTGCGAGGGTATCCGTTTTTGGTGAATACCTAGTATGGGTGTTCTTCTTCCTCTTTTTGCAGTTCTGGTGTGCTGCAGTGTGTTGTGGTCCTTTTGAATAGTGCCCTGATGCAACTTCGTTTGTGTGTGTTGGGGTGGTTGCTTTCATAGTTCAGGACTTGGTCTGTGTGTGTGGCTTTCCTGTATATCTTTGTGGTGAATTCTCCATTCGGTGTTCTCTGTACCATCACGTCTAGGAATGGGAGCTGGTTGTCCTTTTCTTCCTCTCTCGTGAATCAGATTCCTGTGAGTGTGGCATTGATGATCCGGTGTCTCTATTTCTGTGTTTTTAATGATTACAAAGTTGTCGTCCACATATCTGACCTAGAGTTTGGGTTGAATTTGCGGTAAGACTATTTGTTCTAACCTTTGCATTACTGCTTCTGCTATGAGTCCAGAGATCGGTAAGCCCATGGGTGTTCCGTTGATTTGTTCGTATATCTGGTTGTTGAATGTGAAGTGTGTTGTGAGGCACAGGTCCAGTAGTTTAAGTATGCAGTCTTTGTTAATAGGTTCAACGTCCTGTTGTCTGTTCTGTATGTCCAGCAGGTTGGATATTGTTTCTCTGGCTAGGGTTTTGTCGATAGAGGTGAACAGTGCCGTTACATCGAATGAGACCATGGTTTCTTCCTTGTCTATGTGTGTATTTCTGATGATGTCCAAGAATTCTTGTGTTGATTGTATAGATTGTCTGGATCCGCTGATTAGGTGTTTCAGTTTCTGATGTAGTTCTTTAGCCAGTTTGTGAGATGGTGTCCCTGGTAGTGATACTATGGGGCTGAGTGGGATGTCTGGCTTGTGTACTTTAGGTAGTCCATAGAATCTGGGGGTGTTGTTGCTTTCCGGTTTCATTCTTTTTAGGTCAGACCTGGTTATCTGTCCATTTTCTTTGGAGATTCCTCAGTGTGCTGTTTATCCTATTGGTGAGCTGTGGGGTGGGGTCAGACTCCCTCTTTTGGTAGGTGTTGGTATCTGCAAGTAGTTGTTGTGCCTTTTGGATGTACTCTGTTTTGTCCGATATGACCGTCATTCTGTCTTTGTCTGCTGGTAGTATGATTATGTTCTTATCGTTTCTTAGTGATTTTAGTGCTTTACTCTCCTTGGCGTTGAGGTTATTTGTTTGTCTTTTCCTTGTTATCAGAGGTACGATACTTTGTCTCACTGTTTGTTGTGTCTCTTCTGTCAATCCATTGTTCCTGAGTGTGCATTCTAGTGCTGCTAGGAAGTCTGCTGTCTTGGCATCCCTGTGGTCGTAATTGAGTCCCTTGGCCAGTATTGTTCTTTCTGTGTCTGTGAGTTGTCTGTGGGAAAGGTTTTTAACCCAGGTGTGTGTTGTGGTGTCCTCTTCGTTGTGTGTTAGTTTGGCCATTTTTTCTTTTAGTGCCGTTTTTTTGCGGTGTGTGGTCCTGTTCTGTACTATGGTGAAGGCCTGTTCTATGGTCCAGGTCCATTCCTGATCGGTGGTTTTTGAAATTAACGATTTTTGGCGCGCAATTTCTTGTCTGTATTCGCGAAGTCTGTTGTGACCATCTGTAATCATTACCTGGATGATCCTGAGTCCGTTCTGTCTGGCTGTGTCCTTGGCTTGTGGATTGTTGACTGGTGCTCCCTGGCTGTTCTCTGTTTGGCTTACCAGTCAAATTCATGTTGCTTGTCATCTGGGTGTGCGGCTACTAAGGATAGCTGGTCGTGTCGTTTCGTGGCTAGTTGGTGTTCATGGATGCGGGTCATTAGCTGTCTTCCTGTTGTCCTATGTAGTGTTTTGTGCAGTCCTTGCATGGGATTCTGTACACTATTCCCTGGCTGTTCTCTGTTTGGCTTGCCCTATAATAGTAGTGTTGTCCCAGTCGAATTCCCTGGCTGTTCTCTGTTTGGCTTGCCCTATAATTGTAGTGTTGTCCCAGAACAACAACAACAACAAGCACCCGAGCTACAAATCTTCTCCCAAACTTCCAAACCTGCGCTGACACATTTTGCACTTCCGTACTAAAACTATCTTTACTTACAGGACCTGTATCCTTCTATTCTCTTCATATTGATGTATTCAGCCAAGTGTTTCTTGAATGTTACTATTGTGCCTGCTTCCATTACCTCCTCTGGCAGCCCTATCCAGGCACTCACCACCCTTTGAACCTGTATTCCCTCGTAACTGACACTTCCACCCTTGAAATAAGTCTCATATTTTCCACCCTATCCATGCCTTTAACAATGTTGTATACTTCTATCAGGTTGCTCCTCAACCTCCTGCATTCCAGTGAAAACAAACCCAGTCTATCCACCCTTTCTTCATAGCTAAAATCCCTATCCTGAGAAACCTTTATTCTGCCCTCTCCAAAGCATCCACATCCTTCTGATGGTGTGGTGTACACAATAGGGAGAACTCTTCTTAATCAAGCAGGGTCTTTGTATTATTCAAAGTGTACAGCCACAAATTTGCTTTGTTACTAACAATCATTCTTATCCTGCAAGGAATGTATGGCTGATGTAAGTTATTAAGAACAGTTAAAGTCTAAACGTTGACCTTTTTATTTTGTTCATTCCTTGACTACAAGTTGCAGGAAGGCAATTTATCTTTGCAGAATAGTATTATATTGGATTGTTTCTGTCTGTTACTGGATGGCAAATGAACTGTGCAAACAATAAATGACAGGAGCAATCAAATATAGAAACTTAGGGATTATAAATCCAAATCCTATCTTTTTGGAAAGTACTTACTAGACTCCAAAGGAGGATGCGTACTCTCCGGAATTCTAGGTATATCACTATGGATAAAAACAAAGTTACAATCTTGTGTCAGCAGGCAATGTCATGTTTTCAGCAAATACTATTCAGTTAAGATACTCCAGACATTTGATACTACAATTATTAAACAAAAGCAAATTATTGTGACTCATATTTATTTTGACACATATTCTCTGTTGGCATTTCAATAGGATATAGAAAGGAGGTCAATGGAATGGAAATTCAATATCTCAAAGTTCTCACATCTGCATGGTGTTAAAACATTTGCAAGAAATTGCTCAAAATATCCACTAGAAAGGACTTGTTCAATGCAGCTATCTGACTTTCAATAGATTCAGGCACTTAAGAACCATCAAGATTCACTTTCACTTGATGCAGTGACATCTGTTAAACTTGTCTTCATACTCTGCAAGAACAATTTGACTTGTAGGTCAGTCCAGGTCTATGGGAGGAGGGGCACTAAATTCCTGCTTTACAAATTTACAATTTAAAAAAAAGTAAGTATCACTTCATTTTGTTTTGCTCTGGAAGCAGTTCCACTGTTAACTGCAACTACTTCTACTCTTCAACAAGCCTCCTACTCACTGAATGTGTCCAAATGACATAACTGAAGCTGAATCTAGAGAATTGCCAAAAACATTGCAAGCAATGTGCGATTCATTAGCCTGTCCTATAATTGAAAACATTTGTGCAGCTACTGAATTGAAATCACAAGTTACAGATTCAAGCTGAGGTTTGTCGCCAAGGACTTGATTTTCACAGAACCTCATGGAATCCTGCTTCCATTTCAGACAGATTCCAAATGTTATAGTTAAGTGAATGGGGGAAGTTGAAAGTAATTCCTGAAGGAAAGAACTTCAAACTCTGCAAAATCTTTTGAAATCAGTGCTCAGTTCCCTAGTTTTACTGTTGCAAGGGCCTTGACCTGCAGTGTAAGTTAGTGTGACATTCCTGAACCACAGAGAAGATCCACAAGTCAGCTGCTCATGCAGTATTTGTTCACTTGGCTGAGTTTCAAAACCTTGGCAGGAGGCTCCATGTTTGTGCTTTTTTAAATGTGAATTAAGAATAGGTATGTTTATTTTTGTAAGGATTATGCATTATAATTCAAAAAGTTTGAATAGGCTTCATGAATGGGAGACTTTGTTTTCCAAAATTAAGTGAGAGCTCACTAATTGGAATTTGAATCACAACTTAATACATTTTCTGTACAATTCACTACTTCCATGAATCAAATTTATTCAGAGATTTGATTCTCTGATTTGTAAGGTCTAAAAAATCAACAAACTGGTGGTCAGGAATAGAGCTCAATTAAAATTTCACTGTTCTTGTACCCAAGGAGGTGCTGATAAAATATGCACAGAATCCCTACCTTGCAGGAAGAGGCCATTTAGACAAATAAATCTGCATCAACCCTCTGAACTGCATCCCAGTCAAACTGTCACCCTATCTCCATAAGTCTGCATTTATCATGGACAACCCACCTAGCCTACAAGTTCCTGGATACTACAGAGCATTTAGAATGGCCAATCTGCCTAACTTGAACATCTCTGGACTATGGGAGGAAACCGGAACAACCAAAGGAAACCACGAGAGAAACTTCAGTAAAATCACCGTCAGATTTTTCAAGTCTTATGAAAAGAATGCACAATAATCAGTTGACTACTTATGTACATGTATGTTCTTTCTGTTACCTTGAGGTAGTGTTTACACAATCACAGTCATCTCTTATATTGTTAATAGGCCATTTTATTTCAGCTTTACATAGTTTCCAATATCTACCGTTAGTGGATACTGAGTGAGTGGCCTTGGAGATGCCATGGTGGAGGACTTGAGTCAGCACCTAGACTACTAAGATATGGTGGGTGAGGTGTAAAGAGATGGCAGAGCTGAGGGTTAGACGGCCAAGCTGCAATTTTGTTTTAGAACTGGAATGCAGCTCCAGAAAACTAAGGCTGCCCTTCTAACCAGTTGCTTTGCACTCACCCATCTGTAAAACCTGCTGCTGAGGTTGGATAGTCCAACACTATTGTACATGTGATTCCTGGAGCAAACATGCATGCTTTAAACTGAGCCTGGTCTGGGGAGGTTTCAACTCGCATTCTCCATCTCGATAGCAAAAGTCCAACCCTAGCTCTCCACTGTGTGTGTCGTCACACTTTAAGCTTTAGAAGCTGAGACCTCAGTGTAATGTGTGTTAAAAATGTAACTAGCAGGCTATATCTAACTCTTAATGGGTTAAACATACAGGACAGCGAAGTTGGCAGATACATAAGATATTTCAAGCAGAGAAGTTGACTCAAGTCACAAAATCCTGAAAGATAATTTGTCATTCCAATAATTGTTAAACTGTCAGAACGTCATTAATCTGAACTCTACTTAATGCAAGTGAGACTACTTTTGGTTAGTTAGGCTATATTACAGGGGACTTGTGCATTACAGTTAAAATGTTTTATTAAGAAAAAATTAAAGAATAAATAAATAGCATTTAGAAGAATAGATTATACCAAATTCTCATTTGGTGGCAGTCTGAAACCCTAAACAGAGACTGCCACAGGCAGATTTTAACCAAAAATCTCCAGAACAAGATTTGGCCAGCATGCTTAGAAGAATGCAGCAGGTTGGAAGCTGAGTTGAATAAGTCAAGAAAGACTTATGTGGGCAAGTACAACTTAATCATTCTTTTGTGTTAAAGGCAAGTAAGACTGATTAAAATAATGAAGTGTGTCTGATCAAAACTGTTGCTTAATTGTTGTCTATGAGTTAATACATGGGCTTAGATGATACCTATTGTGACCTGTCCCTGTCACTAATTTTCCTCGTAAGCTGGCTGAAATAAACCTTAATGTTGCAGAATCTAGTCTTACCACCTACAGATTATATCAATGTATGACACAGGCAAAGGTGAATTTTCTCATCCACGGAACAATGTGTGATTTGATGAGAAGTGCAAGACAATGGTATCGAATGGCCAGTGAGGAGCATCTTGATGTCGAGAGCGAAAAGCCTGATTCTCTAAGCCATGGATTTATTGAGACATACAGCACAGAAACAAATCTTTTGGTCCAACTCGTCCATGCCAATCAGATATCCCAAATAAATCTAGTCCTATTTGTTAACATTTGACCCATATGCTGCTATAACCTTCCTCTTCATATACCCATCCAGTTGCCTTTTAAATGTTGCAATCGTACCGTCCTCCACCCTCTCTCTGGCAGCTCATTCCATACACACACCACCTTCTGCATGAAAAAGTTGCCCCTCAGATTCCTTTTAAATCTTTCCCCTCTCACCTTAAACCTATACCCTCGAGTTCTGCACTCTTCCACCCCAAGGAAAGGACCTTGTCTATTTACCCTATCATTACCCTTCATTATTTTATAAACCTGCATAACATAATCCCTGAATCTCCAATGGTCCAGAGAAAGTAGCCCTACCCTATTCAGCCTCTCCTTGCAAATCTTTTCTGAACCCTTTCAAGTTTCTCAAGATCCTTCCTGTAGCAGGGAAACCAGAACTGCAAGCGGTATTTCAACAGTGGCCTAACTGCTGCAACATGACCTTTCAACTGCGATACTCGATGCACTGACCAATAAAGGCAAGCATACCAAATGCCTTCTTCATTATCTTATCGACCTGCAACTCCACTTTCATGGAATTATGAACTTGTACTCCAAAGTTTCTTTGTTCAGTAACATACCATCAATTGTATAGGTTCTGCCCTGTTTTGCCTTTTCAAAGTGCAGCACCTTAGATTTATGTAAATTAAATTCCATCTGCCATCCTCAGTCCATTGGCCCATATGATCAAGATCCAATTGTACTCTGAGCTAACCTTCTTCACTATCCACTACACCTCCAATTTATATATATGATGAAAAGCAGTGGGCCCAGCATTGATCCTTGTGGCACATTGCTGGTCATGGGCTTCCGGTCTGAAAGATTGGAGGAACAACACCTCATTTAAAGCCCGGAAGACTAAACGTTGAGTTCTCCAATTTCAAATAACCTCTCTTCTTTTCCCCCAGCTCCTGCCCCTCCATTCCACTCCTCCCAGCCACCTACCAGATTCATTCCTCCCATTGACCAACCAGATCGTACCCTCTACTGGTTTTCACCTATCCCCACTTCACCACTCTGGTGTAGCACCCCCATACACCTAGCCCCTGTCCTGAAGAAACATTGACTTCTCCACCTCCTCATGCTGCCCAGCTTACTGTGTTCTTCCAGCGAAATTGACGTTTTGGGCAAAAGCCCTTCATTGGGAATAAAGCGGGCTTTTGCCCGAAACGTCGATTTCGCTGCACTTTGGATGCTGCCTGAACTGCGTGCTCTTCCAGCACCACTAATCCAGAATCTGATTTCCAGCATCTGCAATCATTGTTTTTACCCTGTGTTCTTCCAGCCTCCTGCTTGTCTACCTTTCAGTTTGAAAAGCATCCCTCCACAACTACCCACTGTCTTCTACCTTTGAGCCAGTTCTGTATCCAAACTGCTGGTTCTCCCTCTATTCCATGTGAATTGACCTTGTTAGCCAGTTTGCCATGAAGAACCTTATTGAATGCCTTACTAAAGTCCATACAGATCATGTCGCTCCTCTTTGTTACATCCACCAAAAACACAATCAAGTTACTGAGGCACAATTTAATCACACACAAAGCCATATTGACCATCCATAATTAGTCCTTGCTTTCTAAATACATGCAAATCCTGACCCAAATTTCCCACCACCGATGTCAGGGTTGCTAGTCTATAGTTTCCTGGTTTTTTTCTTACCGCCTTTCATAAATAGACACACCATGTTAGCCAACCTCTAGTCTTCCAGCACCTTACCTGTCACTATCAATGATACAAGTATTTCAGTAAGGGGCCCAGCCATCACTTCTCTAACTTCCTTCAGAGATCTAGGGTACACCTGATCAGGTCCAGGGATTTATCTACCATCATGTGTTTTAAGATGTTCAGCAGCTCCTCTTCTGTAATATGGACATTTTTCAAGATATCGCTATTTCCCACATTCTCTATCTTCCATATCCTTCTCCACAGTAAACATACAAAATGCTCTTTTAGTATCTCTCTCATCTCTTGTGATATCACACATAGTGGCCTTACCGATCTTTAAGGGGCCCTATTCTCTCCCTCATTATCTTTTGTCCAAGTGTATTTGTAAATTCCTTTTGGAGTCTTCTTAACCCTATTTGCGAAAGTTATCCTTTCTGCCCTCTTGATTTCTCTCTTAATTATACTCCTACTACCTTTATACTCGTCTAAGAATTCACTCGATTTCTGCTAACTATATCTGACATAAACTTCTTTCTTATTCTTAACCAGAACCTCAATTTCTCTCATCATCCAGCATTCCCTAAACCTACCAGCCTTCCAACTTCACCCTTGGGCGGCATGGTGGCTCAGTGGTTAGCACTGCTGCCTCACAGCACCAGGTCTCAGGTTTGATTCCAGCCTCGGGTGACTGTCTGTGTGGAGATTGCACATTCTACCCATTGTCTGCGTGGGTTTCCTCCGGGTGCTCCGGTTTCCTTCCACAGTCCAAAGATGTGCAGTTCAGATGTATTGGCCTGGTAAACTGCCCAGAGTGCTAGGTGCATTAGTCAGAGGGAAATGGGTCTGGGTGGGTTAATCTTCGGAGGGTCAGTGTGGACTGGTTGGCCCGAAAGGCCTGTTTCCACACTGCAGGAAATCTAATCTAACAGGAACTACTGTCTCTAGACTTTCATTATTAAGGGCTTGCCATTTTACAACCATCCATTTAAGTGTGAAAATCTGCCAATAATCAACTTTTCATAAGTTTGTGCATAATATCATCAAAACTGCCCTTCCTCCAATCAGTCTGTTATTTTCCATCATTACTCTAAAACTAGAATTACGGTCGCTGGACCCAAAGTGCCCCTCAGTCACCTGCTCGGCCTTATTTCTCAAGAGTATGTCAAATTTTACAACTTTTCTACTAGGTACATCCACATACTGCTTAAGAAAATTTTCTTGTACACACTTAACAAATTTCTCTACAACCAAATACTTAATTCCACATTTGGAAAATTAAAATCCCCTACCGTAACCATCCTATTATTCTTACAGATAACTGAGATCTCCTTGCCAATTATTTTTCTCAATTTTCCACTGACTATTGGGGAGCATCTATAGTGCAATCTCAGTAAGTTGATCATCCTTTTCTTATTTCTCAGTTCCACTCAAATAACTTCCCTGGACATAGTTCTAGGACTTTCCTCCTTAAGTACAGCCATAACGTTATCCCGAATCAAAAACGCCACTCCCCTCCTCTCTTGCCCCACTTTCTATCCAGAATATTAAGCTGCCAGTCTCATCCATCCCTGAGCCATGTCTCTGTAATTGCTATAATATCCCACTTCCATGTTCCTGACCATGCCCTGAGTTCATCTGCCTTACCTGTTAGGCGTCTTGTATTGAAATAAATGCACTTTAATTTATCATTCTTACCTCATTCTCTGTTTTGTTTCTGCCTGCTCTGATTATTTAACTTACTCCTTTTCCAAATTGTACTAGTCTCAGACTGATCTCTTTCCTCACTGTCTCCCAGAGTACTCCCTTCCAATAGTTTAAATCCTCCCAAACAGCTTGAGCAGATTTCCCGCTAGTGTATTAGTTCCCATCCAATTCAGATGCAATACAGGTCACTTCTATTTTAGAAGAGAGTCCAATGATCCAAAAATTTGAATACTTCTCCCCGCACGAGCTTCTCAGCCATGCATTCATCGCTCTATCTTCCTATTTCTACCCTCACCAGTTAACGGCACCAGAAGTAATCTAGATATTACTATGCTCATGTTGAATGGTGAGACAAGATTAGATTAGATTACTTACAGTGTGGAAACAGGCCCTTTGGCCCAACAAGTCCACACCGACCCGCTGAAGGGCAACCCACCCATTCCCCTACATTTACCCCTTTACCTAACACTACGGCAATTTAGCATGGCCAATTCACCTGACCTGCACATCTTTGGACTGTGGGAGAAAACCCACGCAGACACGGGGAGAATGTGCAAACTCCACACAGTCAGTCGCCTGAGTCGGGAATTGAACCCGGGTCTCTGGCGCTGTGAGGCAACAGTGCTAACCACTGTGCCTAGACTAGATTAGCATATGTTAACATCCTCATTCTGATACTACTCTGCCTCACTGATATGCAGATTCCATTCTTCAACCAAACGGAAAGAAAGTAGACATCAATAAGTCCCGACATAAAGGTCAGAGGGGTAATCAAATGACTCCAGCTTGCTGTTTACTTTTCCAGTGACCTGATCTTGGACAGAAACACCCTAAGGCATGTTCCATGAGCAGCTTCCAAACATACCTCCCATCTCCCACACTGAGTTGCCTGTCTAACTTATCTGGGTCAACTGAGAAGAACTGTGCAGCCAACTCTTAATCAGGCGTATGATTGGGCTTCAAGAATCCAAAGAGATCCTGGCAACAACCAATTTGCCAATTGTGGTGAGTGGAAGAATAGGATGATTGGGGTGTCTTAATTGAAGAATAAAGGCTGAGAAAACTTGCATAGGCTCAAAAAGAGTGAAACTTACCAAATTGAAACTGAGCTGACTTCTGGCAAAATTCAGCCAAAGATATACTAAAAAAAAATGGAATTCAGTAAAGTTGAAACTGCAGAATATTTTGAACAGCTGGTGATGTGTTGATTACGTGTTCAACACAATGTGTTGGAAAAGGAACAGAGTGTAGAATTACAACTGTAATTAACCATGTTCTAAGCTCAAATTAAGCCTTTTATATGTGACAACCAGCCTATACAAGAAGAAAATTAAAAATGGCAGTGGACAACTTATCAGCTAGCTCTCATACAGTAGCTATGAGCTATGCTGCAGCAATCAGCACTGCCTACATCCCATGAATGGAATCATAAAGAAGGCATTTGAATATTTGTGTCGAGAATGTACTGCTACAAAAGCACAGCAGGTCAGGCAGCATCTGAGAAGCAGGTGAATCAATGTTTTGGGCATAAGCCCTTCATCAGGAATGAGGCTGAGAGAAAAATGGGATGGGTTGGGGTGTGGGGGAAAGTAGCTGAGTTTGCATTAGGTGGATGAAGGTGAGGGAGAAGGTGATAAGTCAGAGGGGGGAGTGATGGACAGGTCCGGATGGCAGTACAGAGTTAAAGACTTGGGACTGGAATAATGTGGGGGAAGGGGAAATGAGGAAGCTATTGAAATCCACATTTATCCCACGTGGTTGCATGGTTCCAAGGCTGAATATGAAGCTTTCCTCCTCCAGGTGTCGGGTGGTAACAGTTTGGCAGTCGAGGAGGCCCAGAACTACGTGTCCTTGACAAAGTGGGAGGAGGAGTTGAAGTCTTCAGCCATGGTGGTGGGGTTTGGTGGGGGCGGGTGTCCCAGAGATGTTCTCTAAAACAATTCACAAGAAGGCGTCCTGTCTCCCCAATGTCGAGGAGACCACACTGCATGCAACAGATGCAGTTGCCAATACTTGTGCCAATCAGCTGAAGCATGGAATATAGGAGCCGAGAAATTATGCTGCAACTGTATAATGATGTGGAAGTGCCAGTGTTGGATTGGGGTGAACAAAGTCATATGTCACATGATACCAGGTTATAATCCTACAGGTTTGTTTGAAAGCACAAGCTTTCAGAACATAGCCTCATTCGTCAGGTGAAGTCACTTCGCCAGACCTTTGGAGAAGGAGATAAAATGAGAAGTCTGGGCAACTAGCACAAAAATGAAAGAAAAACGAAACTGCTGGAGAAACCCAGCAGGTCTAGTAGCATCAATATACGGTTAAAGTTTTGAGTCCAGTGAGTCTGAAATACTGCTCTTAGATTATGGCAAATGCAAATGAAGACATAGCTACTGAAAATGCAAATCAAAGAAAATAGGAGATACCCAAGAAACCTAGTTGAAGCAATGCTAAATTCTAGAAGGGATTTAGAATTGTGAAGAGATGACAGGAGCGTACCAGTGGCTTAGGGGCTGCACAGTGGCTCAGCATTTAGCACTACCACCTCACAGCGCCAGGGACCCGAGTTCAATTCCAACATTGGGTGACTGGCTGAGTGGAGTTTGCACATTCTCCCCATGTCTGCATGGGTTTCCTTTCACCATCCAAGGATGTGGAAGTTTGGTGAATTGACCATGTTAAATTACCCATAGTTTTCAAGAATAGATAGGCTAGGTACATTAGTTAAGGGAAGGATAGAGTAATCAGTGTAGGGGAATGGGTCTGGATGGGTTTCTCTTCAGAGTGTCGGTGTGGACCTTTTGGGCCAAATGATCTGTTTCTACACTGCAGGGATTCTAATTCTATTTCTAAAAAGGGGTGGCATGAAGGCACAGTGGTTAGCACTGCTACCTCACAGCGCGAGGGACCTGGATTCAATTCCAGCCTCAGGTAATTGCCTGTGTGGTGTTTTCACATTCTCCACATATCTGCATGGGTTTCCTCAGGGGTAAATGTAGAGGAATGGTTCTGGGTGGGATACTCTTCGGAGGGTCGGTGTGGACTTGTTGGGCCAAAGGGCCTATTTCCACACAGTAGAGATTCTAATTCTGAATGGATTTCAAAATAAGAATCAAATGATTAAACTGGAATGAGGTAATAGTTGATCAGATCTTGGTAAGGATACGATATGGGAATCCAAGTTTTGAATTAGTCCAGGATGAGAATTCAATGCAAAAATTAGGTCTGCAGAGGGGTAGGCCTTGTTGTATTATTGCTGGACTATCAATCTAGAAACTTGGTGAATGTTCTGGAGACACAAGTTTAAATCTCACCATGGCAGATGGTGGAATTTGAATTCAATATTGAATATAATCCTCAATTATTGAATTCAATAAGATTCTGCAAATAACATCTAAAGATGCCATAAATCTATCGTCAATTATTGGGAAAAACCCATCTAGATCACTAATGTTCTTTAGGGAAGGAAATCTATCATCCTTACATGTAGGTCAGATAAGGTGATTCCAGACTCACAGCAATGCTTAACTGCCCTCTGTGCAATTAGGGATGGGCACTTATGCTGGCCAAGCCAGTAATGCCGGCATCCTGTGAATAAATAAATTAAGGAAAGATGACTGCTGAAGACTGCTCAAATAAGAAAGGGCACTGGAACGTGTCCAGCGGAGATTCACACGGATGATCCCTGGAATGGTAGGTCTAACATATGAGGAACGGCTGAGGATCCTGGGATTGTATTCATTGGAGTTTAGAAAATTAAGGGGAGACTTAATAGAGACGTACAAGATGGCTTGGAAAGGGTGGACGCTAGGAAATTGTTTCTATTAGGCGAGGAGACTAGGACCCATGGACACAGCCTTAAAATTAGAGGAGGTCAATTCAGAACAGAAATGCGGAGACATTTCTTCAGCCAGACGGAGTGCAGTGGAGGCCGGGACGCTAAATGTCTTCAAGGCAGAGATTGATAGATTCTTGTTGTCTCGAGGAATTAAAGGCTACGGGGAGAACGCTGGTAAGTGGAGTTGAAATGCCCATCAGCCATGATTGAATGGCGGAGTGGACTCGATGGGCCGAATGACCTTACTTATGGTCTTATGGTCTTATTCAGGAGCAGGTTAGAAAAGACACAGACTATACAACTATACAGATAAAATAATGCAAGGAAGGTTGTGACACAAACCAAGCACGGAAACATAGGATGAGAGAAAGGCATTAATATGATGATAAACATTTCAGAGTTTATCAACTGCAAACTAAAGTTTCTAATTTCTCATGATATTTAAAAACCTGCAAACACAATGAAGCAGATAAATATGAAGGTAAGCTAGCCAGTAACATTAGAAACAATAGAAAAAGTTTCTTTCAATACAAAAGAAACAAATGTGAGGCAAAAGTAGAAATTGGGCCATTCCAAATTGATGCTGGAAGGCTCGTAATGAGAGATGAGGAAATAGCTGAAGAACTTAATAAATACTTTGTGTCAGTCTTCATAGTGGAAGACATGAGTAACATTCCAACAACTAAGAAGAGTCAGGGGCAGAATGGACTATGTTGCCATTACAAAAGAGAAAGTGCTAGAAAAGCTAAAAGGTAAAAAAAAATGATAAATCTCCTGTCCCCGAAGGGCTACATCATAGAGTTCTGAGGAAGGTGATGAAGAAATAGTACAGACGTTGGTTGTAATCTTTCAAAATTCACCGGAGTCAGGGAAAGTTCCAGATGATTGGAAAATGACAGCTGTATCCCCCTTGTTCAAGAAAGGATCAAGACAAACGATGGAAAATTATAAGCTGATTAGGCTAACCTCAGTTGTAGGTAAAATTCTAGAATCCATCGTTAAGGATGAATTTTTTTAAATTTCTGGAAATGCAGGGTGGGATTAAAACAAGTTAGCATGGATTTAGTAAGGAGAGGTCGCGCCTGACAAATCTGTTAGAATTTTTTTAAGGGGTAGCAAGTGGGTTAGACCAGGGAAATCCAGTGGATGCTATCTACCTAGATTTCCAAAAGGCCTTTGATAAGGTGCCTCACGGGAGGGTGCTGAGTAAGGTGAGGGCCCATGGTGTTCGAGGTGAGCTACTAGTATGGATTGGGGATTGGCTGTCTGGCAGAAGGCAGAGAGTTGGGATAAAAGGTTCTTTTTTGAAATGACAGCTAATGATGAATGGTGTCCTGCAGGGGCCGCAGCTGTGCACTTTGCACTTTTTATATTAATGATCTGGATGAGGGGACTGGGGGCATTCTGGTGAAGTTTGCTGATGATACGAAGTTAGGCGGACAGGCAGGTAGTTCTGAGGAGGTGGGGAGGCTGCAGAAAGATTTAGATAGTTTAGGAGAGTGGTCCAAGAAATGGCTGATGAAATTCAACATGAGCAAATGCGAGGTCTTGCACTTTGGAAAAAAAACATACAGGCATGGACTATTTTCTAAACGGTGAGAAAATTCATAAAGTCAAGTACAAAGGGATCTGCAAGTGCTAGTCCACAATTCTCTAAAGGTTGACTTGCAGGTTGAGTTCGTGGTTAAGAAAGCAAATGTAATGTTGCCATTTATCTCAAGAGGGTTGGAATGTAAAAGCAGCGATGTGCTACTGAGACTTTATAAAGCTCTGGTTAGGCCCCATTTAGGCCCCAAACCTCAGGAAGGACATACCGGCACTGGAGCATGTCCGGCAGAGATTCACATGAATGATCCCTGGAATCCCTAACATATGATGAACGACTGAGAATCCTGGGATTGTGTTCATTAGCGTTTGGAAGGTTGAGGGGAGATCTAATAGAAACTTACAATATAATGCATTGCACAGAAAGGGTGGACGCTGGAATTTGTTTCTGTCAGACGGGGAGACTAGGGCCTGTGTGCACAGACTTAGAATTGGAGGGGGTCAATTTAGAAGAGAAATGAGGAGATAGTTCTTCTCCTCAGATGGGCCTGTGGAACTCATTGCCACGGAGCGCAGTGGAGGTTGGGACATTATATCTTCAAGGCAGAGATTGATGAATCCTTGATCTCGCAAGGAATTAAGGGCTACGGGGAGAGTGTGGGTAAGTGGAATTGTAATGCCCATTAGCCATGATTGAAAGGCAGAGTGGAACCAATGAGATGAATGGCCTTACATCCACTCCTATATCTTATGGTCTTTTGGTCTAAGTTGAACCATTCAGGTTAACATTAAATGGTGTTACCACTGTTAAATCTTGTGGATTTGATTTGTCAGAATTTTGGTGGTGCAACTGACAAAATAATCTTTAAATAAAATCTTTGACAGTGAAAATGAAATATGAAAAATGTGAAACAGAATAATTATGGATTGCATTTCTATTCACACCTCACCTGACAAGTGCCAAAATCGCAAAATAAATGAATTAAATATCCATTTTGAATTAATGAAAGTTAAAACACAAACATTATTTTCTTTGTCACGTTTGTGGGATATAGGAAATTTATGTTTCTTCTGCAATTCTAAATTCATTATATAAAAAATAACTGAACTCACATCAGTGTGTAATTGTTTCAGCCAGGAGCTGAGTCAACAAGAATGTGAACTCTGTGGAGGAAATGCTAATTGGTTTGTTTATATTAGCTAAGAATGTATGCAAGAAAGAAACGGGAATACACAACAAATGGTAACCCCATTTAGAAGGGCTTTGTGATAAGATGCTGTGAAGACAGACAGTTAAACTCAATATGCTTGTATAAACAATAGGTATAAACATCTGTTTCCCACTTTTACAGAAACACAGGAACAAACCCCAATTAAAAAGGGCTTAGTGATAAGATGCTGTGAAAAGGCAAGGATGTGCCCACAGCAGGATGAGGGCAAATGGCCTTGAGAACATGAATGAGCATGTTTTTCACAGACGAGATCGGATAAGACACGAGATAAGCTGGGTACTGGTTTAGGGAAGTGGAGGATGTAAACGGGGGGGGGGGGAAACAATGAAATAAGGAAAAAATATGTGGGAACCAAATTATATAAATATCAAGTATTTGTTGAATTCAGTGTGTTTTGTCCCTGCCTTGTGGACATCACACCCACTTGCAAGTGTGAAATAAAGGGCACTACTGATTCAGATCTTGTCTCGGACTGAAATTATTGCAGTGAGTGAGCTTTGTTTCTCACAATTGGCGCCCAATGTGGGGCTGTCCGGGATGTTCTTCCATCGCCGGCGGGAGTGGCTGGCCCTGGACACTGGGAAGACGCATCCCGTTCCCCATTGAGGAGCGGTCTTGTGTCCCGGTTTGGTCTGCTCCCTTGAGCGACTGGTACGAATCCCACAAGAGGGACATCTGAATCAGACAGTGACAGGAGGTCGATAGAATATACGGCAACATATGGAATATATGGAAAAGGGCCAGGCAACTCTGTGCACAGACCAGGGTAAGAAAATTGACTTTTAAGTATTGCCTTGGTGGCCAGGATTGAGTTTTAGAAGTTAATAAGGGACTAACGAAGGAACTCAATATGGGTTGTGCCATGGGTAAGGAAAAAGCCTCCGGGGAAACAGACAAAGAACAAAGCAATGGAAATGGAGGTGGGGTCCCTTGCAACATACCTCCAGAAAGTCTGTTGGGCAGGATGTTGTGGAATTGGAAAAATCATTTTCGTACAAGGAAAGAAAATGATCAAATATTGTTGCTTTGTATGGACTAAGGAATCCATTCTTCGTCCCACCGTCTTGTAGCCAAAGTACAGGTCGGACGAAGACTGGGTTTGTAAATATCTGAATTTATATGTCAATGTGTGAGAGAGAGAGAGAATGAAAAGAGCTGTACAGCTGACTGAAAGTTTAACCCTTTGTGATTTGGTTTGAATGTACATTTGTTTGTTGGTGATTGAATGTTTGAGTTTTATTCCCTGGAGCTTGAGTTCCAGGACTGTTTTGAATCTGATTTTTTATTATGGAAACTTAACATGATTTCTTTTAAGGTTAAAGACTCTATAAAGATTATGGAAATAAATTATAACTCCTGTTCTTTTTACAGGTCATGAATGCCTTACTACCAGTTTCTAACTTTTATCTTTACATAAAAGCGATTTATGGAGGACAGTTGAAGTTTCAGTTCAACATTTTAGATTGTAGTAAAAACGAAAACTTCTATGGTTAATATCTGTGACCTTGGATTCGGCCATTGTTCATGCATTAGAAGTTTTTTTTAACTTGAATTGACAAATTCTTGTAAGGCAGCTCTGATTATTTCATGACCTACAGTATTGTAATTGAGCAATGATTGGTCAGGACTACTTAAGAAAACTAATTTTGGATTTAAATTAGGAGACTAAAACTGGGTGATTACAGTGGATTTCAAAGTTGGGAACTGTATGCATTTTACATTTTAAATATTAAATACTGAATAAATGAATGTAAATATATAAATATGTTTACAAGTTAGGAACAGGCTTTAAAGTTAGTCAAGCATGAATTGATGAATTGGTGTTTGAAGTTCTGGGGAGCTAGAAATATTGTAATATTTCTTAAAAGAAAGAAAAAGGGGAAGAACGTAATGACTTGTCCCCTTCGGGAGGTACCAACAGGGGACAAAGAGATTGGGTTTATGTGTGCCCCCCTCACCAGTGGGGAGGTCAGAACATTTAAAAAGGAAATGACGGTCCAGGTTGAGGATCTGGCAGGATGGTCTGAACAAATTGATCAATTTTTGGGGCCCAGTATGTATACGTGGGCTGAGTTAATGTCTATTTTGAATATACTATTTACTGGGGAGGAAAGGGGACTTATATGGGGATGCTGGACAGGGTGAGATGAAGTTTCCCCTCAGAGACCCCCAGTGGGAAAATCAAAACCCGGAGCATAGAGAAGAAATGAGGGAATTGAAAGACCTGATTCTAAAAGGAATGAGAGGCAGTTCCGAAGTCGCAGAATCTGACTAAAGCCTTTGAAGTTAGTCAGGAGAAAGATGAGACTCCTTCAACTTTCTTGCAAAGATTAAGAGACTCAATGCGGAAATATTCTGGAATGAACCCTGAGGACCCAGTGGCACAGGGTCTTTTGAAAGTACATTTTGTGACAAAGGCATGGCCAGACATACAAAGAAAGATACAGAAGATAGAAGGCTGGAGTAAAAAACCATTAGATGAATTGTTAAGAGAAGCATAGAAAGTGTTTGTAAAGAGAGAGGATGAGAGACAGAAACAGAAGGCGAAAATGATGGTAGCTGCGGTTGATGAGGTAATTAAGAGAAGAATGGAACCAATAGTGAGCAACCGGAGCAGCGGGTGACAGCATGTAGGGCAGAGAGGAAAGTGGAGAGGGAGAGGACAAGGGGGAGTATTTGATAGAGGGTTCGAGCGACTGGGGCAGAGATGGGGGTCTCCACAGGCAGGATGCCATTATTGTGGAAAGATAGGGCGTTTTAGGTGGGAGTGTCCTGATCTATAAAGGGAAGAAAGGGCCATTCCGCTTATGAATTTTGATAATGAATAGGGGTGTCAGGGGTTCCTGCCCTTGGGGACCCACCAGGAACCCTTGATAAACTTGAAGGTGGGACCCTATAGGGAAGAGGTAGTCTTTCTAGTAGATACAGGGGCATAACAGTCATTGCTGAATTTTAAACCGAAGAAAGTAGAAATGTCGACACGATCAATTACTGTTTCCGGGGTGAAAGGGGAAGGATTTACTGTCCCAGTATTTGAACCTATGGTGATAGAAGATCCTAAGGACAGGGTCACAGGGGAATTGTTGTATATCCCCGATATAGGAAGTAACTTACTAGGGAGATACTTAATTATCCTCTTAGGACTGGAGATTGGAATTCAGGAAAAAGAATTAGTTTGTACAAATGGCAATGTTGACAGAGGATATGGAGAGAGAGATAGACCCTATTGTATGGGCTAGGGAAGGGAATCATGGAGAACTACAGATCCCTCCACTTGAAGTAAATTTAAAGAGGAAAGGGGACATTGTCTGTGAGCGACAATATACCATTTCCATAGAGGGTAAATGAGGACTGCAGCCAGTAATTGAGGGACTGATTATAGATTGAGTAAGATCCCTCATGACCACAAATGGTTTAGTGTGATAGATTTAAAAGATGCCTTTTGGGCTTGTCCCTTGGCGGAGGGAAGTAGGAATTTGTTCGCCTTTGAAAGGGAAGACCCCACGACAGGACGGAAACAGCAATACTGGTGGACTGTGCTCCCCCAGGGGTTTACAGAATCCCCAAATTTATTTGAACAGATGTTGAACAAAATGATGATGTGAGAGATTATGGCTGTCCTACACCAAGGCAGTCATTGGGGAGTACAAGCAATGTGTGATTTAGTTCTTAGGGAATATGGATGTAAAGGAATATATACAATTGCTAAACAAATATGTGAGGGATGTATAATCTGCAGAAAGGTAAATAAAAATAGTCTTGAGAAAACAGACCCCGGGAGGAAGAGATCCAGGATTGAGACCCTTCCAGAGTATACAAGTAGATTATACTGAGTTACCCAGGGTAGGGAGACTAAAATATATGTTGGTCATAGTAGATCATTTATTCGGTTGGGTTGAGGCTAGCTACTGCCACTGCGAGTGGGGTGTCTAAAACAATATTGGAAACACTCAAACGACAGCTCTCTAAATTGATAATAAAAATAGACTCCCTTGGACCAAATGTTTACCTATAGCTCTTTTGCGAGTACGAACAGCCCTAAGGAAAGATTTGGGACTATCCCCCTATGAAATCTTATTTGGATTACCTTTTCTGGGAACGAATGGAGAATTGCCAATTCCCGAAACTAAAGATTTGTTCTTAAAGAAGTATATACTGGGCTTGTCCTCCTCTTTGTCTTTCCTCAGGAAACAGGGTTTATTGGCACAGACTCCACCCCTTGAATTCACCGTTCATCCCATCCAGCTGGGAGATTGTGTCTGAGTAGAATCATGGACAGAGACTAAATTGCAGCCGGACTGGGAAGGGCCGTACCAGGCTCTTTTGACTACCGAAACGGCAATAAGGACGGCGGAGAAAGGCTGGACTCACTACACTCGGATCAAATGGTCAGTGGACTCTCCAATTGAGGACAAAGTCTGGACAGCCGAATCAACGCAAGACCCGCTGAAACTCAGACTAAAGACGACTTTGAGTAACTGATTATACAGTGGCGACGCGAGCGCGGGATTATTTCTGTGGGATTGTATATTGAGTCATTTTGTGCTTCAGCATGATGTTTAAAGTACTGGGACTGCTTAGAGTTATGATGCTAGCCCTCTTAGTATTGGGATTTTGTCAAATATCCTTTTCATATGTATTATTGATGGTTCTTGAGTCTGATAATCCACAAGTAATAGATGCTGATGCATGCAGCTTAGTCAATTGTGGGGATGTAGATACTCAGAGACAGTACCGCAGTTCAGAGATACATCTTAAGTCCTTGGGGATGGCCTTGGGGATGGTATTTGGTATAATAGTCTCGTCACGGTACACTGGACCCCCTTCCAACCAGCTCGCGATTGTCCCGATAAAAAGTGTAAACCAATATATCTGACAATAAAGAAAACCATATGGCACGAAGCAATTTTGGGCGGGGGCACCTATGAGATACAATTAAATGAAACATTTGGGATAGAAATGAAAGCACATGAGAAACATTTTGTGGGCTGTTGTTTTCGAATTAGCGTAGGACAGGGAAAACGAGCGGAATTACTGGATAATGAGATACAACCTTTCACCCCTCCCACTGATCCTACAGTAGTAAAAATTATAGAGGTAAAGGACTTGAAACAGACTATCGAAATAGAAACTGGGTAAGGGGATGCAAATGCCTGGGTTGAATGGGTAAAGTATACTGTAAAAAGTCTGAACAAAAGCAATTACTATGCATGTGCCTCCGGTAGGACAGTGGCCCAGGTGGTTCCCTTTCCGCTCGGGTGGAAGCGAGACAGGCAGGGCACGAAATGTATGATAGCCCTGTATCAGGATGAGACTGCATGGAGTGATAGGAATTGTACCGTCCTATCTCTGATGTTCCCTCCCTTGGAGAAGAAAGATGTACAAGTTCCCCCTGCATTTTCCGCCGCAGTTGGAAATCACACGTTGTGTGTGCATGGACGAGGTACAAGTCGGTCTAGTGATTTGGGGGAGCTGAAATTGTGTATAGATTAAAAATGTTACCGAAACGAAGAAAGGAGGGAACTACTCAGCACTAAAGATTCCCCGAGCGGATCTATGGTGGTACTGTGGAGGCAAAATATTGAGACCCACCCTACCTCTGGATTGGCAAGGGATATGTGCAATTGTACAATTGGCAATTCCATTTACCCTGGCATTTGAGAAGGAAAAGATAGTAGGGAAACAAGGAAGGGGTAAGAGATCACTGTTAGACACTTCTTTCGATGACAGGATTTATCTCGATTCGGTAGGAGTCCCTAGGAGGGTACCTGATGAGTTCAAGGCTCGTAACCGGATTGCAGCAGGCTTTGAGTAAGCTCTCTTTTGGTGGGTAACAATTAATAAAAATGTAGATTGGGTAAATTACATTTTCTATAATCAACAGCGATTTATAAATTATACAAGGGATGCGGTTAAAGAAATATCAGACCAGCTTGATGCGACAAGTAGGATGGCATGGGAAAACAGAATGGCCCTTGATATGATTTTAGCAGAAAAAGGGTGTGTGTGTGATGTTAGGAGGAAGCTGTTGTACCTTTATTCCTAATAACACTGCACCTGATGGTTCAATTACTCAGGCCTTAAGGGGATTGACTACCTTAGCAGAGGAACTGGCTGAGAATTCAGGAGTAGACACATCTCTCACGGGATGGCTTGAATCCTGGTTTGGAAGATGGAAGGGGGTGGTAGTTTCCATCCTTACTTCTCTGATAGTAGTAGTCGGGGTATTGGTGGCCATTGGCTGTTGTATCATACCCTGTATATGAGGGCTCACCCAAAGACTGATTGAGACAGCCTTAATGAAACAGATGCCCTTAAAAGGAACTCAGACAGAAGAACTTTATCAACTAAATATTGAGGAGATGAGTGAGACCAAGATGGATGAAATTTCCTGAATGATGCTTACGAATTTCGGGAGCAATGCTTAAAAGAATAAAATGCAGAAGGTAACAAATGATAAAGAAAGAAAAAGGGGAAATTTGTGGGATATAGGAAATTTATGGTTCTTCTGCAATTCTAAATTCATTATATAAAAAAAAACTGAACTCCATCAGTGTGTAATTGTTTCAGCCAGGAGCTGAGTCAACAAGAATGTGAACTCTGTGGAGGAAATGCTAATTGGTTTGTTTATATTAGCTAAGAATGTATGCAAGAAAGAAATGGGAATACACAACAAATGGTAACCCCATTTAGAATGGCTTCGTGATAAGATGCTGTGAAGACAGACAGTTAAACTCAATATGCCTGTATAAACAGTAGGTATAAACATCTGTTTCCCACTTTTACAGAAACACAGGAACAAACCCAATTAAAAAGGGCTTAGTGATAAGATGCTGTGAAAAGGCAAGGATGTGCCCACAGCAGGATGAGGGCAAATGGCCTTGAGAACAGAAATGAGCATGTTTTTCACAGACAAGACCGCAAAAGACACGAGATAAGCTGGGTACTGGTCTTAGGGAAGTGGAGGATGTAAACAGGGAGGGAAAACAATGAAATAAGGAAAAAATATATGGGAACCAAATTATATAAATATCAAGTATTTGTTGAATTCAGTGTGTTTTGTCCCTGCCTTGTGGACATCACACCCACTTGCAAGTGTGAAATAAAGGGCACCACTGATTCAGATCTTGTCTCGGACTGAAATTATTGCAGTGAGTGAGCTTTGTTTCTCACACACTCAAATATAATGAATATCTGTGAAAGTTATTGACACTTCAGACAAAATATGCCAGGAAATAGGACTTTCCTCTTCACTCTATTTAGACCCCTTATAATTATACACATTTCAATTAGGTCACACTTCAGACCTTTCCGTCCTAGTTTATTGTTTCAGTCTAATAGCCAAAAAGTTCTATGACTGGGCCACATCTTTCTAAATCTTCTCTCTATCTTCTCAAGAGCAATCACATCTTTCCAAATGGTGTGACTCAGTAGTTCAGCTCGAATCCGATCTATATTTTATACAGTTGCCACTTGATACCAGGTTATAGTCCATGTTACTTGAAATCACAAGCTTTTAGAGAGTAGCCCCTTCATCAGGTGACTTCAGAGCTACATTCTGAAAGCTTGTGATTTCAAATAAACTTGTTGGCTGTATTACAGACCTCCCAACAGTGAGCGTGAGGTAGAACAACAAATAGGTAAACAGATTATGAATATATGTAGAGGCAATATGGTAGTGGTGATGGGAGATTTTAAATTTCCCAACATTGACTGGGATACACTTAGTGTCAGAGGCTTGGATGGAGTAGAATTTGTACGAAGCATCCAGGAGAGTTTTCGAGAGCAGTATGTTAATAGTCCAATGAGGGAAGGGGCCAAATTGGACCTGGTACTGGGGAACGAGCCAGGACAAGTGGTAGAAGTTGCGGTGGGGGATTTTGTTGGGAATGGTGACCACAATTCTGTAGGTTTTAAAATACTCGTAGATAAAGAAGAGAGTGGTCCTAAGAAAATAGTACTAAACTAGGCTAAGGCCAATTATATCAAAATTTGGCAGGAGCTGGAAAATGTCGATTGGACACAGCTATTTGAAGGGAAGTCCACATTTGAGATGTGGGAGGCTTTCAAAGATAGTTTAACGGTACTGCAGGATAGGCAAGATTCGTGAACCGTGGATGACAGGAGAAATTGCACGACTAGCCAAGAGGAAAAGGGAACCTTACGTAAGGTCTAGGCAGCTAAGAACAGAACGGGCCCTGGAGGAATATCGGAATAGTAGGATAAATCTTAAACAAGGAATCAAGTGGGCCAAACGGGGTCATGAAATAGCTTTAGCAAGCAGAATTAAGGAAGATCCCAAAGCATCTTATTCTTATATAAGAAGCAAGCGGGTAACTAGAGAAAGGATTGGTCCACTAAAAGATAATGAAGGAAGGCTGCATGCCAAACCTGAGAGAATGGGTGAAATTCTTAATGATTAATTTGCATCACTGAGGAGAGGAACATGATGAATGTTGAGATTAGAGATAAAAGTTTGCTTAGCCTAGATCATGTTGGCATAAGTAGGGAAGATGTGTTGGGTATGCTAGAGGTTATTAAGGTGGACAAATCCCCAAGACCGGATGGGATCTATCCCAGGTTGCTGAGGGAGGCAAGACAGGAAATAGCTGGGGCCCTAACTGATATCTTTATGGCATCCTTAAACACAGGTGAGGTGCCGGAGTACTGGAAGGTTGCTCATGTTGTCCCCCTGTTCAAGAAGGGTAGTAGGGATATTCCGGGTAACTACAGACCAGTGAGCCTGATGTTGGTGGTGGGGAAGTTGCTGGAGAGGGTACTGAGAGATAGGATCTATTTATATTTAGAAAAGAATGAGCTTATCAGTGATAGGCATCATGGTTTTGTGCAGGGGAGCTTGTGCCTTACCAACTTAATAGAGTGTTTCGAGGAAGTGTGACCAAGTTGACAGGTGAAGGAAGGGCTGTTGATGTATTATACATGGACTTTAGTAAGGCATTTGATAAGGTTCCCCATTGCAGACTAATGGAGAAAGTGAAGTCACAAGGTGAACAGGGTGTTCGAGCTAGGTGGATAAAAAACTGGTTGAGCAACAGGAGACAGAGAGTTGTAGTTGAAGGGAGTTTCTTGAAATGGAGAAAGGTGACCAGTGGTGTTCCACAGGGGTCGGTATTGGATTAGAGTGGTGTTGGAAAATCACAGCAGTTCAGGCAGCATCCGAGGAGCAGGAAAATCGATGCTTTGGGCAAAAGCCCTTAATCAGGAATAGAGGCAGAGTGCCTGCAGGGTGGAGATAAATGAGAGGAGGGTGGGGGTGGGGAGAAAGTAGCATAGAGTACAATAGGTGAACGGGGGTGGGGATTAAGGTGATAGGTCAGGGAGGAGGGTGGGGGAAGGTAGCAAAGAGTATAATGGGTGAATGGGGGTAGGGATGAAGATGATAGGTCAGAGAGGAGGGTGGAGTGGATAGATGGAAGGAAGATAGGTAGGTAGGACAAGTCATGGGGACAGTTCTGAGCTGGAAGTTTGGAACTGGGATGAGGTGGGGGAAGGGGAAATGAGGAAACTGGTGAAGTCCACATTGATGCCCTGGCATTGAAGTGTTCCGAGGCAGAAGATGAGGTGTGCTTCCTCCAGGCATCGGGTGGTGAGGGAGCGACGGTGAAGGAGGCCCAGGACCTCCTTGTCCTCAGCAGAGTGGGAGGGGGAGTTGAAATGTTGGGTCACAGGGCGGTGTGGTTGATTGGTGCAGGTATCCCAGAGATGTTCCCTAAAGCGCTCTGCTAGGAGGCATCCAGTCTCCCCAATGTAAAGGAGACCTCATTGGGGACAACGGATACAATAAATGATATTGGTGGAAGTGCAGGTAAAACTTTGATGGATGTGGAAGGCTCCTTTAGGGCCTTGGATGGAGGTGAGGGAGGAGGTGTGGGCGCAGGTTTTGCAATTCCGGCGGTGGCAGGGGAAGGTGCCAGGATGGGAAGGTGGGTTGTTGGGGGGCATGGACCTGACCAGGTTGTCACGGAGGGAACAGTCTTAGCGGAAGGCGGAAAGGGGTGGGGAGGGAAATATATTCCTGGCGGTGGGGTCCATTTGGAGGTGGTGGAGATGTCGTCAGATGATTTGGTTTATGCGATGGTTGGTAAGGTGGAAGGTGAGCACCGGGGGTTTCTGTCCTTGTTACAGTTGGAGGGATGGGGTCTGAGGTGGAGGTGCGGGATATGGACGAGATGCGTTGGAGGGCATCTTTGACCACGTAGGAAGGGAAATTGCGGTCTCTAAAGAAGCAGGCCATCTAGTGTGTTCTGTGGTGGAACTGGTCCTCCTGGGAGCAGATACGGAGGAGGCGGCGGAATTGGGAATACGGGATGGCATTTTTGCAGGAGGTAGGGTGGGAACAGGTGTGATCCAGGTAGCTGCGGGAGTCGGTGGATTTGTAAAAAATGTCGGTGTCAAGTCGGTCGTCATTAATGGAGATGGAGAGGTCCAGGAAGGGGAGGGAGGTGTCAGAGATGGTCCAGGTAAATTTAAGGTCTTGGTGAAGTTGATGAATTGCTCAACCTCCTTGTAGGAGCACGAGGTGGCACCAATGCAGTCATCAATGTAGCAGAGGAAGATGTGGGGAGTGGTGCCGGTGTAACTATGGTAGATGGACTGTTCTACGTAGCCAACAAAGAGACAGGCATAGCTGGGGCCCATACGGGTGCCCATGGCTACCCCTTTGGCCTGGAGGAAGTGGAAGGATATGAAGGAGAAATTGTTAAGGGTCCACTGTTGTTTGTAATATATATAAATGATCTGTTGGTATGATCAGCAAATTTGCAGATGACACAAAGATTGGTGGAGTAGCAGAAAGCATAAGGGACTGTCAGAAAATACAGGAGAATATAGCTAGACTGAAGAGTTGGGTGGAAAAGTGGCAGATCCACTCAAATGTGAGGTGATGCATTTAGAAAAGTCTAATTCTAGAGCGAATTATACAATGAATGGAAGAGCCTTGGGAAAAGTTGATGGGCACAGAGATCTGGGAGTGCAGGTCCATTGTACCCTGAAGGTTGCTGCACAGGTGGATAGAATGGTCAAGAAAGCATATAGTATGCTTGCCCTCATTGGACAGAGTATTGAGTATAAGAGCTGGCAAGTCATGTTAAATTGTACAAGACATTGGTTTGGCCGCATTTAGAATACTGTGTACAGTTCTGGTCGCCGCATTACCAAAAGGATGTGGACGCTTTGGAGAGGGTGCAGAGAAGGTTTATGAGGATGTTGCCTGGTATGGAAGATGCTAGCTATGAAGAGAGGTTGAGTAGGTTAGGTTTATTTTCACTAGAAAAAAGGAGATTGAGGGGGAACCTGATTGAGGTTTACAAAATCATGAAGGGTATAGACAGGGTGGATTGAGACAAGCTTTTTTCCCAGGGTGAAGGATTCAATAACGAGAGTTCATGCTTTCAAGGTGAGAGGTGGAAAGTTTAAGGGGGATACATGCGGCAACTACTTCACACAGAGGGTGGTGGGTGTTTGGAACGCGTTGCCAGCAGAGGTGGTAGAGGTAGGCATGGGAGATTCATTTAAGATGCGTATGGACAGATGCATGAGTAGGTGTGGTGCAGAGGGATACAAATGTTTAGGAACTGACCGACAGGCTTAGATAGTACATTTGGATCGGCTCAGGCTTGGAGGGCCAAACGGCCTGTTCCTGGGCTCTAAATTTTCTTTGTTCTTTGTTTTTTTGTTCTATAACCTGTTGTGATGTGACTTCGGACTTTGTCCACCCTAGTCCAACACTGGCACCTCGATGTCATTGTAGCAGCATAACCACTCAACTCCTATATTGCATGCTTCAGCTGGTTGGCACAGATATTCGTATGCCTTCTTGATGATTCCATTCATGGGATGTAGGTAGTGTTTGTCACTGCGACATTTGTTGCCCATCCCTAATTACCCTAGAGAACAGTTAAGAGAACAGTCAACCACATTCTGTGGATCTGAAATCACTTGTAGGTGAGATTGGTAAGGTTGGCAGATTTCTTTCCCTAAAGGGCATACAAAGAACTGAGAGTAGCTTTATATTCCAAATTATTTTGATGAAATTCCATCAGCTGCCTTGATGGAATTTGAATACGTGCCCCAGAGCAATAGCCTGGATCTCCGGATGACAAAGGCATGCTCAAGTTTTCTTGAGGTTAGTTAAGAGACAACCGCATTGCTGTGGGTGGTGAATCATATGCAGGTTGGACCAGGCAAGGGTAGCAGATTTCCTTCCCTTAAGGCCATTAGTGAACTAGATGTGTCTTACAATAGTTTCAGAATTATTATGAATAAGACTATCATTTTATTTCCAGATTTATGGATTTAATTTAATTTTAACCTACCTAGCTGTTGTTGTAAGACTTAACTCGGTCGATGAAACATTAATCAATGTTTACCACATGACCGTTCCATGAAATCTAGAAAGGGATCTAGTACTGAGCCTTGTAGTACTTTTCTGGTTACATAAAAACTTACCCTGTGCTTTGTGCCTTTGAATCAATTTTTGGATTCAGTTTGTCACCTTGCCTTGATTTTGTGAGTTTTTGTTTTCCTGACTAGTCTTCCACATGGAACCTTGTTAAAAGCTTTGCTAAAAATCCATACTGCATCAAATGCATCCTCACCAAGGCTCCTTCTTACCTCAGAGTCATACAGCTCGGAAACAGACCCTTTGCTCCAACCAGTCCATGCCGGCCATGTTCCCAAACTAAACTAGTCCTATCTGCCTACACTTGGCCCATACCCCTCTAAACCTTTCCTATTCACGAATTCATCCAAATGTCTTCTTCAGTCTGCCACAAACATTCATAATCCTTACTGACTGTGATTGATCTGTCTTTCTGCATTAAGATTTATCCTTTTCCTCAGAACTCTTTCCAATAATTTCCCATCAAAGTTAGGGTTCCTGTTCTGTAAATACTCAACCTACTCCCTTCTCTTTTTTAAAGCAATGGTACATCAGCTGTTCTCCACTCTGCTCGCACCTCCACAGTTCCTTCTTCCACCTCCTTTAAAATCCTAAAATACATTTCTTCCAGGACTGGGGTATATTCAAAGATGTTAAATTCTCCAATACCTCTTGTCTCATTGTTAATATCATCCTATACCATATTGTCCCTAGCTTTTGTGGAAACAGGCACAAATTATTCATTATGAGCTCTACACAGCCTCTGCTTCCATACAAAGATCATGGTCTTCCAGAGATCATAGAATCATATAATACAGAGTATGCCCTTTGGCCCATCAAGTCTGTACCACCAAAAGTACATTACTAATATTCCCACATTCCACACTAGAATCACAGAATCCCTGCAGTATAGAAAGCGGCCATTCCGCCCATTGATACTGCATAAACACTCTTGAAGAGCATCCCACCAGACTAATGCCACCCCCTACCTCCATAACCCCGCATTTACTATGGCTAAACCACCTAACCTGCACGGCCCTGGCCACTACGAGGCAATTTAGCATGGCTAATCCAGCTAACCTGCACAACCTTGAACTAGGTCCACAGTCTTGAATATTATGACACTGAAAGAACTCATCCAAGTATGTTTTAAAGATCCCACTCTTTCCAATAGCTATCCTCTTCTTATATATGGATTCCCATAAATAATCCATAGTTATATACCTTTAACTAACATGCTGAATGGTTTCTGTATTACAGTAGTCTCCCCGTAACTGTTGAGGATACATTCCAAGACCTACTGTGGAAGTGTGAAACCACGGATAGGAGCGAACCCATTCATTAAATGCCAGCCCCCTGGTTGCTGGTTCTGAAATTTTCCTTGTAATATGTTTGGGCTGTGGTAAACTGCGGAAAATGGACCTGCGGATATGGGGGTCACCCTGTATTTGTTACATGCAAGCTTTCTTTTTCAAATTATTCGCTCCTTTAAATCTAAGCATCTAGAGGTGACTGGATTTAGTCAACGCTCGCTGTTGTTCTCTAAGGGAATTAGCTGTGAACATTTTTAATGTCTTTCTTGAGTTCC
This sequence comes from Hemiscyllium ocellatum, assembly GCF_020745735.1. NCBI lineage: Eukaryota > Metazoa > Chordata > Chondrichthyes > Orectolobiformes > Hemiscylliidae > Hemiscyllium > Hemiscyllium ocellatum. Next base: position 90,929,703 of record NC_083403.1, read on the forward strand.
TCCCTCTGCTCTGATATTTATTGACCTTCAATTTGCTAGTGGGCAATTAAACAATTCACTCGAGGATCCCAGCAAATTCATGCAAAGGCTGAAGCATACACGATCTGATGAAGCCCGAAACATCAATTCCCCTGCTTGTTGGATGCTGCCTGACCTGCTGTGCTTTTCCAGCACCACACTTTTTGAGTCTGTATTCATAACATCCATCAACCAGAAGTGCCAAGTGTGAGATCCAATTCACCCCTTTCTAGAGTCCCCACCATTGTATGACAGTCATCAACCAACTTATTTCGCTCCACATGATATCAAGAAACAGTTTGAGGCACTTGAAAGCTATGAGCCTTGACAAACTTCTAGCAAAATAACTGAAGATTTCTGTTCCAGAACTTGCCACACCCCCTATATAGCTGTTGCAGTCCAGCAACAACATTGACACCTACACAAGGTGGAAAACTGCTCGGTTATGTTCTGTCCAAAAAAAAAGTCCAAATCCACCTCTGCCCCATCAGACTACTCTCAATGATCAGTAAGTGTTCAAAGGAATCACCAATAGTGCTATTAAACAGCACCTGTTGAGCAACAATCTGTTCAAATTGGGTTCTGTCAAATCTAATCAGCTCTTGATCTCATCACAGCCTTGATTCAAACTTCAGCAAAAAATAGAATTCCAAGGGTAAGGGGAAAGTAATGTCTTTCACATCAAGGTTGCATTTGACTGAACGTGGCATCAAGGAACCCTGGCAAAACTGAAGTAAAAGGGAATCATAGAGAGAACCTTCTGCTGGTTGCATTCATATCTGGTTCAAAGGAAGATGGTTGTGGTTGATGAAGGTCAGTCTTCTGAGCTCCAGGACATCTCTATAGGAGTTCCTCAGAATGATGTCCTGAGCCCAATAATTCTTAGTTGCTTCATCAATGACCTTTCCTTCAGCATAAAGTTTGCTGATGACTGCAGAATATTCAATGTCATTGGCAAATTCTCAGATACTGAAGCTGTCCATGTCCAAATGCAGCAAGATCTGGATAACATCTAGGATTAGGTTGACAAGTGGCCGGTAATATTCATGCCACACAAGTGCAAGTGAATGACTGTCTCAAAAAAGAGAGTATCAGCTCACCACCATCTTCTCAAGGGCAACCAGGGATGGTAATGAATGCTGACTAGCTAGTGATGCCCAGATCCCACAAATGAAGAAAAAAAAACCCAAAATGCTTTTACACTTAATAGCATTATCATTACTAAATCCCCTGCCATCTTTATATTTGAGTTACCAATGACCAACTGGACTATCCATTTAAATACAGTGGCTACAACGCAGGTAAGATGCTCAGAATCCTGTAGCAAGTAACTCATCTCCTGAGTCCCTAAAACCTTTCCGACATGTACAAGTCAATAGTCAGGAATGTGTGGAATGATGCCAATTTCCTAGATAGGTACAGCTCCATAAATACTCAACAAGTCTGACACGATCCAAGACAAAACAGTCCACTTTTTGACACCCAAACATTCCAAACACCACAAACATTCACTGCCACCACCTCCACCAACATTGCAGCAATACATTAGATAAAATACACTATAGCAACAAACCAAATGTCGTTTAACAGCACCTTCCAAATCAGCAACAGCTATTACCTAAAGGGCCAAGGACAGCAGATACCTTCAAGTTCCCCTCCAAGCCACTCACCATCCTGACTTGAAAGTATATCACTGTTCCTTTAGTGTCATTGGTCAAATTCTGCAGGTGCATGCACAATACATAGACTACAGCAATTCAAAAAGGCAGCTCACAATCTTCTCAAGGACAACTAGGAATAGGCAACATATGCTGGCCTATGGATAAATAAATAATTGGTTTTCTTGGGGAGAGTGGAGCAATTATTTTACCAGAATGATATCTGGACTGCAAGGGTTAGCTTCCAAGGAAAAAATATGTAAACGTTGTTTGAAATTCCTGGAATCAAAAGGCTGAGATGCAATTTCATCAAAGCTTTTAGGCTATTACGGAAAACAGATAAAAATAAATTATTTCCTCTAGTTTGGGAGTCAAGGGCTTAGGAACATATTCTAAATATAAAAGCTGGACTTCTCAGGAGCGAAACTAAGAAACATCCCCATAACTAAGTTTAGAAATCTCTACTGTGCAAATGCCAACTGACACTTGCTCAATTGTCTATCTAAATTTTCAGTTTGACAGATTTTTATTAACCAAAGCTATTATCAGAAATGGGGCAAAGGCCCATTTGGAGTTACATCACAGAGCAGTTGCATAATTGCATTGAATAGTGTAACAAGTTTGAAAGGCTTAATAGTGAACTCCTCTTCTTATCGCCTTGATAGAAGTAGCTATATTTGTTGTACCTCTTATTTGATTAATGGTACGTTTGCATGTTTTTTTTGTATTCAGCTTTGTCTTCCACCTAGACACATCTGACATTTATCAGACAATGGGACAGAAACAAAATGATAGATGAAATTTGTGGAACATACCTCATTTTTTGATTATAGATACTTTTCAACTTTCTGGATCAACACAGAGTTCAACAATTTCAGACGATAAATTCTGTCCCCCATTCTGTCGCTTCTTCTTTGGATGGTTCAGATTTTCTTTTCATTTTCCAATAGCAGTGCTTGCTCTCGGCCTTTGTTACTTTTCTAGCCCCATATCCAATTTCTCTGGCCGTGTCATTGAATCTGTCTTCTAACTTATCGCAGACTTTCTTCTTATCTTTGTTCCAGACAGCCCTTCCTCAAAACGTAGTCCACATCAAACTTTTCCAAGTATTGATAGACAGTCATTAACCTGAAACTTAATTCTCTCAGATGCTGCTAGACCTGCTGAATATTTCCTGCAATTTAGATTTTGAATATCTGCAGTATTCTGTGTTACAATTATAAGCAACTTCCTTTTACTGTTTCCTTTAAAACTTCGTTATCCATAGTCATCAAGAGGTGTCTAGGTTGTTATCTTTGTCTGCAGTCCACCAACCTTATCAATCATCTGACATACACTTGCAATCCAAATCTGCCCTCAGCTGTGTTTTATTTCCCCATTTTCTTTTTATGAAGAAGTCTTCATTCAATTGCTGTTTATCTCACATAATCCTGTGTGCACCTTGTTTCTCCTTTCAAATGTTTCATCCTAGTGCCCTTCTTTCACCAACTGACTTTCAACCATCCCCAATTTAATTTGTTAATGATAACATTGGGCCCAGCACTGTTGAGGTGCAATCTGCCAAGCCTGCCTAGCCACAGAATTGGTGCCCATTCCCCATTTTGAGTCTTGACCCCTGTGATCGCATTTTGAGACTTGACCCCTGATTGAGAACTACTGGTGTGGGACCACAGCTGGACAGCAGTTAGAATTTGGTCAGAGCTCCACAGTGGCCATTGCTACCTCACAGCATTCAACACCAAACTTTCAGCATACGACCCTGGTTGGGGTCCTAGCCCCACACTCTGGGAAGTTTCAAGGTTGAGAACAATACAGAGTGATTACTTTTGAGGTCTTGTCTGTAAGTCATCCCCCCTAGTTTCTGAAACTCTGTCTGCAACAGTCATGGACCACAACCTTACCCTCATCAGATTGGTCTGTACTTGTTTAATAATATTCTTTACCCTGGTATTAGTGAGAAAACACACTCTACAAGACTAAAGTGGAGGCTATATAAAAACCTGTTTGAATAATATTCACTATAAATTCTAGAAACACTTCATTTTCATATTTTATTGTGTCTTCCATTTTAAAAATAGCCTCTCAATGATTAATATGTGCTTGCAGCTGTCGTCCCCAGAGATGCCCTCAACTTCCTGGAAGGCTATAACGAATGGTCACAGATCAGTCTAGACACTGACAGAACATATTTTCTGCTTTCAGTGATTTTTTTTCTCAATAATATATTAAGAATAAGCATTAATGCTAGGTTTCTTCTCTAAACTGAATGCTTTCTTGAACCACACCTTCAATATACATGTTAATTAGGAGCATAATTTTAATGTGAAGAAGAAAAGAAATGGCCTTTAGAATAACAGCCCCCTTAGTCAGTTAAACCTCATAAAGATTGGTTGCTGTCACTCTAAGAAAAGGCAGCTGCTAATCATCGTCCAGCAAATACTGGCATAAATTCATCATTTGCATATGGAGGCACTACCATAACTGTCTGAGGATACTGCTGGATGGTAAGTGGCATGATAGCTACATCAGAGAACTTAAATGAATACTGCTGCATGACATTTTCCCTGAACTTTTCTGGGGAAAGGTACACAATTGCTTTATGACAGTCTCGAACTTCTCATTCTGCATTCCTTTCCTACAGTTCACATAATGTTGAGATGGAATTCTCCTGGAACTGGGAGATGCATGCGGTTGGTTTTACTTTCCTGGTAATCACCATATAATCTCAGCCTTCCTTCAGAAATAGCATTGGACAAGATTGTAAACCTTACCCTATTGGCCTTGAAACAACTATTTCAACCTGAGGTTCTGATTTTGACTCTAAAATTATATTGTAAACTTCTTCATTTGTAGCTCCCGGTAAGGGTTTACCGTTCCACTCAAGAACCTCATCACCTAGAAAAAAAGTTTCATATTTGTAACAATTTTTCTGAAAATTTAATTTGTCACTAAAATATTTCATGATAAAATGACAAATTCTGATGTTTCACATTTTACACAGAAATACAATAATCAATGCATTTTACAATTGATATCTTATAGCGTGCACCATGTGTGAGTTTTATTATCTGTGTGTACAAGAACTATGGAAGTATGTGATAACCTGATATAATTATTGTCATTGAGAAAAAACTAAATTCAAAGGGCAGAATATTAAGTACTTGGAACAGCCCAGTATAGAATAAAACACAGTAGAGCTGTTTTGTTGCTGTAACATGTAGAAATGTTGCTAAGTGTACTCACTTAAAGTCAAAGTTTTTGTCGTACAGCACTGAAACAGACCCCTTTGGTCCAAATCGTCCATTCTGACAAACATCCCAGCCATTCAGTCCAACATCAAAACTGATGAGTCACTTCCATCTCTTGATGTATCTCTCTAATATGACCATTGGAACAAATTGGCACGTAAACCCAAAGTACCCATTTTGGATTTGACTATTCCATCACACTCCTTGTGGGCTCCCACTTTTACCATCTATCAATGTGGAGTCATCCAGTACTCACCAACCCAAATCCTGAAACACTCCAGGACTCATTAATTGGCAATGGCTTCTGGCCATGAAACATCTCATGTAAAATTCTAATCCTTATTTTCAAATCCCTCCATGGCTTTGTGACCTCCCTAACTCTGGAATTTTCTCCACTTTCAATCCACCACCCAGAAGGAATGATTTACTTTCATTGTGATTTGGCCAGAGTAATCCTTTCTGATACCACTTCTCTTCATTGTCACATATTTGTTACCGACTGAAATACTTAGCTGGTTCTCTTAAAAATTAGGGTTATTCATTTCCCCAATCTTATTCTGCAACATTGCCTGCCTACATCACTACCTCCACTGAAAACAAAAACTGTTGGAGATCACCGTGGATCAGGCAGCATCCATGGAGTGAAAGCAAGCTAACATTTTTGAGTCTGGATGTCTCTTCACCAGAGGTCAGTTCAGATTCCAGCATCTGCAGTAATTTGTCCTATACCATTTCCTTAGTTTCTCTAATGATGGAAGTGTCAGCCATGTACTTGTCACCTCTGGATTCAACTATTCTATTACATTCCTGGCTGGCTTCTAATTTTGTAGTCAACATATGTCTCAGTTCATCTAAACCTCAGCTATTTTCATCCTATTCCACGTCAATTCTCACTCAGCTTCTTACCTGTCAGCTAACACCAGTTTAAATTCACATTCTTCTCTTTGTCTTTATTCCTTCACAAGCTCTGTAACTCCCCCATGCTCTATCGCCCCAGCCTTCTGCTATCAAAGCCTCATGCACTGAAATTCTTCTCTGATCTCTCAGCCTCTCTAACAGTCATAGAGTCATAGACATATACAGTTTGAAAACAGCACCTTCAGTCCAACTTGTCCATGCTGGTCAGATATCCTAAATTAATCTAGTCCCATTTGCCAGCATTTGGCCAATATTCCTCTAAACCTTTCCTATTCACATACTCATTTAGATGCCTGGTAAGTGTAGTAATCATACCAGCGTCCGCCACTTCCTCTGGCAGCTCATTCCATTCACGCACCACCCTCTGCATGAAAATGTTGCCCCTTAGGTCCCTTTTGTATCTTTCCCTCTCACCTTAAACCTATGCCATCTAGTTTAGAACTTCCCCAACCAAGGGAAAAGACTTTGCATACTTATCCTATCCATGCCCCTCATGATTTTATAAAACTTTATAAGGTCACCGTTTAGCCTCTGGCACTCCAGGGAGAATAGATTAGATTAGATTACTTACAGTGTGGAAACAGGCCCTTCGGCCCAACAAGTCCACACCGACCCACCCATACCCCTACATATATCCCTTACCTAACACTACGGGCAATTTAGCATAGCCAATTCACCTGACCCGCACATCTTTGGACTGTGGGAGGAAACCGGAACACCTGGAGGAAACCCACGCAGACACGGGGAGAACGTGCAAACTCCACACAGTCAGTCGTCTGAGGCGGGAATTGAACCCAGGTCCCTGGCGCTGTGAGGGTGCAGTGCTAACCACTGTGCCACCGTGCCACCCCAACCTATTCAACCTCTTTCTATAGCTCAAACCATCCAAACCTGGCAACATTCTTGTAAATCCTTTCTGAATCCTTACAAACTTCACAACATCCTTCCCACAGCAGGGAAGCCAGAATTGCACACAATACTCTAAAAGTGGCCTAACCAATGTCCTGTATAGCTGCAACACGGCCTCCGAACTCCTGTACTCAATTTTGTGACCAATAAAGGAAAGCATACCAATGCCTTCTTCACTAGCCTATCTATCTGCTACTCCACTTTCAAGGAACTATGTACCTGAACTCTAACGTCTCTTTGTTCAGCAACACTTCCCCGGACATTACCATTACCATAAGTTCTGCCTTGATCTGCCTTTCCAAAATGCAGCACCTCATATTTATCTAAATAGAGTTTATCTAAATCTCCATATGCACTCCTCACCCCAATGGCCCATCTGATCAAGATCCTGCTGTCCACTACACCTCCAATTTTAGTGTCACCTGCAAATGTACTAACCATGCCAACAAGGGAGTCCTTAACTTCTAATCTAAATCCACTCAAGCCTAAAATGCCCCATTTGCTTCTACTCCGATGACCGATTTTTAAACTATGTTAATATTACCTGACACAATTTGCCCTTATATTGTGGATTATCACATAGAAATTACAAAATGGATTTTGCAATTTCAAATATGCTTCATCTATTGGTCCTCCTTTGTGTAAATTTCTAGATACATTCTCATAAAAACTCTAATAGATTTGTCAAAGACAATTACACTTTTATAAAACCATGCTGACCCTGCTGAATCATGTCATAATTTTCTGTGTGTACAGTTACCACTTTCCCATCATTTTCCTAATATCAGGCTAACTGGCCTGTGAGTCCTGGTTTTTGCTCCTTTATTGAGGAGCAGTTTTATATTCACTCCCTTCCAATCAACCAGGAACATTCTGGAAAGAAAAGTTAAGGCCATGGCTCAAGGCATGTCATACACAGATAAATTAATCCTACAGCATTCGACATGCAGGTATGCATATAGAATATTTACTTACCAGCTCTCAAATGGCCAACAACATCAGCTAAGCTGCCTTTTTTCACTTTGGTGATAAAGGCTCCGAGCTGTCCAGTTTCTGTTATCTTGCCACCAACCACCTGGATGACAAGAATGCCAAGGTAACTCTCAGCTAGAAACTGATCACTGCTTAAAGATGGTTTACAGCACACAACAGCTGTTCTACAATCATCATGTTACTGTGTACAGTATGAGAGCTGCATGTGTAAACAATAACAAAATCATATTTTGATCACTGCCCTATGAAGTAAAAACAGCAATGTGAAGAGCTTTTCTTATGATTTAGTTTATTAGTGCATGGTTTATTTATTAGTTTATTAGGCTGTCTGAGTGTCAATGTGGCATTCAGACAGCCAAACTGGTGGAGCTGCAGGATGGATTCCCAATCTGTGTTGAGCTGATCGATCATAGTAAGTGAATCATGGAATTGTTACAATGCAGGAAGAGGCCATTTGGCCTATTGTTCCTGTGCCGGTTTTGTTCCGAGTTCCAATCTTCTGCCTTTTCCCAACATCCCTGCAAACATTATTATTCAAAGAACTATCAAATGTCTTCTTGAATGCCTGATTTGAACCTGCAGTACATACCATTCATTAACCACTCACTATGTGAAAAATGTTTTCGCACATCACCCTTGCTTCATCGCACATGACTTTAAATGTATGTCCTCTCATTTTGGTTTCTTTCATGAACATGAACTTCTCCTTATCTACTCTGTCCATCCCGCTCATGACTTTGAAAACCCCTATTTTTTGAAGTTTGGAAGGAAAAGGAAGTTTGGAAGGAAAAGGAAGTGAGGCAGATTTTCCACTTCTATGGACAGGTTTTCCACTTTGGATCTCTGAGCAGTGACATTCCCATTTTGAGATGACTTAATGCTAACTTTCTCCAACTCAAAATACCATTATTACTGCTGGGAGAAATACTGCATTACAATGAGATTACGTTGTCGAGGTATTAGTGTTGGACTTACACTACCTGAAAAAGCAGCAAAGCTCTGAAAGCTAGTGTTTTCAAATAAACCTGGTGGACTATAATCTAGCATTGTGCGATATTTAACATTGAAAGTTTTGTTACAGTCACAACCTAGCCGCCACATGTTACCTCAGAGAACAACTAGTTCACACTCCTGAAATAATTCAAAAGATACAAAAACTATTGAGTAATTTGACTGAATTTACAGGATTAAAGCAGGCCTGTAATTTTTCTCAAAATAATCTGAATTGAATTATCCAATGATTCAAATTAAATCTCTGTTAGAAGTAATAGACTTCCAGGAGTAATTAATATCTAAAATTGTGCACAATCTACCAAAATCTTTTCAGATCACGTTAATTACTCATCCATCAAGTCTATATTCTGTCTTCTACAATTTAGTAATAATGCAGAGTTTCTTGCATACAAGTGACACAGTAGTTCATAGCAAACACTCTGCACAGACTTGAATATGCATTGACACCAATAACTATTCATCATTTCGAATCCATCCATTTTACTGATGGGTTGTGCACATATATCATGTTAAAGAACTCACTTTCAACCCAAGCAGCGCTCCCGATTCTTTTGGCATACTTGTTCTCTTGTTTAAAATAATACGCCCGATTAGACGATCACCTTCTTTGGATGGTTGCCATGTAACAGGATGCTGTCAATTAAAAGAAATTGATTCAATCATATTAATCAGAAAGCAAAAACAGAGATACACTGGCACAAATTATCTTGTCTCCAGATCCTGAGGCAGTCCATGCCCTAATGTAGTAAAACCTGGTTAACGCCCAGGTTAGCAACTAACATTCATTCCACACAAAGTCCAGGCAATGACCATTTCCAACAAAGTGAAGCTAATTCCTTGTAACTTCCAACAGCAATATCACAACTGAATTCCCCTACCATCAAAAGGATCATCACTAACCAGAAACTCAACTGTTTCAGTTGAGGCTACAAGAACAGGTTGGAGACTGGGAATCCTGCAGCAAGTATTGTACCCCCTGACTCTCCAACCTCTGCACAACACTTACAAAGCTGAAGTCAGGAGTGTGATGGAATTGTCTCCACTTGCCTGGGTGAGTGCGATTCTAACAACTTTTAACAATTAACTCTAATCACTGATTGGAGCCATGACTTGTCGCTTTCATCATTCACTCACCTTACCACAGTTACAGCAGTGTGAACTGTCTATAAATTGTACTGCACTGGAATCTGCAATCTCTACAAATTCAAGGACAATGGCAGGATATACATTGAACACAGCACCATCCACAAGCTTCTCACCAACCTGCTCATTATCCTGACTTGTAAATTATAGAATCATAAAATTATACGGTAAAGACAGGCCCTCGGCCCATCACATCTACATGAACAAAAATCTGCTCCAATCTTGAAAGTTGCATTTTACAGCAATTAGTTGATGCTATGAAATTTCAAGTGCTCATCCAATTACTTTTTTTAAATTTGTGAATTACCTGCCTCAAATACCCAACTGGGTATGCATTGCAGAGTCCCACAATCTCTGGGTGAAAAATAAACCTTCTACAAATTCTCTCTAAACTGCCTACTTTTCACCTTAAAAATAGGCCCCTTTATATTGACACTTTAAGGAGAACTGCTCCTTTCTACTGACCCTGTCAATGCCTTTTGTAATTTTATACACATCAATCAAGTACCCTCTCAACCTTCCCTCCTCCAAAGAAAACAACCTAAGCTTAGTCAGCTACTCCATCCATCACTAAACTGCTCCATCCCAGACAATATCCTGGTGAATCTCCTTTGCATCCCCTTCAGTGTTGCCTGGTTAAAACCTGGAACTCCATTTCCTTTATATGTGTCCCTTTATCCCAAAGATGACAGCAGTTCAAGAAGGTAGCTCACCATCAATTTCTCAAGCATAATAAGGCATGACAGTTATTGCTGACTTCACCAGTAACACACAAATCTTTTCTGCTAATAAGCATCTTTCAATCTCAATATCCATAAACTCACTGCTCAACCTCAGCAGCCATGCGTCCCCAGCAGTTCAGATCAATGCAAACTCATACACACGCGAAGAACTCTCCTCAGCTCTGGCCAATGGCCCTCACACATACACACAAGAACACTGAACAATCTTAGTACATTCCTGACAGTATTGACATGACTATATTCGGACTGCATTGCATTGCTGACAGTGTTTTGTGCATTCCTAAATTTTTGACTGTATAAAAGAATTCTGATCACAATGATTGTTCAGAATTAGTGTTGTATTCTTTAATGTTAGCCCTCATTGTCAGTAAGCACATTCCAACTTTAGTGATGATTAAAAACTATGTTTTTCTTACCGAGCTGATGGGTAAAGTCTCACTGCTATGCCACGTAACTGGATCCAACCAATAGTAATCTAAATCACCTTGGAAGGGAAATAGCACAACTGTAAGGTATAGTCAAATCATCATCATTTATTAATAAACAAAAACATCTCAAAATGTCTGTACCAGACTCAAAATATTTTTCTCTTTCCACTAATGGTGCCAAACCTGCTGGGTTTCTCCAAAATGATTCTGTTTTTAATACCCTTAATCACTTTAGAAGCACAGTTTTCAATGCCTCTTTACCCAACTCAATTCCGCTCATTTCCTACTATTTTTTGTCCTCCAATTCTCTTATACTCTAAGGAAACAATTCTTGTCATCTTCTTCCTCACTGCTTGAGACATTCTAAAGTTGTGCCACAACTTTCAGCAATGAATGCTATAAGTCTACAGTGCTGTTGTATACTTGCAATTTGTTTTAAAGTTTCCTATAATTGTCGAATGAGAGATGCCTGTTTAGTGGTGTCCTGTGTTACTTTGAAGAAAATGCAAAATATTATAAATGATTTACTTCACATCGTACTCAGAAGAACAGACACTTTCTCAGCAATAGCTAACATGTTAAACCCGCCTAGTGGAATATTAATCTACAATTTATTCAAACTTAGAAAGAACAAAGAAAAGTGCAAAACAAGAACAGACCCTTTAACCAACCATGACTGCGCCGACACACAATACCTTTCTAATTTAAAAATCTTTTGCCTCTATGCTGTCATATATCCCTCTATTCCCTGCTTATTTAAGATGCCTCTGATATGTTGTTCTTGTTTCCACCTCCACCACCTCATCTGGCAGTGTATTACAGGCACTTACCACACATTATATGAAAGAAAAACTTGCCTTATACTTCTGGTGCCAGATACACCAACCTGTGCTTCACCCCTCATATCTTTAGATTAGATTAGATTACTTACAGTGTGGAAACAGGCCCTTCGGCCCAACAAGTCCACACCGACCCGCCACCCACCCATACCCCTACATTTACCCCTTACCTAACACTACGGGCAATTTAGCATGGCCAATTCACCTGACCCGCACATCTTTGGACTGTGGGAGGAAACCGGAGCACCCGGAGGAAACCCACGCAGACACGGGGAGAACGTGCAAACTCCACACAGTCAGTCGCCTGAGTCGGGAATTGAACCCGGGTCTCTGGTGCTGTGAGGCAGCAGTGCTAACCACTGTGCCACCGTGCCGCCCACTTATTCAGACCCTGCTGATTTCTTTCTCCTGGTTTAATTATCTTATAGCTTCCTTTAACCTGTAATATGTCGAGTACAATTTCAAACCATTACACCACTTTCACCCACTTTCAGCTGTTTTTGTATAAATTCATTTGAATGCCTTTTCCACTTGTGATCTCTCTAAAATTCACTAGAACAAAAAGTTCTTATGATCACTTTATTTATCCTTTCAACTTGTCCCTGCCTGATTCTGGTGGCACCCACCATAATATTACAGTGAACATCTCATTCCTATACCAATCCTTCAACCACACATCCACCTCCATAATCTGCTTATCCCTTACACCAATTTGGAAACTGCTCAAGAACCAATCCAGAAATTGTTATTGCCCCGAAATAGTGCAGAAAGCTACTCAGTCAAATCAGACACTACTAAATAGCTAAGTAATAAAAAAAGAGAGATGGATCAAGCAGCATTGACCTCAACAACAGGCATGACAATGGCATATCCTGCAGAGTTGATGCTGCGAAGTGCTCCCTAAAAACTGCAAAGCTGTGCCAAAATTATCCTGGGTAGGAGTGAAAGGAACAGAATCGTCATTATGGGAGACTTTAACTTCCCCAACATTGATTGGAAATATTATAGCTCTAGTACGTTGGATGGATCAGTTTGTGTCCAATGTGTACAGGAGGGTTTTCTGACACAGTATGTCGAAGGGCTGACAAGAGGGGAGGCCACACTGGATCTCATGCTTGGTAATGAACCAGCCAGGTGTTTGATTTAGTTGTAGGTGAGAACTTTGGAGAGAGTGACCATAATTCAATTACATTCAGTTTAGCGATGAAAAGGGATCAGTACATGCCACAGGTCAACAGTTACTGATGGGGCAAGGACAATTATAATGCGAGAATTAGGATACATAGAATGGAATAGCAAAATGCAGGGGATGCAGACGGTCGAAACGTGGAGCTGGTTTAAGGAACAGATATTGCATGTTCATGATAGGTACGTCCCTGTCAGGCAGGGAGGAAGTGATAAGGTAAGGGAACCATGGTTTACTACAGAAATTGCAACTCTTGTTCAGAAAATGAAAGAGGCTTATGTGTTGATGAGGCAAGATGGTACAGATGAAGCGATAGAGAGTTACAGCTAGGAAAGATTTGAAGAGAGTGTTAAGAAGAGCAAAGAGAGGACACGAGCAGTCTTTAGCAAATAGAATAAAGAAGAACCCTAAAGCTTTCTATAGGTATGTGAGGAATATAAGGATGGGTTAGGGTAGGAATAGGGCCAGTCAAAGACAGAAGTGGGAAGTTGAGTGTGGACCCTGTAGAGATTGGAGAGGTGCTAAATGAACATTTCTTATCGGTGTTCACTCAGGAAAAGGAGAATATTGTAGAGGAGAAAAATGAGGTACAAGATGACTGGAAAGGATTGAGGTCAGTTACGCACAGGTGCCATCAAATCTAGAAGGAGTGAAAGTAGACAAGTCCCCTGGGCTGGATGGGATTTATTCGAGGATTCTCTGGGAAGCTAGGGAGGAGATATTTGAGTCGTCATTGTCTACAGGTTTAGTACCTGAGGACTGGAGGATTGCAAATGTTCTGCCCTTGTTCAAGAAGGGCAGCAGGGATGACCCAGATAACTATAGACCAGTGAGCCTTACGTCTGTTGTAGGAAAGGCGTTGGAAAGGATTATAAGTGATAATATTTATAATCATCTAGCAAGCAACAATTTGATTTCAGATAGTCAACATAGTTTCGTCAAGGGCAAGTCGTGTCTCACAAACCTCATTCAGTTTTTTGAGAAGGTGACCAAGCATGTAGATGAAGGTAGGGCGGTTGACATGGTATACTTGGTCTTCAGAAAAGCCTCTGATAAGGTTCCACATGATAGGCTGATGGAGAAAATGTGGAGGCATGGAATTGAGGGTGATTTAACAGTTTGGATTAGAAACTAGCTTTCTGGAAGAAGGCAGCGAGTTGTGGTTGATGGAAAATATTCAGCTTGAAGTACGGTTACTAATGGTGTGACACAAGGATCTGTTTGGGTATCACTGCTGTTTGTCATTTTTATAAATGACTTAGACGCAGGCATAGGTGGATGGATTAGTAAATTTGCAGATGACACTAAAGTTGGTGGAGTAGTGGACAGTTTGGAAGAATGTTACAGGTTGCAGGAGGATTTGGATGAACTGCAGAATTGGGCTGAGAGGTGGCAAATGGAGTTCAATGCAGCTAAATGTGAGGTGATGCACTTTGGGAAGATAAACAGGATGGCAGAGAACTTGGTCAATGGAAAGATTCTTGGTAGTGTGGATGTGCAGAGGGATCTTGGAGTCCATGTGCATAGATCCCTGAAAGTTGCCACCCAGGTGGATAGTACTGTTAGAAGGCATACGATGTGTTAGGTTTCATTGGTAGACGGCTTGAGTTCTGGAACTGCAATATCATGCTGCAACTATACGAAACGATAGTGCGGCCACACTTGGAATATTGTGTACAGTTCTGGTTGCCCCATTACAGAAAGGATGAGGAAGCATTGGAAAAGGTGCAGAGGAGATTTACCAGGACGTTGCCTGGTCCGGAGGGAAGGTCTTATGAGGAAAGGCTGAGAGACTTGGGTCTTTTCTTATTAGAAAGAAGGCAGCAAAGGGGGGATTTGATAGAGACATACAAGATGATCAGAGGATTAGATAAGGTAGACAGTGAAAGTCTTTTTTCTAGGATGATGACGTCAGCTTGTACGAGAGGGCATAACTACAAATTGAGGGGTGATAGATTTAAGAGTGATGTCAAAGGCAAGTCCTTTATGCAGAGAGTGGTTAGGGTGTGGAATGCCCTACCTGCCAAGTAGTCAACTCAGCCACATTAGAGAGATTTAAGCAATCCTTATGGATGGTTTTGGGATAGTGTAAGGGGACAAGCTGAGAATAGTCCACAGGTCGGTGCATCATCGAGGGCTGAAGGGCCTGTTCTGCGCTGTATTGTTCTATGTTCTAAGCTTGAAACAGAACTTTCGGGCCATATGGGTGTCTCTTGCAAGATGTCTGGAGCAGTACAGAACTTTAAAGTCATAGAATCATAGTGGTACAGCAGATGCAGCATCCGAGGAGCAGGAAAATCGACATTTCGGGCAGGAGCCCTTCATTAGGAACCTGCCAAAACATCGAATTTCTTGCTTAACGGATGCTGCCAGACCTGCTGTGCTTTTCCAGCACCATTCTAATCTTGACTCTGATCTCCAGCATCTGCAGTCCTCTCTTTCGCCTATGGGACAGCAGATGGCCATTTGGCTCATTGTGTCCAATACTAGCTCTCTGCACAGCAATCCAGTCAGTCATTTTACTCATGTGATCATGTCAGCATCATTCTTAATTGTTGAGATTAACTTAGCCAGAGAGCTATCTGCCCAGGCACATCCTAGAATTGGCACACTTTGATAGTTACAAGGGGCTAGCGATATTTCCTTCATTAAGGAAGAAACGTTGTATTCACTCTTCACTCTACATTTGTGTTGGTGTCCATGTCACTTGTCACTCTGTGAGACATAGCTGTGGCTACAGGCTCAGTTGTACTTCTCTGCTCTGAATTGTGAAGGACACTGTTCAAGGTCATGCTGTGCAGAGAATTGAATAAGCACGTAATATGGAGTCTGCCAGCCAACATCCTGAGATAGATACACAAGAGGATAGTACTGATACTGCCAGGTACGCCTCTTATTTTCTTATGTTAACTTTCATCAACTATCATGATATCAGGCTCTCCCCAAATCAGCTTGATGCTCCTTACTAAGGATTGTGGGAGGAAACTGGAGCACTGGAGCAGACACAGGGAGAATGTGCAAACTCCAAACAAACAGTTGCCCGAGGCTGGAATCGAACCCAGATCTCTGGCGCTGTGAGGCAGCAGTGCTAACCATTGAGCCACCATGCTGCCAGTGTCAATGGCTATAAGTTTAAAACTGCCATCCCATAGCTTAGGATTGCTGAAAACCTTGGGTTCCCTTTCATTGAGAAACAAGGTGAGCTTTTCATTTCCATGCAGGCATCTCACAGTCCGATGACTATATCCTCATCCAAGCAGTTTGAAAGAGGATCAGTGTGTTTAGTAGTCAATGTCTCATTTCAATGTACTCCTGATGGTGGAGCAGAGACTGGGAATATCAGGCCTTGAATATTCAGCTTCATAGAATCCCTAAGGTGTGGAAACAGGCCCTTTGGCCCAACAAATTTTAAGCTGGTTGGAGGAAAGTATAGAGGGGATGTCAGAGGCGGGTTCTTTACATAGAGAGTTGTGAGAGCATGGAATGCATTGCCATCAGCAGTTATGGAGGCAGGGTCATTGGGGACATTTAAGAGACTCCTGGACATGCATATGGTCACAGAAATTTGAGGGTGCATACATGAGGATCAGTGGTCGGCACAACATTGTGGGCTGAAGGGCTTGTTCTGTGCTGTATTGTTCTATGTTCTAAGTCCACACTGAATCTCTGAAGGGTATCCCACTCAAACCTATTTCCCTACCCTATTACTGTATATTCACCCTGCACTAACGCACCTAACCTACACATCCCTGAACACTATGGGCAATTTAGTGTGGACACTTCACCTAACCTGCACATCTTTTGGATTGTGTAAGGAAGCCAGAGCATCCAGAGAAAAGCCATGCACACACGTGGACAATGTGTAAACTCTACACAGACCGTCGTCTAAGGCTGGAATCGAACCCAGGTCCCTGGTGCTGTGAGGCAGCAGTACTAACTACTGAGCCCATGCTGCTAACTGATGCTTGTGTACCAGTTTGTTTCATATTGCAGTATTCTTCACATTCAATCTTCACAGTCAACCTCTTGACTTTAACATTCTCCTTTTTGTTAACAAGTCTCTCCATGGGCTTGGTCCTCCCTGTCTCTGTGACATCCTCCAGCCATGCAATCACACTCTAAATCTGGCCTCTTGTGCATCTCTAATGATAATCATTTTATCATTGATGGCTGTGTCTTCAGCTGCCTGCATCCAAACTCTGGCGTCCCCTCCATAAAAATCTTTCCATCTCACTCTCTGCCATTAAGAACTTTCTTAAAACCTAGCTCTTTAAATACCTTTTGGATACTTAACCAAAGTTTTTTTTGTTTTACAAGACTCTGATACTTTGTTGCTTTGATTTTGATTTCTGATTTTTGTTATAGAAATCTAAATTAGATGTTGTTCAGTTACTTCCCCAACAAAGAAACATTCCAGGATGCTGTCTTGCAATAAAAATGGAAATTGACATTTTCAGCCACTGAAATTCAATGATTCACTGATTTCACTGTGATCCAGTGATTCACTGTAATTCATAATTCACAACAGTTCACAGAGAATCAGTAGGCCTACTGATTCATTGATCCATTGCTTTTCACTGTGATTCAGTGATCCATTATGATTCTGGGTGATTTACTGCAATTTGTTGTGAAACTGACTTTTTCAGCTACTGCAATTCAATGATTCACTGCACTTCACTGTGATTCAGTGATTCACCATGATTCAATGATTCACTGCAGTTCACAGCAATTCGACAATTCACGACAGTTCAATGCAATTCAGTGACTCACTGATGTTACACAGAAATACTCTACTGTCACACCAGCAGTGAGCAACACCACAATTAGCTTTGTTAGAGCACCATTAATCAAATGCATTGGTCTGGAGTTCCATGACACAAGCTGTGACAGACATCAATCTACATCTAACAATTTAGTATGTCCACAAGTATGCCACTATTATTCATTTGGATTATATGTCAAATTTTGAAATCGAATTTGATCCTACAAACTTCTGGTTCAGAGCTTATATTACACCTCATATGTCAACACAATATTATATTTTGTTAAGCATTGAAGTCCACAATCTCACATTGGTTGCATTATAATTGCAAATGTCTAAAAAAAGGTTTTCACTCACATTAATTTATCAATGTCCTATTTCAGTATGATTCAGCGATTCACTGAAATTCATTGCTATTCTGTAATTCGGTGAATCATTGTGGTTCATAGAAATTCATTGATTCCTTGCAGTACATGGTGATTCAGTGATTCATTTGCAGTTGACTGTAATTCAGTGATCCACTGTTTCAGTGATAATATTGACAACACTGAAAATTGAACTGGCATTCGAAATTCTGAACATTTTTTAGAGCTCTAAGTGAATTAACCCTCTTACTGAATGAACCAGGGCTCTCTTTCGCCTAAACCTCTCCGTCATTGGCCTAAATATTTTCACAACTGACTCAGCTCTCCTTGACCAATGAAATACTCTCTCTGACTGGCCCAGTGCCCTCCCTGACAGGCCCACTGCCTTCCTTGAAATAAACAGAGCAATCCCTGTTTGATCAGAGCCCTCCATGACTGACCCAGAGCCTTCTTTGGCTGACAAGAACCCTCGTTGACTGACTAGAAAGCACTGTGAAGTTTATAGTATAACTTAGCACTGTAGTCTCTACATATCTTCCAGGAACACCATTATTAACCTGAATCTGCCAGGTGAACACCAGCTAAGGATGATTTATATTGAAATAATGTTTACACAGTGATAGCACTATGTAAAGACTATATCGTTGGTTTTCTGTATTTTTCATTGTGGACTGGCATGGGAAAATAGCTCTATTTTAAAGGAAACATTGTGGAAGAAATTGCTGTACTTCTAAAGCAGAGTTTGATGAAGTTCATCGTGTGGTGCTTGCACTGCAGTTTTCTTCAAGCAATGGGGGAAGCTATTTGTACATGACCTAGCACTAGTGGGTGTATGCAAAGTGAATATTGGCCCGCAACAGGTAGATGGATTCTCAGGGGAACGTAGCACGAACAGCCAAATTTCTGGTATTGAGACTGGCTCTAATGCAGTGAGGGTTACGTCAGCTTCCAAGAGATCAATTGTGTTAGGGGATTCTGTAGTCCAAGGTACAGACAGACATTTCTGTGGCCAGCAGAGAAAAAGCAGAATGGTGTGTTGTTTCCCTGGTGCCAGGATCAAGGATGTCTCGGAGAGGGTGCAGAATGTTCTCACGGGGGAGAGGGGCCAGCAAGAGGTCATTATCCACATTGGAACCAATAATATAGGAAGGGAAAGGTTGAGATTCTGAAGGGAAATCACAGAGAGTTAGGCAGAAATTTTAAAAGGAGATCCTCAAGCGTAGTAATATCTGGATTACTTCTAGCTCTACGAGCTAGTGAGGGCAGGAATAGGAGGATAGAGCAGATGAATGCATGGCTGAGGAGCTAGTATATGGGAGAAGGATTCACATTTTTGGATCATTGGAATCTCTTTTGGGGTAGAAGTGACCTGTACAAGAAGGACGGATTGCACCTTAATTGAAGGGGACTAATATATTGACAGGGAAATTTGCTAGAACTGCTTGGGAGGATTTAAACTAGTAAGGTGGGGGGTGGGGGGGGGGGGGGGGGGGGGGGGGGGGGGGGTGGGGGAGAGGGAGGAGGGAGAGAGAGCGGTGGGACCCAGGGAGATGGTGAGGAAAGAGATCAATCTAAAACTGCTACACTTGAGAACAGAAGTGAATCAGTCAGGGTAGGCAGCGATAAGGTAGGATTAATTAATTAAACTGCATTTATTTCAATGCAGGGGGTCTAACAGGGAAGGTAGATGAACTCAGGGCATGGTTAGGGACATGGGACTGGAATATCATAGCAATTACAGAAACATAGCTCAGGGATGGGCAGGACTGGCAGCTTAATGTTCCAGGATACAAATGCTACAGGAAGGACAGAAAGGGAGGCAAGAGAGGAGGGGGAGTGGCATTTTTGATAAGGGATAGCATTACAGCTGTGCTGAGGGAGGATATTCCTGGAAATACATTGAGGGAAGTTATTTGGGTGGAACTGAGAAATAACAAAGGATGATCACCTTATTGGGATTGTACTATAGACCCCCTAATAGTCAGAGGGAAATTGAGAAACAAACTTGTAAGGAGACCTCAGCCATCTGTAAGAATAATAGGGTAGTTATGGTAGGGGATTTTAATTTTCCAAACATCGACTGGGACCGCCATAGTGTTAAAGTTTTAGATGGAGAGGAATATCTTAAGTACATACAAGACAATTTTCTGATTCAGTATGTGGATGTACCTTCTAGAGAAGGTGCAAAACTTGAGCTACTCTTGGGAAATAAGGCAGGGCAGGAGATTGAGGTGTCAGTGATGGAGTACTTTGGGGCCAGCGATCATAATTCATAATAGTGATGGAAAAGGATAGACCAGATCTAAAAGTTGAAGTTCTAAATTGGAGAAAGGCCAATTTTGACGGAGGTAGGCAAGAACTTTCAAAAACTGATTGGAGGCAGATGTTTGCAGGGAAAGGGACGGTGGAAAATGGGAAGCCTTCAGAAATGAGATAACAAGAATCCAGAGAAAGTATATTCCTGTCAGGGTGAAAGGGAAGGCTGGTAGGTGTGGGGAATGCTGGATGACTAAAGAAATTGAGGGTTTGGTTAAGAAAAAGAAGGAAGCATATGTCAGGTATAGACAGGATAGATCAAGCAAATTCTTAGAAGAGTATAAAGGAAGTAGGAGTATACTTAAGATGGAAATCAGGAGAGCAAAAGGGGGACATGAGATAGCTTTGGCAAATAGAATTAAGGAGAATCCAAAGGGTTTTTACAAATATGTTAAGGTCAAGAGGGTAACTAGGGAGAGAATAGGGCCCCTCAAAGATCAGCAAGGTGACCTTTGTGTGGAGCCACAGAAAATGGGGGAGATACTAAAGGAGTATTTGACATCAGTATTTACTGTGGAAAAGGATATAGAAAATATATCTGTAAGGAAATAGATGATGACACTTTGCAAAATGTCCACATTACAGCGGAGGAAGTGCTGGATGTATTGAAACGGTTAAAGGTGGATAAATCCCCAGGACCTGGTCAGGTGTATCCTAGAACTCTGTGGGAAGCTAGAGAAGTGGTTGCTGGGTCTCTTGCTGAGATATTTGTATCATCGATAGTCACAGGTGAGGTGCCAGAAGACTGGAGGTTGGCAAACATGGTGCCACTGTTTAAGAAGAGCGGTAAAGACAAGCCAGGAAACTATAGACCGGTGAGCCTGACCTCAGTGGTGGGCAAGTTGTTGGAGGGAATCCTGAGGGGATGTACATGTATTTGGAAAGGCAAGGACTGATTCAGGATAGTCAACATGGCTTTGTGCGTGGGAAATCATGCCTCACAAACTTGATTGAGTTTTTTGATGAAGTAACAAAGAAGATTGATGAGGGCAGAGCAGTAGATGTGATCTATATGGACTTCAGTAAGGCATTCGACAAGGTTCCCCATGGGAGACTGATTAGCAAGGTTAGATCTCATGGAATACAGGGAGAACTAGCCATTTGGATACAGAACTGGCTCAAAGGTAGAAGACAGAGGTTGGTGGTGGAGGGTTGTTTTCTAGACTTGAGGCCTTTGTCAGTGGAGTACCACAAGGATCAGTGCTGGGCCCTCTACTTTTTGTCATTTACATAAATGATTTGGATGCGAGAATAAGAGGTACAATTAGTAAGTTTGCAGATGACACCAAAATTGGAGGTGTAGTGGACAGCGAAGAGGGTTACCTCAGATTGCAAACAGAATCTTGACCAGATGGGCCAATGGGCTGAGAAGTGGCAGATGGAGTTTAATTCAGATAAATGCGAGGTGCTGCATTTTGCGAAAGCAAATCTTAGTAGGACTTACTCACTTAATGGTAAGATCCTGGGAATGTTGCTGAACAAAGAGACCTTGGAGTGCAGGTTCATAGCTCCTTGAAAGTAGCATCACAGGTAGATAGGATAGTGAAGAAGGTGTTTGGTATGCTTTCCTTTATTGGTCAGAGTATTGAGTACAGGAGTTGGGAGTTCATGTTGGGGCTGTACAGGACATTGGTTAGGCCACTGTTGGAATATTACGTGCAATTCTGGTCTCCTTTCTATTGGAAAGATGTTGTGAAACTTGAAAGGGTTCAGAAAAGATTTACAAGGATGTTGCCAGGGTTGAAGGATTTGAGCTATAAGGAGAGGCTGTACAGGCTGGGGCTGTTTTCCCTGGAGCATCGGAGGCTGAGGGGTGACCTTATAGAGGTTTATAAAATTATGAGGGGCATGGATAGGGTAAATAGACAAAGTCTTTTCCCTGGGGTTGGGGAGTCCAGAACTAGAGGGCATAGGCTTAGTTGAGAGGGGAAAGATATAAAAAAGACCTAAGGGGCAATGCTTTCATGCAGAGGGTGGTACGAGTATGGAATGAGCTGCCAGAGGATGTGATGGGGGCTGGTACAATTGCAACATTTAAGAGGCATTTGGATGGGTATATGAATAGGAAGGGTTTGGAGGGATATGGGCTGGGTGCTGGCAGGTGGGACTAGATTGAGTTGGGCTTTCTGGTCGGCATGGACGGGTTGGACCAAAGGGTCTGTTTCCATGCTGTATGTCTCTATGACTCTATTACATTGCAAAAATATAGAGTAAACCTTATGCTGCAGTGAGTTTTAATTTCAAGCTGCATTATTCCAGATGGATTTAGAAAGCACTCGAAAAGTACAGGAATTGTTCCTAAATGAACAGAATTCTGGACTTTCCATGTGATTCAATGTGGACTTGAAGCTGGCAACTGACAGCCCACAGAGCAAAAGCAGAATAATCACAAATAACTGCATTTATTCCCCTCCTATCAGCTAGCCAAATCCATTGCAAAGTGATTTCCCTGTAAATTGGCTATAAAAGTGTGCACAAGACTGACAGGCCCAAACAGACAGTAACAACAAATAGAAAGCAGACAATAATCAAAAAAAATTGTCTTATCTTCATCACACTAACTGATTGAACACACTTCCCAACACAGGTGCAAACTTTACTTTTATCAAAAATCAAAAATCAAAAGCCACCATCTTGTTTTTAGTCTAACTTGTGCTGCTAACTGTTAACTGTAAGAAGATTTACACTGTGGTGAGCTAAAATTTCTGTTTGTTTTCTCTGATCATAATGAAATACAATACATAAGTTACAAATCAGCAATATTTATGAAGTCAGAATGAACCTACAGATGAGCAGCAGCCTTTGAAATGAAACTAGATTCTTGTACGAAGTCAGCTGATTCAAAACATTCTAACCTGAAAATATATAAAAGGCGCACTATAGATTTTCTGAGTTACTAACCACATTATTGCACAGGGGGAACAGGACACATTAACAGTCTTCTTCAAAACAGAGCTTCTCTAAGTAACCCAGATACAGCATCACTTGTCATTTTTTTAATGGAAACAAAATACTGCACTTTGCACCTCAGATTAACAGTGAAGCCACCCCTCTATCTCAAACAACAAATGTTTTTAAAAATTCATAAACAGTGGCAGTCACAACAAATTCTTCTTACATCTGAAACTTGTTTTATTTAATATATAACTAAAAAAGTTGAAAAAGAGACTTTTACAGCACAAATGATCTAAACAGTTGGAAATGCATTACAAACCTTTTTGTTAATCTATCCTGAAGAGTTTTGGAGAATCTGTAAAAAGTCAGCAAACATCGCCATTCACATAGCACTGAGCCCCATTGACAGTGGTCACTATGCAACATGGATGCTCGGTTAGGGTTTAATTCTACTGCTATTCTAATTATGGCAACAGAAATTTCTTCACCAGTTTTCTTTTGTCAAGACATTGTTTGTATTCACCAGCTACACTCATCAGAATGTTACAGTATTGACATCGCATGATATGGTTAGAAATGCTGTTGTCATCAGGTTAGAATGTTGTAGAACATTACAGTTATTGATTATCACAGTAATCTATATTGGCTCTGCATGTACGAAATAAAATCTCAACTGCACAAAACTGCTAATGGTTTAATGAGTCCTACTATTTACAGCCAGAGGAAGAGAAAGCTTTGGAGCCTACAGAAGACTGGTGATTCATAGTTCTGAATCTGTTGCAATAAGACATAATGTATAGCCTGCACAGCATCAAGGATCAAACCAAACAACAGCATTGTCATGGCTTATTAACACCATTTAATCTTCAACCTCGAGTAGAATTCTTGTATATTGTACATACATTAACTTGAAATAAATTTGGATCAAGTTCACTACATCATCAAACAATGGAGAAATTTTCACCAAAAATGTTTCAGGCACTTATAAAAAAAAACTTATTTCATTCCATTCAATGTCGATAGCGCACAATGAGAAAAACATATCAGTTTATTCTAATAATTCGACTGCATTTATAATTACAGTTAATAGTTACAATGTTCACCACACATCAAACATGTGTTATGAGGGGCTTCACTTAGTTTCCACTTTCAGTTAATTTTCCTATTGTACCTCTGTAGCTGCTGACCCAAACTTAACATGTCCCTCAGCACATAATCCTGCACCTTGGAATGTAGTGATCTGCAACACTCAGTTGAGGACAAATCTCTATACTGGAAGATAAATAAGTTTTGGACAGACTGCTGGGGCAACCCCTGGTCAGAGGTGGCATAATATTGTTACCCTTGGCATAAATATGGCTGCAATAACAAAATTAGCTTGCCTGATTCAGCATTAAAGTGAGCTCATAAGTTAGCATAATGGTAGCTTTGAGAAGCAGTTATCCCAAGGTAACAGCAGTTATCCCAAGGTAACAAAGAATCTTACAAATTAATATACCAGGAGTTATAGAGTCATAGAGATGTACAGCATGGAAACAGGCCCTTCAGTCCAACTTATCCATGCTGACCAGATATCCCAACCTAATCTGGTCCCATTTACCAGCACTTGGCCCATAAGCCTCTGAACCCTTTCTATTCATATCCAATCCAAGTGCCTTTTAAACGTTGCAAACATACCACCCTCCACCACTTCCTCTGACAGCTCATGCCATATATGCACCACCTTCTGTGTGAAAAAGTTGCCTCTTAGGTCCCTGTTATATCTTTCCCCTCTCACCCTAAACCTATGCCCTCTAGTTCTGGACCCCTCCACCTCAGGGAAAAGACTTTGTCTACTTATCAAATCCATGCCCCTCATGATTTTATAAATCTCTATAAGGTCCCCTTAGCCTCCGGCTCTCCTGAGAAAACAGACCCAGCCTATTCAGCCTCTCCCGTTAGCTCAAATCCTCTAACGCTGGCAAAATCCTTGGAAATCTCTTCTGAACCCTTTCACATTTCACAACATACTTCTGATAGGAAGGAAACCAAAATTACACACAATATTCCAAAAATGACCAAACCAATGTCCTGTACAGTTACAACATAACCTCCCAACTCCCATACTCAATACTCTGACCAATAAAGGAAAACATACCAAATGCCTTCTTCACTATCCTATCTACCTGTGACTCTACTTTCAAGAAGTGTTGAACCTGCACTCCAAGATATCTTCATTTAGCAACATTCCTAGGACCTTACCATTAAGTTTATGAGTCCTATTAAGATTTGCTTTCCCAAAATGCAGCACCTCACATTTATCTAAATTAAACTCCATCTGCCACTCCTCAGCCCATTGGTCCATTGGATCAAGATCCCATTGTAATCTGAGGTAACCTTCTTCGCTATGTACAACACCTCCAATTTTGGTGTCAGCTGCAAACTTACTAATTACGCCTCCCATGTTTACATCCAAATCATTTATATAAATGACGAAAAGTAGTGGACCCAGTGCTGATGCTTGTGGCACTTCACTGGTCACAGGCCTCCACTCTGAGAAACAACTATTATGTTAATCTCCATCTTTAATCAGCAAAGCTACCCCACCTCCCTTTCCTTTCCATCTATCTTTCCTGAAAATTACATAACTCTGGACATTGAGTTCCCATCCTTGGTCACTGTGGAGCCAGGTCTCCGTGATCCCAATTACATCATATGTGGCTCAGCTTTGGGTAACAAGAGAAATCGGGGTAGTGTTAAGCCAAACAGGAGCCATACAAATTGGCCAGAAAAAGCAGCAAACCTGAGGACTGGGAGAAATTTTAAATTCAGCTGAGGTGGTCAAAAGTTTTAATTCAGAAGAGAAAAATATGCAGAAAATACAATAACGGACTGCAAAAGCTTCTTTTGATGTGTGACGAGAAAAAGACTGATGAAGATTAATTTAGGTCCCTTCCAATCAGAATCAGGTGAATTCATAATGGACAACAAAGAGATGGTAGACCAGTTGAATGAAAACCTTGGATCTGTCTTCACTAATGAGGGCACAACTAGCCTTCTGGAAATGATAGGTGACATAATTCTTGATGAAGAGCTTATGCCCAAAACATCGATTCTCCTGCTCCTCAGATGCTGCCTGATCTGCTATGCTTTTCCAGCACCACACTCTCAACTCTGATCTCTATGCATCTGCAGTCCTCACTTTCTCCTAGGGGACAGAGGGTCAAGCATGATGGAGGAACTGAAGGAAATCCTTATTAGTCAGGAAATGGTTCTGGGGAAATTAATGGGATTAAAACTCAGTAACTCTCCAGAGCCTGATGCTGTGCATCCCAGAGTATTTAAGGAAGTGGCCCTAGAAACAGCAGACACACTAGTGAGCATTTTCCAACATTCTGTTGACTGCGGAAAAGTTCCAATGGACTTGAGCATAGTTCATATAACTCTACTTTGTAAAAAAGGAGGGAGAGAGAAGATAGGGAATTATCAGCCATTTAGCCTGACATCAGTGGTGAGGAAAATGCTGAAGTCAATCATTAAAGATGTAAAAACTCAGCATTTGGAAAGTGGTGACAGAATCTGTCCTAGTCAACATGGATTCAACAAAAGGAAATCATTGTAGTGGTTCTGTTGCCGAGCTGGGAATTTGTGTTGCAGATGTTTCGTCCCCTGTCTAGGTGACATCCTCAGTGCTTGGGAGCCTCCTGTGAAGCACTTCTGTGATGTTTCCTCCGGCATTTAAAGTGGTTTGTCTCTGTCGCTTCCGGTTGTCAGTTCCAGCTGTCCGCTGCAGTGGCTGGTATATTGGGTCCAGGTCGATGTGTTTGTTGATAGAATCTGTGGATGAGTGCCATGCCTCTAGGAATTCACTGGCTGTTCTCTGTTTGGCTTGTCCTGTAATAGTAGTGTTGCTCATAGTCGAACTCATGTTGCTTGTCATCTGCATGTATGGCTACTAAGGATAGCTGGTCGTGTCGTTTTATGGCTAGTTGGTGTTCATGGATACGGATCGTTAGCTGTCTTCCTGTTTGTCCTATGTAGTGTTTTGTGCAGTCCTTGCATGGGATTCTGTACACTACATTGGTTTTGCTCATGCAGGGTATCGGGTCTTTTGTCCTGGTGTGATGTTGTCTGAGAGTAGCTGTTGGTTTGTGTGCTTGTTATGAGTCCTAGTAGTTGTAGTAGTCTGGCTGTCAGTTCAGAAATGTTCTTGATGTATGGTAACGTGGCATTGGGTTGTGGCATGTCCTCATTCTGTTGTCTTTCCCTTAGGCATCTGTTGATGAAATTGTGGGGGTGTCCGTTTTTGGTGAATACATTACAGAGATCAAGGTTTGTGCGAAGATTTGTAGCTCGGGGTGCTCGTTGTTGTGGTTCTGTTCGCCGAGCTGGAAGTTTTTGTTGCAAACGTTATATCCCCTGGCCAGGCGACATCATCAATACCGGAAGAAACATCAAAGAAGCACTTCGCAGGAGGCTCCAAAGCACTGATGATGTCGCCTAGCCAGGGAACTAAACGTTTGCAACAAGAACTTCCAGCTCGGCGAACAGAACCACAACAACATTACAGAGGTGTTCTTCTTCCTCCAGAAAGCGCAACAACTACTTGTAGATACCAACACCTACCAAAAGAGAGAGTTTGACCCCACCCCACAGCACACCAATAGGATAAACAACACACTGAGGAACCTGCAAAAAAACGGACAGATAACCAGGTTTGACCTACAGAGAATGAAATCTGAAAGCAACAATATTCCAGATTCTAGGACTACCTAAAGTGCACAAACCAGACATCCCACTCAGACCCATTGTATTGTTACCAGGGACACCATCACACAAACTGGCTAAAAAAACTACAGCAGAAACTGAAACACCTGATCAGCGGATCCAGACACTCTAAACAGTCAACACAGGAATTCTTGGACATCATCAGAAATATACATATAGACAAGGAAGAAACTATGGTCTCATTCGAGGTAATGGCACTGTTAACCTCTATCGACAAAACCCTAGCCAGAGAAACAATAGCCAACCTGCTGGGCATACACAACAAACAACAAGACGGG
The DNA here is from genome assembly GCF_020745735.1 of Hemiscyllium ocellatum. Classification (NCBI taxonomy): domain Eukaryota; kingdom Metazoa; phylum Chordata; class Chondrichthyes; order Orectolobiformes; family Hemiscylliidae; genus Hemiscyllium; species Hemiscyllium ocellatum. Next base: position 90,958,183 of record NC_083403.1, read on the forward strand.
GAACCTATCAACAAAGACTGTATACTCAAACTACTGGACCTGTGCCTCACAACACACTTCACATTCAACAACCAAATATATGAACAAATCAATGGCATATCCATGGGCTCACCCATCTCTGGATTCATAGCAGAAGTGGTAATGCAAAGATTAAAACAAACAATTTTACTGCAAATTCAATCCCAACTCTGGGTCAGATATGTAGATGACACCTTTGTAATCATCAAAAACACAGAAATAGAAAACACACACCAGATCATCAACGCCACACTCACAGGAATCAGATTCACTAGAGAGGAAGAAAAGGACAACTAACTCCCATTCCTAGATGTGATGGTACAGAGAACACCGAAAGGAGAATTCACCACAAAGGTATCCAGAAAAGCCACACACACAGACCAAGTCCTGAACTACGAAAGCAACCACCCCAAAACACACAAAAGAAGTTGCATCAAGACACTGTTCAAAAGGGCCACAACACACCAGAACTGCAAAAAGAGGAACTAAGGGCCACAGTCTAACAATAAGCAGTAAGACGTTCAGGACTGAGATAAGGAAGAATATCTTCACTCAGAGAGTTGTGAACCTGTGGAATTCTCCTTTTTTGTGCATTTTCTTTCACGTTCAATTGTATCTTTCTTTGGCTCGTTATTTGATATTCTAGATTTCTTTTAATTATTATTTAGAGACAATGAGGAATTTACAGAAAACAGCAGGTTTGATGGATGGCAGTTTCAGGAAGGCAGAAAAACCACAAATACAGTCAGGTATGTGGTTTACCTTTAGGAAAGGTAAGAAAGTTGGCAGGCAGCGCAGGAGTCCCCATCTGAAATGTTGTTGTTTTGGAAAATGTTGAGGGTGATGGACTCTCAGGGGAATCTCACTGACAATCAGGTTTCTGGTACCAAGACCGGCTCTACTGTATATCAGGGTCCAAGAGATCAATTATAATAGGGCATTCTCTAGTCAGGGGCACAGATAAATGTTTCTGTGGCCAATAGCAACACCAGAATCGTGTGTTGCCTCCCTGGTGCCAGTGTCAAGGATGTCTTGGAGAAGGAGGGTGCAGAATATTCTCAAAGGGGAGAGTGACCAGCAGGAGGTCATTGTACACGATGGTACCAAGGACATGGGTAGAAAAAAGGGATGAAGTTCTGAAGAAAGAATACAGCCAATTAGTCAGGAGTTTAAAAAGCAGGTCTCCAAGGGTACTAATATCTGGATAACTCCCAGTGCCAAGTGCTAAAGAGTCTAGAACTAGGAGGATGGAGCAGATGAATGTGTGTTTGAGGACTTGGTGCAGGCAGCAGGAATTAGCATTTTTGAATCATTGGACCTTCTTGTGGTGTAGCAATAACCTGTAAAAGAAGGACGATTTGCTCCTGAATTGTAAGCGGACCAATATCCTAATGGGGAGATTTGCTAGTGCTATTTGAGAGGTTTCAAACTACTGAGGTGGTGATGGTGTGTTTGTGTATGCATTTGGTGGGGGGTGGGGGGGAAATGGGAGGTGGGCTTGGGGGTGGCGGGCATTGAGAGCTGAAGACATAGGGAGAAAAGAGAAATCTCAGAGTCTGGTACAATTGAAAAGAGGAGCAAGTCAAATAGTCAGGTACAGGCAAGAGCAAAGCAGAAAAGACTAATGAGTTAAACTGCATTTACTTCAATGCAAGAAGCCTGTTAAGTAAAGCACTTGAACTCAGAGCATGGTTGGGAACATGGGACTGGGATATCATAGCTATTACAGAAACTGGCTCAAGACTGACAGCTTCATGTTCCAAGGGATAGATGCTATAGGAAACATAGAAAGGTTGGGGGAAGCAACAGAGGAGGGGGAGTGCCATTTTCGGTTAGCAATAACATTACGGCTGTACTTAGGGAGAATATTCCAAGGGTTATATCCAGTGAGGTTATTTGGTTGGAACTGAAAAATAAGAAAGGGATTTATTGGGATTGTACTATAGGCCCCTCAATAGTTACTGGGAAATTGAGAAACACATTTGAAAGGAGACATCTGATATCTGTAAGAATGATAGGGTTGTAATTTTGATTAGATTAGATTAGATTTACAGCGTGGAAACAGGCCCTTCGGCCCAACAAGTCCACACCGACCCGCCGAAGCGAAACCCACCCATACCCCTACATTTACCCCTTACCTAACACTACGGGCAATTTAGCATGGCCAATTCACCTGACCCGCACATCTTTGGACTGTGGGAGGAAACCGGAGCACCCGGAGGAAACCCACGCTGACACGGGGAGAACGTGCAAACTCCACACAGTCAGTCGCCTGAGTCGGGAATTGAACCCGGGTCTTCAGGCGCTGTGAGGCAGCAGTGCTAACCACTGTGCCACCGTGCCGCCCACTAATGATAGGGGATTTTAACTTTCCATACATAGACAAGGACTGCCATAGTGTTAAGGGCTTGGATGAAGAGGTATTTGTTAAGTATGCACAAGAGAATTTTCTTTTTGGTATATGGTTAAACCTACCAGAGAAGGAGCAAAACTTGATCTTCTCTGGGAAAATAAGTCAGGCAAATGACTGAGGTGTCAGTGGGGGAGCATTTTGGACCCAGCAACCATAATTCTATCAGCTTAAAATAATAATGGAAAAGGATAGACCTAATCTAAAAGTTTAAGTTCTAAATTGGAGGAAGGCCAATTTTGACGGTATTAGCAAGAACTTTCAAAAGTTGATGGGGAGAGGCTGTTCGCAAGTAAAGGGGAGGTTTGAAAGTGGGAGACCCTCAAAAATGATACAATGGGAGTCTAGAGGCAGTATGTTTCTATTTGTGTGAAGGGCAAGGCGAGATAGTATTGGGAACGCTGGATGACTGGAGATCCACACTGATCTTAGACAGCTGGGATGGAATGAATGCTTGAGGTGTATTAGAGCAGTAGGCGTACACTCAAGAAAGAAATCCGGAGTGCAAAAAGAGGACAGGAGCTAGCTTTGGTAACTAGGGTTAAAGAGAATTCAAAGAGATTCTACAAATACATTGACTGCAGAAGAGTAACGAGAAAGAGAATAAGTCCCCTTAAAGATCAACAAGGCCATCTATGTGTGGAATCGTAGGAAATTGGCGAGAGACTAAATAAGCATTTTGTGTCAATATTTACCATGGACAAGGATATGGAAGCTAGAAAACTTAGAGAAACAAACTTGAATATCTTGAAAAATATCTATATTGCAGAGGTGGTGGTGCTGGATGTCTTAAAATGCACAAAGGTGGAAAAATCGCTGGAATCAGGTGTATCCCAGAACATTGTGAGAAGCTAGAGAAGGGATTACTTGGCCTCTTGTTGAGATAGCTTTGTCATGGTTGAGGTACTGGAAGACAGGAGGGTGGATAATGTGGTGTTAATATTTAAGAAAAACGACAAGGAAAAGCCAGGGAATTATAGACCGGTGAGCCTGACGTCACTGGTAGGTAAATTATTGGAGAGGATTCTGACGGAAAGGATTTACATATATTTGGAAAGGCAAAGACTGATTAAGGATAGTCAACATGGTTTTGCATGTGGGGAATTGTGATTCACTAACTTGACTGAGTCTTTTGAAGAGTGACAAAGAAGATTGATGAAGGCAGAGTGATGGAATTCAGCAAGGCAGCAAGGGATTTGCCAAGTTCCACATGTAGATTGGTTAGCTGGGTTAGACACATGTAATCCATCTAAATAAAAATTGGCTTGAGGGTATGAGGCAGAGGGTGGTGGTGAAGACCTGGAGGCTTGGAAACAGCAGTGTACCGCAAGGGTCGTTGTGGGTCCACTGCTTTTTGTCATTTATATAAATGATTCAGATGAAGCCCATTCCATCAAAACAGCTTCCTCCTCTCCCAGTACAAATGCCAACATCACATGAATTTGAAGCACTGTCACCCACACCAATCTTTGAGTCACGCTTTTGCCTCTTTTTAATCTTGTTCACCCTATGCCAATTTGCTTGCGGCTCAGGTAGTGATTCAGAGGCTATTACCTTTTCGCTTCTACTTTTTAACTTAGCCTGTAGCTGCTCTTAAATTCTGACCGAGCCTCCCTCCTCTTTCTATCTATATCATTGGTACCCACATGGGCCATGACAACTGGATCACATGGGCCACGACAACTGGATCTTTCCCCTCCCAATCCAAGTTCCTCCTTCCAAAATAAATGCCATTGCATTTGTCTTCCTAACTATTGACTCAACCTGCAAGTTTACCTTGAGAGAAACCTGGACTAGAACTCCTAAGTCCCTTTGCACTTCAGACATCTGAATTTTCTCCCCAATTAAGAAAACAGTCCATGCCTCTACTCTTTCTACCAAAGTGCATGATCGCATACTATCGCACGTTGTACTCCATCTACCATTTCTTTGCCCACTCTCTGTCCAATGCTACCTGTCCCTCTACCTATCTTTGTATCATCTGCAAGCTTAGCTATAATGCCCTCAGTTCCTTCATCTAGATTGTTAACGTATAAAGTGAAAAGTTATGGTCCCAACAATGAGCCTTGTGGAGAACCACTTGTCACCAGCTATGATCTTGAGAAGGATCCTTTCATCTCTCTGCTTCCTGCCAGATAACCAAGCTTCTATCCATGCTCGCATCTTGCCTCTAACCCCATAGGCCCTTATCTTACTAAGTTGTCTTCTATGCGGCACCTTGTCAAAGACCTTCTTGAAGTTCAGGTAGATAACATCCATTGGCCCTCCTTGGTCTAAAATGCTCGTTACTTCCTCAAGGAATTTGAGCAGATTTGTCAGGCATGATCTCACTTTGATGCATCCATGCTGACTTGATTCTATTTTACATATATCTCCAAGTATTTAGAAATCTCATCCTTCACAATGGATTCCAGGATCTTACCCACAATCGAGATCAGGCTAATTTTCCATGTTTTGCCCTAGTCGTTTTTTAAAGGGGGGTGGCATTTTAGTTACATTCCAGTCCTCTGGGACCCTCCCTGATTCTAGTTATTCCTCAAAGATCACCATTAATGCCTCCATTATGTCTTCAGTTACCTCCCTTAAACCTCTGGGGTGTAGTCCATCTGGTGACCTTCAGGCCCCATTCTCCTTCGTGATGGCCATTCTACTAGCTTTGCCCCCTCACTCTCTTGATTTTTTGGGAAATTACAAATCTTCCACTGTGAAGACTAACATAAAGTAATTATATAGTTCCTCAGTAATTTCCTTCTTCCCACCACTACCTCTGCAGTGTCATTTTCCAATAGCCCAATGTCCACTTTTGCCTCTCTTTTGCCCTTTATATATCTAAAGAAACTCTTACTTTCTTCCTTCATAAAATTGGCTAGCTTACCCTCATATTTAATCTTCTTCTTTTTTTTGTTGCTCTTTGTTGGTCTTTGTAAGTTTCCCAATCCATTGGTTTCCCATTGCTCTTCACCACATTATATGCTTTCTCTTTGGCTTTTATGCTATCCCTGACTTCCCTAGTCATTCATGGTTACTTCATCCTCCCCGTACCATGCTTCTTTTTCCCTGGGATGAATCTCTGCTGTGTCTCCTGAATTACTCCCAGAAATTCTGGCTGTTGCTTTTCCATGATGTTTCCTGCTGGGCTTCTCTCCCAGTCAATCTACCCAGCTCCTCCATTTTGCCTCTGCAGTTGCCTTTATTCAGCTTTAATACAGTTACCACTGATTCTATCTTCTCCCTATCAAATTATAGAGTAAATTCAATCATGTTATGATTACTATCCCCTTAGGATTCCTTCACCTGAAACTCCCTTATCTGCCTCATTGCACAACACTAAATCCAGTATTGCCTCTTCCCTAGTGGGCTCCACCACAAGCTCCTCCATAAAGCCACCTCATAGACATTCCACTAACTCCTTTTCTTGAGGTCCATTACCAATCTGACCTTCTCAGTCTGCATATTGAAATCTCCATGATCACTGTAACTTTGTCTTTCCTACACAACGTTTGTATCTCCTGGTATAACTTGCACCCGAGCTCCTGATTACTGTTTGGAGGCCGATACATAATTCCAACTATGGTGCAATATTCAATTTGCTCATCATCCCTACAGTTTTACTCTCATACACAAAGGGACCAAAAATCTTAAATCTGATAAACAAACACATGGGCTGAGGCTCCCTCAGAACGCCTGGATTCCTCTACCTGCTTCATTGTTAGTCTCACACTCCTGTCCCTGGCCACTGACCAAACTCGAGACAGTAGAGGGGTGTGGCTGCCTCCTGAAAAACAGTATTCAGGTAACTCTCTCCCTCACTGATGTGGTGCAGTGTTCAGACTCAAGTTCAAAAATTCTGAGGTGGAGTTTCTCAAACATCCAACACTTGCTTTAGGTGTGGTCATTATGAAACACAATGGGGTCCATCAGCTCTCACATCATGCACTTACAACGCAAAGCCTAGCCTGTCAATTCTATTTTAATTACGTAATTCTTAATTTGATTTTTAATAATTTCATTCTGGTCTTTTAGTTTGTAACCTGTAATTTTTTCCCTATTTACCTTCAATCTGAAGATAACCTCTAATAGATAGAACAAAGAAAACTACAGAACAGGAACAGGCACGTTGGCCCTCCAAGCCTGTGCTGATCCAGTTCTTCTATCTAAATCCGTCACCTATTTTCTAAGGATCTGTGTCCCTCTGCTCCCTGCCCATTCATGTATCTGTCTAGACACATCTTAAATGACGCCATTGTGCCCGCCTCTACCACCTTCACTGGCAACACATTCCAGGCACCCACCACCCTCTATGTAAAGAACTTTCCACACATACCTCCCTTAAACTTTTCCCCTCTCACTTTGAACTCATGACTCCAGTAATTGAGCCCACAACTCTGGGAAAAAGTTTCTTGCTATTCACCCTGTCTATCCCTCTCATAATTTGTAGACTTCAACCAGGTTCCCCCCCCCCAACCTCTGTCTTTCTAATGAAAATAATCCTAACCTACTCAACCTCTCTTCATTGCTAGTGCCCTCCATACCAGGCATATCCTGGTGGAGCTCCTCTGCAGCCTCTCCTTAGCATCCACATCTTTTTGGTAATGTGGTGACCAGAACTGTATGCAATATTCCAAATGTGGCCGAACCAAAGTCTTATACAACTGTAACATGACCTGACAGCTCTTGTACTCAATACCCTGTCTGATGAAGGAAAGGGTACTATGTACCTTCTTGACCACTTTATTGACCTGTGTTGCCACGTTCAGAGTACAATGGACCTGAATACCCTGTACAATTTTCTTCAGGACTTCTCCATTTACTGTATAATTTGCTCTTGAATTGGATCTCCCAAAATGCATCATCTCGCATTTGCCTGAATTGAACTCCATCTGCCATTACTCTGTCCAACTCTCCAATCTATCTATATTCTGCTGCATTCTCTGACAGTCTCCTTCACTATGTGCTACTCCACCAATCTTAGTGTCATCTGCAAATTTGCTTGATTATACCTCCACCTATACCTTCCTCCAGATCATTTATGTTTATAATAAACAATAGTGGTCCTAACACAAATCCTTGTAGAAGACCAATGGTCACAGTTATCCATTTTGAAAACCTCCCTTCCATTACTACACTCTCTGTCTCCTGTTGCCCAGCCAGTTCTTCATCCTTCCAGCTGTTAACACCCTGAACCCCACGCAACTTCATTTTCTCTATCAGCCTACCATTGGGAACCTTATCAAATGCCTTAATGAAGTCCATGTACATGACATCGACAGCCCTTGCTTCATTAATCAATTTTGTCATCTGTTAAGGTCCCAGCTATTTCCTCTCTCGTTTCCCTCAGTAGCCTAGGATAGATCCCATCTGGACCTGGGGACATGTCCACCTTAATGCTTTTTAGAATACTCAACATTTCCTCTCTCTTTATGCTGACTTGACCTAGAGTAATAAAACATCCATCCATAACCTCAACATCTGTCATGTCCCTCTCCTCAGTGAATATTGATGCAAAGTACTTGTTAAGAATATCACCCATTTTCTCTGACACTATACATACCTTTCCTCCTTTGTCCTTGAGTGGGCCAACTCTTTCTCTAATTACCCTCTTGCTCCTTGGATATGAATAAAAGGCTTTGGGATTTTCCTTAACCCTCTTTACTAAATAGATATCATGACTCCTTTTAGTCCTCTTAATTTGCTTCAGATTGGTCCTACATTCCTGATAATCTTTGTCTGTCTTCAGCCACTTAGACCTTATGTATGCTTTCTTTTTCTTCTTAGCCAGTCTCACAATTTCACCTGTCATCCATGGTTCCCTAATCTTGCCATTTCTATCCCTCATTTTCATAGGAACATTTCTCTCTGCATTCGAATTAAGCTTTCTTTAAAAGCCTCCCATGTATCAAATGTGGATTTACCTTCAAACAGCTGCTCCTAATCCTCATTCCCTAGCTCCTGCCTAATTTTGTTATAGTTGGCCTTCCCCCAATTTTGCACTTTTCATTTAGGATTACTCTCGACTTTGCCCATGAGTATTAGATTAGACTTAGATTAGACTTACAGTGTGGAAACAGGCCCTTCGGCCCAACAAGTCCACACCAACCCGCCGAAGCGCAACCCACCCATACCCCTACATATACCCCTTACCTAACACTACGGGCAATTTAGCATGGCCAATTCACCTGACCCGCACATCTTTGGACTGTGGGAGGAAACCGGAGCACCCGGAGGAAACCCACGCAGACACGGGGAGAATGTGCAAACTCCACACAGTCAGTCGCCTGAGGCGGGAATTGAACCCAGGTCCCTGGCGCTGTGAGGCAGCAGTGCTAACCACTGTACCACCGTGCCGCTAATCTAAAACTATTCCCAAAGTAATCCCCTACCGAATCTTCAATCACCCGACCGGGCTCATGCCCCAACACCAGGTCCACCATAGCCCCTTCCCAATTGGACAATTTGCATATTGCTTCAGAACACCCAGCTGGATGCTCCTTACAAATTCTGCTCCATCTAGACCTCTAACACTCAGTGAATCCCAGTCAATGTTGGGAAAATTAAAATCTCCTATTACCACCACCCTGTTGCTCCTACATCTTTCCATGATCTGCTTCCATATTTGTACCTCGATCTTACGCTTGCTGTTTGGAGGTCTGTAGCACCCTCGCTGACCAGTAATGCAACTCGTCCACCCCTTTTACCTCCTTCTCTATCCTGCCTGAAGCATCGGTTTCCTGGGATATTTAGTTGCCAATCATGCCATTCCCTCAACCAAGTCTCAGTAATAACAATAACATCATACTCCCAGGTACTAATCCAAGCCCTAATTTCATTGCCTTATCTACTACACTTCTTGCATTAAAACAAATGCACCTCAGACCACTAATCCCTTTGTGGTCATCATCTGCTCCCTATCTACTCTTACCCTTAGTCACGCTGACTTCATTATCTAGTTCCTTGCTTTAGTTACCACCTCCTTACTGTCCACTAACTTCCTCATTTAGTTGCCATCCTCGCCAACAGCATTAGCAAAAGCACCCCCAAGGACATTGGGTCCAGTCCAGCCCAGGTGTAGACCATCCAGTTTGTAATAGTCCCACCTCCCAAAGAACTGGACCCAACGTCCCAAAAATCTGAACCCCTCCCTTCTGCACCATGTCTCCAGCCACACATTCATCCTGCCTATTCGTTCATTTCTACTCCGACTAGCACGTGGGCCTGGGAGCAATGCTGAAATTACTACCTCTGAGGTTCTATTTTTTAAACTTGGCTCCTAACTCCCCAAACTCTGCTTGTAGGACCTCATCCCATTTTTTTACCTATATCACTGGTGCCTATACGCACCACGACAACTGGCTGTTTACTTTCCCGCTTCAGAATGCTCTGACCCGTGCACCTGGGAGGCAACATACTATTGAGAAGTATTGTTTTCGACCACAGAACTGCCTATCTACTTCCCTTACAAATGAATCCCCTATGACTATAGCCCTTTTTCCTTTTTCTTGCCATTCTGTACAGCAAAGCCAGCCATGGTGCCCTGCACCTGGTTAATGCTGTCTCCCCCAATAGTATTCATAACAGTATACGGAGGGAGATGACTGCAGGGGATATCTGAACTGCCTTCCTGTTTTCTCTGCCTTTTGGTCACTTATTCTTGTTCGCCCTCAGCAATTCTAATCTGCAGTGTGACCAATTTACTAAATGTGCCATCAGCATTATGTATGCTCCAAAGTGAGTCCATCTGCAGCTCCAGAGCCATCATGCAATCTAATGAGAGCTGCAGCTGGACACACTTCTGCTCATGAAGGCATCAGGGACATTAGCCATGTCCCTGGACTCCCACATTGAGCAAGAGGAGTATAATACAGGTCTGAGATCTCCTGTCATTTTTAATCTTAAGCCTAACTTAGTCAAATTTGTAGCCATCGTTAATGAACAAACTTACGGTTTACCTGTGATGTGACTCTTTTGTGCCTAATCCCTGACCCTGGTCTTCAATTTATCCATTTTTTAAAAAAGTCCTTACAAACTATTTACCACAAAAAAACAAGCAAACAGTACCTCTTCTCTTCTGTACCAACTTTCCACATTGCCTTCAAATTCTCCAAACTATCTTCTCACTCAGGGCGGCACGATGGCACAGTGGTTAGCACTGCTGCCTCACAGCGCCAGGGACCTGGGTTCAATTCCCGCCTCAGGCGACTGACTGTATGGAGTTTGCACGTTCTCCCCGTGTCTGCGTGGGTTTCCTCCTGGTGCTCCGGTTTCCTCCCACAGTCCAAAGATGTGCGGGTCAGGTGAATTGGCCATGCTAAATTGTCCATAGTGCTAGGTAGGGGTAAATGTAGGGGTATGGGTGGGTTGCGCTTCGGCGGGTTGGTGTGGACTTGTTGGGCCGAAGGGCCTGTTTCCACACTGTAAGTAATCTAAAAAATCTAATCTATGTGTCACTCTAGATGTGACTTCTGCTTCCTGATCATGTGAAGCTTAATAATCCAGCCAGACAAAGGAAGTTATGGTGGATGAACACTCTTTTCAAGGAAAATGCAGAGAGCCTTCAGACCACCAGATCCAGGATAGATATATGCACAGCCATGGTGAACAGAAAGTGGCAAGCACCAGAAAACTGATAATTGTGGAATTGACATAAACTATCAGAAGAATCATGAATGCAAGTGGGAAGAGACTGAACAACAGGAGGTGAAATAGGACAGTAGGACAGGAACAGTTTGAAACAATGGGTCTGCTGGTTAGAGGTATAATCGAGGTTGAGGTGATGAGATGGAAAGCTATGGAATGGAGATCTCCAGAGAAGATGAAGTTAATGACAGCTATGCAAACTACAGCCTGATGTTCAGTGGTGAGGCCATGATCCAGTGAGGAGAAAGAAGAAAATGTCACAGTTGGCACTCAGTCTCTAAACAGGGAGAGGTCAGCATGCTAGATGCCAACAGCACCAAATTTGTTGGCAGCTTTGATAAGAAAGTCAGGTTAGTATCTGAGGAAATGGACAGCAGCAGGTTGAGATGGTGACGAAGTTCAGATGAGGGGAGGTGATGGCCTGGTGACACTATTGCTGTAGTATTAATCCAGAGACTGAGGTAATATTCTAGGGACCTTGTTTGAAATCCTGCTACAGTAAATTTGAAAACAAAAAAATAAAAATCTGGAATTAAGAGCCTAATGATAGCCATGAACCCATTAACAATTGTTGAAAAAAAGACATCTGATTCACTAATGTCCTTTAGGGAAGGAAGCTCCCATCTTTACCTGGTCTGGCCTACATGTCAGTCCAAATTCACTGCAATGTGGTTGACTCTTAATTGTCCTCTGAGCAATTAGGGATGGGTATTAAATGCTGTTCTTGCCAGCAAAGCTATCATCCCATGAACAAATAAAAACAAAAGACAAATTAGAGTGGGTGAGGGCAGCAGAGAAATTAAGACATGTCATGTCAACAGTTCTCAACAAAAGATCAAGAACAGGTAATAAGAAGAGGGAGGAGTCCATCTGGCTAGGGAGTTTTGGAGACAGTTGAAAATGTCAGTGCAGTGAGAACAGAATTACTGTTCAAAGGTGTGGGCACAAAGATGAAGTAAAAAGGTAATGTGAGGCTGGATATACATTAACACACTATTAGCAATAAACAATAACATGAAAGATGAAGATAACCAACATTTTATGAGGGTCTGGTAAAGATGTGGAGAAAAAGTAAAAATCCCATATGGTCACCTGGGAAACTGTGTAAAACCCATCCATTCTTAGATTCCAGTTGTACAGGCTCGAATCAAAAGGGAATAATTGACTTGTTTCTGAGTTGTATCTGCTTTGTATTTACCTGCCTTATGTAGGATATAAATGTATATATGTAGCACATAAAAAAAACTTAAACATCCTGTCTGCAAAAAGGAGGGGGAATGTGTTTTTTTAACATTACATTTTTAACCCATGATGAATGAAAAATAACCCTTTTATATACAAAAGCAGAAATTGCTGGAAAGATTCAGGTCAGGCAGCATCTATGGAGAGAAGTCAGGCTTAACGCTTCGGGTACAGTGACCCTTCTTCAGAACTAATGGTAGCCAGGAAATTTTGGTTTTTGAGCAGACAATGGGGTGGGAGGAGGGGAAAGAGGAAAAGGTAGGTGGAGATAGAGCCCAAAATGAAAGAAAACTAGTTGTACAGACAAAGAGTGGGCAAAGGTCAGTTGTGGGAATGAATAGCTGCTAATGGGGACTATTAGCTGCTGGCAACGGGTTGTGCATGGTAGCCCATGTGATGACAAGACCAGGCGTGGGAGTTTGCAGTAAGAACATGAGAAAAAGAGCCTCAAGCCTTAAAATTGTTGAACTCGATATTAAGTCCAAAATGCTGCAGAATTTCTAAGCTGAAAATGATTTGTTGTTCTTTCAGCTTGTTTTGAGCTTTAATGGAGCACTGCAGCAAGTCTGAGACAGAGATTTTGACCGCAGGACACTGTGGTATGTTGAAGTGGCAGGCAATTGGAAGCTTAGGGTCTTTTTAGTGGACAGATTGTAAATGTTCTGCAAAGTAATCGCCTAGTCGGTGCTTCATTTCTCCAATATAGAGGAGACCATCTTATAAGTAGCAAGTACAGTAGAATAGGTTGAGTGAAGTGCAGGTAAAGCACTGCTTCTCCTGGAAGGTGTGCTTGAGGCTTTGGAGGGAGGAAGTAAATGGGCAGGTTTTACAATTTCTGTGATTAGAGGGGAAGGTATTGTGGGGCTGTGGGTTGAAGTGAGAACTAATGAAGAGTGAACCAGGATGTCCCAGAGAGAATGGTCCTTGCACAAGGTTGACAGGACGGGGACGGAATAAGTGTCTGGTGGTTGCATCTCACTGGAAGTGGAAGAAATTGCAGCTAATGATCCTCTGGATGTGGATGCATATTGGGTGGTAGGCGAGGTCAAGGGGTGCCCTATCATTGTTGCGGGAGGGAAGAGATGGTGTGAGAGCCAAAAGTGTGGAATATGTGTCAGACACATCTGTGAATCCTGTCAACTATGATGCTGGGGAATTTTAAGTTAAGGAAGTCATGATTTGGAGATGCCAGTGTTGGACTGGGGTATACAGCATTAAAAATCAGACAACACCAGGTTATACTCCAACAGGTTCAATTGGAAGCATTAGCTTTTGGAGCACTGCTCTTTTATCAAGTGGTTGTTTGCCTGATGAAGAAGCAGTGCTCCGAAACTGTTGAATTATAACCTGGTGTTGTGTGATTTTTAACTAAGTTGAGAAAGAGGTAAACATTTTTGAGGCCCCCCTTGTTGAAGTTGTCGTCATCAGAACAGATGCAACGGATATGGAGGAAATGGGAAAATGGAAGAGTCTTTACAGGAAGCAGGGTGTGAGGGCTATATAGTTTAGGTAACTGTGGGAGTTGGTGGGCTTATAGTGCATATTGGTGGTCAGCCTATCCACAGAAATGGAAACAGATATCAAGGAACGGAAAGGAGCCAGAGATGGACCAGGTAAAGGTGAGAGAGGTGTGGAAGTTGAAAGCAAAATAGACACACTTTTCCAATTCTGGACGAGAGGGATAAATAGCACCAATAATGGCATTGATATAACAGAGAAAGAGTTGTGAGTGGGGGAATGGATTAGGCTCAAACATGAACTGGAACATACTCCATAGAGTCAGGTATAACTGGGGCCCATGCACACCCTTGACCTGAAGCCTCTTATATACTAGCAAAAGATATCCGATTAATTTCTAAGAGAAAAATGTTCTCTTTTATGCAATGATAAAAAAATTGGCATGTTATACTTATGGAAGATAATCCAATTGTATGCTGTTAATTGATTTATCCTAGTATGCATTTAGAGAAGACTAACCGATTATTATACTGTTATGTAGATGACAAAGAAGTCCTTGTTTATGTAGAATACAAATGGCTTTCCATAGAAATGTGTGGAGAAAGGTTTACTATTAGCACATTTCACACGTGTATATTGGGGTTAAGCAGAAACATAGTAATTAATATATTTGTTTCCCTACCTTCAAAATGGGGAGTTTAAAGAATATGTCTGTTTATTTTCTGTATTTATGGTTGTTGACCAGCTTGGGGCTGTGAACAAGATAGTGAGAAACTATCAGATCTCCATATCTAATTCCTTCGTGAAAACATTTAATGTTTTGACCTCAAATGCTTTTCAGAAAATTCCATACACTCATCACTCTGAGTGATGAAATTTCTTCTCATCTCAATCCTAAATGGCTTACTCCACATTCTAAAACTGTCATCCTTGGTTCTGATTCCCAGATCATTGGGAATATCCTTTCTGCATTTACAATGTCTTACCCTGTTAAAATTTCATAGATTTCCATAAGGTGAGATTTTCCCCAATCCCCTCATTTTTCTAAAACTCAGTGAACATCGTCCTAACTGACCCAGACTCTCCTCATGTAATCCTGCCACCCCAGGAATCAGTCTGATAAACCTTTGCTACACTCCCTCCATAACCGTAACCTATAACATACTTCCTCAGAAAAGGAGTTGAAAACTGCACAGAGTACACCAAGTGTAGTCTCACCATGGCCCTCTACAACTGCAGCAAAGCACATCTGTTTTGTATTTGTTCTGCAACTTACAGTTTGGAACTCAATAAAACTATCTACCATGTAACAACTCCCTCTCTATTCCTCAACTGAAGCCAAATAAATTCACATTAAAACCATCCAGTGAATATTTTCTAAGTAAAAATGAATTAATGTCACAAGTTCCCTTCTTAACATTGCAGCATATTTGTATCAGAAATGTCATTAAATATTAAATATTCCTGGCTATATTTCATCCATATCTCATTATATAACCAAACCACATAATCTTGTGCAATCACCAGCATGATTAATTAAGAACTTTGGCATACAAACAAGTAAACATCACTTTCACTGAATCTGCTCTTTTCCTCAATCAGTTTCAATGCCAGGTTCAATGACCTCTTACCAAATGAGCAATGAAGGCACAAACTAATTTTACTTTTGTCTTTATACCCACATTCTGTTTGATTTCTTGCAAAGCATGTACAGGAAAGCAAACTAGGGATGAAACTGTTCTAATGGCTCCTGTTCCCTGAAGCTATCACACCCAGGGCAAGCATCCTGGCAGCAAAAGGAAACAGATTAGATTCCCTACAGTTTGGAAACAGGCCCATCAGCCCAACAAATCCACACCGACCCTGCAGACAGTAACTCACCCAGACCCATTCCCCTACCTTATATTTACCCCTGACTAATGCACCTAGCACTATGTGCAATTTAGCATGGCCAATTCACCTTCAAAGTTAGCTGACTCAGACCTCACAGAATCATGAAAAGCCAGAAAATAAGGTATGGTTAAGTACAAATAATGCCTATTAAGCTTATACCTTCATTCTGAACTCGTCATACCTCACCGGGCATACAATTCCACTAGCTAAAACTGTAACACCATTCCATGCATTCCTACTTTTACACGCACACACAGAGAAACAATGACAGATTAAAAAAAAATGGGCAAAGGAGATGACTGCTTCCACACTGTAGGAATTCTATGATTCTCTGACTGAGAAGGCTGCCCAATGGTCTCTGTCCACAGGTTTTGCTGAAATGTTTTTTGTGATCAAAATCCTGTTTCTCAATCTTCTTCATAGGGAGCTTTCGCTTGTTTGCAGGAGGCATAGTCTCTAGCTAATTATTTAAAGTCACTGCTGAAAAGCAATTTCTGAAGGGAAAATAAACTGGCTTTCTTCAAACTTTTGAAGTACGTAATTTTCTCCAAGCATATAATTGGGTACCATTTGCAAGTATATAAAAGGGTTATTCTTCATTTTTTAAGGTTTAAAGAATGCAACCATCCATCAATTCTCAAAATAAACAACCCACCAAAGCTCCCTTTTTCAGACAAGACAGGTTGTTTCTTAATGCTACATGCATTCATTTGCATCTTACGTAAAGCAGGTGAATACAAAGCAAATACAATTCAGAAATAAATCAATGATTCCCCGTTAGATTTGTGCATCCACCACTGGGATCTAACTGCTATACTACATGGCAATGCTTCATGGATTTCACATTAATTGCACAGACTCTCAGGTTTGACTACATGGGATTTTTACTTCTTGCTGGGCATTTACAGAGTATTGAATATCCTCATTTTACATGTTATTAGTTTCTAATTGCATGTTCAATGAATAATGAATTCAAACATGATTCAGTCATAGATTTTGAAGTGTCAGTTCATACAAGCAGCCCTTTCAACTCTGAATGGCTTAGTACAGAAGTTTGAATTGTACTAAAGGGTCTAGCCTGCAGGAATCATGGCCTGCCTGTGGTTAATGTCGGAAAAGCAACAAGCACATTCCTCAGAATTTCCCACACATTTTAACCGGCAGAAAATAGTGTCCAACTTTGCTGATGTTCATTCTCAATGGAAAAGGGACCCTATTAAGAATATGGTTGTATTAACTCTGTGCTTCCATGCATTAAACACGGCAGATCTCAGATCTAAGTTTCACTTCATGATGCTCTGAATTGAGACAGTGAGAGCTCCATTCTAAATGGATACAGACTTCCTAGGCTGGTACTGAATGGAAATTGGACTGCATTCTCACTTTTGGTCATGATCTCGTGACTCCGGTAGAAGAAGATCATTGAGGTTAATGACTTCTGTTTCGGCACTGGAAGACTGATACTACTTTGAGGGAATGCCAACACTATTCATAAGCCTCCAATTCGTCTCTGACCTTATGCCCATCAACCTCTCTTTTAAGTTTGTCGACCCTGTTCCATTTGCTTTAGAATCCATCTCCTGCCCACTGTTTGGGTAAAACAATTTCTCCTGAGTTCCCTCTTGGATTTACTGGTAATTTGTTCAAAGTATTCAAGATGCTTGGTCCAAAAAGACCTCCTTGAAATTCATGGCAACTATGCTTTGTAGTATCTTCCATTTTGAGCACATGTTTCAATACATCATGTAGGAACAAATTAATGCAGATGCTGGAATCTGTACAGAAGATGACAAATGCAGGAGATCACATGGCAGAATGTATCCATGGACAGCAAGGTAATGTATTGAGTCTAGATGACTCTTTATCAGAGCTCCAACCCACTGTGATCTCCAGCATTTATTGTCTTCAGTATATGTTTCAATACAGTCTGAGTTATTTATCCAAACACCAGTTGCTCAGACTTGATTTTGTGTTCATTTCTACTGTAAAAGTAACATTGACTATTTTATGGCTGAACTAGGCAGATTGTTGATGTATAAAGAAGACAATTCAAGGATTAAAGGAGGCAAAGAAAAGTGGAATTAACACCACAATCAGATCAACAATGACTTTACTGAATCGTGCAGCAGGCTCAAAGGCCTACTGCTGCTCCTATTTCTTAGGTTCTTATGTTACAAATAGTGGATGAACATTGGGGAGGCAGGAGGTGAGGTATTTGTTGCAGCATTTCCGACCTCTGATCTGCTCTCCTGCGCAGTATTGTTACAGTTGGCCCAATTTAATTTCTGGTCATTGCTAACTCCCAGGGCATTCTTTGTGAGTGATTCAGCAACAATGATGCCACAGTTCATCAAGAAAATATGGTTCGATTATTTTTTGTTAGCAATAGACATTGCCTGACACATTCATGTACTGAATGTTACTTGTCACTTATCAGCTCAAAGCTGAAAATTGTGCAGCTCTTGCTACATATGGACATGGACTCCTTCCATTTCTGAGGAGTTGCCAGTGGTACTGGATGTTGATAATAGCAAGTTGTTAAGCACATATTTGGAGCTAGCTGACTAAAATACATAGACATAAAGAAGGAACAGGTAGGACTGGTCTTGGGAAGGAACTAAAGCACTGTGTAGATAGTTAACAGATGAAAAAAACAATGTAATTTGGTGAATGGAAAAAGAATTGCTCAGTTTGTGTGGAAGACCGCTTTTAGGTATATGGTAAAAGTAATGCTGAGTACTTGGCAATAGTGGGTGTTGCAGTGCCTTCTCTTTCTTGTCTGCCTCATGATTTCTCCCTCTTTCCCTACTTTTACCATCAACTTTGGTTGATGTATTACCCTTATTGGGTTTTGCATATAAATTCATTTGTTGGAAACATAGGTGATTTAATAGTAGTGGATAATAGATGAAATATACCATGAGTGATTGATGGTGGAAAAAAGTGTGACAGCACTTCTAGATATAGAAAAGAAAGTAACACAATTTAATCAATAAACTATATTCTCAAAGAAAGGTTTCTGTCTTTCAGACTGGCCTCAATCCAGGTTGAGGGCTGACCTGAAAGAAGTATATAAAATTATGAGAGGCATAAATAGGATGGATAGTTGGAGTCTTTTTCCCAGGGTGGAAATGTCAATTATGAGTCAATGGTTTAAGGCTAGTGGGGAAAAGTTTAAAGGAGTGGCACAGTTGCTCAGTGGTTAGCTCTGTTGCCTCAGTGCTAGGTACCTGGGCTTGATTCTAGCCTTGGGCGACTGTGTGAAGTTTGCACATTCTCTCAGTGTCTTCGTTGGTTTCTGGGTGCTTGGGTTTCCTTGCACACTCCAAAGATATGCAGGTCAGGTGAATTGGCAACCCTACATTGCCTGTAGAGTCTAGGGAGGTATAGATTAGGTAAATTAGCCATGGGAATTGCAGGGTTCAAGTGATAGAGTGTGGAGTGTCGGTGGGGTGGGGAGGGTCAGTCTGGATGGGATGCTCTTTGGAGAGTTGGACTTCTTGGTCAAATGGCCTGTTTCCACACTTCTATGAGATGAAGTACTGGTTGCCCAGTTATAGGAAGGATATTATTAAGCTAGAAAGGGTTTATAAGTAATTTACCAGGATGTTGCCGGTTATGGAAGATTTCAGATTTAATCAAAAGCTGGGACTTTTTTCACAGAAGTGTACGAAGTTGAGAGGTGACCTTATAGAAGTTTACAAAGTAATGAGGGGTATCGATAAAGTTAATGGTAGTTATCTTTTCCCTAGAATGGGGAATTTCAAGTCTAGGGGACATATTTTTAATGGAGAGAAGAGAGATTTAAAAAAGCCATGAGGGGGAGGTTTTTTTTACACAGTGTGGTTCACATGTAAAATGAACTTCCTGATAACCTTGTGAAAATGGGTACAATTACAATGTTTAAAAGACATTTGGATAATGGGAAAAATTTGGAGGAATATGGGCTAGCAGTAGGCAGGGTAGGACTAGATTCATTTGGAATTATGTTTGACATGGACTGGTTGGACCAAAGGGTCTGTTTCTGTGTAAGACTCTATGACTCTGTGGCTCTATGTGGAACATTTATGGGGAAAGTCAATTTACACAGAGGGTGGCAGCTGCCAGGGGAGGTGGTAGAAGCAGATACAATAACGATGTTTAACATGCATTTAGACAGACAAATGAACAGGCAGGGAATACAAGGATACACACTATGTGCAGGCAGATGGGATTAATTTAGAATTGCATTATGATTGGCATAGACATGGTGGGCAAACGGCCTGTTCTTGTGCTGTGCTGTTCTATGTTCTACGACACTAAACGACATCATCGGATATCTACTGCTGAAACAAGTGGCAAGAAAAGACAGGCAAGCAAAAAGCTTTCAATAAATTGTTGTTCATATTTGCTGGAAATTGCAAAAAAATTCAGCAGGTCTAACAGCATCTATGGAGAGAAAACAGAATTAACTTGTCCGGTCCAATGATAGGGATAAGATTTGCACTCATTTTGAAAAGCATGACCTAATTAGGAACAGTCAGTATCACTTTGTGTGGGGCAAGTCATTCTTCCCAATTTGTTAACATTTTTTAAGGAGGTGATAAAGGTAACCAATGAAGGTAGAGCAGTAGACATTGTCTCCATGGATGTTAGTAATGCTTTTGACAAAATCCCTCATGGTAGGCTCATACAGAAGATTAAGATACATGGCATCCATGATGAATTGGCTGCTTGAATGCAGAATTAGCTTGCCCATAGAAGGCAGAGGGAAGTGGAGGAACAGTGTTTTTCTAGCTGGAGGTCTGTATATAATTGACTCAGATGAAAATGTAGATAGGTGGATTAGTAAACTTGCAGATGACACAAAGGAGTTGTGGATAATCTAGAAGGTTGTCAAAAGATACAGTGGGATACAGATCATTGTGCAGATACGGACAGAGAAATGGCAGATGGAGTTTAATCTGCCTAAATGTGAGGTGTTCCACTTTGGGAGATCAAATGTTACAGGAAAGATGTATAGTTAATAGTAGGACTCTGAACAACATTGATGTACACAGGGATTTTGGGGTTCAAGTGCAGAGCTCCTTGAAAGCGGTACATAAGTAGATAGGTTCGTAAAGAAGGCATATGGCATACTTGCCTTTATTGTTCGGGAATTGAGTACAAGTGTCAGGATGTCATGTTGCAGCTTCATAAGAGTTTGGTCACCACATTACAGGAAGGATGTGGAGGTTTTTGAGAGGGTTCAGAAGAGGTTTACCAGAAAGTTGCATGGATTAGAGGGTATGCGCTCTCAGGCCAGAAAAAACTTGGGTTATTTTCTCTGGAATGGCGGAGGCTGAGGTGAGACACAATAGAAGTCTATAAAATTGTGAGATGTACTGATAGGGTTCTTGATCAGAATATTTTTCCCAGAGCTGAAATGCCTAATACTAGGGGGCATGCATTTAAGATGAGAGAAGGAAAGTTCAAAGAAGGTGAAAAGGCCAAGCTTTTTTCAACAGAGAGGTGTAGGAGTCTGGAACAGGGGTGGTGGTAGATGACAGGGGCTTTTAAGGGACTTTTATATAATAAACACATGAATATGCAAGGTATGAAGGGATATGGGCCAAGGGCAGGCAGAAGGGATTTAGTTTAATTTGGAATCATGTTCAGCACAACACTGTGGACCAAAGGGCCCGTTCCTGTAATGTACTGATCTTTGTTCTATGACTCTTCTTCAGTTCACTCGTATTTCTTTGGTTTTCTTTTGCCTTTTGAATTCTTGCTTTATGTGGAAATGAATACAGCAAGCTTTTTAAATGGAGGAGAGCATGGAATGCTGTGGTTAAGCTGCGTCCTGCATAAGATCATTTGGCTTGAGAGATTATCAGTTGGAATTGGACTTCACTAAGGCCTTTGGCAATATCTGACATGGAAGGTCGGTCCAAAAGGTAAGAGTGCATGGGAACCAAGGGAAGTTTGTGAACTGGATCCAAAATTGACTTAAATATGGGAGGAAAGGGATGATGGTCGAGGAATGTTTTGGAAATCTGTGACTGGTGGTGCTGAACCCCTTACTATTTGCTATATACTTAATGACTTTGATGCAATGTAGAAGGTACAAATAGTGGATGACATGAAAATTGTTGGTTTTCTTGATAGTGAGGAGGTTGAAATTTATCAGTTGCTAAAGCAGGCAGAGCAATGGCACATGCAACTTTAATCCTGATAAGTATGAACTGATGCATTTTGGGAAGTCTAATAAGGGGAGGACAAACATTGTTCCCTAGGGAGTAATAAGGAACAAAGGGACCTTAGTGTACAAGTCCACAGATCCTTGAAGATGTCAGCTCAGGCAAACAGTGTGATGAGTATGCATGCTGGATACTTGCCTTCATTAGTGGAGCATATAACAACAGAGCAAGGAAGTCTTGTTATAACTTTATAAAACATTGGTTAGGCCACTGATGGAACGCTAAGTATTCTTCTGATCACCACACTATTGGAAGGAAGTGTTTCCACTGGACAGGGTCCAGAGGAGACTCATCAGGCCGTTGCCTGGAATGAAAAGTCTCAGTTATGAGGAGAGGCTAGATAGTAGAAAGTGAGGACGGCAGATGTTGGAGATCAGAGTCTGGAAATGTGGCACTGGAAAAGCACAGCAGCTCAGGCAGCATCCACAGAGCAGGAGAATTGACATTTTGGGCATAAGCCATTCCTCAGGGGTGTGTGTGTGTGTGTGTGTGTGTGTGTGTGTGTGTGATGAGAGATAAATTAGAGGGTGGGGTCAGGTAGCTGGGAAGGCAATATGTAGATGTAGGTGAAGGGGATGATGGTGATAGGTCAGAGAGGAGGTTGGAGCAAATAGGTGGGAAGGAAGATGGACAGGTAGGACAGTTCAAGAGAGTGGTGCCGAGTTGGAGGTTTGGATCTGGGATGAGATGGGGCAAGGGGAGATGAGGAAACAGGTGCAGTTGACATTGATGCAATGTGGTTGGAGGGCCACCAAGGCAGAAGATGATGCATTCTTCATCCAGGCTTCAGGTGGTATTGGATTGGGTGGGGTAGGAGACCCAGAGTTGCATGTCCTTGGAGGAGTGAGAGGGGGAGTTGAAGTGTCAACCACAGAGCGGTGGGGTTTTTTGGGGCATGCATCCCAGAGATGTTCCCTGAAATGTTCCGTGAGTTAGTGTCCTGTCTCCCCAATGTACAGGAGACCACATCGAGAGCAACTGACACTGTAGATGAGATGCTTGGATGTGCAGGAAAAACTCTGCCGGATGTAGAAGGATCCTTTGGAACTTTGGACAGAGGTGAAGGGGGAGATGTGGGCATCAGTTTTACACCTTTGTGGCAGCAAGGAAAGGTGCCGAGAGTGGAGGGTGGGTTGCTGGGGTGGGGGATGGTGGACCTAACAAGGGAGTCATGAGGGAATGGTCTCTGTGGAATGCTGACAGGGGTGGGGAGTGAAATATATCTCTGGAAGTGGGGTCTGATTGTAAGTGGCAGAAATGGTGAAAGATAATGCACTGTATCACAACCGAGGATGGCACATTGAAATACTGCTGCCTCACTGCACTAGGGTTCCAGATTTGATTCTACCTTTGGGTGAATGTCTGTGTGGAATTTGCAAGTCCTCCATATGTATGTGTGGGTTTTGTCCAGGTAATCCTTTTCCTCCCAAGTACAAAGATGTGCAGATTAGATGAATTGACCATGCGTCAAAAAATGTGGTGCTGGAAGAGCACAGCCAGTCAGGCAGCACGCAAGGAGCAGGAGAGTCGAGGTTTTGAGCGTAAGCTCTTCATCAGAACTCCAGCATCTGCAGTCCTCACTTTCTCCATGCTGTATTAACCCTAATGTCCGGGGATGTGTAGGCTAGGTGGATTTACCATGGTAAATATAGTGTTGTGGGGTTGGGGTTGGGGTGTGGGAGGGGTGAATCTAGGTGGGATTCTCTTTGGAGTGTCAGTGCAGACTCCTTGGGTCAAATGGCCTCTATCTGCTCTGTAAGGATTCTTTAATTCTATTCTATGATTTCGATTTGAAGAATCATCAGCTTTATCAAGCTTATTACTGAAAAAAACACAAGTTATTTTGAAGTAAATACAATATATCTTTGTGAATCTGAGATCGGAGAAAGTGTGGATTGCAGATGCTTGATCAACTAGGAGAAAGTTAATTCCTGGTGAAGGGTTTATACCTGAAATGTCAATTATCCTGCTCCTCGGGTACTGCCTCACCAGCTGTGCTTTTCCAGTAACACACACTCGACCCTGAATCTGAGATAGACAGACCAATAATAAGAGCTGATAGTCTTGAGACAAAAAATTACAAGACCATATCAAGACATTTCAGCAGTGTTAGTCTGTATTTTGGGTGAGTACAGGTCAAGAAAACTAATATATGGGCTATTACCCTAGCACAGATGCCACTTGCCTGTTACTTGTTGTTGAAGACCGAAAGTTGGAAGTGATGAATGTTGTAGTAGTTTAAAAAAATAAAAATTAATCCATATTCCTTACTCCTAATCTTTGAATGAGTGATAACCCACAGGTTAATTTCACCAGTTACATCACCAATTATTGATAAAAAGAAGCAATACGTTGGAAAGAATGTACACCCCTTCAAAATGTTTTCTAATATATAACGATGCATATTAGCTTTGCACTGAACATAAATGATCATCACAGCATAAAGTGTATACATCTTAAATAGAGCTTATTATATTAATTATTATTTGCATGACGAGAAGATTCTCATAAAAAGGTAAAATTCATGTTTACATTAATAATGCGAAAAGGAAAACCATCTGAGCCAATTGATGATTTTGAAGTATAGTTAATTTGGATCTGTAGGAAAATGTATCAGTGAACCTGCTGTTGTGAGGTTCCAAAAACTAGCAATAAGACAATCAACAAATTGATCTGTTTCAGGTGGTATTGTCAAGGGAAAATATTGATGAGCATCCCATCAGAACTACCCTGCTCCTTTTGAAATATCATTACAAAGTCAATCCAGACAGTACAACACAAGAATTCCATTGTGTCCTGGCATCTTTCAGACCGACTCCTACAGGTAGATACAGCCTCCATTTAATCCATCTCCTGAAAGATGGCCTTCTTTAATAAGAAAGAACTCCCTCAATAATGCAATGAAATATCTCCACTGATATAGAGTATATGCTACAATTAAGCCAATACTGATACATGTAACTTCTGACTTGACCGCTCAAAGCCTAGTTGCACTTTTACAGAATGAGGAAGCACAAAAGGAAAACATTTACTTCTTTGTGCTGACTGTGCGAAATAATTATCCAATTCCTTTCCACATGGCCTGTACATTTCTTCACTTCAAATATTTGTCAAGTTCCCATTTTGAAAGTTATAATTGAACTTGCTGTCACACACACTCACATGGTACATGTTAGATCAGAGAAACACACTGCGTTTTTTCCCCAAGTTGTCAAATTGCCTACATTTGTTTTTGCTAATCATCTTAATCAGCATCTCATGGCTTTCTGCCACTAGAATCAGTTTCACTTATTTACTTAAATAAAGTGTTTCATGAATTCAACATGCCCAAAGTAATGCTCTGTTGCTTTCAAAACAGCAATATGAAAAGCCGCATTTTTTTCCATTTTTTGGAACATTGATTAGTGAAAAAACAGAAGAGTTTTCCAACTTGAAAACTGTAAAGCATATTGTTGAGCTGTACAATAGAATATTGCTTTTTGGAGGCAGACAAAGGGAGAATTTGAGACTGGAGAGCACTAAGCACTAAGTGAAGGAAATTGTGCTTGGCAACAGCCTTTGATTATTTGAGATGCAGAGTATTAAATGCTATCAGTGGTGCTGGAAAAGCACAGCAATTCAGGCAGCATCCAAGGAGCAGTAAGATCGATGTTTCGGGCAAAAGCCCTACCCGAAACGTCGATTTTACTGCTCCTCGAATGCTGCCTGAACTGCTGTGCTTTTCTAGCACCACTAATCCAGAATCTGGTTTCCAGCATCTGCAGTCATTGTTTTTATCTAAGTGCTATCAATGCCAACTGCAATAGAGCCTGCAGACAATAGCAACCATTTCTTTCTCTCTCTCTCCTCTGTGTATGCAGAAAAGACAGAAAATCCATTTAAGCTTAAAAGAAAGAATTGATTGATCAAAAGACCACAGTTCACTTGATCAACCACTGAATTGAAGGATGACCGCCATGTCACGGACAATAACATCTCATCATTACAAAAGTAAAAAGAATTATGAAAAATTGAAATTGAAAACCTTTTGTCAGGAAATGGCATTAATAGTTACAAAACCAAGCTGTATAAATGGAGTTAAAATGCAAATCTGTTCTAATCAGGCTCCAGGAACTGAATGGGTTATTACTGTTCTTATGATCTACCAACAATGCAGGGGTTAGAACTATTTGCCAGATTTCCTCTTTACTGAAAGAGTAATATATTAAAAATGGAAAGAAAAATAACTTTCAATCTTGTGGTTTGAAAATTTCATCCTGGGAATTTTGTTACCACCCATAATATTTGTTTAAATTTTGCCTTTTATCTGTCTTAATTGTGATCAAATGTAGTTTGGGGTTTTGAAGGGATATAGTTGAAGTTACTTAAATTAGAAATCCTTCTTTCACTGTTCTTGACAAAGTTAGACCATAAGAACAGCCCATCGACAGTGTTCCACCATTCAATGAGATCATAGTTGATCTGATTATTCTGAACTCTCCTCCCTGCTGTATCCCCCATAATTGTTTATTCCATTACTGATTAAAAATCTGTTTATTTCAGCCTGAAATATACTTAATATCCAGCCTGAACATTCCTCTGCAATAAAGAATTCCACAGATCCACAATTTTCTGAAGGCAGTAGTTAAGTGTGCTACAATAAATAGATTTACTGTTTTAAGGTACTTAAGAAGACTGCAAGGAATTGCTAGTAGCAGTAATCAGGGAGGAAAATAGTTCATTATGGTAGTATCATTGGGATTTTATACATTTTCTGGAGACTTGTTCAATAGTGTGCACTATTTTTGGTGCACTCATCACAGTTAAGCTGTGACAATCTCCACTCAAGCCTCCACAAAGCTAAATCCCTCATTCTGGGAAATCTCTTCTGCAATCTCTTTAAAGCCTTGTCATTCTTTCAAAAATGATTTGCAGAATAAAACACAATACTCCAGCTGAGGCTAAGCCAACAATATGTAACAGTTAGTAGCATAGCTGCCTTGGTGTCATACACTACCTCTACAACAAAGCTAGAATCACAGACAGCATTCTGAACTTGCCCTGACACCTTCAAAGTCATGCTTCCAGGAGGGAGGGAATATTTGATGGGAATTCACTGTGCCTCATTGGGACATTCCATCCCAAAACTAGGTCAAGAGAATTCTGCCAGTAATTTGGAGTAGGTAATTTGTCTGTCCTTTTACCTATGATTAAACATTACCTTTAACAGGGAAGCAAATTATATTTATTTAACATTTTTAGTAATTTAGTAAAATTTAGTAATTTCAAATATAGTCAAAAGAAAAAAAACTAGTCTGTTTCCAAACTCATAATCATAACTATTATATTGTACTATTTACAGTGTCACATAAAATGAAAAAACTGTCCAATACCTAAATAATCATAATATGTAGGTTTAGTCAACACTAACAAAGGATGAAATGTTTGCCTTATTAAAGATTTTTTCTGTCCCAAAGACAATTTCAATTGATTTATTCCTTAATTTAACTTTCAGATTCAGAATTTTATTTTGTACTGGAAGAGGTCCTTTCGCTCACCATGAATGTGTGGATTACATTGCTATTTTAAACTAATCCTATCTGTCTCCACGTGGTCCATATTCCTCTGTTTGCTGCCTGTACTCGTGTCTGTCTATATGCCTCTTAAACTTTGCTTTCATATCTGCTTCTACCACCTCAGCTGGCGGCCTGTTCCAGGCACCTACTTCCCTCGCACAAGTCCTTTAAAGTTTCCCCCTCTCACCTTAAACATATGCCCCTTTGTATTTGACAGTTCTACCCCATCTGTGCCTCTCATAATTTTATATATTTCTATCAGGTAGCTCCTCAGCCTCTGAAGCTCTCGCAAAAACAATCAAAGTTTGTCCAACTTCTCCTAATAGCTAATACACTCCAATCCAGGTAACATTCTGGTAAACCTCTTCAGCACTCCAAATGTGGCTTGAATAAAATCTTGTACAGTTGCACCATGACTTGCCAATGTCTATCCCAATGTTTCTGCCCCTGTGTTAATCCCAGTGAATCTGTCCCTATGAAAATTCCAGTAGTTTTAAAAAAAAATTCATTTGTAGGATGTGGGCTGGTTGACTGACATTTATTGACCATTCCTTGAGAACGTGGTAATCAGCTGCCTTCTTGAGCCACTGCAGTGGGTTGACCCATAATCCATTAGGGAGGGAATTCAAAGATTTTGATTCAGTCACAGTGCAGGAATAGTAATTTACTTCCAAGTCAGCATGGTAATTGGGTTGGTGGAGAACTTGAAGGTAGTGATTTTTCCATATGTCTGCTTCTCTTGACTTTCTAGATGGAAGTGGTCATGGAAGGTGCTATTTGAGGATCTTTGCTGAATTTTTGCAGTGCATCTTGTAGATAATACACACTACTGCTACTGAGCATTAGTGGTGGAAGGAACTGATGCTTGTGGGAATTATATCAATGAAGCATTGCTTTGTCCTGGATTGTGTCAAGCTTCCTGAATGTTGTTGGGTCTGCACTCATTCAAGCGTGTAGAGAGTATTCTATCACATCCCTGATTTGTGCCTTTTAGATGGTGGACAGGCCTGGGGAGTCAGGAGATGAGTTATCTGCCATATTATTCCTAGACTCTGACCTGCTAGTGTCACCACTGTGTTTATGTGGCGAGTCTAATTGAGTTTCTCGTCAATGATAAACCTAGGATGTTGATGATGGGAGATTCAGCGAAGGTAACACTATTGAATGTCAATAAGTGATGGTTAGATTGACTCTTATTAGTAGTGGTCATAGTCTAGCATTTGTGTGTCACAAATGTTATTTGCCACCTATCAGCCTAAGCCTGGAAATTGTCCAGATCTTGTTGCATTTGGAAATGGGCTACTTCAGTATGTGATCACTCCCACTTTTAAACTTATGACCACAGCACCAGGGACCAGAGTTCAATTCCAGCTTTGGCTGACTGGTGTAGAGTATGTGCATTCTCTCCCTTTTTTCCTCTGGCACTCCGGTTTAGTCCTACAGCACAAAGGTGTGCAGGTTAGGTGGATTAGCTATGGGAAATGCAGAGGATAGGGTGGAGATCAGGTCTGGGTGGGATGCTGTTTGGAGGACTGGTGTGGATGGTCTGTTTCCACACTGTTTGGGATCTATGAGGTCTATGAAACAGCTGAGGATGTTTGGGCCTAGGGCACTGCCCTGAGGAACTCCAGCAATCATGTCCTGTAGCTGAGATGACTGACCTTGAATAAACTGACCTCCAATTTGGGGTGGCACGGTGGCTCAGTGGTCAGCATTGCTGCCTTACAGCACCAGGGACTCGGGTTTGATTCCTGCCTGGAGCGACTGTCTGTGTAGAGTTTACACATTCTTCCTGTGCCTGCGTGGGTTTCCTCCCACAGTCCAAAGATGTGCCAGTTGAATTGGTCATGTTAAATTGCCTGTAGTGTTAGGTCCATTAGTCAGGGGGAAATTGTAGGGTAGGGTAATGGGTGTGGGTGGGTTACTCTTCGGAGGGTTGGTGTAGACTTGTTGGGCCAAATGGCCTGTTTCCACACTGATCTAATTTAAAACCACAAAAATCTTCCTTTTTCTTCGGGTATCACCTCAAGCATCGCAGATTTTGCCCCCAGTACCTATCCATTCCAGTTTTGCTAGGGCCCCTTGATAACAACTAGGTTGAATGCAGCTTTGATCTCACCTCACCTCTGAAATTGAGCTCTATTGTTCAAGTTCATACCAAGATTGATTGAGGTCTGGAACTGAGTGGTCCAGGTGGAACCCAAACTCGGTGTCACTGAGCAGGTTATTGCTGAACATGTGCTGCTCGATATCACAGTTAATGAAAACTTCCATCACTTTACTGATCATCAAGAGTAGAGTGGTGGTGCAGTAAATGGCTGGGTTGGATTTGTCCTGCTTTTAGGTGCAGGACAATATTTTCCCAATACTTGGGCAATTTTCCACATTGTCAGTTAGGTGCCAGTGTTGTAACGGTACTGGAGCAGCTTGGCTAGTGGAGCAGCAAGTTCTGGAGCACAAGTCTTCAGTATTATTGCCAGAATGTTGTCAGGGCCCCTAGCCTTTGCAGTTTGCAGAGTCTCCCATTCTTCCTTGATATCACGTAAAGTGAATTAAATTGCTGAAGGCTGGCATCTGTAATGGTTGGAACCAGTGGAGGAGGCTGAGATGAATCACACACATGGCATTTCCGGCTGAAGATTACTACAAAAGCTTTAGCCTTATCTTTTGCACTGATGAGCTGGAGCTCTTTCATCATTGCCAAAGTGGATATTTGTAGAGCCTCCTCCTCCAGTGAGTTGTTTAATCATCCATGACTACTCACAAATGGATGTGACAGGACCGCAAAGCTTAGATCTGATCTGCTGGTTGTGAGATTGCTTAGCTTTGTCTATCACTTGCTGCTTATGCTGTTTGGCATGCAAATAGTCCTGTCTGATGGCTTCACCAGGTTCACACCTTATTTTCAGGTATGACTGATGCTGTTCCTGGCATGTCCTCCTGCATTCTTCATTGAACCAGGGTTGAGCTCCTGGCTTGATGGTAGTGGTTGAGTAGGGGATATTGTTGGGCGATCAGGTTACAGATTGCGCTGGAGTGCAATTCTACTGCTGTTGATGGCTGACAACATGTCATGGATGGCCAGTTTTGAGTTTCAAGATCGGTTTGAAGTTTATCCCTTGTTTTTTGTTTATTTATTCATTTTTGTGGGATGTGATCATAGCTGGCTGGTCAGCTTTATTGCCCATCCCGGGGTGAGCTGCCTTCTTGAACCACTGCAATCCACCTACTGTGGATTGCTCCATAATGTTATTAGTAATTCCAGGATGTTGACCCAGCGACAGTGAAGGAATGGCAATATATTTCCAAGTGAGGATGGTGAGTAGATTGGAAGGGAACTTGAACATGACATGTTTCCATATATCTCCTGCTCTTGTCTTTCTAGTTGGAAGTGGTCATGAGTTTGGAAGGTGCTGTCTCAGGATCTTTGGTGAATATCCGCAGTGCATCTTGTGGATAGTGCACACTACTGCTACTGAGCATTGGCGGTGGAAAAAGTGGATGCTTGTGCTTGCAGTACTAATCAAGTGGGCTGCTTTGTCCTGGATGGTGTCAAGCTTCTTGAATATTGCTAAAGCTGCACTCATCCAAGTAAGTGGGGAGTAAGCCATCATACTCCTAACTTGTGCCTGGTCGATAGTGGACAGGTTTTGGAGTATCAAGAGGTGACTTTCTTGTCACAGTATTCCTAACCTCCGATCTGCTCTTATAGCCACTGCATTTATGTGGTGATTCCAACTGAGTTTCTGATCAACGATAACTCTCAAGATGTTGACAGTGGGGGATTCACTTATGGTAATTTGGTAATCACTATTGAATATGAAGTGGCAGTGGTTAGGTTGACTCTTGTTGGTGATGGTCATGGCCTGTTATTTGTGTGGTGCAAATGTTACTTGCCACTTTTCAGCCTGGATATTGTCCAGATCTTGTTGCATTTGGACACAGACTGCTTCAGTGTCTGTGAAGTGCAAATGGTGCTGAACATTGTGCAAACATCTCTACATCTAACCTTATGACTGAGGGAAGGTCATTGATGAAGCAGCTGAAGATGGTTGAGCCTAGGATACCACCCTGAGGAACTCTTGCAGAGATGTCTTGGAGCTGAGATGACGGACCTCCGATATCCACAACCATCTGCCTTTGTGTCAGGTAGTAATCTAACCAGTTGCGAGTTTTCCCCATGACACCCATTATTCTAGTTTTGCTAGAGCTCCATAATGAACATCATAGCTGGCTGGTCAGCTTTATTGCCCATCCTGGGGTGACCTGCCTGCTTGAACCACTGCAATCTACCTGCTATGATGGTTCCTGAAGAAGGGCTCATGCCCGAAACGTTGATTCTCCTGCTCCTTGGATGCTGTCTGACCTGCTGCACTTTTCCAGCAACACATTTTCAGCTCTGATCTCCAGCATCTGCAGTCCTCACTTTCTCCTAAAGCTCCATAATGCCAAACTTAGTTGAATACACCCTTGCTTTCAAGGGCTGTCACTCTCACCTCAGGAATTCAGGTCTTCTGTCAATGTCTGAACCAATGTTATAATGATGTCTGGAGCTGAGTAGCCTGCAGAACCCAAACTGTGCCTCACTGCGCGGGTTATTGCTGAACAGGAGCTGCTTGATAGCCCTGTTGATGACATCTTTCATCACTTTACTGATGATCAACAGTAGACCGATGGAGTGGTAAATG
Organism: Hemiscyllium ocellatum; assembly: GCF_020745735.1. Lineage (NCBI taxonomy): Eukaryota > Metazoa > Chordata > Chondrichthyes > Orectolobiformes > Hemiscylliidae > Hemiscyllium > Hemiscyllium ocellatum. Next base: position 90,990,299 of record NC_083403.1, read on the forward strand.
GCTGAGTTGGATTTGTTCTGTCTTCCATGTACAGGACATACGTGGGCAATTTTCCACATTGTGGAAGTAACTGTTTGTGGAAGTCAGTGTTGTAACTGTACTGGAACAAACTGGCTAGGGGATGGGGCATTGCCAGAATATTGTCAGGGCCATCAATCTTTGCAGTATCCAGTGCCTACAATCATTTCTTGATATCATGGACAGTGAATAAAATTGGCTGAAGAATGACATCTGCAATGCTGGGGATCAATGGAAGAGGCCGAATGGATCATCTACATGGCACATCTGACTGAAGATTGCTGCAAAAGCTTCCGCCTTATATTTTGCACTGATGTACTGGGACTCTTTCATCATTGAGGATGGGGATGTTTGTGGAGCCTTCTCCTCCAGTATCTTATTTAATTGTCCACCACCATTCACGACTGGCTATGGCAGGACTGCAGAGCTGAGATCTGATCCTTTGGTTGTGGCATTGCTTAGCTCTGTCTGTCATTTTTACTTCTGCTGTTCGATATGCATGTAGCCCTGTTTCACCAAGTTGGCACCTCATCTTCTGATATGCCTGGTGCTGCTCCTTGCATGCCTTCCTGCATTCTTCATTGAACCAAGGCTGATCTCCTTGCTTGATGGGAATAGCCAAGTGGGAGATATGCCAGTCTGTGAGGTTACACATTGTGTTAGAGTACAATTCTGCTGCTGATGGCCAACAGCACCTCATGGATGCCCGATCTTGAGTTGCTAGATCTGTTCGAAGTCTGTTCCATTTAGCACAGTAATACTGCCCCACAATATGGTGTGGCACGGTGACTCAGTGGTTAGCACTGCTGCCTCACAGCACCAGGGTCCCAGATTCGATTCCAGCCTTGGGTGACTGTGTTTAGTTTGCACATTCTCCTCATGTTTGCGTGGGGTTTCCTCCGGGTGCTCCGGTTTCCTCCCACAGTGCAAAGATGTGCAGGCCAGGTGAATTGGCCACACTAAGTTGCCCAAAGTGTTAGGTGCATTAGTTAGCGGGAAATGGGTCTGAGTGGGTTACTCTTCGGAGGGTCAGTGTAGACTGGTTGGGCCGAAGGGTCAGTTTCTACACTGTAGAGAATTTAGTTTAAACATGATGAAGGTTATTCTCAATGTGAAGGTGGGAGTTCATCTGCACAAAGACTGTGCTGTAGATGCTCTTACTGATGATGTCATGGACAGATGCATCTGCAAATTCTTCAGGGTGAGGTCAAGTATGTTTTTCCCTCTTACTGGTTCCCTCACCACCTGCCTGCCTCAGACCCAGTCTAGCAGTTATGTCCTTTAGCACCAGATCAGCTTGATCAATAGTACTACTGCTGAGCCATGTTTGGTGGTGGACATTGAATTCCCCGTTCAGAGTACACTTTGTGCCCTTGCCATGCTCAGTGCTTCCTTTAAGTGTTGTTCAACGTGGAAGAGTACCAATTAATCAGCTGAGGGAGGATGGCACATGGTAATCAACAGGAGATTTCCTTGCCAGGGTTTAACTTGAAGCCACGAGATGTCATGGGCTTGGGTGTCAATGTTGACGACTCTTGGGCAACACCATCTCTATTGCATCAGACCTGCTGATGAGGGTGATGGTGGTGTCTGTGACATTGTCTGTAAGGTTTGATTCCAAAAGTATGACTATGTTTTGGCTTGAATAGTCAGTGAGACAGCTCTCCCAATTGTGGTGCTAGCCTGCAGATATGAATGAGGAGGACTTTGCAGGATCGACAGGGCTGTTTACCATTGTCTTTTCCGGTGCCAAGGTCAATGCTTGGTTATCCGTCCAGTTTCATTTCTTTGTGACCTTGTAGCAATTAGTACAAATGAATGGCATGTTAGGCTATTTCAGAGGGCAATTGAGAGTCAACCACATTGTTGTCAGTCTGGAGTCACATGTAGGCCAGACCAGGTAAGGATGGCAGACTTCTTTCCCTGAAGAACATTAATGAACCAGATGGGTTTTCTGACAATTGACATGGTCATCAGTAGATTCTTAATTCTAGATTGTTTGAAAAATTGAATTCAAGTTCCACCAACTACCGTGGTTTGATTCAAACCCAGGTCACCACTGGGTCGCAGACCAAGTCTAGCAGCTATGTCTTTTACGACCTGAGCAACTCGATCATTAGTACTGCTGATGAGCCACTTCTGGTGATGGACACTGAAATCCCCCATCCTCTCTAAGTGTTGCTCAACATGGAGGAGTACCAGTTCAGCAGCTGAGAGAGAACAGTATGCCATTACCAGCAGGGGGTTTTCTTACCCACATTTAACCTGAAACCATGACACTTCATGGAGTCAGGAGCCATGAGATCTCCTAGGGCAACTCTCTTCTGACTGTATAGCAATGTGTGGCCACATCTGCTGGGTCTGTCCTTCGAGTGGGAGAGGACATATTCAGGGATGCTAATGGTGGAGTCTCACGGAATCATATCTGACAGACAATGTCAGGCTTTACTTGTCTAGTCTGTTTGACAGCGCTCCAAATGTTGGCATTGCCCACAGATGCTAGTAAGGAGGACTTTGCAGGTTGACAGGGTTGTTTCTGCCGTTATATTTTCTGCTGCCTTGATCGTTGCCAGGTGATCCATCTCATTTCATTTCTTCGAGACTGCCATGATTGGTACAACTGAATGGCTAGCTAGGCCATTTCAGAGGGCAACTGAGCCTCAACCATATTCTTGTGGATCTGGTGTCATGTGTCAGCCAGACCAGGTGAGAATGGCAGATTTCCTTCCCTGAAGGGCATGAGTGAACCACACAGATTGACATGGTCATCAGTGGATTCCAGATTTTTAAAACAAAAAATGAATTCAAGTTCTACCATCTGCTATGATTCCCCAGAACATTTTCCAGAACAAATCTGGATTAATTATCTTGTGATCATACCACTACACTATCGCCTTACCCATCATCCTGATGTTTGTTCCCCAGTGTTAATCCCAGTACTCATGTCTGTCTATCTGTCCCTATGTTTATCCTGATGTCTCTGTCCTAGTATTAAACTTTAATTTGTTCCTAGGTTGTGCGCATTGCCTTTAGTGCCCATTCCTAATCATTGAGAGTTAAATGCATTGCTGTGGTTCTGAATTACATGTAGACTAGACTGGGAAAGAATGGTAGATTTATTTACCTAAAGAACATTAGCGAACCAGATGGGTTTTTACAACAATTAACAGTGGTTATATATCTACTATTTTTCTTAATTTCTTTCACTTTTTTATTAAATTCAAATTTCACCATCTGATATGGTGGGATTCCAAGTTTAATCAGCAGCACATAGCTCTGCATCAACAGTTATATTACCATTATGTCATTGCAATTATTTATGTTGGTTTATCTATGTCACTGTTCAGCCCAGTTTATGTGTCCCATTTATCTGTCCCAGTATTTACCTTGGCTTCATCTCACCTAGTTTAGTTATCCAACTGTTTAACTCCAAATATTTATCCTGATTTATCAGTCTCAGTGTTTGTCGCAGTATATTTGCTACCATTGATGGAATGAGATTTTTCCTGGCATCCAGGTTTGATTTGATGACTACATATATATTCACAGAGGCAATATTAAAGCTGATAGAAAGTGTCAACCCTTACCTTTCTCACTAACACTTTCACTTTCAATTTCCACATCTTCACAGCTAGTGTATTCTGGGGTAGATGCTCCTTCTTCCTCAGAGCTACTGACTGACATTTGTCTTTTTTTTCCAACCTTTTTCATTCGATGTGGTTTTGGTGGAGGTGGTCGAATGGATTCTGACTGGTCTGAACTGAGTGAATCATTCCTCAGCATGGTTTCATTCCTCTCTCGCTTTGTTCGAATGACAGCAGAGCTGGGATCCAGGTGCTTGTGGGCATCGTAATCCTTCACCTCCAAGTGTTCTGCAGGAACTGAGCTCCTCTTCGATGTTGGGGGGCTCTGACTGCTCAAATGCAGCTGTCTTGAAACCGCTATTTGTACATCTGCAGTCTTCTCAATAGGGTATTTCCGTTCTTGAGTCCCCAGTTGAGTCCTTCTTGGCAAGAGATCCTCTACTCCCTGACCTTCCTCTGCATCAGTTTGAAGTACAGATACATCGCTGTGCCTTCTTTCATGCCGTGCTCTTGACACTTTAGCATGCATACGCATCTGTTGTTCCTCCAATTGAGGTTTAACAGGACACCTTGCCAGGTTAGGGTCACTCTTATATTGATTCTGATACTCCTCCTCAATCTTTTGTTTTACCTCATCAGCTATTGTTTCCCCCTCTATTTTCACATCCATATCCTGATAGTCCTGCGAACGACCTTTCTCTAAGCGCCGACTTTCTTGCTGCTCCCTATGATGCTCTCGTTCATCAGCTGGCCTGTCAGCTTGCTGAGAGGATGGCTTTGGTCCGTGTTTCCGTTCACCCTTGAGTCCTTTTCCATTCTGTTCTGAAACCAATGAACTCTTCTTCCTGTGAAGAAAATCATTAATAATGTGTCATTATTGTGCACCAAGTGTTCGTTTTTATAGTAAAGTTGGGACTGTGAAAGGCGAAATAAAGTCAATAACAAGCAAAACACGCTAGTGATGTGTGTGCCTTTGATAATAATGCCAACGTAAGAAACTAGTATATAAATTAAATCACGTTTATATTAAAATATCAATCAATTCAATTTTTTGAAACAAAACCAATAATTCCTACAAAGCCATGGAAGTAAAGACCAACATTTATTGTCCTTCCCAAATTGTCTAGTGGCTATTGCAGAGCGCAGTTAAGAGTCAATCACATTATTGTCGGTCTGTAATAAATGTAGGCTCGACCAGGTAAGGACAATAGATTTCTATTTGTGAAGGACTTCAGAGAACCAGATATGCTTTGATCATTTCATGGTCATCGTCAGTGAGACAAACATTCAATTTCAGATTCTTGAACTGAATTTAAATTCGACCAACTGCCACAGTGAGATTCAAACCCAAGTTGCCAGAGTATTAACCTGGGCCTCTGTGGGGTGCATTCTCCAAAATGGAAAGAATTATAGAATAGAATCTCTACAGTGTGGAAACAGGCCTTTCAGCCCAACAAGTCCACACTGACCCTCTGAAAAGTAACCCACCCAGACCCACTCTCCTATAATTATTCCTGATGTCACCCCGTTTGGGCGGTATAGTGGTTATCACTGCTGCCTCACAGCACCATGGACACAGGTTCGATTCCAGTCTCGGGTGACTGTCTGTATGGAGTTTGAACATTCTCCCTGCGTCTCTGTGGGTTTCCTCCAGGTGCCCCGGTTTCCTCCTATAGTGCAAAGATGTGCAGGTTAGGTGAATTTGCTATGCTAAATTGCCTGCAGTTTTCAGGGATGTGTTGTGAGGTGCATAAGTCAGTGGTAAATGGAGAATAACAGGGTAGGGGAATAGGTCACCCTTTGGAGGGTCGGTATGGATTTATTGGGCCCTACCCTACTCACCTAACCTGCACTTCTTTGGATTGTGGAAGGAAACCTGAGTAAACCCGCACAAATATGGGGAGAATGTGCAAACTCCATACAGAAAGGCTGGAATTGAACCTGGGTCCCTGGTGCTATGAGGCAGCAGTGCTAACCATTGAGCCATCTTGCTGAGCTTTGGGGAGGGAACATGCAAGTGGACCAGACATCTGTACACAAACGTCAGCAGGTGAGTCTCAATCAACGGGTGGAAGGAGAAGATCTCCTTATCGGATATGGAGTCAAGTAGGGCTACACCCTATATCCAGCCTTGTTTGTAATTTGTGCAGAACCTTTTGATGAGCCCATCATCTGAAAGGATATGAGCCAGAAGGATGACTATCCCAGGTAGAGGGGACCTGCACATCCAAGCCTCTCTGCACATGAAGGACACTGCCATTTTGAACTCTGATGTATTGTCATGAGCACCTGTAACCAGTTCGATCTGGCTTTGTCAGTCAAGTTAAATTGAGGGAAGAACAAGGAATTGGGATGACCGATCTCCTTCATGACCAGTCCAGATTACCAGAGGCTGTTGGGAATAGGAGACCGTGTGTGCCAAAACTTGGAAAGAGCATATCGCTAGGTTAAGACAGAAACTGGGCATATGGGAGCACTGCCATACGGGAAGTTAAAATCCTGGTCATCATGTGTGAGGCAGTCTCTGTATTGCAGTACACGGCACTACAGGAGTCATCCAAGCCATCTTCCACTTTGTCTGGAGGTCAAAGTTACAGTTTTAAGAGATACAAGTAGTTCTTCTTTAAAGTGATGGTTGTGTTCTTGTGCGTCCCTGCGCAATGTAAAAGGTGTGCAATAAAAATAGCTTTTAAAGTGTTGGTAATGCAATCATATTGTAGCCAACACACTTTTTAAATGTTCACGCTTTAGAAGCAACTTTCCCTTTTTGTCAATCACAGTGCAGCCAATATGCGTTGATGAAATGTGTGTTAATGCAGAATGACCTGTATGGGATCATATCAGTCTTTGATATTGAAAGATAAAGAGATAAGTAATTCAGGAGGACTATTGCTAGAAAACGTGCTGGTATGTGGAACTGATGCTGAAACAATAATTGCTCCATTATGTAATGAGAGGATGGAGCGTCCAATGAAAAGTGGAGAAATGGTAATAAGAGTATTGGGGAAAATCTTGTATTCCTGGAACCAATTTGTCCGTGGTAATGATACAGTTGGATCAAAGGGAGGAATGCTGCCAACTGTGATCAAAAAGCCAGTGGAAAATCAGGTCACTGGGATTTTTCCTGACTGTGTGATAACAACATCACAGAGCCACCAGTTGAAGCAGGAGGAGAAATCCAAGAGTAAAGATAACAAAGTTGAAGGAGAATTATCAGAGATCGAATTGTTGACAAAGTGAATATTTTTAGTTCTGAGAAATTAACTGAGTTACAACAGAAACATGAAAAGCATTCAGAATGTTACTATCATAAAAACGAAGTCTTGATGAGGAAATGGAGACGATCGCATATTCAGGGGGATGAGAAATATACAGAGTTCATCAAGTTGTACTACCAGTGGATTAGAGAAAGGAGGTGTTGGTGTAGCACATGAATTATTAAGAGGTCAGTTAGGGGTAAAAAAAGGCTCAAGCCAAAATACAGAAAGATTTTACGGGCCTGGACTAAGAATGTAGCTGAAAAATGTTGCTGGAAAAGCGCAGCAGGTCAGGCAGCATCCAAGGAGCAGGAGAATCGACGTTTCGGGCATGAGCCTTCATGCCCGAAAAGTCGATTCTCCTGCTCTTTGGATGCTGCCTGACCTGCTGCATTTTTCAGCAACACATTTTCAGCTCTAATCTCCAGCATCTGCAGTCCTCACTTTCTCCCGGACTAAGAATGTAGTTGACTTTTGCCAGATGTATCATACACGTCAGGTAATTGGAAAACCTCAGGCAATTATGAAACCAGCACCTTTAATACTGGCATGGCGGCTCAGTGGTTAGCACTGCTGCCTCACAGCACCAGGGACCCAGGTTCAATTCCAAACTCGGGTGACTGTCTGCGTGGAGTTTGCACATTCTCCCAGTGTCTGCTCTGGTTTCCTCCCACAGTTCAGGTGAATTGGCCAGATTAAATTTCCCATAGTGGTAGGTGCATTAGACAGAGAAAAATGGGTCTTGGTGGGTTACTCTTCGGAGGGTTGGTGTGGACTTGTTGAGCCGAAGGGTCTGTTTCCACAATGTAGGGAATCTAATCTAATCTAACACCCATTCCTGCATTTAAAAAACCTTTCACAAATCTTAATTGCTTGCATGGGACCCGTATCTGAAACAAAAGGTGGGAATCCGTATTTGTTGACAATAATGGATATGTCCACTAGATTTCCAGAGGCCATTCCATTACACAATATCACAGCTAAAAGTATTGTAGAAGAGATGCTCAAACTTTTTACTGGATACAGACTACCCACAGACATACAATCAGATCAAGGGTCAAAATTTACAACAAAATTAGGGGAGTTATGGATAGTTTAGGAATAAAACCATTCAAATCCATTGCTTACTATCCAGTTAGAATGGTGGCTTCAAACTTTAAAGAACATTTTGAGGTTTATAGTCAAGACTATCCAGATTCCGGATAAGGGAATTCCATTGGCAGCACAGTGGTTAGCACTGCTGCCTCGCAGCGCCAGAGACCCAGGTTCAATTCCCACCTCAGGTGACTGTGTGTGGAGTTTGCATGTGTCTGCGTGGGTTTCCTCCCACAATCCAAAAATGTGCAGGTTAGGTGAACTGGCGAGGCTAAATTGCCTGTAGTGTTAGGTGAAAGGGTAAATGTAGGGGAATGGGTCTGGGTGGTTTGCGCTTCAGTGGGTCGATGTGGACTTGTTGGGCCGAAGGGCCTGTTTCCACACTGTAAGCAATCTAATCTAATCTAAAAAAGAATTTGTACTTTTTGCAATTAGGAATGCACCAAATGAATCTGCTAAATTCAATCCATTTGAATTAATTTTTGGGTATGAGGTGAGAGGACTACTGAAATTAATTAAGGAGAAGTTGATAAATCAGAGTTCAGAGACCACATATTTGGACTATGTTTCAAATTTTCGGGAACCATTAAATAGTGCGGGGAAATTGGCTTTACAGCATTTAAAAGTATCATGGTGTATAATGAAACAAGAAGCAGACAAGAAATAAAAACATTGCAATTTTGCTAAAGGAGATAAAGTGTTAGTGTTAATTCCAATAATACCAACGTTTTGTGGACCTTATCAAATCAAAAAGGGATTGAGTGAAGTAAATTATTTGACAAAGATTACAGAAAGAAATAAATCTCAGAGTGTGTCATGTGAATATGCTGAAAGGGTATTTTGATAGGAAAGGAAAGCAAAAGGAGAATGTGTTACTGGTAACAACAAATAATGAAAAACCAAGTTTTGAGGATTCTGAATTGGACAATCCTCAAATTAGATTGGACAATGAGGAAGCTCTCAAATATTGGGATAAGTTATTGAATTACCTTCCAGGGTAAAAGTGAAATAACCTGGAAGAGTTTTTACTATCGCATGGGGAGGTATGCGAGAATGAGCTGAGAAATACAAAGAACAAAGAAAATTTACAGCCCAGGAACAGGCCCTTCGGACCTCCAAGCCTGAGCCGATCCAAATGTACTGTCTAAACCTGTCAGTCAATTCCTAAGCATTTGTATCCCTTTGCTCCCCACCGATTCATCCATCTGTCCAGACGCATCTTAAATGAATCTACCTTGCCTGCCTCTACCACCTCTGCTGGCAACGCGTTCCAAACGCCCACCACCCTCTGTGTAAAGTACTTGCCGCGTGTATCCCCCTTAAACTTTCCACCTCTCACCTTGAAAGCTTGACCTCTCATTATTGAACCCTACACCCTGGGAAAAAGCTTGTCTCTATCCACCCTGTCTATACCCTTTATGATTTTGTAAGTCGACCCACAATCTCATTTTTTCTAGTGTAAATAAATCTAACCTACTCAACCTCTCTTCATAGCTAGCACCTTACATACCAGACAACATCCTCTTAAACCTTCTCTGCACCCTCTCCAAAGCTTCCACATCCTTTTGGTAATGTGGCGACAAGAACCGTGCACATTATTCTAAATGCGGCCGAACCAATGTCTTGTACAATTTAACATGACTTTCCAGCTCTTACACTCAATACCCCGTCCAATGAAGGAAAGCATACTATATGCCTTCTTGACCACTCTATCCACCTGTGCAGCAACCTTCAGGATACAATGGACCTGCACTCCCACAACTCTCTGCCCATCAACTTTTCCCAAGGCTCTTCCATTCATTGTGTAATTCGCTCTAGAATTAGACTTCCCAAAATGCATCACCTCACATTTGTCTGGAATGAAAACCATCTGCCACTTTTCCGCCCAACTCTCCATATATCTATCTATATCCCATATATCTATCTTCATATATCCATCCATATCCTCCCGTATTCTCTGACAGTCCCTTATGCTTTCTGCTACTCCACCAATCTTTGTGTCATCTGCAAATTTGCTGATCATACCAACAGTGCCCTCTTCTAGATCATTTATGTATATTACAAACAACAGTGGCCCCAATACTGACCCCTGTGGAACACCACTGGTCACCTTTCTCCATTTCGAGAAACTCCCTTCAACTACTACTCTCTGTCTCCTGTTGCTCAACCAGTTCTTTATCCACCTAGCTAGAACATCCTGCACACCTTGTGACTTCACTTTCTCCATTAGTCTACAATGGGGAACCTTATCAAACGCCTTACTAAAATCCATGTATATGACATCAACAGCCCTTCCTTAATCTATCAACTTGGTCACTTCCTCAAAGAATTCTATTACGTTGGTAAGGCACAATCTCCCTCGCACAAAACCATGATGCTTATCACTGATAAGCTCATTCTTTTCTAAGTACCCTCTCCAGCAACTTCCCCATCACTGACATAAGGCTCAGTGGTCTGTAGTAACCCAGAATATCCCTACTACCCTTCTTGAACAGGGGGACAACGTGTGCAACCTTGCAGTCCTTCGGCACCTCACCTGTGTTTAAGGATGCCACAAAGATTCCATTTTGCCAGAGCGATGAGGAGGGAAGAAGGTAAAGCGAGGGCTGCCAGGAAGGGTGAGTTTTCCTGCATTAAAAGGGACTTACCTCATGAGTCAGGCCTCCATTTGTCGAGAGATGTGAGGGAGGAGGGAAGGACTTTAAAATAGTGATGGAAAAGGATAGACCAGATCTAAAAGTTGAAGTTCTAAATTGGAGAAAGGCCAATTTTGACGGTATTAGGCAAGAACTTTCAAAAGCTGATTGGAGGCAGATGTTCGCAGATAAAGGGATGGCTGGAAAATGGGAAGACTTCAGAAATGAGATAACAAGAATCCAGAGAAAGTATATTCCTGTCAGGGTGAAAGGGAAGGCTGATAACTATAGGGAATGCTGGATGACTAAAGAAATTGAGGGTTTGGTTAAGAAAAAGAAGGAAGCATATGTCAGGTACAGACAGGATAAATCGAGTGAATCCTTAGAAGAGTATAAAGAAAGTAGGAGTATACTGAAAAGGGAAATCAGGAGGGTAAAACGGGGACATGAGATAGCTTTGGCAAATAGAATTAAGGAGAATCCAAAGGGGTTTTACAAATATATTAAGGAAAAAAGGGTAACGAGGGAGAGAATAGGACCCCTCAAAGATCAACAAGGCGGCCTTTGTGTAGAGCCACAGAAAATGGGGGAGATACTAAATGAATATTTTGCATCAGTATTTACTGTGGAAAAGGATATGGAAGATATAGACTGTAGGGAAATAGATGGTGACATCTTGCAAAATGTCCAGATTACAGCGGAGGAAGTGCTGGATGGCTTAAAACAGTTGGTGGACAAATCCCCGGGACTTGATCAGGTGTACCCTAAAACTCTGTGGGAAGCTACAGAAGTGATTACTGGGTCTCTTGCTGAGATATTTGTATCATCGATAGTCACAGGCGAGGTGCCTGAAGACTGGAGGTTGGCAAACGAGGTACCACTGTTTAAGAAGGGTGGTAAGGACAAGCCAGGGGACTATAGACCAGTGAGCCTGACCTCGGTGGTGGGCAAGTTGTTGGAGGGAATCCTGAGGGACAGGATGTACATGTATTTGGGAAGGCAAGGACTGATTCGGGATAGTCAACATGGCTTTGTGCGTGGGAAATCATGTCTCACAAACTTGATTGAGTTTTTTGATGAAGTAACAAAGAAGATTGATGAGGGCAGAGCAGTAGATGTGATCTATATGGACTTCAGTAAGGTGTTCAACAAGGTTCTCCATGGGAGACTGATTAGCAAGGTTAGATCTCATGGAATACAGGGAGAACTAGCCATTTGGATACAGAACTGGCTCAAAGGTAGAAGACAGAGGGTGGTGGTGGAGGGTTGTTTTTCAGACTGGAGGCCTGTGACCAGTGGAGTGCCACAAGGATCGGTGCTGGGCCCTCTACTTTTTGTCATTTACATAAATGATTTGGATACGAGCATAAGAGGTACAGTTAGTAAGTTTGCAGATAACACCAAAATTGGAGGTGTATTGGATAGCAAAGAGGGTTACCTCAGATTACAACAGGATCTTGACCAGATGGGCCAATGGGCTGAGAAGTGGCAGATGGAGTTTAATTCAGATAAATGCGAGGTGCTGCATTTTGCGAAAGCAAATCTTAGTAGGGCTTATACACTTAATGGTAAGGTCCTAGCACTTCCTCCTCTGTAATCTGGACATTTTGCAAGATGTCACCATCTATTTCCCTACAGTCTATATCCTTTTCCACAGTAAAGAGAGCTTGGAGTGCAGGTTCATAGCTCCTTGAAAGTGGAGTCGCAGGTAGATAGGATAGTGAAGAAGGCGTTTGGTATGCTTTCCTTTATTGGTCAGAGTATTGAGTGCAGGAGTTGGGAGGTCATGTTGCGGTTGTACAGGACATTGGTTAGGCCACTGTTGGAATATTGCATGCAATTCTGGTCTCCCTCCTATCGGGAAGATGTTGTGAAACTTGAAAGGGTCCAGAAAAGATTTACAAGGATGTTGCCAGGGTTGTGTGTGTAACCCATGCTACCTCACTTGACGAGTCCTCAAACATCCTTTCTGCAACTGTAATACTGTCCTTGACCAACAATGCCACACATCCCCCTCTTTTACCATCTTGTCTGTTCTTACTGAAACATCTAAAGCTTAAAAATGTGTTGCTGGAAAAGCGTAGCAGGTCAGGCAGCATCAAAGGAATAGGAGAGGTCACCCTGTTGGGAGTTTTCTATAGGTCTCCGAACAATTCCAGAGATATAGAGGAAAGGATAGCAAAGATGATTCTCAATAGGAATGAGAGAGACGGGGTGGTTGTCATGGGGGACTTCAACTTTCCAAATATTGACTGGGAACACTATACTACGAGTACTTTAGATGGGTCAGCTTTTGTCCAGAGTGTGCAGGAGGGCTTCTGACACAGTATGTAGACAGGTCAACAAGGGGCGAAGCCATATTACTGGGTAATGAGCACGGCCAGGTGTTAGACTTGGAAGTAGGTGAGCACGTTGGTGATAGCGATCACAATTCTGTTACGTTTACTTTATTGATAGAAAGGAATAGGTGTATACCACTGGGCAAGAGTTACAGCTGGGGAAAGGCAATTACGATGTGAATAGGCAAGATTTAGGAAGCATAGGATGGGGAAGGAAACTGCAAGGGATAGGCACATTAGAAATGTGGAGCTTATTCAAGGAAAAGCTACTGTGTGTTCTGGTTAAGTATGTACCTGTCAGGCAGGGAGGAAGCTGTAGAGCGCGAGAGCTGTGGTTTATGAAGAAAGTGGAAAAGGACAACCAATTCCCATTCCTAGACATGATGGTACAGAGAACACTGAAAGGAGAATTCACCACAAAGGTATACAGGAAAGCCACACACACAGACCAAGCCCTGAACTACGAAAGCAACCACCCCAACACACCCAAAAGAAGTTGCATCAAGACACTGTTCAAAAGGGCCACAACACACTGCAGCACACCAGAACTGCAAAAAGAGGAAAAGGACAACCAATTCCCATTCCTAGACATGATGGTACAGAGAACACTGAAAGGAGAATTCACCACAAAGGTATACAGGAAAGCCACACACACAGACCAAGCCCTGAACTACGAAAGCAACCACCCCAACACACCCAAAAGAAGTTGCATCAAGACACTGTTCAAAAGGGCCACAACACACTGCAGCACACCAGAACTGCAAAAAGAGGAAGAAGAACACCTCTACAATGTATTCGTCAAAAACGGATACCCCCGCAATTTCATCAACAGATGCCTAAGGGAAAGACAACGGAATGAGGACATGCCGCAACCCAAAGAGCTAGCCACACCACCATACATCAAGAACATTTCTGAACTGACAGCCAGACTACTACGTCCACTAGGACTCATAACAGCATACAAACCAACAGCCACTCTCAGACAACAACGCACCAGGACAAAGGACCCCATACCCAGCATGAGGAAAACCTGCACAAGGACTGCACAAAACACTACATAGGACAAACAGGAAGACAGCTAACGATCCGTACCCATGAACACCAACTAGCCATGAAACGACATGACCAGCTATCCTTAGTAGCCACACACATGGATGACAAGCAACATGAGTTCGACTGGGACAACACTACTATTATAGGACAAGCCAAACAGAGAACAGCCAGGGAATTCCTAGAGGCATGGCACTCATCCACAGATTCTATCAACAAACACATCGACCTGGACCCAATATAGCGGCCACTGCAGCGGACAGCTGGAACTGACAACCAGAAGCGGCAGAGACAAACCTCTATAAATGCCGGAGGAAACATCACAGAAGTGCTTCACAGGAGGATCCCAAACACTGAGGATGTCACCTAGACAGGGGACGAAACATCTGCAACACAAATTCCCAGCTCGGCAAACAGAACCACAATAACGAGCACCCGAGCTACAAATCTTCTCACAAAGGAAGTGGAGTCTCTGGTCAAGAAGATGAGATGTGAAGGCTCAGTTAAGGCACTTGAGGGTTACAAGGTAGCCAGGAAAAATCTAAAGAGAGAGCTCAGAAGAGCCAGGAGGAGACATGAGAAGTTGTTGGTGGATCGGATCAGGATAAACCCTAAGACTTTCTATAGGTATTTAAGGAATAAAAGAATGATGAGAGTAAGATTAGGGCCAGTCCAGGATAGTAGTGGGAAGTTGTGTGTGGAGTCAGAGGAGATAGGGGAAATACTAAATGCATATTTTTCAACAGTATTCACTCTAGAAAACGACAATGTTGTCGAGGAGATTGCTGAGATACTGCCTACTAGACTAGGTGTGATTGAGGTTCACAAGGAAGAGGTATTAGAAGTCCTGCAGAGTGTGAAAATAGATAAGTCCCCTGGGCCGGATGGGATTTATCCTAGGATCCTCTGGGAAGCCAGGGAGGAGATTGCCGAGCCTTCGGCATTGATCTTTAAATCGTCATTGTCTACAGGAATAGTGCCAGAAGACTGAAGGATAGCAAATGTGGTTCCCCTATTCAAGAAAAGGAGTAGAGACAATCCTGGTAATTATAGACCAGTGAGCCTTACTTCAGTTGTTGGTAAAGTGTTGGAAAAGGTTTTAAGAGATAGGATTTAGAATCATCTATAATCATCTAATTTGATTAGGGATAGTCAGCACAGTTTTGTGGAGGGTAGGTCGTGCCTCACAAACCTTTGAGTTCTTTGAGAAGGTGACCAAATAGGTAGATGAGAGTAAACCAGTTGATGTGGTGTATATGGATTTCATCAAGGCGTTCGACAAGGTTCCCCAGAGTAGGGTATTGTACAAAATGCGGGGGAATGGGATTGTGGGAGATATAGCAGTTTGGATCAGTAATTGGCTTGCTGAAAGGAGACAGGGTGGTGGTTGATAGGAAATGTTCATTCTGGAGTCCAGTTAAGAGTGGTGTACCGCAAGGGTCGGTGCTGGGTCCACTGCTGTTTGTCGTTTTAATAAACGACCTGGATGAGGGCGTAGAAGGGTGGGTTAGTAAATTTGCAGATGACACTAAGGTCGGTGGAGTTGTGGATAGTGGCGAAGGATGTTGTAGGTTACAGAGAGACATAAATAAGCTGCAGAGCTGGGCTGAGAGGTGGCAAATGGAGCTTAATGCAGACAAGTGTGAGGTGATTCACTTTGGTCGGAGTAACCGGAATGCAAAGTACTGGGCTAATGGTGATATTCTTGGTACTGTAGATGAGCATAGAGCTCTCGGTGTCCAGGTACACAGATCCTTGAAAGTTGCCACCCAGGTTGACAGGGTTGTTAAGAAGGTTTTAGCTTTTATTAATAGAGGGATCGAGTTCTAGAACCATGAGATTATGCTACAGCTGTACAAAACTCTGGTGCAGCTGCACTTGGGGTATTGTGTACAGCTGTGGTCACCGCATTATAAGAAGGATGTGGAAGCTTTGGAAAGGGTACAGAGGAGATTTACTGGAATGTTGCCTGGTATGGAGGGAAGGTCTTACGAGGAAAGGCAGAGGGACTTAAGGCTGTTTTCGTTGAGAGAAGGTTGTCGAGAGGTGACGTAATAGAGACATATAAGATAATCAGGGGGTTAGATAAGGTGGACAGGGAGAGCCTTTTTCCAAGAATGATGACGGTGAGCACAAGAGGCATAACTTTAAATTGAGGGGTGATAGACATAGGACAGATGTCAGAGGTAGTTTCTTTACTCAGAGTAGTGAGGGTATGGAATGCTTTGCCTGCAACAGTAGTAGATTCGCCAACTTTAAGTGCATTTAAATCGTCATTGGACAAGCATATAGATGTACATGGAATAGTGTAGGTTAGATTAGCTTCAGATTGGTATGACAGATCGGCGCAACATTGAGGGCCGAAGGGCCTGTACTGCGCTGTTACGTTCTATGTTCAAAAGGTAACTGTCAGGGCCCCAGCTATTTCCTCTCTCGCCTCCCTCAGCAACCTGTGAGAGATCCCATCCGGTCCTGGGGATTTGTCCACCTTAATAACCTCTAGCATACCCAACACATCTTCCCTACTTATGTCAACATGATCCAGACTAATCAAACTTCTATCTCTAATCTTTGTGGGCGGCACGGTGGCACAGTGGTTCGCACTGCTGTCTCACAGCGGCTGAGACCCGGGTTCAATTCCTGATTCAGGCGACTGACTGTGTGGAGTTTGCATGTTCTCCCCGTGTCTGCGTGGGTTTCCTCCGGGTGCTCCGGTTTCCTCCCACAGTCACAAAGATGTGCGGGTCAGGTGAATTGGCCATGCTAAATTGCCCGTAGTGTTAGGTAAGGGGTAAATGTAGGGGTTTGGGTGGGTTGCGCTTCGGCGGGTCGGTGTGGACTTGTTGGGCCGAAGGGCCTGTTTCCACACTGTAAGTAATCTAATCTAAAATCTAATCAAGATTCATCATGTTCCTCTCCTCAGTGAACACTGATGCAAAGTAATAATTCTGAATCTCACCCACTCTCTCAGGTTCAGCAAACAGCCTTCCTTCATTATCTTTTAGTGGACCAATCCTTTCTCTAGTTCTCTAGCTTGCTTTTTATGAAAGAATAAAATGTTTTCAGGATTTTCCTTAATTCTGCTTGCTAAAGCTATTTCATGACCCCTTTTAGCCCACCTGATTCCTTGTTTAAGACTTGTCCTACTTTTCCGATATTCCTCCAGGGCCTGTTCTGTTCTTAGCTGCCTAGACCTTCTGTAAGCTTCCCTTTTCCGCTTGGCTAGTCGTAAAATTTCTCCTGTCATCCACAGTTCACGAATCCTGCCCTTCCTATCTTTTGCCTTCAACAGGACATGCCTATCCTGCACTACTGTTAACCTATCTATGAAAGCTTCCCACATCTCAAATGTGGATTTCCCTTCAAATAGCTGTGTCCAATCGACATTTCCCAGCTCCTGTCTAATTTTGATATAATTGGCCTTGGCCCAGTGTAGTACTCTTCCCTTAGGACCACTTCTTTATCTATGACTATTCTGAAAAACTTACAGAATTGTGGTCAATGTTCCTAACAAAATCCCCCACTGCAACTTCTACCACTTGTCCTGGCTCGTTCCCCAGTACCAGGTCCAATATGGCCCCTTTCCTCGTCAGACTTTTGACAAACTGCTCTATAAAACTCTCCTGGACGCTTCATACAAATTCTACCCCATCCAGACCTCTGACATTAAGTGTATCCCAGTCAATGTTGGGAAAATTAAAATCTCCCATCACCTCTACCCTATTGCCTCTACATCTATTCATAATCTGTTTACCTATTCGTTCTTCTACCTCACACTCACTGTTGAGAGGTCTGTAATACAGCCCCAAAAATGTAGCTGCACCCTTCTTATTTCTCAGCTCCACCCATGATAAACAGTAATTTATTTATGCATGATGTAGATATAGGAAAGGCTGTTCCAATTTAGTAATATTCTGAGAGACCTAACCCGCTAATATTGGCACAGGTTCGAGAACAGACTGAACGATTGCTCAAAGACAACACCGAAGTGAGTTGCAGTGACAGGAGCTCACCCATAGTAATGGTGCCAAAAGCAGGTGGTACACAATGATCATGTGTAGAATATTGCAAAGTCAATGGTGTTACTAAGTCTGATTCATATCCTATTCCATGTTTGGCAGATTGGAGCAAGCAACTAATATTTCTAAGTTGGACTTACTCAGAGGATATGGGCAGGCATCTTTATCCAAAAGAGAAAAGACAATTTCAGCTTTTGTAACACCAAATGGTCTATAACAAATTAACACCAGGCCATTTGATATGAAAATTGCACCAGCCACATTTCAAAGGCTAAGCTTTTAAATCATTTCTGGATTGCCCAATTGTCTGGTCGACATCAATGACCTAGGGATTTTTGGTCACACATGGAAGGAATATTTGAAGCTTTTATTAGAATTTAAAGTCTGGTTGAAGATTTGTAGCTCGGGTGTCCGTTGTTGTGGTTCTGTTCGCCGGGCTGGAAGTTTTTGCTGCAAACGTTTCGTTCCCTGGCTAGGGAACATCATCAGTGCTATTGGAGCCTCCTGTGAAGCGCTGCTTTGATGTTTCTTCCGGTATTTATAGTGGTTTGTTCTTGCCGCTTCCGGGTGTCAGTTTCAGCTGTAGTAGTTTGTATGTGGGGTCCAGGTCGATGTGTCTGTTAATGGAGTTTGTGGATGAATGCCATGCCTCTAGGAATTCCCTGGCTGTTCTCTGTCTGGCTTGTCCTATGATGGTAGTGTTTTCCCAGTCAAATTCATGTTCCTGGTTGTCTGAGTGTATGGCTACTAGGGATAGCTGGTCGTGTCGTTTTGTGGCTAGCTGATGTTCATGGATGCGGATTGTTAGCTGTCTTCCTGTTTGTCCAATATAGTGTTTTGTGCAGTCCTTGCATGGTATTTTGTAAACTACGTTAGTTTGGCTCGTGCTGGCTATTGGGTCCTTTGTTCTAGTGAGTTGTTGTCTGAGTGTGGAAGTTGGCTTGTGTGCTGTTATGAGTCCTAAGGGTCAAAACACACCGAATCATCAACGCCACACTCACAGGAATACGATTCACGAGAGAAGAGGAAAAGGATAGCCAACTCCCATTCCTAGACGTGTTAGTAGAGAGAACACCCAACGGAGAATTCACCACAAGGGTACACAGGAAACCAACACACACAGACCAAGTCCTAAACTATGAAAGTAACCACCCCAACACACACAAACGAAGCTGCATCAGGACACTATTCAAAAGAGCCACAACACACTGCAGTACACCAGAACTGCGAAAAGAGGAAGAGGAACACCTATACAAGGTATTCGCCAAAAACGGATACCCACGCAACTTTACCACCAGCTGCCTAAGAGATAGACCACGGAACGAGGACATGCCACAACCAAAAGGACTAGCCACACTACCATACGTCAGGAGCGTCTCAGAACTGACAGCCAGACTACTGCGACCCTTAGGACTCATAACAGCACACAAGCCATTCATCCACAAACTCCATTAACAGACACATAGACCTGGAACCCATATACAAACCACTACAGCTGAAACTGACACCCGGAAACGGCAAGAAGATCCATCAACAGACACATCGACCTGGACCCCACATACAAACTACTACAGCTGAAACTGACACCCGGAAGCGGCAAGAACAAACCACTATAAATACCGGAAGAAACATCAAAGCAGCGCTTCACAGGAGGCTCCAATAGCACTGATGATGTTCCCTAGCCAGGGAACGAAACGTTTGCAGCAAAAACTTTTATTAGAATTATTCGATTGGGGCAGGCAGGCTTAGTGATTAAACCTGGCTAAAAGTGAATTCACCAAAGCCCAAGTTACATTCCTTGGCCATGTTACTGGACATGGACAGATTGCTCCACGGACTGTGAAAACAAAAAGTTATTGGGGATTTTCCCATACCATCAACAAAGAGAGCACTACTATGATTCCTGGGATTGAACGGGTTTTATCGAAAGTTTGTACTGAATTTTGGCAGTGTGCTTGCCCCACTGACTTACTTATTGTGGCAAGACAACAAAACATAATTTCCAATACATTGTCACAACTTGGGTGAAGAAAGTTGAAGGCATTCGGTGGCAGGAGCAAATGGACTGAAATAGGACGTAGGAGTGCATGTTTGAATGCATTGAGTCAGTGTAATATATTGTGTTGCACTAATCACAACACAATATATCATCATGCTTTTCTTTTAATTAAGGACAGGGACAAAGTCTGTACTGTAGGATGCCAGAAGACTCAAGAATTAGAGGTGAGAGTTCAGGAAGTAATGTTGAAATGATAAAGTCTTTGAATTTCAAAGTTGCAGGTAGTAGATTGAAAATGGGATAAGGGTTTTAAAATTGTAGCCATTTTTGTGTTTTGAGTTTTTTAATGGGTGAGGTGTGACAATTCTATCTCTTTATTTTGCTCTTGGTTTTTTTTTTGGAAGAAAGTTTGGAAAGGTAGAGGTACCGAAGTGTCCACGTTTAAGAGGCCTTTGGGTTTTTTTTTTCAAAACAGTTTACCAATGGGAGAGGAGTGGCCAATTCTCCCAGTTTAGGGTGCAATTATCATAGATGTACTGGTGATAGCACACCCATTTAGTGCCCTCAATTCTCTTTTCTTAGTGTTCCTAATGTTTGCCCATAATGTTTGTCTTCTGCTGTGATTTTCTTCCCTTCTGGCTTTCCATCTCATCAATGTCAATATTTGTGGTCATTCTTTTAATCATTGTGCTTCTGCTCACAGAAAACATGGCTCGCTCTGTGGTCTGACCTCCACACCATCTGCTCTGAAGCAACTTCTCAAAATGTCACCTTGTCTCTCTTCTCTCCCCACCCCAAATCCCATTTTCAATCTACTACCTGCAACTTTGAAATTCAAAGACTTTATCATTTCAACATTACTTCCTGAACTCTCACCTCTAATTCTTGAGTCTTCTGGCATCCTACAGTACAGACTTTGTCCCTGTCCTTAATTAAAAGAAAAGCATGATCTATTCTGTATTAACTCAATTTACAATACATAAAGCAAAAATATATAATATTTGAAACTTGATGCTCATTGTTTTTGCACTGAATACAGAGAAAGCTAGTTGAGCAATAAGAACCCAAGAATGACTTGTTTTCAATAAACCTAATAAACATTTTACGAATACTTTGGTGTGATCAAAGGTTCAAGTGAATACATTTACGCATGTAGAAATTGTTGAGTATGATTATCATACACAGTATAATTCTTCCCCACCTAATGTACTCAGAACATTGTCCGAGTCAAAACAAATGCCAGAATGCAAAAATAACAATTTTTCTCCAGTTTTCCTGTATGATCATATGCAAAACATTTCAAAAGTATTTTCAAAGTAGGGATAATATACTTCACATTATTAGTTGTATGAAAATAAATAAGATATACTGTACATGCTCGTGTTTAGGTCGAATTTTTAAGTTGTTTTTTAAAGCAGAAATTTGGGGGTTAACTTCTTCTAATAATATAGGTACAAGTTTTAAGGGGCTGACATCCATGCTGCAATTTGAAATACTATATTATTAGAAAAAGTTGATTTGATCACACAACTAATCCCGGATAAAGAAGAAAAACACAATGAATTATGGTGAAGATAATTATTGGTTAAAAGCAAGAGACCAGTATGCAAATTTAACATATCAAAGATTCATTGAAATCCTGCATATCACTTTGCTCAATATCGTCATGACCTGGTATAATGGCATACTTAAAATGAAACATTTATTAAATTCTGAATGTGTAAGCGTATGAACTTTCCCGCCAAATTCTTCAGTTTTCCTCACATTTACTCTCATGTTATAAACCTCAGCAACATTAACAAATTTGTCAAAGAATTAAAGATATACCAGTATGTAGCTAACATATCTCACTTTTATTCAGATACAATGGCACTATTAAAATGATTAACTTTTAATGATATTAACTTTTGGATGTATAGTGAAAAAAGTGCGATAAGTACCGATAGACTCAGTACCGGTCTGAATGAATGAATGTATCAAAATGTGCTGCAGTAAAGCAAATGTGGTAAGTAGAGTTATGAATGAATGAATAGAAATGTGATACAGTAAGCAAAGAGTGTTGTGTAGAATTACCGGTCTGAATGAATGGATGCAATTTAATGTGATATGATAGCGTTGACTTATACACAAGATATATGGAAAATACAAGATTTTTTGGCCAAAAATAAGGGGTTTACTTATACATGAGATCAACCTATACATAAGTATATACAGTAGATAGATCCTAAAAGTGGTAGTGGACTTTTAAGATAGCTATGAATAAGGTTAAGACTAGACTTTGTGGCATGGTACTAAATTGGGGGAGGGGAAATTATGTCAGCATTGGGTAGGAGCTAGTGAGTGTTAATTGAGAGGAGTTGTTATCAGGCAAGTCCAGATTTGACATATGGGAATTCTTTAAAGATCTGCTGATGACAGTTCAGGACTGCATGATCCAGTAGGGAGGAACGACAAGAATGGCAAAATTAGGAACCCTTTGAAAATGATGGAGGTTTCTAATTTAGAAAAAAGGGAACAAGAAAAATATGTAAAGTTTAGGAAGCGAAAATCGGAAGGGCCCACAAGGAATATAAAGAAAGCAGGAAAGAATTCAAGCAAGGAATTAGGATAGGAAGAAGGAGCCATGAAATGTCCTTGGCAGGGAGGGTTAAAGAAATCCTAAGGCGTTTTATATATATATATCATTAAAACAAGGAGATAATTAGGGGGAAGGTTGGACCATTCAAGGATAAAGAAGGGAATTTGTGCTTGGGACAAAGGATGTGGGTGAGAACCTGAGTATTTTGTGTCAGTATTCATCCAGGAGAAGGATATGGAGGATAGTGAGATTTGTGTGGAGCATGCTAGGGCATTTCAAGATCAAGAAAGAAATAGTGTTGGGTCTGTTGAAGAGCATTAAGGTGGATAAGTCCTCAGGGTCCGAAAGGATCTTCCCCAGGTTACTGAGAGAGGCAAGAAAGGGGAATGCTGGGGCCTTGACCAAGGTCTTTGCACTCTTGCTAGCCACAGGAGAGGTCCCAGGGGACTGGCTAATGTTGTTCCTCTGTTCAAGAAGAGAAAAAAGGATAATTCAGGAAACTGTAGACTGGAAAATCTCACATCTGTCATTGGGAAGCTACTGGAGAGAATTCTTAGGGATGGGATTTACATGCATTTGGAAAAGCACGGTTTACTTAGGGATAGTCAACATGACTTTGTGCAGGACAGGTCAGGTCTTGCTAATATGATTGAATTTTTTGAGGCGGTGATAAAAGGCAATTGTTGAGGGTAAAGTCAGGTATTCCAAGAAATGTTGTGTACTTACATTTTATGAAAGCTTTCATGGTAGGCTCATCCAGAACATGGAATCCATGATGACTTGGCCGCATGGATTCAGAATTGGCTTACCCATTTGAAAGCAGAGGAGAGTAGTGGAAGGATGCTTTTCTGCTTGGAAGTCCATGATTAGTGGTGCTCTGCAGGGATCCAAACTGGGACCTCTGGTGTATGTGATATATATAAATGACTTGGATGAAAATATAGTTGGGTGGGTAGTAAGTTTGCAGATGATACAAAGATTAGTGGAGTTGTAGGTGGTGTAGAAGGTTGTCAAAGGACTGGTGGGATATAGATCAATTGCAGATATGGGCTGAGAAATAGCAGATGGAATTTAACCTGGGAAAGTGTGAGGTGCTGCACTTTGGAAGATTAAATGTTAAGGAAAAGTATACAGTCAATGGACCCTGAACAGGACTGATCTTGGGGTTCAAGTCCATAGTTCCCTGAAAGTCGCCACTCAAGTAAATAGGAAAAGTAAAGGTGGTGTGTGGCATGCTTGCTTTTATTGGTTGGGGAATGGAGTACAAGAGTCAGGATGCCATGTTGCAGCTTTATAAGATTTTGGTTAGACCACACTCAGAGTTTTGCATTCAATTTTGGTCACCATATTAAAGGAATGATATGGAGGCTTTGGAGAGGGTGCAGCAGATTTAGCAGGATGCTGGCTAGATTAGAGGGTATGAACTACAAGGAGAGGATAGAAAAACATGTTGTTTTCTCTGGAGTGGCAGAGGCTGAGGAGAGACTTGATAGAAGTCTACAAAATTATGAGATGCATAGGTAAGGTTGACAGTCAGAATCTTTTTCCAGGAGTTGAAATGTCTAAAACGAGGGGGGAATGCACGTTAAGCTGCCAGGAAGCAAGTTCAAAGGAGATGTGAGGCAAGTTTTATACACAAAGAGTGGTAGGAGTTTGGAATGTGATGGGGGAGGCAGATATGATCACGGCTTTGAAGGCAATTTCAGATAAGCATGTGATTATTCCAGGAATGGAGGGGCATGGACCAAAGACAGTCAGAAGGGATTGGTTTAATTTGGCAACCTGTCTGGCACAAAATTATGGGCCAAAGGGCCCGTTCCTCTGCTGTAGAGTTCTATGTTCTAGTTCTAGATTATTAATGCAGAAACTCAGCTAATTTTCTGGGGAACTGGGTCTGACTCCCATGACAGATGATGGAATTTGAATGAATGAAAAGAAGAGAGTCTGGAATTCAAGATCTCAAAAAAATGAAAATGGGCAGATCAGTTGGCATCAACCTCGGTATTGGAAAAAGAACTTGCAAAGTCTTCCTTACTAAATCTGGGGGTTTGTGGCAAAACTGGGAGACCTGTTTCACAGACTAGTCAAGTAACAGTGTCATACTCTCAGAATCACACCTCACAGACAAGGTCCCAGATACCACCATCACTATCTCTGGATATGTCCTGTTTCACAAGCAGGATATACCCAGCACAGAGGATTATGTGTGACTGGCTGCAGCTTCTCACAGACCATGTGGTTCAGTTGAAGCACCAGGTGGACACATTGAGGAACATACAGGGGCAGAGAATGCGATAGACATGAGTTATGGGTGAGTGGTCACACTGCAGGTTCAGTCAGGTAGACGGGTGATCGCCAGCAGAGGCACCAGTCTCCTGTGGCTATTCCCCTCTTTAATAAGAATACCAGGTTGGATACTGATACAACAGCAACCAGGCTTGTGCCACTACAATTGGTACTGCTACACAGCAAGGTTGAGCCAAGTCCAAGTGAGCGATATTTTTTTTAAGATTCCCTACAGTGTGGAAACAGACCCTTCAGCCAACCAAGTCCACACTGACCCTCTGAAGAGCAACACACCCAGACCCATTCCCTATATTTACCCATGACTAATGCACCCAACACTATGGGAAATTTAGCATGGCCAATTCACCTGGTCTACACAGCTTTGGATTGTGGGAGGAAACCGGAGCACCCAGAGGAAACTCACGCACATATTGAGTTTAATTCTGGTGGCCAAATTACAGGAAGGATGTTGAGATTTTTGAGAGGATGCAGAAGAGGTTTAACAAAGTGCTGCAAGGATTAGGGGATATGAACTATCAGGCGAGGCTATAAAAACAGGTTTTTTTTCCCTCTGGAGTGGTGAAGGCTAAAAATCTATCAAATTGTGAGCTAGGATTGACAATCAGAACCTTTTTCCCAGAGTTGAAATGTCTAATACTAGTGGGCATGCATTTAAGGTGAGAAGGGAAAAGTTCAGAGATGCGAAGGGCAGGTTTTGTTTTACACAGAGAAGGGTAGGAATCTATAACGTGTTGCCCAGGGTGGTAGAGGAGACATATATGATGGGGTGACGGGGACATTTAGACAAGTATATGAATATGCAAGCAATTGCGGAGCAAACATCAGAATCTCCCCCAATGTCAGCAAAAGTGAAGAACTGATCATTGACTTCAGAAAAAAAAATTGATAAGGACGGCACAGTAGCTCAGTGGTTAGCACTCCTGCCTCACAGCATCAGGGACCCGGGTTCAATTCCTGCCTCGGGTGACGATCTATGTGGAATTTGCACATTCTCTGTGTATCTGCTTAGTCTCATAATCCAAAGATGTGCAGGTCAAATGAATTGGCCATGCTAAATTGCCCATAGTGTTAGGTGTGTCAGTCAGGGGTAAATATAGGATAGGAGAATGGGTCTGGGTGGGTTACTCTTCGGAGAGTCGGTGTGGACTTGTTGGGCTGAAGGGCCTGTTTCCATACTGTAAGGAATCTAATCTGGACACACCTCTACCTTTTGAGAAGATATGTAGCTCAGGTTGAGGTTCTGGATGTAGGCCTGCTCATTGAGCTGGAAGGTTCATTTTCAGACATTTCATTACCATATCATGGTAAGATCCTCAGTGAGCCTCCGGATGAAGCACTGCTGATGATTCCTGCTTTCTCAGCTGATTTCTCAGCAACAAACCAAAACAAGCAGACAAAACCATCCAAAAACCCTAGCCACTCTCCCCTACATCAAAGGCACCTCGGAAATGACTGCCAGACTACTCAGACCCCTTGACATCATTGTAGCCCACAAACACATCAACACACTAAAACAGTAGCTAATGAACTTGTAACAAACACTACCTTGGACCTTATAACAGACATTAAGCAAAACTACTGCAAATGTGTTGCTGGTCAAAGCACAGCAGGTTAGGCAGCATCTCAGGAATAGAGAATTCGACGTTTCGAGCATAAGCCCTTCATCAGGAATAAGAGAGAGAGAGCCAAGCCGGCTGAGATAAAAGGTAGGGAGGAGGGACTAGGGGGAGGGGCGATGGAGGTGGGATAGGTGGAAGGAGGTCAAGGTGAGGGTGATAGGCCGGAGTGGGGTGGGGGCGGAGAGGTCAGGAAGAGGATTGCAGGTTAGGAGGGCGGTGCTGAGTTGAGGGAACCGACTGAGACAAGGTGGGGGGAGGGGAAATGAGGAAGCTGGAGAAATCTGAATTCATACCTTGTGGTTGGAGGGTTCCCAGGCGGAAGATGAGGCGCTCCTCCTCCAGCCGTCGTGTAGTTGTGTTCTGCCGGTGGAGGAGTCCAAGGACCTGCATGTCCTCGGTGGAGTGGGAGGGGGAGTTAAAGTGTTGAGGAAGGAGATGTGGCTGTGGTAACGGGTCTGTTTGAGAACGTGGCTGAAGAGCTTCTGTGCAGAGGAGATGACCTGGGGGGTGCAGTGAGGGAGGGACTCACTGAAATCCTTGTAGAGGGAGGAAGAGAGCTTCTTCAAGGAAGGCATCCTTGTAAGAGGATTCGCAGTAGGTTAAAATCTTCGAGTAAGAAATGAGGTCTGCAGATGCTGGAGATCACAGCTGCAAATGTGTTGCTGGTCAAAGCACAGCAGGTTAGGCAGCATCTCAGGAATAGAGAATTCGACGTTTCGAGCATATGCTCGAAACGTCGAATTCTCTATTCCTGAGATGCTGCCTAACCTGCTGTGCTTTGACCAGCAACACATTTGCAGCTGTGATCTCCAGCATCTGCAGACCTCATTTTTTACTCGAAGATTTTAACCTACTGCGAATCCTCTTACAAGGATGCCTTCCTTGAAGAAGCTCTCTTCCTCCCTCTACAAGGATTTCAGTGAGTCCCTCCCTCACTGCACCCCCCAGGTCATCTCCTCTGCACAGAAGCTCTTCAGCCACGTTCTCAAACAGACCCGTTACCACAGCCACATCTCCTTCCTCAACACTTTAACTCCCCCTCCCACTCCACCGAGGACATGCAGGTCCTTGGACTCCTCCACCGGCAGAACACAACTACACGACGGCTGGAGGAGGAGCGCCTCATCTTCCGCCTGGGAACCCTCCAACCACAAGGTATGAATTCAGATTTCTCCAGCTTCCTCATTTCCCCTCCCCCCACCTTGTCTCAGTCGGTTCCCTCAACTCAGCACCGCCCTCCTAACCTGCAATCCTCTTCCTGACCTCTCCGCCCCCACCCCACTCCGGCCTATCACCCTCACCTTGACCTCCTTCCACCTATCCCACCTCCATCGCCCCTCCCCCTAGTCCCTCCTCCCTACCTTTTATCTCAGCCGGCTTGGCTCTCTCTCTCTTATTCCTGATGAAGGGCTTATGCTCGAAACGTCGAATTCTCTATTCCTGAGATGCTGCCTAACCTGCTGTGCTTTGACCAGCAACACATTTGCAGCTGTGATCTCCAGCATCTGCAGACCTCATTTTTTACTCGAAGATTTTAACCTACTGCGAATCCTCTTACAAGGATGCCTTCCTTGAAGAAGCTCTCTTCCTCCCTCTACAAGGATTTCAGTGAGTCCCTCCCTCACTGCACCCCCCAGGTCATCTCCTCTGCACAGAAGCTCTTCAGCCACGTTCTCAAACAGACCCGTTACCACAGCCACATCTCCTTCCTCAACACTTTAACTCCCCCTCCCACTCCACCGAGGACATGCAGGTCCTTGGACTCCTCCACCGGCAGAACACAACTACACGACGGCTGGAGGAGGAGCGCCTCATCTTCCGCCTGGGAACCCTCCAACCACAAGGTATGAATTCAGATTTCTCCAGCTTCCTCATTTCCCCTCCCCCCACCTTGTCTCAGTCGGTTCCCTCAACTCAGCACCGCCCTCCTAACCTGCAATCCTCTTCCTGACCTCTCCGCCCCCACCCCACTCCGGCCTATCACCCTCACCTTGACCTCCTTCCACCTATCCCACCTCCATCGCCCCTCCCCCTAGTCCCTCCTCCCTACCTTTTATCTCAGCCGGCTTGGCTCTCTCTCTCTTATTCCTGATGAAGGGCTTATGCTCGAAACGTCGAATTCTCTATTCCTGAGATGCTGCCTAACCTGCTGTGCTTTGACCAGCAACACATTTGCAGCTGTGATCTCCAGCATCTGCAGACCTCATTTTTTACTCGAAGATTTTAACCTACTGCGAATCCTCTTACAAGGATGCCTTCCTTGAAGAAGCTCTCTTCCTCCCTCTACAAGGATTTCAGTGAGTCCCTCCCTCACTGCACCCCCCAGGTCATCTCCTCTGCACAGAAGCTCTTCAGCCACGTTCTCAAACAGACCCGTTACCACAGCCACATCTCCTTCCTCAACACTTTAACTCCCCCTCCCACTCCACCGAGGACATGCAGGTCCTTGGACTCCTCCACCGGCAGAACACAACTACACGACGGCTGGAGGAGGAGCGCCTCATCTTCCGCCTGGGAACCCTCCAACCACAAGGTATGAATTCAGATTTCTCCAGCTTCCTCATTTCCCCTCCCCCCACCTTGTCTCAGTCGGTTCCCTCAACTCAGCACCGCCCTACTAACCTGCAATCCTCTTCCTGACCTCTCCGCCCCCACCCCACTCCGGCCTATCACCCTCACCTTGACCTCCTTCCACCTATCCCACCTCCATCGCCCCTCCCCCTAGTCCCTCCTCCCTACCTTTTATCTCAGCCGGCTTGGCTCTCTCTCTCTTATTCCTGATGAAGGGCTTATGCTCGAAACGTCGAATTCTCTATTCCTGAGATGCTGCCTAACCTGCTGTGCTTTGACCAGCAACACATTTGCAGCTGTGATCTCCAGCATCTGCAGACCTCATTTTTTACTCGAAGATTTTAACCTACTGCGAATCCTCTTACAAGGATGCCTTCCTTGAAGAAGCTCTCTTCCTCCCTCTACAAGGATTTCAGTGAGTCCCTCCCTCACTGCACCCCCCAGGTCATCTCCTCTGCACAGAAGCTCTTCAGCCACGTTCTCAAACAGACCCGTTACCACAGCCACATCTCCTTCCTCAACACTTTAACTCCCCCTCCCACTCCACCGAGGACATGCAGGTCCTTGGACTCCTCCACCGGCAGAACACAACTACACGACGGCTGGAGGAGGAGCGCCTCATCTTCCGCCTGGGAACCCTCCAACCACAAGGTATGAATTCAGATTTCTCCAGCTTCCTCATTTCCCCTCCCCCCACCTTGTCTCAGTCGGTTCCCTCAACTCAGCACCGCCCTCCTAACCTGCAATCCTCTTCCTGACCTCTCCGCCCCCACCCCACTCCGGCCTATCACCCTCACCTTGACCTCCTTCCACCTATCCCACCTCCATCGCCCCTCCCCCTAGTCCCTCCTCCCTACCTTTTATCTCAGCCGGCTTGGCTCTCTCTCTCTTATTCCTGATGAAGGGCTTATGCTCGAAACGTCGAATTCTCTATTCCTGAGATGCTGCCTAACCTGCTGTGCTTTGACCAGCAACACATTTGCAGCTGTGATCTCCAGCATCTGCAGACCTCATTTTTTACATTAAGCAAAACTAAACTTATTTACAAAATAGTAAGTTTTGAGAATATTTGTGGCTCAGGTTAAGATTTGCTCACTGAGCTGAAAGGTTCATTTCCAGACGTTTTGTTACCCCACTAGGTAACATCATCAGTGGGCCTCAGGCAATGCTGAAAATTCCTCCTTTCATTTGGGCTTCTTTGGGTCCGTGATGAGATTTCCTGTGGTGGTTATTTCCTGTGAAATCGCTTCCGGTTCCTTTTCTCAGGGGGTGTTTTTTTGATAGAGTTACAGCTGGAATGCCATGCTTCAAGAATTTTCATATGTGCCTTTGCTTGCCTTGTCCTAGGATGGATGTGTTGTCCCAGTCAAAGGAGTATCCTTCCTCATCTGTACAAGAATTCCTAGAAGCATAGCATTCTAACTGGAACTCTATCAACAAACACATCGAGTTAGACCCCATCTACTACCCCCTGAGAAAAGGAACAGGAAGTGACTTCACCACAGGACATAACATCACCAACCCAAAGAAACCCAAACATATAAATAGAAAGCAGGAATTTTCAGCATTGCTTCATCTGAGGCCCACTGAGTAGGGTAATGAAATGTCTGGAAATGAACCTTGCAGCTCAGCGAGCAAGCCTACATCCAAAATCATTTACAAAATACTGTGCAAGAACTGTAACAAACACTACCTTGGACAAACAGGTAGAAAATTAGCCACCAGGATACATAAACATCAACTAGCCACAAAACGACATGACCCTCTTTCACTAGTATCCTAACATACAGACAAGAAAGGATACCACTTCAACTGGGACAACATACCCATCCTATGGCAAGCAAAACATAGACATGCACAAGAATTCCTAGAAGCATGGCATTCCAACCAGACGTCTATCAACAAACACATTGCTTTGGATCCCATTTACCACCCCTGAGAAAAAGAATCTTCATAGGAAATGATATCACCACAGGAAATGGTACCACCAACCCAAAGAAACTCAAACATATAAATAGAAAGCAGGAATCATCAGCAGTGCTTCGTCCGGAGGGTTACTGAAGATGTTACCTAGTATGGTGTTGAAAATGTCTGAGAATGAACCTTCCAGCTCAATGAGCAAACCTACATCCAACACCCCTATCTACATCAATGAAGCAGAGATGGAGAGGGTTGAGAGCATCAAGATCCTAGGAGTGATGATAACCATCAATCTGTCTTGGATCTCCAACGTAGAAGTGACAGTCAAGAAGGCACAACAATGCCTCTTCATCCTGAGAAGCTTAAGAAATTTGGCATGTCCATAAGAACCCTCATCAACTTTCAGAGATGCACCACAGGAAGCATTCTATCTGGGTGCATAAACAGCTTGATATGGCAACTGCTCTGCCCAGGACCATAAAAAAACTACAGAAAGTTGCCTACATAGCCCAGACCATTACGCAAGTTAACCTCCTATCTATGGACTCCACTTATATTTCTCATTGCCGTGGAAAGGCTGCCACCATCACGAAAGGCCACTCCCATTCCAGTAATACCGAAGATACAGAAGCTTGAATACGAGTTCCAACAGCTTATTCCCTGCTGTTATTAGACTGCTGAATGGACCTTTCTAATTTCAATACTAATGTTGATCTTGCTTTTGTGTACCTCTTGTTCAGTCGTAACCATATATGCTTTGCTCTGTCTAAATACCCTATGATCTTTATGTCCTTGTATGTTATGATCTGCCTGCACTCCTGAAAAACTAAACTTTTCACTATACTTTGATGTGACAAATCAATCAAATGGAGGGATATGGACCAAGAGTAGGCAGAAGGAATTTTTTAAAATCTGGCATCCTGTTTGGTACAACATTGTAGGCCAAGGGCCCATCCCTGTGCCGTACAGTTCCATGTTCTATGCAGCAAATGGTAAAGGAACCACAAGTGGGAAAAATATGCTTAACAATCTGCCAGCAGCAGATGCATCTGTCCACGACAGTATCTGTAAGATAAGCTAATCACTGCCCAGTCTTTTTGATTCCTAAGTGATTTGGGTGGTTGGATAGCTCAGTCAGTTGAACAATGACACCGAGTGCCACCTACAGAGTAAGCTCAAATCCTGTACCGGCAAGAAAATTAGGGAGACCCACCTTCTGTTCCTCAAACCTTGCCTTGGCATGATGACTCTTATCGTAAAGCCGTCATTCTTAACATTCTCAGACTGTGGTAACTTTCCCCTCTCATCAAATCTCATGCACAACTTGGCAATTGTAAGGTCAGGAGATTTGACAACAATGAAAGGCCACATGGAAGGTCAGAAAGTAGAAATCAAAATCACATCTCAAGGATTAAGCAATTAATATAGAGGAACATGCCATTTTAAAACAGCTCATCAGTTACACTGATTTATATCATTCAGCACAAAAATGATTTGGGTTTCAGGGTGACTTTGATTACCTGTCTCTTGGGGGTTCACTTCTCGATCTTGCTGAAGGCTGTTTCTGTTCAAAACCCATTTCTTGTCGAGTAAGCTCAGAGACCCTAGACTTGTCAGGAGGCATAACCTCCTGTGTTGCTCCTGCTGAACTTAAAGGAGTCTGGGATCGTGAACGTTCTTGCAGTCTTGCCTTTTTTTCTTTTGGTGCGCCTGAACCTATCCCTGTAGCTGTGTCACTCAGGGTTCCATCCTGATTGACGGGCTGTTGTGTTCCACTTCCAAAGAACCATGCTCCAGATTTTGTAAGAATTTCCTGCTGTTTACGGCATAAATTGCAAACCCACATTACCTGGTTAAAGACAAGAAAAATAATTAATTTACCTGACCTCAAATCCTGCCATTCAAAGTCTGCATGCTGTTCGATTTGCATAATGGATCTTAACTCTAAATCTGAACACTAGAGTCCATTCCCGTTTCCATTAGCCATTCTTACTTTAAAGATACATATTTTTAAAAACTACAGAAGTTCTGATGAAAGGTCACTTGGCCCAAAATGCTAACTCTGATTTCTCTCCACAGGTGCTGCTAGACCTGCTGAGCTTTCCAGCTATTTCGATTTTTGTTTCTGATTTAACACAGATACAATTCTTTCGGTTTTTGATTACAAAAGAGCTACTGGCTCGATGTGAAATCTGAATAAATAGCTGAACATATTCATCTGCACTGCGTTTGTTGGGCTCCATTGCAAACTCAATTAAGGATCAGCAGTTTATCTAACACTCTGACCTAGGGAGTAGGGAAACAAAGTTTAATTGCTTTCAAACAAGATTTGTCACAAAGCGCATACATCTGAATATCACATGAGGACAGGACTGTATTCATCTATTATACACGATTCATTTGTATAGTTCAGTAACACTGCCTGTGCAGAAGCACAAAGATCTGGTGCTTGGTAAAACACCAGATACCTACAAACACAGAAAAGGAACATTCTCAACAAGGGCAAGAAAATGGTAAACCACATGAAGCATGCTGGCTCAGTGGTTAGCACTGCTGCCTCATAGCACCAGGATCCCAGGTTTGATTCCAACCTCAGGCGTGTCTGCGTGGGTTTCCTCCGGGTGCTCCAGTTTCCTCCCACACTCCAAAGATGTACAGGTTAGGTGAATTGGCCATGCTAAATTGCCTATAGAGTTAGGTGCATTAGTCAGAGGAAAAAGGGGTTTGGGTGGGTTACTCTTCAGAGGGTCAGCATGGGCTTGTTGGGCTGAAGGACTTGTTTCAACACTGTCGGGAATCTAAGCAGAGAACAACAACTTAGTAATTTAGGATTTTATTCTCTGTTCTGAGGTTTGGGCAATATGACCCTTTTGCCAAAAAGAAACACATCTCTCAAATATATTTTACTGATGATTATACGGCTGTTGACTTGACTAATTCAGATTTCCTGAAAACTGAAAACAATCCAGTACAAGTCAATGTTCAACTGATTAGAATTCAGTAACATCCTCCAATGTGTACTGTGATTAATGTATTTGGTTGTGTGATTTCACTAAGATTAGCGCTGAGTTTGCCTGTTACTTATCTACCTCACTCTATCAGTTAGTAACATGTCACACAGTATTGCTTGCACAACATAAAATAAACTCTACACAGTACATAACTCATAACAAATCATCAGTGATTTAAATTAGTCTCCCAAGTCTTGTGATAGCAAATTGATATATTCGGTGTAGGAAATCTTACACTTTTTAATGAATATTGTGTCAAAATATTTTAAAGCTCAGCAATTAGTTTTTGACATTTACAGACTGTTGGAATGTAATAAACACAGCAACCAAATTATACATAGCAGGTTCCTGCAAATGTGATGATGAGCAGATGATCATGTTGTTGACTGGGTCATAAACACTGACTGGGATACTGGAGGCAACTTCCATGCTCTCTATCAATATAAAGTTAAAAATCACACAACACCAGGTTATAGTCCAACAGCTTTATTTGAAACCACAACCTTTCAGATCCCTGCTTCTTCCTCAGATAGCTAGTGAATGAAGAAGGGGCAGGGCTCCAAAAGCGTGCGGTTTCAAACAAACCTGATGCACTATAACAAAGTGTTGTGTGATTTTGACTTTGTCCACCTCAATCCAACACCAGCAACTCCAAATCATATCTGTCAAGGTAACATCAGGGCTCATTTGGGAAGCAAAGCACCCTTGTTTAATGACACATTTGAAACATAGAACCTTTGACAGTATAACTCTTTTTCAGTACAACATTAAACTGTCAACCTTGACATTTGTATTCAGAGTAGGACTTAAATCCATAACTGTATGACTTTAAGATAACAGTAAAACAAATTGGGTCAGAAATGATCAAAAGAAAACATGGGTGGCACGGTGGCACAGTGGTTAGCACTGCTGCCTCACGGCGCCAGAGACCTGGGTTCAATTCCCGACTCAGGCAACTGACTGTATGGAATTTGCACATTCTCCCCCCACAGTCCAAAGATGTGCAGGTCAGGTGAATTGACCATGCTAAATTGCCCGTAGTGTTAGGTAAAGGGGCAAATGTAGGGGTATGGGTGGGTTGCGCTTTGGTGGGTCGGTGTGGACTTGTTGGGCTGAAGGGCCTGTTTTCACACTGTAAGTAATCTAATCTAAAAAACACTTGGCTGCAATTGTGCCAGCTCTGTAAGAATCAACAGTATTTCTACTCCCAAAACACTTCTTATGAATGTTATCAAACAAAATTTGATATTGAGCTGCATGAGGAAGTACTAAGATGGATGTCCACAGGCTTGATCAGAGGAGTAGGTTTTAAGTGGCATTTTAAATGACGAAGGAGAGATGAACGGAATTCCAGAGGAATAAACAGCTGAAGGCTGCGGAAGAGTGACGAGAAGAGGTGCACAAGGAAATTCACAAAGATGCCAAAACATATCTAGATTATCTTAATGATCTTTCCATTCTTTCCTTTGGATACTGGTGCCGACTTGACCGGGTCACAGATGTTCATGACTCTAGACAGTGACAGTCTGAGGAAAATCATGATCTGTATCAAAGGCATCTCCTGCATGTTCCACTGTGGTCTCCAATCTTCTAAGTTCTGCTGCCATTCTTCTCAACAGTGATCATAATGAACCTCTCAATGATTCTGATCTGATTCACTCTGCTTGCTGTCTGTTTCAGTGATTCCAGTGTAAACCAAGATTGCAAATAGTCTGGTTCAATCTCAGACAATGGCCAGCGAAAGAGAGAGTTGATAACTAGGGAGCAAAGTTTATAGTGAGGGACTGAAGACAATGTTTATTGTCTTCCCAAGACGTAGTTGGAGGAAATTTCTGCTCATTCAGTCCTGGATGGTTGGAACTGATTATCAATAGTTGACACGAGAAACCTAATGGTAATGTAATAGATATTTAATCGAATGAAGGAGGCTATAGGGGCTAATTGATCTTCTACTTTAATCTGTCGACAGTCCAGAATAAATGAAGACAACACTAATGTTACACAGATTAGGCCCAATCCTCAGTGAAACAACATTCTTAAATAAGTGCCCCATTCAAAATCAGCTTGCTATTAATCATGCCTGGAAGGTGCCCATACCTACAACTTGACTGGCTAAGCATTGATCGCATTAGAACATAGCAATGCATTTGTTACAGAATGGCAATTTGTAGATGGGAAATAGGAGTGATTAGTTCAACTACAATACCAGAAACTGCCCATGAGTGGCAATAACCTATGAGCCAGCTGGAGACCATGGCCATACATTTGAATAATTCAGTGCCGAAGACAGAGGGTGATGATAAAGAGAGAAGGCAGTGGAGGGGGAGTGCAGTATGGCAAATGTGTGCAGAAGATGACAATGCAAAGTGGCAGAAGGTCATGTGTTTTGGAAGATCAAGCACAGGTGGAAATTATATAGTGAATGGCAGAATCCTTAAGAATCCTGCAATGCAGAGTGGCCTGGGTGTGCAGGTCCGTAGATCATTGAATGTGGCGTTGCAGGTAGATACGGTTATTGTGGAGTATATTGAAAATTTTGTGATTAAGCTACAGCATAACAAGGGTGAGATTTACAAATGCTATTGTGGGTGCGGTCGAGACTAAGGAGAGTGGTTCAAAGGAGATATGAGAGTAGTGACATACAAACTGTTGCCTAAACATTGTGATTAAGGTGTGGGGAATAGTTTGCATGAAATTATTAGAGTGTGTATTGGGAAGATATCATGGAATAGATTAACAGAAGGTACTGACCGTTATTTGCATTTTCAGGGAGGATAGAAAGAAATGTGTAAAAAGCATGAAAAAAGCTGTTACTGGGCAACCATGTAATCTACATACAAGAAGCAATAAAGTTGGATATTTGAAAAGATCGCGGACTTATTCCTTATTTCTTAGGAACCCAATGGCAGGATCACAAAGACAAATGTTGGAATACTGAAGACTCTCTTCACTCTATCAGCGAGGTAAAGACTCCTCCATTCTAAAAGTCCTCAGGCGATAATGAAAACTCAGACCCACTTTGTCTAATGTGATGCATAACTTGTCTGTAATCTCTAACTTGAGCCCATGTTATTTACAGGCGTCTGTACTCAGCAGAGAGAGAGTGTGATCTCTGGCCTATAGCTCATTAAGTCCCATCAGCTCTAAGTCCATACAAAATATCCAGAAACAATCCTCAACATGATTTTGAAATTCTCTGAGTGGTATATGGCTCGAGGTCTCCTGACAGACATCAAACTTGACAGAGAAAATAATATCTCCCAACTATGCGACTAACCTATGTCTGGAGACCCATTAAAACTGATAGTCATAAGAAATAATTGCAGGAGAAAAGAAAAAGAATTACCTACAACAGCAAAAGGAGGACAGGCACCACCTGATTTTTCTGAAGATGAAATGTTTTAAGCAACAATTTAACTTCTCGAAAACTTTGACAGAAATCTGTCAGAAGTACGGAAACTCCATGGGACAATGGCCCTGGAAAATGTGTTTGGAGTAAAACCACCCAATTAAAAGACAAAAAAATAATTCACTTGTTTCTATGTGGAATGCAACAAATTAGACAGTAACAAGAGACCAATGAAAGAACTAACCATAACCAGGAAGCCAGTAATCTAAAGGAACAATTGAAAGTTGTTTGTGAAGAACTTAAACAACAAAACAAGAATTGGCTGAGTAAAGGTAAGCTAATGCAATGAAATCTTTTCCACCCCCACCATATCTGAGCGCTCCCCAATATATCAACAAAGAAACATCCCAAGACTCAGGTATAGAGCGGGTTCTAGGAAAGGGAGACAAACAATTTGGTCCCGGCTCTACTGGGTCTGAAGAAAAGGACCAGCCATTTAATTTACGGTCTGGAGCCAGAAGGAGGAAAATCCAAAGGATGAGAAGGAAGCATTCACATATAGGCAGCCCACATGCCTGTCAATCCCAAACTGGTGGAAAGATGATCCAAAGAACAGCCTCAACCAAAAAAGGGAGGCATTAAAACATAGGATGAATTGGAAAAGCTTAAAATAAAAACAGCCTGAACCCCTACGGGTAGAGTGCAGATTTTGTCTGTCATGGTGGAAGGTAATGCAGGAGGGAAACTGACTATGAAGGTTAAAAAAGAATTAGGCGATAATGGCCAGCTTATTGATGAAGGTTGGGCTGCAATCAGAAATTGGCCGAAGGCCTATGGTCCTACTAAAACAGATTGGAGCAAGATTACGGCATGTCAGCAAAAAGGCAATGAGGAATTTCTGAACCATGCAGAAAAGTTTGTGGCAATCTGGATGGAAAATTCCCGCTTGGCAGAGGGCACAAACGTGGAAGAAATTGACAGTAATAAACTAGCCCCCCTGAAATCTGTCTTTTTTACAGCATTAAAACCCAAACTAGTAAAAATGTTCAAAGTTACATGCCCAAATTGGGGGAACTAGTCCCAAAATATACAATGAAATCTAAAGCTAGGCTAAATGCTTGGAATGGAATATGGAATCTAAACTTATAACTATGCAGATGATAATAACAAAACACCAGAGTCTCAGTAGATAAATGCTGGTAAATGTCACAAGTGTGGGTGAGAAGGACATTGGGCAAAGACCCGTAGGGTTAGGTCCTAAGCCTGCTCCGAGACAGGAATCTTACCCATCTGGGGACTATGTGACTGAACACGTATTACTGGAACACATTAGGGTTATTTACCCCGAACAGCAGAAGGCACTCCTGATAGTCATAAGCACATTTGCTGAGAGGTGTGAGGGAGGAGCGAAGGACTTCTGGGAAAGTGGGTATGACTGTTTAAAGCACTTTCCTCAGGCATCGGGGTCTCCATTCGCCGAGAGTTGCGAGGGAGGAGCGAAGGACTTCTGGGAAGTTTTTAAGTGGGTGAGATCTAATCCCGAGACTCTACACCGTACAGTCTCTGTCCCACCCACCTCCTCTAACCTTACTAAGAGTCTGTAAACTTGGTAAGTTTTCAGGTTTCTTTTTTTTCTTCTCTTCCTTTGTTTAGTTCTGTGCGGGCTTTCAGAGTAGTGGGATATGGATGTTAGGGCAGTTGCATGTTCCTCCTGCAGAATGTGGCACTTCATATGTCTCTGCCAACTGCATCTGCGGGAAGTGCACCCAACTCCAGTGCCTCGAAAACCGAGTTAGAGAACTGGAGCTGAAGTTGGATGAACTTTGGATCATCTGGGAGGCTGAGGGAGAAATTGACAGGATGTACAGGGAGGTGGTCACTCCCCAGACACAGGATAAGGACAGCTGGGTTACAATAATGGGGAGGAAAGGGAACTGATGGTCAGAGCAGGGATCCCCTGTGGCCATTCCCTCAGCAATAAGCATACCGTTTTGGATACTGCTGGTGGGTCAGCCTACCAGGGCAAAAGCCATAGTTGTCGGGTGTCTGGCACACTGAACCTGGCACTGTGGCTTAGAAGGGAAGGGGGGAGAATAGAAAAGCGCTAGTGGTACGTGACTTAATAGTTAGACGGACTCCCAGAAGGTATGTTGCCTCCCTGGTGCTAGGGTCTGGGATTTCGCCGATCGGGTTTACAGCATTCTGAAAGGGGAGGGTGAGCAGCCAGAAATAGTGGTACATATTGGCACCAATGATAAAGCAAGGAAAGGGATTGTGGATCTGAAAAGTGGCTACAGAGAATTAGGTTGGAAGCTGAAGAGGAGGACGAGTAGAGTAGTGATCTCAGGTTTGCTACCGGTGCCATGAGATAGTGAGGTGAGGAACAGTCAGAGAATGCAGTTTAACACATGGCTGCGAGGCTGGTGCAAGAAGGAGGGCTTCAGATACCTAGACCATTGGGATGTACATGAAGGACGGGTTGCACCTGAACTGGAGAGGCACAAATGTCCTGGGTGGGAGATTTGCTTGGGTGATGCAGGAGAGTTTAAACTAGATTGGCAGGGGGGTGGGAATCAGAGCCAGACATCTGAGAGGGAGACAGTGCAGATGGGGCAGTGACAGGACGTAGTGGATCTATTGGGAAGGTTTCACATGTGATGAAATAAAGGGATTGGTTAAAGTGTGTGCTTCAATGCAAGGAATGTCACAAATAAGAGTGACGAACTTACAGCATGGATCAGTACTTGGGGATACGATATTGTGGTCATAACAGAGACGTGGGTTTCACAGGGGCAGGAATGGTTGCTTGATATTCCAGAGTTTAGAACATTTAAAAAGAACGGGGAGCGTGGAAAATGAGGAGGGGGTGTAGTATTGCTAATCAGAAAGTGCATCACAGCTACAGAAACGAAGGTTGTTGAGGAAGGTCAGTTGCTGAGTCAGTATGGATGGAAGTTAGGAACAACAAGGGAGCTCCCACCCCATTGGGGGTTTTCTACAGATGACCTAATAGCAGTAAAGAGATTGAAGAACACATAGGTGGGCAGATTCTGGAAAAATGCAGAGGTAGCAGGGTTGTAGTTATGGATGATTTCAACTTTCCAATATCGACTGGAACCTCCTAAGTGCAGATGGTTTGAATGGAGCCATTTTTGCCAGGTGTGTTCAGGAGGGTTTCCTTACTCAGTATGTAGACAGACCAATTGAGGGAAGAGGCCATCCTGGATTTGGTGCTCGGCAATGAGCCAGGACAGGTGTCAGATCTCACGGTAGGAGAACACTTTGGTGACAGTGATCACAACTGCCTAACATTTAACATAGCCTTAGAGTGGGAAAGGAGCAGTTACCGAGGGAAGATATTTAATTGGGGAAAAGGAAATTATGATGCTATCAGACTGAAGTTGGGAAGTTGGAGTTGGGGAGCACTTGTTCCACAGAAAGGGCACAGCAGATATGTGGAGACTGTTTAAGGAGCAGTTGTTGCAAGTGATGCACGCACTTATTCCTCTGAGACAGGTAAGAGGGGTAAGATTAAGGAACCTTGGATGATGAGAACAGAGGAGCTTCTCGTCAAAAGGAAGAAGGCAGCTTACATAAGGTGGAGGAAGCAAGGATCTAGCACAGCTTTAGAGGATTACAGGCTTGCTAGAAAGGAGCTCAGAAATGGACTGAGGAGAGCCTGGAGGGGGCACGAAAAAGACTTGGCAAACAGGGTTAGGGAGAACCCAAAGGAATTTTACTCATACGTGAGGAATAAGAGAATGATCAAGGGAGAAGAGAATGATCAAGGATAGCATAGGGAACTTGTGCATGGAGTCTCAGCAGATAGGGGAAACCCTGAATGAGTATTTTGCTTCAGTTATCTCTAAGGAAAGGGACTTTGTTGTGAATGAGAACTTTGAGGAGCGGGGATACAGGCTTGATCAGATCAGAATTGAAGAAGTTGATGTGCTAGAAAGTTTGGAAAATATTAAGATTTATAAGTCCCCAGGGCCAGACCAGATTTATAATAGGCTGCTCCAGGTGCTGTTGGCGAAGATTTTTGCCTCCTCACTCTCCACGGGAGTCGTATCAGAGGATTGGAAGGAGGTGAATGTTGTTCCTCTTTTCAAGAAGGGTAATAGAGAAATCCCTGGCAATTACAAACCAGTCAGTCTTACTTCTGTGGTCAGCAAAGTTTTAGTAAGAATTCTGAGGTATACGATTTTTGACTATTTGGCAAAGCATACCATGATTAAAGGCAGTCAGCGTGGCTTTGAGAGGGCAGGTCATGCCTCACGAATCTTATTGAGTTCTTCGGGGATGTTACAAGACAGGTCAACGAAGGTCAAGCAGTGGATGTGGTGTATATGGACTTCAACAAGGCATTTGATAAGGTTCCCTATGGTAGGCTCATTCATAAAGTCATGAAGTATGGGATACAGCGAGATTTGGCTATCTGGATTCAGAATTGGTTGGCTGACAGAAGGCAGAGAGTGGTTGTAGATGGAAAGTATTCTGCCTGGAGGTCAGTGTTGAATGGGGTCCCACAGGGCTCTGTTCTTGGGACTCTGCTCTTTGTAGTTTTTATAAATGACTTGGATGAGAAGGTTGAGGGGTGGGTCAGTAAATTTGCAGATGACACTAAGGTTGGAGGTTTTGTCGATAGTATCAAAGGGCTATTGCAGGCTGCAGTGTGACATAGACAGGATGCAGAGCTGGGCTGAGAATTGGCAAATGGAGTTCAACCTGGATAAATGTGAAGTGATGCATTTTGGAAGGTCGAATTCAAATGCTGAATATAGGATTAAAGACAGAATTCTTGGTAGTGTTGAGGAACAGAAGGATCTGGGTGTGCACGTACATAGATCCCTCAAAGTTGCCACCCAAGTGGATAGGGTTGTTAAGAAAGCTTATGGTGTTTTGGGTTTCATTAGCAGGGGGATCGAGTTTAAGAGCCACAAGGTTTTGCTACAGCTCTACAAGTCCCTGGTGAGACCACACTTGGAATATTGTGTCCAGTTCTTGTCACCCTACTATAGGAAAGATAGAGGCGCTTTGGAGAGAGTGAAAAAAAGGTTTACCAGGATGCTGCCTGGACTGGAGGACTTGCCTTATGAAGAAAAGTTGAAAAAGCTTGGACTTTTCTCTCTGGAGAGAAGGAGGAAGAGAGGAGACCTGATAAAGGTATACAAGATAATGAGAGGAATAGATAGAGTCAAAAGCCAGAGACTCTTCCCCAGGGCAGGATGCAAGGTACGAGGGGTCATAGTTTTAAGATATTAAGAGAAAGGTATAGAGGAGATGTCAGAGGTAGGTTCTTTATGCAGAGTTGTGAATGCATGGAATGCGTTGCCAGCAGTGGGGGTGGAAGCAGAGTCATTAGGGACATTTAAGCGACTGCTGGACAGGCACATGGAGAGCAGTGAGTTGAGGGGTGCATAGATTAAGTTATTATATTTTTCATTAGGATTAAACTTAGACACAACATCATGGGCCAAAGAGCCTGTTCTGTGCTGTACTTTTTTATGTTCTATTGTTAGTGGGGGAACAATACTTTTCTATTGTTGTCTTGCCTGTTATTAAGCAATTAGAATGAGTAAGGTGGTCTCTCGTCACAATGAGACAGATCCCACAACGGAATAAGATAATACAGAAGTTAAATGATGACAGGAAAACAAAACAGAAAAGCCAATTAAAGGTTGTCTGTGAGAAATTGAAATGCACCAAAAAGTGCCAGGAAGAATGGGAGGAAACTTCCCAACAAAAGAATCCAATCACTCAATGAACTCCTCCTAACTCTACTATCCTGGAGGCCAGTAGAAGCCAACTGAAAAGCAAAGCAAGAAAGAGAAACAGAGCTGAACCCTCTCCTGACCCCTACAATGACAAGGAGCCCTGTTTAGGCCCTTTGCAGATCAAGCAATGAAAATACAGTCCCAACAAAAACTGCAAAAGTGATTGAACATACATACAAGTGGGCCAACTGGCACAGACATGACCTTGCGCTACCAAAAATGATAGACAAATGGTCTAAGATGATTAAAAATACCTGGAGCAACTAGAAAAGCTGCAAAGGAAAAAGAAATACAGAGACAGAGAGAAAAGGAGAGAGAGAGAAGCTTTCAGTGCTGCTTTTCCTGAACGAAGTGTTAACTCTTTGTGGTCTGGTTTGAATGCACCTTTGTCCGTTGGTTGTTAAACATTGTGTGACATTTGTGTTTTTGTTCCCTGGAGCTTAAGATCTGGAAATGCTTTCAAATAAGTTTGCATTTTGGGAATCTATGGTGATTTGAAAGTGTGATTTGTGCCTGTATCAGTGTGAGACATGTTTGGTTAATGTAATGTCCTTTTAAGCGATTGTGTAAAGCAAAAATCTGCGACGAAATGTTGATTTAAAAATTGGGTCGTAAAGCTTGGTAAAAATTTACCTCTTGAAATTG
Source organism: Hemiscyllium ocellatum (assembly GCF_020745735.1). Classification (NCBI taxonomy): domain Eukaryota; kingdom Metazoa; phylum Chordata; class Chondrichthyes; order Orectolobiformes; family Hemiscylliidae; genus Hemiscyllium; species Hemiscyllium ocellatum. The sequence continues at coordinate 91,034,073 of NC_083403.1, forward strand.
GAAACTGTCATTTTTAGAATTTCATTTTCTGACCAGAGACAACTTAAGTACTGTTTAACACGTGAGTGAATCTTTAATTCTGGACAGTAAAATTTGTTCTTTGCAAAATGCACTTTAGTGCAAAAGTGTCACATAATACAAAAATTGTTATTTTGGCAATGCAATCCACTTTGAACAAAATTTTGATGAAACTGATATCAAGGATTTTTTTTAAAAACAGGGAAGTACAATCTAACAAAGGAGGTGGGTTTTTCCATTGTCATTTATAACACACTTATTTCTGTATAGGAAGAAGAGAAATAGTTGACATAATTATGTCCAGACATTTTCTCCACACCCCTTGAAGACTACTAATCAACCCATTCTGCTTGAAGTGTTTGTTTGTGTTTGTTTTTTCAGTAACAGAAAGACATTGAAGGCTTTATTACTGAACCTGTCTGCAGACTTTGAGTGAGGCAATACAGTGATAGATAGTAACACATCTGAAGAACTATTGTGAAAAACATTAAATGTAATGGGTATCAGGAATTTACTCTGGTTGAGAGAGTAAACAGAATTTTGAATTTGGACAAATTTGCATAGAGATATATCAAATATCTAGAAGGTTTGCCTGTTATAAGTATGTTTTGCCTGAATCAAACAGAAATGTTTGACTTCTGTTTTAAAATATGATAAAGTGATTTACCATGCATTACAAATCTCTCCAGATCTCTAGAATTAGTTAGATAATACTTAAATTGCAAAATTGGATGAGATGAAATAAATATGGATGGAGAGAAGTGGCAGAAGAAAAAAGGTTAGTATAATGGGTTGAAACAGTAATTGAAGTTAACATGCATTTTAGCAAAAAGCAAGTTTGGGTGAGTGTACTAAACTGATAGCTTTCTCTTGGTGATGTTTGTCTCCTTGTCTTGCCTTTCAAGAGAATTGCATCTGATGACCCGAGGCATTGGGACTATAGGTGAAGAGATAAGTAAAATCTCATAGATCTTTCGATTAGGTCATATGAGAGTCAAGAATGCTTGACATGGTCTTGGAATACCAATATTAGTGTACAAAAATTATTGTTACCTCGAGGGAATGCTTGGTAAAAAGTTGGACTGAAGAACAGGTCTCAGACATGTACACCTACTTGACAAACAGATTAATGCAGCTTGGAAGAGCAGGAAAGCATAATTTACACAATAAGACACTGACACATAATTCAGAGAAAAACTGACTGAAACAGTTATAGTGAGCTGAAGTAAAAGGGCCCAGAAATGATGGCACCCAGATACCTTGAAAAAGAAGGAGGGGAAGCGTAAGCTGATGGTAAAGCCTGACGAATGCATTATACTTTGTTACAGTCTGTATTATTTGCTCCCATATATATTGTAGCTCAGAGGGGGTTATTATATATGAAGGTAGTTACCACTCAGTGCCAGAGCATTGACAAAGAAGGAAAAATATTGGAGCAGTATTCTCAAGATGGATACTGATGAAGGGAACTGGGGAATTTCAAGTTCTTGTATGATGTTAACAAGCAACTAGTGACTGAATGTGAAGCTCAATAAGAATCATTATAATACCCAAGATAGTGAAGTTGATTGTATTACTGTCTATTTTGAGTGTTTGATGAGATTACTTACAGTGTGGAAACAGGCTCTTCGGCCCAACAGGTCCACACCGACCCTCCGAACAGCAACCCACCCAAACCCATTCCCCTACATTTATCCCTTCACCTAACACTACGGGCAATTTAGCATGGCCAATTCACCTAACCTGCATATTTTTGAACTATGGGAGGAAACTGGAGCACCCAGAGGAAACCCACGCAGACACGGGGAGAATGTGCAAACTCCACACAGCCAGTTGCCTGAGGCAACAGTGTTAACCACTGTGCCACCGTGCCGCCCACAATTTTTAAAACACCACTCCCCCTTCTCTCTTGCTTACTAGTGACTTTCCAATCCCCTGCACCAAAAGGGGAGGACTTATCATAAACATGAACTCAACGTTAATATCTTTTTATATCTGTCTTACACATATTCTTATTCTGTTCTTGAATGTTGTTTTCAGCAAATACCGAAGCCTAAAGTTCAGTATTTTACTGCTCTTCAACACTCTAGGCAACCTACATATTATTATTAGCTTGCTTTGCTTAAGTGATTCTGTTTGGGAAAAATCAAAAGGGAGAATTGTGGAGTATTTCGAAAATTGTGAGATTAAGCTACACCATAACGAGTTAGATTGACAAATGCTATTGCAAAGAGCTGGCTTGCTGATGCAATCAAGACGAAGGAGATCGTTTCGAAGCGTTTATGAGAGTCGTGACAAACAAACTATTGCCTAGGTCTTGGGGTTAGGGTATTGAGAATACCATGCATGAAATTAATGGAATGTGTAATTGGAGGTTATTGTGGAATAGATTAACAGAATAATAAAAGGCATGACAAAAGCTGTTACTGTAGAGTTCTCAAGTGGCAAACATGTAATCTACGTAAAAGAAGAAGTAAAGCCGTATATTTAAAAAGATCATTCCTTTTTTTTAAGATTCCCTACAGTGTGGAACCAGGCCTTTCGGCCCAACTAGTCCACACCGACCACCGACCCCAGACCCATTCCCCATATTTACCCCTGACAACACTGCACCTTACACTATGGGCAATTTAGCATGACCAATTCACCTAACCTGCACTTCTTTGAATTGGATTGTAGGAGGAAACCGTAGCACCCGGTGGAAACCCACGCAGACACAGGGAGAATATGCAAACTCCACACAGTCACCTGAGGCTGGAATCGAACCCGGGTCCCTGGCACTGTGAAGCAGCAGTGCTAACAACTGAGCCACCGTGCCCCCCATTATGAACCCAACAGTAGTAAAAAAATGGTCAATGGCATGCTTGTCTTCTTTGGAAGGGGAATTGAGTATAAGGATAGCAAGTGACGCTGCAGTTTTATAGAACTTTAGTTAGGCCACACTTGGAATATTGCATACAGTTCTGGTCACCACACTATCAGAAGGATGTGGATGGTTTGGAAAGGGTACAGAAAAGGTTTACCAGGATGTTGCCTGGTATGGGGAACTTTGAGTATGAAGAAAGGTTGGATAGACTGGGTTTGTTTTTCACCAGAATGCAGGAGGTTGAGCACAATCTGATAAAAGTTTATAAGATTATGAATGGCACGGATAAATCAGAAAGCATGAGGCTTTTTCCTTGGGTGGAGGCGTCAATTACTAGGAGTCACAGGTTCATGGTGTGGAGGGGTTAGGAGGAGTTTAAAAGAGATGTGTAACGCAAGTTTGTCACACAAAGGGTGCTGAATGCCTGAAACACACTGTCAGAGGGGGTAGTGGACGCAGACACAATAGTAGCATTGAAGAATTACCTAGAGAAATACATTGATAAGGAAGGGAATGAAGAGATACATATCCTGTCAGTGAAGACAGTCTTAGTATGGAAGGGCAAAATGTGTTGGTGCAGGCTTGGAGAGCTACAGGGCCAATTCCTATGCTACATTGTTCTTTGTTCTTAGATGTGGCACATACACATGGGGAAGGAGATGCAGAGAAAAGAGATGTGCAAAGGGGAAGTGGCATGGGATGCAGGTGTTGCAGGGTGGGGGGAGTTGGGAGGAGGGAGGATGCATGCAGGGAGGGATGCAGTGTAGTGGAGAAACTGTGGAGAGGGGTAGATGTTGTTGTAGTGGTACTTTGGCTGTGCTACTAATCCTAAGGCCCCAGCTCATGCTCAGAGTGCAGGGTTCAATACCATTGTGGCAGCTGATGAAATTTAAATTCTATTAATAACTGTAAAATTGAAAACTAGTATCAGTAATAGAACACGGAAACAGAAATATGGCATTCAGTCCATCAGGTGTATTCCTAAAAATCATGGATAATTGAAGATATGATTTTAATCCTGACTCTCCTCAGAATCCTGTATGCTATTGGAAGTCATGATGTGCAGATACCGTGTTGGACTGGGGTGGAAAAAATCAGAAGTCACACAACACCAGTTTATAGTCCAATGGGCTTATTTCAAATTACAAGCTTTCGGAGCATTGCTCCTTCATCAGGTGACACTGGTGGCATGCGACTTCTGACTTGATTGAAAATCAGAAATTATCAGTCTCTACCTGAACCATCCTCAAAGATTGAGTTCACAGCCAGCTGCAACACAGAATTCCAAAGATTCACTATGCTCCAAGTGAAAAGTCTTTGTCCTCAACTAGGTGCTAAATTGTGCTTCCTGGTTCTAAACTCTCAACAGCGAAAACATCTTGGCTCCAGCTATTCTATCTCTCTATTCAGTCATTTGTGGGTTTCAATTAGATCATCTCTAATTCTTCAAAACTCCAGAGTTTAATTCCAATTTGCCCAATCTCTTTTCACAGCCCCACATTCTGGAAACAATCTGGTGAATCTTTATTGCACTCATTCTGTGGCTAAAGTTAAAAATCACACAATAGCAGGTTATAGTTTTAAAGGTTTATTTGGAAGTACATACCTTCAGAACATCCAAATAAACGTGTTGCACTATAACCTGGTGTTGTGTGATTTTTAACTTTGTCCACTTCAGTCCAACACTGGCACCTCCACATCATCACTCTATGGCAATATCACTTCTCAAGTAAGAAAATAAGAATAGAACAAATAGTAGGTATAAACTCTTCAGCCCTTCAAGCCCGTTCTACCCCTCTATAAGAGTTTTATTTTCATTTTGTGGGACGTTGGTGTAGCTGGCTGGCCAGCATTTATTTCTCATCCTTAGTTGCCCTTGAGAAGGTGGTGGTGAGCTGCCTTCTTGAACTGCCGCAGTCCACTTGATGTGGTTTGGCCCACAATGCCAAATTCCGGTATTTTGACCCAATGAGAGTGAAGAACGGCAATATATTTCCAAGTCAGGATGGTGAGTGGTTTGGAGGGGAACCAGTGTTCCCAAATATCTGCTCCCAAAGAAACAAAGAAAATTTACAGCCCAGGAACAGGCCCTTCAGCCCTCTAAGCCTGAGCCGATCCAAATATACTGTCTAAACCTGTCAGTCAATTCCTAAGCATCCGTATCTCTCTGTTCCCCACCTACTCATGCATTTAACCAGATGCATCTTAAACTAACCTACAGTGCCTGCCTCTACCATCTCTGCTGGCAACATATTCCAAATGCCCACCACCCTCTGTGTGAGTTACTTACCGCGTGTATCGCACTTAAACTTTCCAACTCTCACCTTGAAAGCATGATCTCTCGTTATTGAATCCTTCACCCTGGGAATAAGCTTGTCTCTACCCACCCTGTCTATACACTTTATGATTTTGTAAACCTCAATCAGGTCCCCCCTCAAGCTCCTTTTTTCTAATGAAAATAAACCTAACCTACTCAACCTTTCTTCATAACTAGCACCTTCCATACCAGGCAACAACCTCGCAAACCTTCTCTGCACCCTTTCCAAAGCTTCCACATCCTTTTGGTAATGTGGCGACCAGAAATATACACAGAATTCTAAATGCAGCTGAACCAATGTCTTGTACATGGCACAGTGGCTCAGTGGTTAGCATTGCTACCTCACAGCACCAGGGTTCCAGGTTCGATGCCAACTTTGGGCAACTGTCTGTGTGGAGTTTGCACACTCTCCCCGGGTCTGCGTGGGTTTTATGCAGGTGCTCCGGTTTCCTCCCGCAGTCCAAAGAGGTGCAGATCAGGTGAATTGGCCATGCTAAATTGCCCATACTGTTAGGTGCATTAGTCAGAGGGAAATGGGTCTTGGTGGGTTACTTTTCGGAGAGTCCATGTGGATTGGTTGGGCCGAAGGGCCTGTTTCCACACTGTAGGGAATCTAATCTAATTTTAACATGACTTGCCAGTTCTTAGACTCAATACCCTGTTCAATGAAGGAAAGCGTACTATATGCCTTCTTGACCACTCTATCCACCTGTGCAGCAACCTTCAGGGTACAATGGACCTGCACTCCCACATCTCTCTGCCCATCAACTTTTCCCAAGACTCTTCCATTCATTGTATAATTCGTTCTAGAATTAGACTTGTCTAAATGCATCACCTTGCATTTTTCTGGATTGAAAACCACCTGCCACTTTTCTGCCCAACTCTCCAAGTCTATCTATATCCTTCTGTATTTTCTGACAGTCCCTTATGCTTTCTGCTACTCCACCAATCTTTGTGTCATCTGCAAATTTGCTGATCATACCAACAGTGTCCTCTTCCAGATCATTTATGTATATTACAAACAACAGTGGCCCCAACACTGATCCCTGTGGAACACCACTGGTCACCTTTCTCCATTTTGAGAAACTCCCTTCAACTACTATTCTCTGTCTGCTGTTGCTCAACCAGTTCTTTATCCACCTAGCTAAAGCACCCTGCACACCATGTGACTTCACTTTCTCCATTAGTCTATAATGGGGAACCTTATCAAACGCCTTACTAAAGTCCATGTATATGACATTAACAGCCCTTCCTTCATCTATCAACTTGGTCACTTCCTCAAAAAACTCTGTTAAGTTAGTAAGACACAATCTCCCCCGCACAAAACCATGTTGCCTATCAATGATAAGCCCATTCTTTTCTAAATATAAATAGATCCTTTCCCTCAGTACCTTCTCCAGCAACTTTCCCACCACTGACGTCAGGCTCACTGGTCTGTAGTTACGTGGAATATCCCTACTATCCTTCTTGTACAGGTGGACAACATGAGTCCTCTGGCACCTCACCTCTATTTAAGGATGCCACAAAGATATCTGTCAGGGTCCCAGCTATTTCCTCTCTCACCTCCCTCTCACCACCTACCTGTGATAGATCCCCTCCAGTCCTGGGGATTTGTCCACCTTAATAACCTCTAGTCTACCCATCATATCTTCCCTACTTATGTCAACATGATCCAGACTAATCAAACTTCCATCTCTAATCTTAACATTCATCATGTTCCTCTCGTCAGCGAGTACTGATGCAAAGTAATCATTCAGAACCTCACCCATTCTCTTAGGTTCGATACACAGCCTTCCTTTGTTATTTCAGTGGACCAATCCTTTCTCTAGTTACCCGTTTGCTTCTTTTATAAGAATAAAATGCTTTCGGGATTTTCCTTAATTCTGCTCGCTAAAGCTATTTCATGACCTCTTTAAGCCCGCTTGATTCGTCATTTAAGACTTGTCCTACTTTTCTGATATTCTTTCAGGGCCAGTTCTGTTCTTAGCTGACTAGACCTTATGTATGCTTCCCTTTTCCTCTTGGCTAGTCATACAATTTCTCCTGTCATCCACGGTTCACGAATCTTGCCCTTCCTATTCTTTGCCTTCAATGGGACATGCCTATTCTGCACTATCTTTAGCCTATATTTGAAAGCCTCCCACATCTCAAATGTGGACGTCCCTTCAAACAGCTGTGTCCAATCGACATTTCCCAGTTCCTGCCTAATTTTGATATAATTGGCCTTGGCCCAGTTTGGTACTCTTCCCTTAGGACCACTCTCTTCTTTATCTACGAGTATTCCAAAACTTACAGAATTGTGGTCACTGTTCCCAACAAAATCCCCCACCGCCACTTCTACCACTTGTCCTGGCTCGTTCCCCAGTACCAGGTCCAATATGACCCAATCCCTCGTTGGACTACCGCTCTAGAAAACTCTCCTGGACGCTTCTAACAAATTCTACCCCATCCAGACCCGTGACGTTAAGTGTATCCCAGTCAATATTGGGAAAATTAAAATCTCCCATCACCACTACCCTATTGCCTCTACATCTTTTTATAATATGTTTACCTATTTGTTCTTCTACCTTACGCCCACTGTTGAGAGGTCTGTAATACAGCCCCAAGTGTTCTGCCAGGCCACTCAGCTCCAGACCTCATTACAGTCTTGGTCCAAACCTGGATAAAAGAGCTGATTGCCAGAAGTGAGGTGAGAGTGACAACCTTTGACATCAAAGTTGCATTCAACCAAGTGTGGAATCAAGGAGCCCAAGCAAAACTGGAATCAATGGGTATCGGGGGATAGCTCTCTGGTGGTTAGAGTCATACTTGACACAAAGGATGATTGTCGGAGGTCAGTCATCTCAGCTCAAGGAAATCTCTGCAGGAGTTCCTCAGGATAGTATCCTAGGCCCAACCATCTTCAGCTGCTTTATCAATGACCTTCTCTCCATCATAAAGTCAGCACTGGGGATGTTCGCTGATGATTGTGCAAATGTTCAGAACAGTGCATCCTTCTTATTTCTCAGCTCCACCCATAATGCTTCACTACCAAAGACCTCCATAGTGTGCTCCTTTAGCACAGCCATGATATTGTCCTTGACCAGCAATGCAACTCCACCACCCCCCGCCCCCACTTTACGTACCTCCCTGTCCTGTCTGAAGCATCTATATCCTGGAATATTTAATTGCCAATCATCATGCCTTCCTTCAACCTCCTTGTATTAAAGTAGATGCATTTCAGGCCAACAGTTTTTTGCACCCCTTGTCCTTCTAAAATGAAGTGGTCTTGGGTCTGGAAGGTGCTGTCTGAGAATCTTTGTTGAGTTTCTGCAGTGCATCTTGTACATAGTACACACTGCTGCTACTGAGCATCAGTAATGGAGGGAGTGGATGTGTGTCATTCCAATGCCAATCAAGCAGGATGCTTTGTCCTGGGTGGTGTTAAGCTTCTTGCATATTGTTGGGATTGCACTCATCCAGGCAAGTGGGGAGTATTCCATCACACTCCTGACTTGTGCCTTGTAGATGGTGGACAGGATTTGAAGATTCTGGAGGTGAGTTAATCGCCACAGTAGTCCTAGCTCTGACCTGCTCTGGTATCACACTGTGTTTATGTAGTGAATCCAGTCAATATTCTGACAATGTTATCTCCCAGGATGCTGATAGTGGAGGATTCATTGATAGTAACAATGGAATGTCAAGGGGCAGTGTTTAGATTGTTTCTTGTTGATGATTGTCATAACCTGGCATTTGTGTGCTCCGAATATTACTTGCCACTTTTCAGCCCAAGCCTGGATATTATCCAGATCTTGTTGCATTTCAACACGAATTGCTCCATTGTCTGAGGAGTTGAAAATAGGGCTGAACATTTGCACAATCATCAGCGAACATCCCCAGTGCTGACTTTATGATGGAGAGAAGGTCATTGATAAAGCAGCTGAAGATGGTTGGGCCTAGGATACTATCCTGAGGAACTCCTGCAGAGATTTCCTGGAGCTGAGATGACTGACCTCCGACAATCATCCTTTGTGTCAGGTATGACTCTAACCACCAGAGAGTTATCCCCCGATACCCATTGATTCCAGTTTTGCTTGGGCTCCTTGATGCCACACTTGGTTGAATGCAACTTTGATGTCAAAGGTTGTCACTCTCACCTCACCTCTGGCAATCAGCTCTTTTATCCAGGTTTGGACCAAGACTGTAATGAGGTCTGGAGCTGACTGGCCTGGCAGAACCCAAACTGGGTGTCACTGAGCAGGTTATTGCTGAGCAGGTGCTACTTGATAGCACTGTTGATGACACCTTCCATCATGTTATTGATGATCAACAGCAGACTGATGAGGTAGTAATTAGCCAGATTGGATTTGTCCTGCTTGTATTACAGGACTTGTTTGGACCTTTTTCAATGCCACTTCAGATGCCACTGTTTTAACTCTACTGGAACAGATTAGCTAGGGGAGCGGCAAGTTCTGGTGCACAAGCCTTCAGTGCAATTGCTGGAATATTGTCAGGACCCGTAGCCTTTGCAGTATCTTGTGCCTCCTACTGTTTCTTGGTACATGTGGAGTGAATAAAATTGGCTGAAGACTGGTGTCTGTAATGCTTGGGACCACCGGAGGAGGCCAAGATGGTTCATCCACTCAGCACTTGTGGTTGAAGGCTGGAGGCTGGTGCAAAAGCTTCAGCCTTATCTTTTGCACTAATGTGCCAGGCTCTTCCATCATTGAGGATAGGGATATTTGTAAAGCCAGTGAATTGTTTAATCGTTACCACCATTCATAACTGAATGTGGCAGAACTGCAAAGCTTAGATCTGATACATTGGTTGTGGGATCGCTTTGCTCTGTCTATCACATGCTGCTAATATTGCTTGGCATGCAAGTACTCCTGTTTGGTGGCTTCACCAGGTTAATATCTCATCTAAAGGTATGCATGGTGTTGTTTCTGGCTTGCCCTCTTGCACTGTCCATTGATCCAAGGTTGATCCCCTGGCTTGATTGTAATTGTCGAGTGGGGTATATGCCAGGCCATGAGATTACAGAATGTGCTGGAGTAAAATTCTTCACTGTTGCTGGCTCACAGCACATCATGGATGCCAGTCTTGAGTTGCTAGATCGTTCAAAGTCTGTCCTATTTGGCTCAGTGATAGTGCCAAACAATACGATGGAGGTTATTCTCAATGTGAAGGCGGGACTGTCTCCACAAGAACTATGCGGTGGTTGCTCTCATCAACACAATAATGGACAGGTGCATCTGTAGCTGGATAAAGGCTGATTTGCACCAGGCCTTAATTCCTCTTTCATGCCAACTCCACATGGCCCTCAACTGCTTGATATTTCAAAAATTTACCTAGCTTAGCTTTAATTCCTTTCTGTGACCTAGCCTTAACAAGTCTGGTGGTAGACAATGCCAAACATTCACTACCCTCTTGGAGAAAAAATTTCTTTGCATCTCAGTTTTAAGTGAGTGTCCCCTCATTCTAGAACTGTGACCTCTAATTCAAGGCTTTCCCACAAAGTGGAAAAATGTTCTCAACGACTGTTCAGTCAAGGCCCCTCATAATCTTGCAAGTTTCAAGATATATTCCAATGAATAAGATGTAACGCATTTAGCTGTTCACAATGTGCAATCTTTTCATTCCAGGGGAAAATGAGGACTGCAGATGCTGGGGAGTCAGAATCGAAAAGTGTGGCACTAGAAAAAGCACAGCAGGTCGGGCAGCACCTGAGGAGTAGGAGAGTTGACGTTTCAGACATAGGCCCTTCATCAGAGATTTTGGCTCTTCATCCCAGGAATAAGCATTGTGAATCTCTCTTCATCTGCTGGTACATAACTTCTTAATAGAATGAGAATTATACACAGTACTCCAGATGCAGCCTCACAACATCATGCAGTTGCAAAGAAACTTCTTTATTTATAAACTCTAACCATCTAGCAATGAAAATCAGAGTTTAATTTGCTTTAATTTCTTGCTCCAACTGAATGTTAATTTTTTGTGTTTCACGTACAAGAACATCTTCATCCCTCTATGCTGCATGTTTTTGGATTCTCTCTCCATTTAAATGATAGCCTGCCTTTTGATTCTTCCTAAGTAGACAGGCAGGAGAATGAAGAACACAGGCAGCATCAGCAGGTGAAAAAGTCGATGTTGCAAGTGTAACCTTTCTTCAGAACTGGGGGTGGGTACAGCTGCAGAGTGGTGAAGTGGGGAAAGGTGGTGAAGTGGGGAAAGGTGGAGAGAGGTAGATCCTGTTCCTTGGATGCTGCCTGACCTGCTGTGCTTTAACCAGCAACACATTTTCAGCTCTGATCTCCAGCATCTGCAGACCTCACTTTTTACCCTATAGGTAGATAGGAGACCTGGTTGGGGTCAATGGGAGGAATGAATCCAGTTGGTTGCAGGAAGGAGTGGAAGGGAGGGGGAGGGGCTGGGAATGGAGTGGGGGATGGGAAAGGAGGTTATTTTAAATTGGAGAACTCAATATTGAGTCCTCTGGGCTGTAAGCTGCTCAGTCGGAAGATGGGGTGTTGTTCCTCCAATTTGCAGAGTGTTGAGGAGGCCAAGAATAGTCATGTCAGAAAGTGAGTGGGGAGGAGAATAAAAATGGGCGGTGACTAGTTGCTGCGGGCCCAGCTGAAATGCTTAGCTAACCATTCCCTTGGTTTACATTTGGTGTCCCCAGAGTACATGACCTAACATTTTCCTATATTAAATGCTATCTGCCAAATGATTGCTTACTCACTCAAAACAATTTTTAATCATCTTGCAGATTCCTTGTGTCCTCATCACAACTTGCCCTACTACCTAACTTGTATCATCAACAATATGGACATATTACACTCTGAAACCCCCCTGCTGAAATTCATGAATACAGACAATAAGTAAGAATGATCTTTGTTGCACTCCACCAGATACGTCTTTCCAACTGAATGAGGTTCATACACTCTAATGTTGTCTTCTGTGTTTTAACAATACCATGAAGTCTTACCTTATGCAATGATCTTTTCTATGCCACGTAATTGAATGCCTTCTGGAAACCCAAACACATGATATCTATCCGCTCCTCTTTATTAACTTTGTTTATTATATTCTTAAAGAACTCTAGTAAATTTATCAAATACGACACTCTTTTCACAAAACTACGTTGATTCTATTTGATTGCTTAAGCCTTTCTACCCATCCTGCTATGTCTCTCTTAATAATGAACACTAGCAATTTCCCATTTCCTTCAACGCTCTGGGATGAAGCACATCAAGTCCAAGGAATTTAACTTCCAGTCCCATGAAATTCTCTATTAATATCTTCTTACTAATTTTCTGCAACTCCTATTCTACTTAGGCACTTGATTCTTCAGTTCTGGAAGATTTCTTACATCTTCTTTAGTGAAAATTTAACTTCTCTGCCATTTTTCTATTCCACATAATAAATCCCCCTGACTTTGCTTATAATGGACCTACAAATATCTAAGCCAAAAAATTGCATTTTACCTAACTATAGAAACTTCTACAACTCTTCATTTTAGTTGATTTCTTTGACATTCTATTCTCCCTTTCCTCATCAGTTCCTTAGTCCTCCTTCATTGTAATATGAAAACCTCCTAATCCTCAGATTTATTATTCATTGCCATTTACAGTACAAAAGGAGGCCACTGAGTGTACTGTGTTTGCATCAATCTGACTACACTAACCCTGTAGCTCTGGAAGTTATAGAAGGCATGTTGATGTTGAAATACTGCTTAGGTATTACAAGTGTTTCTGACTCATCTACCCTTTCAGGCAGTGCACTCCAGACACCCACCATCGACTGAGTAAGAACATATCTCTTGCTACAAATCTACATCCCCCTGTTATTGGCCTAAGTAGACAGGCAGGAGAGTGAAGAACACAGGCAGCATCAGCAGGTGAAAAAGTCGATGTTGCAAGTGTAACCTTTCTTCAGAACTGGGGGTGGGTACAGCTGCAGAGTGGTGAAGTGGGGAAAGGTGGTGAAGTGGGGAAAGGTGGAGGTACAAGTGTCACATTTCAGGTACAAGTGAAAGCTGTGCCTTCCTACCCACCAATCTATGTCCCTCATAATCCTCTCCACCTCTAGCAAAACTCCTCTCAATTTGCATGCTCCAAGAAAAACAACCCTAATCTATCCAATCTTTCTTGACAGCTCAGATCATCCAGCCCTGGAAGCATCCTGTAAATTTCTTCTGCACCCTTTCTTGCACAATCATATTCTTCTTACAATGTGATAAATGGAAATGCACAAGGTACTCCAGGGTGTGGTCTAACAGTGGTTTAACAGTTTTATACAGTGTGACCTCTCTACTCTAGCATTTTATGCTTCATCTAAGAAAGGCAAGTATGCAATTTGGCTACTGAACAACCTTATCTGCCCATGCTGCTACCTTCAGGGATCTGTGGATTTATAAACTAAGGTCACTCAGATCTTCAGTGCTTTCTATGGTCGGACTACTCATGGTATAACCTCTGACCTTGTCAGCTCGCTTCAAGTACACACCTTTCCAGATGAGGGGTGACTATTTCTAGTCATTTTATGAAATGTTTCATGAAATCTTATACAATTCTTAACTTACTTTCTAAGTTAAGTGAGGTTGAGGGGTAATTGAGAGGAGTCACAGGGAGGTAGTCACATTTCAGGTACAAAGATAGATACGTTACAGTCAGAGATGGAAGGGGAACGGGCTGACAGTGCAAGGATCCTTTGTAGCCATTCCCCTCAATAACAAGTATACAGTTTTGGATACTGTTGGGGGGGGGGGGGACTTACCAGAGGTAAGCCATGGGGGTACAGGCCTCTGGCACTGAGTCTGTCCCAGGTGCTGAGAAGGGAAGGGGGAAAGGAATAGAGTATTGATCATTGGGGAGTCCATAGTTAGGGATCAGATAGGAGATTTTGTGGGAACAAGACAGACTCGTGGTTGATGTGTTGTCTTCCAGGTGCCAGGGTCCGGGATGTCTCAGTTCATGTTTTTAGGATCCTTAAAGAGAAGGGAGAGTAGCCCCAAGTCATGGTCCACATAGGCTCCAATGAAATAGGTGTGGAAAGGGATGGAGATGTAATGCAGAAATTCAAGGACCTAGGGTGGATGCTTAGAGCTAAAACAAACAGAGTTGTTACAAACAGGTTTGTAACTTATGCCACGTGCTTGTAAGGCGAGGAGCAGGGTGAGAGAGAAGTTGAACACGTGGTTACAGGAATAGTGCAGGATGAAGTGATTCAGATACCTGGATAATTGGGGCTCAATCTGGGGTAGGTGGGACCTCTACACCTGAACCAGAGGAGTACCAATATCCTAGAGGGGAAATTTACTAATGCTCTTCAGGAGGGTTAATACTAATTCAGCAGGGAGATGGGAATCTGAATTGTAGCTCCAGAGTACAGGAGGTTGAGAGTAGTGAAGTAATGAATAAGGCTTCAAGGTCACAGAAGTAACCGACAGGCAGGAAAGTGGTTTGAAGTGAGTCTACTTCAATACCAGGAGCATCCGGAACAAGGTGGGTGAACTTGCAGCATGGGTTGATATCTGGGATTTCGATGTTTTGGCCATTTTGAAAAAATGGATAGACCAGGGACAGAAATGGTTGTTGCAGGTTCCAGGGGTTTAGATGTTTCAATAAGAACAGGGAAGGTGGTAAAAGAGGGGTAGGTGTGGCATTGTTAGTAAAGGACAGCATTACGGTGGCAGAAAGAATGTTTGATGAGGACTCGTCTACTCTCTAGGCTGAGGTTAGAAACAGGAAAGGAGATGTCACTGCTGGGAGTTTTATATAGGCCTCTGGAAAGTTCCAGAGATATAGAGGAAAGGATTGATCCTGGATAGGAGCGGAAGTAACAAAATAGTTGTTATGGGGGACTTTAACTTTCCAAATATTGACTAGAAACACTATAGTTCGAGTACCTTAGATGGTTCAGTTTTTGTTGAATGTGAGCAGGAGGGATTCCTGGCACAATATGTAATTGGCCAACAAGAGGTGAGGTCACAATGAAATTGGTACAGGGTAATGAACCTGGCAAGGTATTAGATTTGAATGTAGGTGAGCACTTTGGTGAGAGTGACCACGATTCAGTTATGTTTACTTTATGCCAGTGATGGCATATACAACAGGGCAAGAGGTGTTCGATGGGGAAAGACAATTATGATGAGATTAGGCAAGATTTAGATTGCATAGGATAAGAAAGGAAGCAGCAGGGGATCAACACAATTGAAATGTGGATCTTGTTCAAGGAACAGCTACTGCATGTCCTTGATAAGTATGTAACTGTCAGGCAGGGAGGAAGTGGTCAAGTGAGGGAACTGTGGTTTACTAAAGAAGTTGAATGTCTTGTCAAGAGGAAGAAGGAGCTTATGTAAAGATGGGAGGTGTAAGCTCAGTTAGGGCGCTAGGAAAGACCTAAAGAGAGAGCTAAGAAGAGCCAGGAGGGGACATGAGAAGTCCTTGACAGGTAAGGTCAGGGAAAAGCCTAAAGCTTTCTATAGGTATATCAGGAATAAAAGAATATTTAGAGTATGATTAGTGCCAATCAAGGACAATAGTGGGAAATTGTGCATGGAGTCCGAAGAGATCGGAGAGGCACTAAGTGAATACTTTTTGTCAGTATTCACACAGGAAAAGGACAATGTTGTCAAGGAGAATACTGACACACAGGCTATTAGACTAGATGGGATTGAGGTTCATAAGGAGTAGGTGTCAGCAATTCTGGAAAGTGTAATAATAGATATGTCCCTTGGGCTGGATTGGATTTATCCAGGACTCTCTGGGAAGCTAGGGAGGAGATTGCAGAGCCTTTGGCTTTGGTCTTTATGTCATCATTGTGTGCAGGAATAGTGCCAGAACACTGGAGGATAGCAAATATTATCCCCTTGCACAGCCAACTCTAGTAATTATAGACCAGTGAGCCTTACTTCTGGTAAAGTGTTGGAAAGGATTATAAGAGATAGGATTTATAATCATCTAGAAAGGAATAATTTGTTTAGGGATAATCGAGGTTCCTCTGTATACCACGATAATTGATTTATTCTCATCCATCTGTTTGGTCACCTTCTCAAAGAACTCAATAAGATTTGTGAGACACGATCTGTCCTTCACAAAACTGTGTTGACTATCCCTAAACAAATTATTCCTTTCTAGATGGGCTAATGGCAAGATTCTTAACAGTGTTGATGAGCAGAGAGAGCTCAATAAGGTAGTCACTGAATGGGCAGGGGATTTTCTGGTACTGTCAGGGAGGGTTTAAATTCAAATGTTGAAGGGATGGAAAATTGTGCAGAGATGTGGGAGGAAGGAAGGAGGACAGGGCGGCACGATGGCACAGTGGTTAGCACGGCTGCCTCACAGCGCCAGAGATCCGGGTTCGTTTCCCGCCTCACTGACTGTGTAGAGTTTGCACGTTCTCCCCGTGTCTGCGTGGGTTTCCTCCGGGTGCTCCGGTTTCCTCTCAGTCCAAACATGTGCAGGTCAGGTGAATTGGCCATGCTAAATTGCCTGTAGTGTTAGGTAAGGGGTAAATGTAGGGGTATGGGTGGGTTGCGCTTCGGCGGGTCGGTGTGGACTTGTTGGGCCGAAGGGCCTGTTTCCACACTGTAAGTAATCTAATCTAATCTAATCAATGTCCATGTGCATAGATCCCTGAAAGTCACCAAGTTGATAGGGTGGTTAAGAAGGTGTATGGTGCGTTAGCTTTTATTGGTAGAGGGATTGAGTTTCAGAGCCATTAGGTCATGTTGCAGCTGTCCAAAACAGTGGTGTGGACACACTTGGAGAATTGCTTACAGCTCTGGTCACCGTATTATAGGAAGGATGTGGAAGCATTGGAAAGGGTATGGAGGAAATTTATTAGGATGTTGCCTGGTATGAAAGGAAGGTCTTATCAAGAAAGGTTGAAGGACTTGAGGCTGTTTTTATTAGAGAGGTGAAGGTTAAGAGGTGACTTAATAGAGATATACAAGATGATCAAAGGATTAAATAGGATGGACAATGAGAGCTTTTTTCCTTAGGTGGTGATGGCTAGCATGAGGGGTCCATCCTATTTAATTGGTCATTCTACTGCCCACGGAAGGGTTTTGTTGATTTTAGCAGACCTTGAAGGGCCAGCACTTAATTTATCGTTTAGGCATTTTGTTGTCTTCCAGATTCAACTTTGAGTTCAACAAATTTCCTGTCTCTTCCTGCCTAAGCATGACTCTTCCAATACTCTTGCTACTTTAATAGTTTTCAATATCCTGGCCCTAGCCATCTCTGCCTCATCACAGGCATCTAATCTTGAACATCTTAAGGCCCAATCAGGAGGCATGAGGGCTTTCTACTGCTACCTTGATTGGAGGGAAAATCAGTTGTCACTAACAAGCATCCTGCCATCACTTGTTTGAGCCCATCATATTAAAGAACCTCTCTCACTACAGATCATAATCTCTCCTCCCAAATATTTAGATGGAATGAGTGTTCATTATTCAGTTATACCTCCTCCAGACCCATCTTTCTTTCAATCTCTTCTTCATTTCCACACCTCTCTCTTTTCCTGACACTGTGTTTGAATAAAACTTTCACATATTCAGCTTTTTCCAGTTTTGTTGGAATAATACCAACCACAAACGCAGCTTTTCTCTCCGCAAATGCTGCCTCACCATTTGTAGGTGCACCTGCAGTCACCCAAGCAACACCTTCTAGATGTCATTCCCTAAATTGCTCCACCTTAGGATCCTCCTTAAAATCCATCTTTTTGAACCAGCTATTTGTCAATCTTTCAAACAAACATTTGACTTAATTACTATTTGATTACATTTGGTCATGGTTCTGAAATGTCAGTGACCGTAAAACAAGAATAAGTTGCCTGTGCAATCTGCCTTGCTAAGAGTCATAAAGTCATACAGCATGGAAACAGACCCTCCGTCCAACCAGTCCAAGCCAACCATCATCCCAAAATAAATTGGTCTCAACTGCCTGTGCTTGGTCCATATCCATCCAAACATTTCTTATTCATGTACTTACCCAAATGTTTTTAAGTATTGTAACTGCACCTGCACCCACCACTTCCTCTGGAGGTTCGTTCCAAACAAGAGCCACTGCCTGTGTAAAAATAAATTGCCCCTCATGTATTTTTAAAATTTTTCTTCTCTCATCTTAAAAATATGCTCCCAAGTCTTGAAAAACCCCATCCTAAGGAAAAAAAAAACACCTGCCATTCACCTTATCAATACCCATACAATTTAATAAACCTCTATAAAGTTACCCCTCGAAATCCTACACTCCAGTGCAAAAAAGTCCCAGCCTATGCAGCCTCTCTTTATAACTCAAACCCTTCATTCTGGGCAACATACTGGTAGATCTCTACTTACCCTGTCCAGTAAAAATAATATCCTTCCTATAAAAAGGCGATCAGATCTGGACACAGAACTCCTGAAGAGCCTCACCAACATCCTGTACAGTTTCAACATTATTCTCCAAACCTTGTACTGAAAAATAAAGACAAGCGTGCCAAATGCCCTCTTAAACACCCCATCAATGTGTGCTATAAACTTCAAAAAATCAAGTAACTGCACTCTTTTCTGGTCTACAATACTACCTAAGGGTCAAGAGTTTGGGGTTGGAAAAGCACAGCTGGTCAGGCAGCATTCGAGGAGCAGGAGAATCAATGTTTCAGTCAAAAGCCCTCCATCAGGAATGGGGCTTGTGGGCTGGGGGGCTGAGAGATAAAAGGGAGGGGGGTTGGGATTGGGGGGAAGGTAGCTGAAAATGCAATAGGTAGATGAAGGTGGGGGAAATGGTAGTAGGTTGGAGAGGAGGGTGGAGCATATCGATTGGAAAGGTGATGGACAGGTCAAGAGGGTGGTGCCGAGTTGTTAGCCTGGGACTGGGATAATGTCAGGGCAGGGGAAATGAGGAAACTAGTGAAATCCACATTGATTCCATTTGGTTGCAGGGTCTCAAGGAGGAAGATGAGGCATTCTTCCTCCAGGTGTCGGGTGGTAAGGGTTTGGTAATGGAGGAGGGTCAGGACCTGTATGTCCTTGGTGTAGTGGGATGAGCAGGGGGAAGTGGTCAGCCATGGGACAGTGGGGGTGGTTGGTGCAGCTGTCCCAGAGATGTTGTCTGAAATGATCTGCAAGTTAGCACCCTGCCTCCCCATGTAGAGGAGACCACATTGGGTGCATTGGATACTGTAGATGACATTGGTGGAAGTACAGGGCAATTTCTGTCGGATATGGAAGGATCCTTTGTGGTCTTGGACGGAGGTAAGGGGGAAGATGGCAGCACAGGTTTTGCACTTCCTACGGTGGCAGAGGCAGTTGGTGGGAGTGGAATGTGGGCTGGTGCATGGCGTGGATCTGACGAGGGAGTCACTGGGGGAGTGGTCTCTCAGAAAGCTGATTTTGGTGGGGAGTGAAATATATAGGTGGCGCAAGTGGTGAAGGATGATGCGAGGTATATGAAGGTGAGGACCGGGGCTTCTGTCCTTATTGTGTTGGGAGGGTTGGGGTTCAGGCGGAAGTGCAGGAAGTGGAGGAGATGCACTGGAGGGCATTATCGACCATGTGGGAAGGGCAATTGCAATCTTTAAAGAAGGCGGCCATCTGGGATTTTCCAAGGTGGAATAGGTCATCCTGAGAACACATGCAGTAGAGGCAGACGAATTGGGAATAAAAGATGGTGTTTTTATAAGAGTAGAGTGGGAGGAGGTGTAGTCTAGGTAGCTGTGGGAGTTGGTGGGCTTGTAGTAGATATCCGTGGTTCATCGGCCACTGGAGGTGGAGATGGAGAGGTCCAGGAAGGGGAGGGAGATGTCAGAGATCATACAGGTCAATTTGAGGTTAGGATGAAAGGGGATAGTGAAGTTGTTCAAAATCCTCATGGGAGCACGAGGTAGCATTGATACAGTCGTTGTTGTGGCGGAGGAACAAGTAGGAGCTGTTGCCGGTGCAGCTGCAGGAGATGAACTATTCCACATACCTAACAAAGAGGCAGGCATAGCTGGGTCCCACGCGGGTGCCCATGGCTACCCCTTTGGTTTGGAGGAAGCACGAGGATTGGAAGAAGAAATTTACCTGTACCCCCAGCAATGTCATCTACTGTATCCATTCTCCTAATACTACCTAAGGCCCTACTTTTAATTGCATAAGTCCTGCTCTTGTCTGTTTTACCAAAATACAATATTTTACATTTATCCAAATAAAACTCCATCTGTCACTCTTTTGTCCATTGTCTCATTGATCACCATCTCTCTGTAATCTTGCATAAGCTTCTTCACGGTCCACTATAACATCAATTTTGGTGTCAGCTGCATTTCTCTTCTTCAACCAATTTCCAAAATTACCTCTTGCTGTCCTAAATCTCGACTGGATCTTTCTAAAGCTACCTTCAATTTTGTTATCTTTGGACTTGCGCATCAGCATAATCTGAGTAAATATGAATGCATTCTATTAAGTACCTGGAACAGGTAACAACGGAGCAAGAGAACTAGTAACAGCAGGCGATTGGGTTAATTCATAAATTTTGCAACTGAAGAGACCATAAGTGCCATGATAATAACAGTATGTGTTGCACAAATGAGCAATGCCAAACTGGTAGGACAGAGTTAGATAAAACTTCGAACAGCTTAATTTACTGAAGTGAACACATAAGTCCAAGTTCAACAAAACCTGAACAACTCAGATTGAACTGGTAAAATATGCACATTCTAGTCTAATTTAATCTTATAGGAGAAAGTGAGGACTGCAGATGCTGGAGATCAGAGCTGAAAAATGTGTTGCTGGAAAAGCGCAGCAGGTCAGGCAGCATCCAAGGAGCAGGAGAATCGATGTTTTGGGCATCAGCCCTTCTTCAGGAATCTTTTCTCATGCTCCTTGGATGCTGCCTGATCGCTGCGCTTTCCAGCAACACATTTTTTTAGCTCTAATTTAATCTTATTCATATTAGCGTAATTCTCTGTGTCTAATCTCCTTCAGCCACCATTCATAATATCCACAAATATAATTCATAATCCATATTAAACGTAATTTCTTCAAGATTGAATATATCATAAGGTGCTTCAGTGTGTTTTGGACAAGTTGAACAAATGCATGACAAATAGTATAATGCGGATAAATGTGAAGTTATCCACCTTCGTAGTTAAACAGGAAGGCAGATTTTCTGAATGGTGAAGGATTGGGATGGGGGAGGTGCCAACAAGACATGGATACCCTGCACATCAGTCACTGTAAGTAAGCATGCAGGTGCAACAAGCAAATCTTGGCATTTAAGTTGGAATGCCTTGCTGCAACTGCACAGGGCCTTGATGAGATCACAACTAGAGTATTCTGTGCACTTTTGGTCTCCTTATCTGAGAAAGAACATTCTGGCTATCAAGGGATCACAACAAAGGCTTACTAGACCGATTCCTGTGAGGACTAGCATATGAAGAGAGACTGGATCAGGTCGGACTATATTGATTAGGGTTTAGAAGAAAGAGGGGGTGGGATCTCATAGAAACACAAAAAAAATCTAATAGGACTAAACAGGGTAAATACAGGATAAAAGCAAATTACTGCGGATGCTGGAATCTGAAACCAAAAGAGAAAATGCTGGAAAATCTCAGCAGGTTTGGCAGCAACTGTAAGGAGAGAAAAGAGCTGATGTTTCGAGTTTAACTGACCCTGCGTCAAAGCTAAAAAAAATGGGATAAATAGGGAGGTATTTATACTAGACTGAGAGAAGGTGAGTCATGGCTCCAGAAGCAAAGGTAGCAATAAAGAGGTGATAATGACGTGCATAGAGAGATTATAGGAGATCAGGAGTTGTGAATGACCAAGGCTGAAGCCAGTGCTATGTGACAAAATATGTGGGGGATGGGGGGGATGGGTGAAGCAGAGGCAAAATGGAAAACAAGGGAGAAGGGTAACAAAGGGGGAAGAGGAGAGGGAAAAGAGGATGAGAGAGCAGGGAGCGAGAGAGAGACAATCAAGAAATAAGAGGTACAGAACAGTGAAAAAAATTTAAATATATATAACATAAATGAAATAAAATTATGGAGCAGAATGGAAACAGAGGGGTCGAGATGGGATAATCATCTGAAGTTGTTGAATTCAGTGTTGAGACCAGCAGGCTGTAATGTGCCTAGTCGGAAGATGAGATGCTGTTCCTCCAGTATGCGCTGAGCCTCACTGGAACATTGCAGCAGGCCAAGGACAGACATATGGGCATGGAAGCAAGATTGTATGTTGAAGTGGCAAGCCATGGGAAGGTCCGGGACTGATTGCGTGCAGACCGAAGGTGCTCAGCAAAGCGATCACGCAGTTGGCATTTTGTCTCTCCGATATAGAGGAGACCACATTGGGAGCAACAAAAGCAATAGACAAAATTGAAAGAGGTACAAATGAAACGCTGCTTAATTTGAAATGAGTGTTTGGGGCCTTGGATGGTGATCATGGAAGAGGTAAAGGGGCAGGTGTTGCAACTTCTGCGATTGCATGGGGAGGTGCCGTGTGTGATGGGAGAGGTGTTAGATGTGATGGAGGAGTGCATTAGGTTGTCCCAGAGGGAACGATCTCTGCGGAATGCAGAAAGGGGGAGAGAAGGGAAGATATGTTTAGTGGTGGCGTCGTGTTGAAGTTGGCAAAAATGGCGGAGGATTTCACCCTACCATGTGAAGGCTGGTAGGGTGAAAGGTGAGAACAAGAGGGACCCTATCCTTGTTATGGGAGGGGAGGGAGGGGGTGAGGGTCGTGGCACGGGAGATGGACCACACGCTGTCGAGAGCCCTGTCAATAACTGTAGGTGGGAAGCCACGGTTGGAGAAGAAATTAAGAACACCACTTTGGAAAGTGGCCTCATTGGAACAAATGCAGTGGAGGCGAAGGATCTGAGAGAAAGGGATAGAGTCCTTACAGGATATATGGTGAGAAGAGCTGTAGTCCAGATAGCTGTGGGAGTCAGTGGGCTTGTAATGGATATTAGTGGATAGACTATTACAGGAAATGAAGACAGAAAGATCAAGGAAAGGAAGGCAAGTGTCGGAGATGGACCAGATGAACGTGATGGGGGGATGGAAACTGGAGCGAAGTTTATTAATTTTTCTAGGTCAGGACGAGAGCATGAAGCCGCACCGAAATAGTCATTGATATACCAATAAAGCAGCTGTGGGAGGGGACCCGGGTAGACCTGGAACAAGAAATGTTCCATATACTCCATGAAAAGGCAGGCATAGCTAGGACCCATGCGGGTATCCATTGCTACACCTTTGATTTGAAGAAAATGAGATGAGTTGAAGGAGAAGTTGTTGAGAGAGAGAACAAGTTCAGCCAGGTGGAGGAGAATGGTGGTGGATGGAGATTATTCGGGCTTCTTTTCGAGAAAGAAGTAGTCTTGGTGTGAGATGGAGGTGTAAAGAGATTACGCATCCATGGTGAATAGAAGGTGATTAGGGCCTGCGGATTGAAAGCTGTCAATGTGTCACAGGGCATCAGAGGAATCCAGGATGTAGGTGGGGAGGGCATGAACCAGAGGAGTATGGATGGAGTCAAGGTAGGAGGAAATAAGTTCTGTGGGATAGGAGCATGCTGACACAATGGGCCTACCAGGTCAGTCCTTCTTGTGGATTTTAGGGAGTAGGTAGAAACGGGCTGTCCTGGGTTGGGAGACTTATGAGGTTGGAAGCTGTGGGGGGGGGGTGAGGGGGGGAGACATCTGAAGGAAATGAAGTCAGTCACGGTGTTAGAGACAATGGCTTGATGCTCCGGGGGAGGTAGGAGGAGGAATTTGAGAGTTGGCGCTTAGCCTCTGCGAGGTAGAGGTCAGTACACCGGATGACAACAGCATCCCCTTTGTCAGCAGGTTTGATGACAAGGTTAGGGTTGGACTTAAGGGAGTGAAGGGCAGAAAGTTCGGATGGAGTGAGGTTGGATTGAGTAAGAGGGGCAGAGAAATTAAGGCGGCCAATGTCCCGTCGACAATTATCAATGAAAAGATCGAGGGCAGGAAATTGTCCTGGCGGGGGATTTATTTTATTTCATTTATTTTATTTATTTAAATTTTTAAAAAATTTCACCATTCTGTGCCTCTTATTTCTTTATTGTCTCTCTTTCTCTCGCTCCCCACTCTCTCATCACCTTTTCCCTCTCCTCTTCCCCCTTTGCTACCTTCTCCCCTGTTTTCCATTTTGCCTCTGCTTGATCCATCCCCGCCCATCCCCCACATATTTTGTCACCCATCTCCCTATAATCTCTCTATGCACTCTTTATTGCTACCTTTGCTTCTGGAGCTATGACTCACCTTCTCTCAGCCTAGTATAAATACCTCCCCATTTCTCTTTTTTTTAGCTTTGACAAAGAGTCAGACTCGAAACATCAGCTCTTTCCTCTCCTTACAGATGCTGCCAGACCTGCTGAGATTTGCCAGTATTTTCTCTCTCAGGATAAATACAGGATGTTCCCAATCACATACAGGCACTCTGGGAACAGTAAAGGTGAAAGTATAGAGTGGGAATATGCTGCAATTCACTGGTTGGCAAAAAAATCATGACCTGAAATGTAAACTCCAATTCACTGTCTCAGTTGCAGCCTTATCTGCTGAGTGTTTCAACTTTAAATTTTCCACAGTACTTTGTTTTTGTCCTTTGAATTGCAACATTTTCCCACTTCAATACTAAACATCTCCTAGTCAGGCAGCCAGAAAGAAGGCAGGAAGTAGACAGACTTAAATGTCAAAGACAATTCTGGCCAGCCACTATTTTGATGTAGCACATAAAATACGGCAGGGAGCAAACCAACATGGACATAAAATAACATTGATTTCAAACTTGGAATTGCCTGCCTGAATTTTTAATTTCTCACAGCATTGGGTTTCTGAAGGCTGTGTGAACATGTCAAGTTGTGAACTTTGGGCAAAGTCCATTATGGAGTCAGGAGCCTCCAGGCAGGCATGCTTAAAGGCCCCCTGAACTATCACTTTCATCCCCTCCCCCACTCACCTATTGTATTCTATGCTACTTTCTCCCCACCCCCAGCCTCCTCTCATTTATCTCTCCACAGTTCAGGCTGTCTGCCTGTATTCCTGATGAAGGGCTTTTGCCCGAAACGTCGATTTTACTGCTCCTCTGATGCTGCCTGAACCGCTGTGCTCTTCCAGTACCACTAATCCAGAATCGGTTTCCAGCATCTGCAGTCAATGTTTTTACCTACTTGATTTTAACCCTACTGTGAATCCTTTTGCAGGGATGCCTGCCTTGAAGACGTTTTCCTCCTCTCTCTACAAGAATCTCAGGGAGTCCCTCTCCCACTGCGATTCCCAGATCATTTCCTCTGCCCTGAAGCTCTTCGACCATGTCCTGAAACAAACTCGCTACCACAGCCACATTTGCTTCCTCAGTGCCTGCCTCCGTAACCAACTCATCCCACACGGACTCCGGACCACCTTTAAACCAGCAGAGTTCGGATCCGAACAGGACAAACAGTACAGACTACAGATTCAAAAACACCAGCAACGGTTCTCCTTCAAGATCCTCTGCTCCACACTCGCAGCAATGTGCCAGCACCTAACCTCTTTACAGTCAGCCCTGCCTCAGCTGAGGGCCACACTCTCTCAGAATTGCTAAGGACCCACTCTGTACTACATCCTCAGGAGAATTCATACTCTCAACAAACAGTATTTCAACTCCATCTCAAACATCAAAAACTGTAAGTACAACAAGCTTTT
The DNA here is from genome assembly GCF_020745735.1 of Hemiscyllium ocellatum. Classification (NCBI taxonomy): domain Eukaryota; kingdom Metazoa; phylum Chordata; class Chondrichthyes; order Orectolobiformes; family Hemiscylliidae; genus Hemiscyllium; species Hemiscyllium ocellatum. The sequence goes on from NC_083403.1 coordinate 91,059,931, forward strand.
ATCTACCCACCTCCATAACCAGTGCTCCTCAAACATTCCAGTAGATTCCCCCAGCCTCTGGAACTGCTCGGACGCCATTAGCCATGCGGCTGGTGCAGCTGCCACCACCACGCTGATTGGTGTCGTCCGCTCCCACAGCCACTTCCGCCCCTCACAAGTCCTCAAGCACCACACATGACATCACTTCCGCCCCTCACATCATTGCTGATGTCATGCGCTCAGTGGCCTCCGCCCCCCCACTGCCGTGTTTGCCACCACTTCCGCCCCCGACGCCACTCACCTGCATTCTGCTGACATGACCCCCACAGATCCCACTGTCACCATCCCCACCCCCCAGAAACTTGAGGGGAACACCACCCCTGCTCATGACTCCACCCCCATTCCCTCCACCACCACACCCACTCCAGTTACAGGCTCCACCCCCATTCCCAGCTCCACACCGGGTTCCAGCTCCCAGCCCTGCCGAGTTTTCACCATCCCTCCAGACCTCCCCCTCACTGAGGATGAACGATCAGTCCTCAGCAAAGGACTCACCCTCATCCCCCTCTGTCCACGCAGCAACGTATTTAATACATGCCGTGACGTCGAACACTTCATCCGCTGCCTCCGCCTCTGAGCTTACTTTCACAATCAGGACTCCCGCCCACCTTCTGAGGACCCCTTTGCCCACCTCCAAAACACTGCATCAACCTGGACACCCAGCGCTGGCCTAATACCCGCCCTTGACCTCTTCATTTCCAACTGCTGCCGGGCCATTAACCGCCTCAACCTGTCTACCCCCCTCCCCCACTCCAACCTCTCACCTCACAACGTGCAGCCCTCCAATCCATCTACTCCAATCCCGACCTCACCATTAAGCCAGCAGATAAAGGGGGCGCAGTGATAGTCTGGCGCACTGACCTCTACACCGCTGAAGCCAAACGCCAACTCGAGGACACCTACCGCCCCCTCGACCATGACCCCACCCCCCACCACCAAACCATCATCTCCCAGACCATACAGAACCTCATCACCTCAGGAGACCTCCCACCCACAGCTTCCAACCTCATAGTCCGGGAACCCTGCACTGCCCGGTTCTACCTCCTTCCCAAGATCCATAAGCCTGACCACCCTGGCCGACCCATTGTCTCAGCATGCTCCTGCCCCACTCAACTCATTTCTATCTACCTCAACACTATCTTATCCCCCCTAGTCCAGGAACTCCCCACATACGTTTCGAGACACCACCCATGCCCTCCACCTCCTCAAAGACTTCTGTTTCCCTGGCACCCAATGCCCCATCTTCATCATGGATATCCAATCCTTCTGCACCTCCATCCACCATGACCAGGGCCTCCAAGCCCTCTGTTTCTTCCTCTCCCGACGTCCCCAACAGTACCCTTCCACTGTCATTCTCATTCGTTTGGCCGAACTGGTCCTCACCCTTAACAATTTCTCCTTTGAATCCTCCCACTTCCTCCAGACCAAAGGGGTAGCCATAGGCACCTGTATGGTCCCCAGCTATGCTTGTCTCTTTGTTGGCTATGTAGAACAGTCGATCTTCCGTAATTACACCGGCACCACTCCCCACCTCTTCCTCCGCTACATTGATGACTGCATTGGCGCCACCTCGTGCTCCCGCGAGGAGGTTGAGCAATTCACCAATTTCACCAACACATTCCACCGACCTTAAATTTACCTGGACCATCTCTGACATCTCCCTCCCCTTCCTGGAGCTCTCCATCTCCATTAGTGACGACCAACTTGACACCCACATTTTTTACAAATCCACTGACTCCCATAGCTACCTGCATTACACCTCTTCCCGCCATACCTCCTGCAAAAATGCCATCCTATATTCCCAATTCCTCCACCTCCGCCATATTTGCTCCCAGGAGGACCAGTTCTACCACAGAACACACCAGTTGGCCTCCTTCTTTAGAGACCGTAATTCCATTTCCACATGGTTAAAGATGCCCTCCAACACATCTCATCCACATCCCGCAGCTTCGCCCTCAGACCGCACCCCTCAAACTGTAACAGAATGCCCCGGTGCTCACCTTCCACCCTACCAACCTTTGCATAAACCAAATCATCTGACGACATTTCCACCACCTCCAAATAGACCCCACTACCAGGGATATATTTCCTTCCCCACCCCTTTCCGCCTTCCGCAAAGACCGTTCCCTCCGTGACTACCTGGTCAGGTCCACGCCCCCCTACAACCCACCCTTCCATCCTGGCACCTTTCCCTGCCACCGCAGGAATTGCAAAACCTGCGCCCACACCTCCTCCCTCACCTCCATCCAAGGCCCGAAAGGAGCCTTCCACATCCATCAAAGTTTTACCCGCACATCCACCATTATCATTTCTTGTATCTGTTGCTCCCGATGCAGTCTCCTCTACATTGGGGAGACTGGATGCCTCCTAGCAGAGCGCTTTAGGGAACATCTCCGGGATACCCGCACCAATCAACAACACCGCCCTGTGGCCCAACATTTCAACTCCCCTTCCCACTCTGCAGAGGACATGGAGGTTCTGGGCCTCCTTCACCGCCGCTCCCTCACCACCAGATGCCTGAAGGAAGAACATCTCATCTTCCACCTCGGAACACTTCAACCCCAGGGCATCAATGTGGACTTCAACAGTTTCCTCATTTTCCCTTCCCCCACCTCACCCCAGTTCCAAACTTCCAGCTCAGCACTGTCCCCATGACTTGTCCTACATGCCAATCCACCTATCCACTCCACCCTACCCCCCCCCAGCCGACCTATCATCTTCATCCCCTCCCCCACTCACCTATTGTACTCTATGCTACTTTCTCCCCACCCCCATCCTTCTCTCACTTATCTCTCCACTGTTCAGGCTCTCTGCTTGTATTCCTGATGAAGGGCTTTTGCCCGAAACGTCAATTTTACTGCTCCTCGGATGCTGCCTGAACTGCTGTGCTCTTCCAGCACCACTAATCCAGGCAAGCTTAAAGGGTCTTGCTAACTTCAAAGGTGATAATTAAATGTTGTGTAATAACCCAAAACATTTTAACAGTGATTCATCATAGAGTCTTATTGTTAAAAGATAAATTCTCATCAAATTATAACAGTGTTCAAATGTGATCAACTATTTTCTCCAGTGGAAAAAGGATTTTTGCACATTAGCACTGAAGATCAAACTGTGGTGTGTCATGTGGACCTCAGCCTTGACTTCGACAATCCAGGTATGTGTTTTAACGTTGAAAAAACTAAACGTGTTTAGAGTCTACTATTTAATAGCCTTTGAAAAACTAACCAGGTAACTAGCTTCACAATACACAAAATGCTCTGCTTTCACAGCTTTGAATCTAAAACTAATTGAATATTTGACTGAGTTCCAAACTCATTAAATGTTGAGCTCAATATGGTAGTTTACAGAGGTGAGAGAGAAAGAGAAAGGGAGAGCAAGTGAAAGAGAGGCAGAGACATGCAATGTGATGTGATGTGACTTATAAATGGATTAGTAGTACAGAGTCTGAGAACATGCTTTTGAATCACGGTGTGGCAGATGGCAAAATTTTAATTCAATGAAACCTAGAATTAAAAGCTGGCCCAGTAGTAATCTATTGTTGATTGTTGCACACATCCATTTCATTTGCTCCATTCCTTTAGGGAAAGAAAACTGCCACATTCGCCTGGTTTAGTCTACATCTGGCTTCAGACTCTTAATGGCTGTCTAAAACTATGAGGAATCAGACGTCAACTGAGACAACAGAAACGACAATGGAAAACACAAACCTGTTGATCTTGATAACAGAAACGACAATGGAAAACACAAACCTTACCAACAACTGGGGGCAAGTGCCTAAATTAGACGAACTGTCCCATGACCAAATGAATTGACACACAGAACTGTACCTGACAGAGAGTGTCCCAGATCATGCCATCACCATCCATAAATATGCCCTCAGCCACAAGCATGACAAAACAATTATTGACAGTGACTTACAGTTGGGAAGGAATAAATTTTGCATCACACATGCAGCAGGCAATGAACAGGAGAGAAACTAACTATCATCCTTTTATGTTCAATAGCATCACCATTGCCATGTTCTTTACTATCAACAAGAGACATCCAATCAGAAGGTGCTGAGTCATCGCTTGTTTGCATTTTGGGAGTGGATTTTGGCTTGCAGTCAGTGCAAGCATGAAGGTATCATGGAGGATCATTCCCAGTGGCAAGCAGCAGAAAGAACATCCAACCAGAGGATACTGGGTTGTTGATCCACTCGAGGATAGATTACCAGGCCTCCCCAAGATGAGGGGCCTACACACTGATGGCTGGAGGTGGCAACATGAGCGGTGGACCACATAAGACCAGCAAGGTACCACAAAACAGCATGGGAACAGTGTCTGGTGGCACCCAGAAGGAAGGGCAGGCTGGAGTGCAGCAGACTGCAGACAGCAGGGAGGTGCAGCAGCCGTTCCAAGCTCCTTCAAGACAGAAGAAGGAAATGGAAGAGGAGTGAACAAAGGAGGCAGAGGATTAGATTACTGTCAAAAACAGGAAGAGGAAACCTTGCCAGGCTCCCAAAACCACCAAGCAAAGGGGGAAACGACACCAACACAATGAGGATACAGGCAACTTTCCTAATGGTGAGGACTGGCGCTAGGAGGGTCATCACCAGAGGAAGAGACAGAGCGTCGCGGGAAAAAAGGAGGGCAGCACCGCCCAAACAGGAAAAGAAAATTTCTCTGAGGGGACGGGTAAAGACCACTCCCCACCCGGTGAGAACCAAGAGGTACCCACCGCCCCACAGCTCCAGGTAACTGGGAACAGCGGTCCTGTGACAGCCCCGCTATCAGACAGAGAACTGGACTGTGCAGACCCTGGGCCTGACCTGAAGACACCAGAGCGGAGAAATGGCCCCAGCGTGAAGCCGGACAGCTACCTCAGCCCTGGGACTGTCCAGCAGTTTGCTGTCACCACTGGGATGCACAAAGCTACCCCAGAAAGGCAAGACCAGCAGCAAATGGACACTGGTAACCTCCTAAACTGTTAAAATGGGGATAAAAATTGCCAGTATCAATGTTCATAGCTGAAAAATGTGTTGCTGGAAAAGCGCAGCAGGTCAGGCAGCATCCAAGAAGCAGGCGAATCGATGTTTCAGGCATGAGCCCTTCTTCAGGAATCAGGCTTTTGCCCAAAACGTTGATTCTCCTGCTCAAAACGTCGATTCTCCTGCTCCATGGATGCTGCCTGACCTGCTGTGCTTTTCCAGCAACACATTTTTCAGCTCTGATCTCCAGCATCTGCAGTCCTCACTTCCTCAATGTGCGTAGCATCAAATCTGCTACACAATGTGTTTCTACGATGGCCTTCCTGGCCAACATTAAAGCCGACGTTTTGTTTCTGCAGGAGTGTGGGATACCGCACCTCATCAGCTACAGGAGATGGTCGAGCTTGTGGGCCCATGGGCCGTCACTTTGGTCGGAGGGCACCGATAGCCGCGCCTCTGCCTGGCTATCCTGTTGTGAGGAGGCAACTTCATTATCTCTGAGGTTAAGGAGGTGGTGGGCGGGCGCCTCCGTCACCGACGTCATGTACAGGAATGCTCCCCTGAGACTGATTAATGTGTATGCCCCAGTGGGTAAGAGTGAACGGTTGGCCGTCCTGCAGCAGTTTCCACTGTTGCTGGCTACGTCCAGGCTGGCCATTCTGGCCTGTATCATTGTATTCAACTGTATCATTGATGCAAATGGATGATCTGGCGGGGGGGGACAGTAAACTGGATGCCACATCCAGAGTCCTGATGGAAACGGTAAAAAATGCCATGATGTCTTCAGCACCCCTGCAGATGGAGCGCAGCGTAGGTACACCTGGTTACGGGCAGAAGGGTCTATCTGCTCAAGGATAGATTACCTGTTTGTGTCCCGAACGTTCTCAGTCAGATCCACCGACATCAAGTCGGTGTTCTTCTTTGACCACTGCCTCCTGCTGGCCGATTGTCACCTACAGGACAAGCAGTGGGCTAGTAAGGGAACGCGGAAGCTGATCACAAAGCTGTTGACCCCGGCAATCACTGAGGATGTCAAGAGGGACTACGCAGGTTGGAGAACCGTGAAGCCCCGCTTTGAGTCCCCAGCAAACTGATGGGAAACAGTAAAAGGGAACATCAAGAGGTTTTTCATCCTCAAAGGTGTTCAGGAGGCGAGAGAGAGGCAGGGGAAACTGTCCCAGCTCCAGGAAAGTATGCAGAACCTGTTCCTGCTCCTGCTGAAGATGATGGGGATCGATGTCATGGAAGACCTCAAGGAAGTGAAGGGCCAGCGAGCCTCAGAGGCCTCCAAGATAATCTTCCGGTCGAAGATCCGCTCCGTGGAGCAGGATGAGACGTACTCATGTTTCTTCTTCCAGAAGGTGCACAAAGAGAGCTCTGTCCTCAGCAGCCTGAAGGAAGAAGATGGCTTGATAACGTCATCTCAGGCTGACATCATGAGGATCAGCAAATCCTTCTATGCCAGTCTGTATGACCCGAAGCCAACCAACAGTGCGGCCTCCCAGTCGTTCCTGTCCTCTATCACAGAGGTCTGAGATGACAGAACACGGGAGAGGCTGGACCAGCCGCTATCTCCGGATGAGCTGACCAAGGCCCTTGAGTTCTTCGAAAAGAATAAAACTCCCGGAAGCGACGGCTTACCGCTCGAGCTGTATTCTGTTCTGTGGGACTTGATTGGCCAGGACCTGCTGGTTTATGTCAGTATGCTTCAGGCAGGTACCATGAATCAATCCATGATGAAAGGCATCATCACCCTCATCTACAAGCGGAAGGGGGAGAGGGAGGAAATCAGAAATTGGAGACCAATTTCACCATTATACGGATTATAAAATTTTGTCAAAGGTTATCGCCAACCGGGTCAGGTCTGCTCCGGGGTCGGTGATTCACCCTGACTAAAACTGTGCTGTACCCGACAGGAAGATCGCTGAGAGTCTCGCACTCCTCAGGGATACGATCGCCTATGTGCAGGACAGAGGGTTGGACACCTGCCTCATCAGCCTGCACCAGGAGAAAGCCTTTGACAGGATATCACACAGGTATATGAGTTCTCTCCAAAATGGGCTTTGGGGAGGGAATCTGCAATTGGATCAGACTGCTCTACACCAGCATTGTCAGCGCAGTCTCAATCAATGGGTGGGAATCAGTCAGATCCTGAGTCAGGCAGGGCTGCCCTCTCTCTCCTGCCTTGTTTGTGTGCTGCATACAGCCATGTGCTGAGTCCATCAGGAAGGATGCAAGTTTGAGAGGAGTGACTATTCCTGGCAGCAGGGACCTACAAGTTAAGGCCTCCCTGTACATGGATGACATCGCTGTTTTCTGCTTGGATCCACTGTCCGTGCACAGACTCATGTGCATATGTGACCAGTTCGAACAGGCCTCGGGTCCAAGGTAAACCGAGGCAAGAGTGAGGCCATGCTCTTCAGGAACTGGGCCGACCAATCCTTGATCCCCTTCACCATCAGGACCCGCCACCTGAAGATGCTGGGTATTTGGTATGGGGGAGGTTGCTGGGGCGTGCTCCAAGTCTTGGGAGGAGCGTATCAGCAAAGTGAGGCAGCAACTGGGCAGATGGAAGCTACGGTCGCTTGCCATCACGGGAAAAAACCTGGTCATCAGCACAGGTCCAGCCTATTCCTAGAACCTGTGCCACCACAGTCACTCGGGCCATCTTCCATTTTATATGGAGATCAAAGATGGACCAGGTCCGAAGGGACTCGATGTATAAAGATCTGGGTAACGGGGGAGAAAACACACCCAATGCCACCCTCACCCTGATGGCCACCTTTGTGTGTGGCTGCATCAAGCCGTGCGTGGATCCCTGGTACACAAACACCAAGTGTCACTACGTACTGAGGTTCTACCTGTCCCTGGTGTTGCGAAGGATGGGCCTGGCCTGGTGGAGAAGTTTATGAAGAAAAACACCTTTGACCACAAGTCCATCAGGAAGTGGTCAGCACGAAGTGTCCTTGAGACCCTTCGGGAAAAGGAGAGGGCGGATTCTATCGAGCTGTTCCCTGAGCAGACTGTCAAAGTCTTTTGGCAGAATGCCTCATCGCCAGAACTTTCCAAAAAGCACCAAGACATGGCTTGGCTGGTGGTGAGAAGTGCTCTGCCTGTGAGATTCTTTACGCACGCCCAAACGCTCTGCCGCACCGCACGCTGCCCTTGAAGCAACTGCGGGGCGGGACGAGACTGTCACACATCTCCTTCTGGAATGTGCCTATGCAGAGGAAGTCTGGAGAGGAATGCAGTGGTGTTTGTCGAGGTTTGTCCCAAGCAGTGCCGTGATGTGGGACTCCGTGCTCTACGGTCTGTTCCCGGGAGGCAAACAGAGACGAACATCAACTGTGCCTGGAGGATCATCAACTCGGTGATAGACGCTCTTTGGGTGGTCCGAAATCTCTTGATCTTCCAGCTGAAGGAGTTGGCCCCAACTGAGTGTTGCAGACTGGCGCATTCCAAGGTCCAGGACTACGTGTTGAGGGGTGCACTGAAGCTTGGGGCAGCTGCCACCAAGGCGTGGTGGGGAAAGACCACTATGTAACATCTGCCTGCCTAAGAAGAACAGGGAGTCCACCCAGTCATTTGGGCTCTGCTGACGCCACAGCAGAAGAGCAGGATAGTAAATGTACAGACTTGTATATAGGAAAAATAAATTTCTATGTCTGTATGTAAAGCAATGTAATGTGTGCACAAGAATGGCATGACCAATTGTGTAGAGATCCAAATAATTTTATGAATAAAGTATATTTTTGAAATGAAAAAAAATTACCTGTTTGTGTCCTGCAGGTTATTAGTCAGATCCACCAATGTCAAAGCTAATATTCTTCTCTGACCACTGCCTCTTGATGGTGACTGTCACCTACAGGATGAGTAGTGGGCCGGCAAGGGAATATGGAAGCTGAACATGAAATTGTTAACCCCAGAAAACATTGAGGACCTCAAAAGGGATTACACAGATTGGATAAAACCTTTCTTTCTGTCTCCAGCGGACAGATGGGGGATCATCAAAGGTGTTCAGAAGGCTAAACCAGCCACGATCTCTGGATGAGCTGACCAAGGTCCTCGAGTCCTTTGAAAAAAAATAAAACTCCGGGAAGCAATGGCTTATCGGTTGCATCATATTCTACTCTTGGGACTTGATCGGGCAGGATTTGCTGGGATTGTATCTCAGTATGCTTCTGGCAGGAACCGTTACCAAATTCATGAGGAAAGGCATCATCACCCTCATCTATAAACGGGAGGGGAAGAGGAAGGAAATTAGAAATTGGCAACCCTCACTGTTAAATGTGGATTACAAATGATTAACAACTGGGTCAGGTCTGCTCTGGGATAAGTGATTCACCCCAACCAAATCTGTGCTATACTGGGCAAGCTGAGAGGCTCTTGCTCCTCAGGGATATGATTGCCTATGTGCAGGACAAGGAGTGGGCACTTGCCTCATCAACCTGGACCAGAAGAAAGCCTTTGACAGGATATCACATATACACGAGAGATGTGCTCTCCAAAAGGGGCTTTGGGAAGAGAATCTGCAATTGAATCCGACTTCTCTACACCAACATTGTTAGTGCAGTCTCAATCAATGGATGGGAATCACAAAGTTTTCCAATCAGATCTGGAGTCAGGCAGGGTGGCCCACTCTCTCCTGCTTTGTTTGTGTGCTGTATAAGCCATTTGCCGAGTCCATCAGGAAGGATGCAAGCCTGAGAGGGGTGACTATTCCTAGCAGCGGGGGTCTATGTCAGTACACAGGTTTAATGGGCCTCGGCGGCCAAGGTAAATCGAGGCAAGTGGGAGGCCATGCTCTTTGGAAACTGGGCCAACGGATTCTCTATCCCCTTCACCGTCAGGACTGACCACCTGAAAGTGCTAGGTATTTGATTCAGAGGGGCTGGGGCATGCACTAAGTCTTTGGAGGAGCATGTCACTAAAGTGAGGCAGATAGGAACATCCGTCACTCTCCATCGCGGGTAAAAATCTGGTCATCAAGTGTGAGGCACTCTCAGTGTTGTTGTACGTGGTGCCGATCTGGCCTATTCCCCGAACCTGCACCGCTGCAATCACCTGGCCAACTTTCATTTCATGTGGAGATCTAAGAAGAACTGTATCTGAAGGGACAAAATGTATAAAGATCTAGACAAAGGGGGGAAAAACACACTTAACGCTACCCTCACCTTGGTGGCCACGTTTGTGTGTGGCTGCATCAAGCTGTGTGTGGATCCCCAGTACGCAAATACCAAGTGTCACTACATACTAACGTTCTACCTGTCCCCGGTATTGCGAAGGATGGGCCTGGCCCGGTCCAAAGAGTTGATTATTCCATATCACCTGCCCTTTGTCGAGAAATTTGACAGGAAAAGCACCTTTTCCCACATATCCATTAGGAAGTGGTCAGCATCTACAGTCCTTGAGACCCTTTGGAAAAAGGAGAAGTCGGATCCTGTCGAGCAGACCGTCAAAGTCATTTGGCAGAATGCCTCAACACCCAAACTTTCAAACAAGCACTAAGACGTGGCTTGGCTTGTGGTGAGAAGGGTTCTGCCTGTGAGATGCTTTATGCATGCCTAGACTCTATGTGCCACTGCACACTGCCCTCGATGCAGCTGTGGAGGGGACAAGACTGTCACACACCTCCTTCTGGGATGTGCCTATGCAAAGGAAGTCTGGAGAGGAATGCAGCAGTGTTTGTCGAGTTTCATCCCAAGCAGCTCCGTAACGTGGGATGCCATGCCCTACGGTCTGTTCCCTGGGACGCACATCAAGCCAAACATCAACTGTTTCCTGATGAAGGGCTTATGCCTGAAACGTCGAATTTCCTGTTCCTTGGATGCTGCCTGACCTGCTGCGCTTTTCCAGCAACACATTTTCAGCAAACATCAACTGTGCCTGCAGAATTGGTGGCACAGTGATTAGCACTGCTGCCTCACAGCACCAAAGACCCGGGTTCAATTCCTGCCTCAGGCGTCTGACTGTGTGGAGTTTGCACATTCTCCCCATGTCTGCGTGGGTTTCCTCTGGGTGGTCCGGTTTTCTCCCACAGTCCAAAAATGTGCAGGTTAGGTGAATTGGCCATGCTAAATTGCCCATAGTGTTAGGTGAAGGGGTAAATGTAGGGGAACGGGTCTGGCTGGGTTGCGCTTCAGTGGGTCGGTGTGGACTTGTTGATCTGAAGGACCTGTTTCCACACTGTAAGTAATCTAATCTAATCATCAGCTCGGTGAAAGGTGCTCTATGGTCTGCTCGAAATTTGTTGGTCTTCCAGTTGAAGGAGTTGACCCCGACTGAGTGTTGCAAACTGGCACATTCCATGGTCCAGGGCTACGTGTGATGCAGTAGGGGCAGACTACCATGTAAGGTCTTTCTGCTGAAGAATAACAGGGGTTCATTGTGGAATTGGGTCCTGCTGATGCCTCAGCTAAATGCCAAAAGGTTGATGGTAAAAATAGAGAATTGTGAATATCAATGACTCAATTTGTTCTCTGAAAGTAAATACAGTATACATGGCATCATCAACTGTACATGTACCAAAGATTTATATGAATAAAGTATATTTTTGTTAAAAAAAATCTAGGAGTAGACTTAGTATTCAGTATGGGTGTGAAGGATATTATGGAAGAATATGCTATTAAGGAATGGTTAGCCCTAAATATTACATCACCTTACTGTTTTCACTCCTCCTTTGTCCTCTAGCTTAAAAAAAACAGAGAGAGGCAAGGTTCAGAGGAGACAGAACATTGTGAGAGCAAGGTTGGCAGCAGGAGCCAGAATTGTTTCTGGAAATTGTTGTTGGTGAGTAACAGGTTAGTTTTGAGAAATTGTAACCAGAGCAGACAGCATCAGAAACTTCAACTTAGTATTCAAAGTATTTAAGGGTTGTACATAGAACATAGAACATAGAAGGATACAGCGCAGTACAGGCCCTTCGGCCCTCGATGTTGCACCGACCGAATCCTACCTAGCCTATACTAGCCCAATAACTTCCAAATGCCTATCCAATGCCTGCTTAAATGACCATAAAGAAGGAGAGTTCACCACTGATACGGGCAGGGCATTCCATGAACTCACAACCCGCTGTGTGAAGAATCTACCCCTAACATCTGTCCTATACCTACCACCCCTTAATTTAAAGCTATGTCCCCTAGTAACACCTGACTCCATTAGCGGTAAAAGGTTCTTAGTATCTACCCTATCTAAACCCCTAATCATCTTATACACTTCTATCAGATCTCCCCTAAACCTTCTCTTATCCAATGAGAACAGCCCCAAGTGCCTCAGCCTTTCCTCATAAGATTTTCCTACCATTCCAGGCAACATCCTGGTAAACCTCCTCTGCACTCGTTCTAAAGCTTCCACATCCTTCCTATAGTATGGCGACCAAAACTGCACACAATACTCCAGATGAGGCCGCACCAGAGTCTTATACAACTGCAACATGACCTCAGGACTCCGGAACTCAATTCCTCTGCCAATAAAGCCCAGTACACCATATGCCTTCCTCACAGCACTATTTACCTGGGTGGCAACTTTCAGAGATCTGTGTACATGGACACCAAGATCCCTCTGCTCATCCACACTACCAAGTAGCCTACCATTAGCCCAGTAATCCATCATCTTGTTATTCCTACCAAAGTGAACGACTTCGCACTTAGCTACATTGAATTCCATTTGCCACATTTCCGCCCAGCTCTGCAACTTATCTATATCCCGCTGTAACTTACCACTTCCTTCCTCACTATCCACAACTCCACCGACTTTTGTGTCATCCGCAAACTTGCTTACCCAGCTTTCAAGTCCTTCCTCTAGATCATTTATAAAGATAACAAAAAGCAATGGTTCCAAAACAGATCCTTGTGGTACACCGCTAGTAACTGCGCTCCAAGATGAACATAATCCATCAACTACTACCCTCTGTCTCCTTCCAGCCAGCCAATTCCTAATCCAAACCTCTAATGTATCCTCAATGCCATACCTCCGAAGTTTTAGCATTAGCCTACCATGGGGAACCTTATCGAACGCCTTACTAAAATCCATATACACAACATCTACTGCTTTACCCTCATCCACTTCCTTGGTCACCTTCTCAAAGAACTCAATAAGGTTTGTGAGGCACGACCTGCCCTTCACAAAACCATGCTGGCTATCCCTGATCACGTTATTCCTACCCAGATGTTCATAAATCTTATCCCTTACCATTCTCTCTAAGACGTTGCCCACCACTGAAGTCAGACTCACTGGCCTATAGTTGCTAGGGCTATCCCTACTCCCTTTCTTGAACAATGGGACCACATTCGCTATCCTCCAGTCCTCTGGTACTATTCCTGTTGACAACGACGACATAAAAATCCAGGCCAATGGCTCTGCTATCTCCTCCCTAGCTTCCCATAGGATCCTGGGATAAATGCCATCAGGCCCAGGAGACTTATCTATATTCATCCTTTCCAACATTCCCAAAACCTCTTCCCTGCATATTTCCAGGGCATCCATTCTAATTATTTGTGATTCCATATTCACATCAGCAACAGTGTCCTGTTCCTGAGTGAATACTGATGAAAAGTACTGATTTAATGTCTCTCCAATCTCCTCCGCCTCCACACACAACCTCCCACTACTATCCTTGACTGGACCGATACCTACCCTAGTCATCCTTTTATTCTTGACATACCTATAGAAAGCCTTTGGGTTTTCCCTAATCCTACCAGCTAAAGACTTTTCATGTCCCCTTCTCGCTTCTCTTAGCTCCCTCTTTAGTTCCTTCCTGGCTACCTTATAACTCTCAATCGCCCCTACTGAACCTTCACGCCTCATCTTTACATATGCCGCCTTCTTCCCTTTCACAAGGGACTCCAATTCCTTACTAAACCACGGCTGCCTCACAAGGCCCTTTACACCATGCCTGACTGGTACATACCTATCGAGGACACGCAGTAGCTGCTCCTTGAACACTCCCCACATCTCATTCGTGTTCTTCTCTTGAAGCCTGTTTTTCCAATCCACACATCCTAAGTCATGCCTCACTGCATCATAATTTCCCTGCCCCCAGCTATAGCTCTTGCCCTGCGGCACACGATTATCCCTCTCCATCACTAAAGTAAGTCACCGAGTTGTGGTCACTGTCCCCGAAGTGCTCACCTACCTCCAAGTCTAACACCTGGCCTGGTTCATTACCTAGAACCAAATCCAATATAGCCTCCCCTCTTGTTGGCCTGTCGACATATTGTGTCAGGAAACCCTCCTGCACACATTGTACAAACACCGACCCATCTAATGAACTCGAGCTATAGCTCTCCCAGTCAATATCTGGGAAGTTAAAGTCCCCCATAACAACCACCCTGCTACCTTCACTCTTTTCCTGAATCATCCTCGCAATATTATCCTCTACTTCTCTAGGACTATTAGGAGGCCTGTAGAAAACACCTAACAGGGTGACCTCACCTTTCCTATTTCTAACCTCAGCCCAAACTACCTCAGATGGCAAGTCCTCTTCCATCGTCCATTCCACTGCTGTGATACTGTCTTTGACAAGTAATGCGACGCCTCCCCCTTTTTTACCCCCATGTCTGATCCTACTAAAACATTTGAACCCTGGAACGTGCAACAGCCATTCTTGTCCCTGCTATACCCACGTCTCTGTAATGGCCACAACATCGAAGTCCCAGGTACCAACCCACGCTGCAAGTTCACCTACCTTATTCCTTATACTTCTGGCATTGAAGTATACACACTTCAATCCACCTTTCTGGTTACAGGCACCCTCCTTAGAGATCGCTGCATTATTCCTAACCTCCCTACACTCAAGGTCCTGTACCCTAAAGCTACAGTCCTAGTTCCCATGCCCCCGCGGAGTTAGTTTAAACCCTCCCAAAGAGCACTAGCAAACCTCCCCCCAAGGATACTGGTGCCCCTCAGGTTCAAGTGTAGACCATCCTTTTTATAGAGGTCCCACCTTCCCCAGAAAGGACCCCAGTTATCCAGAAACCGGAATCCCTCCCTCCTGCACCATCCCTGTAGCCACGCATTTAACTGCTCTCTCTCCCTGTTCCTCGACTCTCTATCACGTGGCACGGGTAACAAACCAGAGACTACAACTCTGTTTGTTCTAACTCTGAGCTTCCAACCTAGCTCCCTGAAAGCCTGCCTTACATCCTCACCCTTCTTCCTACCTATATCGTTGGTGCCAACGTGGACCACGATCTGGGGCTGCTCCCCCTCCCCCTTAAGGACCCGGAAAACACGATCAGCGACATCACGTACCCTTGCACCTGGGAGGCAACATACCAAACGTGAGTCCCTGTCGCCCCCACAAAACCGTCTGTCTGTACCCCTCACTATCGAGTCCCCAAGAACAATTGCTCTACCTTTCTCCACCCTACCCTTCTGAGCAACGGGGCCAGGCTCCGTGCCAGAGGCCTGAACCTCGTTGCTTGCCCCTGGTAAGTCATCCCCCCCACAAGTATCCAAAACGGTATACTTGTTCTTGAGGGGAATGACCGCAGGGGGTCCCTGCACTGGCTTCCTCCTCCCACTCCCCCTCACTGTCACCCATCTATCTTGAACTTTCGGAGTAACTACTTGCCTATAGCTCCGATCTATGACCTCCTCTGCCTCCCGAATGATCCGCAGTTCATCCAACTCCAGCTCCAGTTCCCTAACACGGGTTTGGAGGAGCTGGAGATGGGTGCACTTCTTGCAAGTGTACTCAGCAGGGACGCTGATGGCTTCCCTCACCTCATACATGTTGCAAGAGGAACATTGCCCTCTCTGCACTGCCATTTTTTAAAGGAAAACTTTAAATTTTTAACTATTAAATAAACGACCAAACTTACCCACCAGCCGTCGCGAAGTCTTCCGAGAGACTGAGGCCTACAACTCGGAGCCCGCGTTTAAATAAGGGGAGAGAAAAAAAAACCTTACCCAGGTAACCTAGCGCGCCTTCCGGGTCTGCTACCGCTTTTTTAAAGGAAAACTTTAAATTTTTAACTATTAAATAAACGACCAAACTTACCCACCAGCCGTCGCGAAGTCTTCCGAGAGACTGAGGCCTACAACTCGGAGCCCGCGTTTAAATAAGGGGAGAGAAAAAAAAACCTTACCCAGGTAACCTAGCGCCTTACCCAGGTAATGGTTAATTAACTTAAGACATGGCAGGAGTGCTCCAAATCTTAGTCTGCTCCTCTTGGTTAATTGGGAAATTGGGCACACTTCCAATGCCCGGGACCTGCATGTGTGTAAGAAGTGTCTCCAGTTGCAGCTCCTGGTAACCTGCGTTTCAGAGGTGGATCAGTGGCTGGGGACACTTAGGAGCATTCGCAAAGCATAAAGTGTCATGGATAGCACATATAGAAAGGTGGTCACACCACAGATTCAGACTCCAGAGAGGAAGGGAAAGGGTGACTGCTAGGCAAAGCAGGAAAATCCCCTACAAAACAGATGGTGTTTTACAGAGACTTGACTGAAAGAGGGACAGGAATGGCAACTGGAAGTCCAGGATTTAGGTGTGTTTCAGAAAGAAAGGGAGGTAAATAGGGTGGGAGAGTTGCATTATTGGTAAAAGAGTATCTCACAGCTGTACTGAGGGAGGATACATCAGCGGTCTCATACAGTGAGACAATATGGTTAGAACTCAGGAATGGAAAAGGTGAAATCACGATGCTGGGGGTGTACTACACGCAGCAGGAGATAGAGGATAGAATATGTGCGCAGGTTTTGAAAAGATGAAAAAACACCAGGGATGTTGTGGTGGGTGATTTTAACTTCCCCTACATTGACTAGGACTCACTACCAGCTAGAGGCTTGGATGGGGTAGAATTTGTAAGATCCATTCAGGAGGGATTCTTGACACAATACATAAATAATCCAACCAGGCAAAGGGTTATACTGGACCTGGTTTTGGGAATTTAGCCTGGCTGTGTGAATGAAGTTTCAGTGGGGGAACCATAATACCATGGGTTTTAAGAAATTCTTGGATAGGAATAACAACAGAGCTCAGGCGAAGGTGTGAAATTGGAGGAAGATTAGACAGGAACTGGAGAATTTTAATTGGAGGTGGCTGTTTGAGGGTAAACCTACGTTGAACATGTGAGAGAATTTCAAACAGCAGTTGATGAGAATTCAGGAGTGGCATGTTCTTGCGAGAATGAAGGATGGTTTGGGCAAGTTACGTAAACCTTGGATGACCAGGGATGTTGTGATCTTGATCAGAAAGGAAAAGGAAGCATACATAAGATCTAGAAGGATGGGAACTGATGAAGTCCTTGAATATGTAAGGAAAGAAGGAAATAACTTAAACAAGGAATTAGAAGGGCTAAAACAGGTCATGAAAAGACATATGCAAACAGGATTAAGGAGCATCACAAGGCTTTTTATACAGAGATAAAAAGCAACAGGGTCAACAGGGAAAGGGTTGGCCCACCCAATCTATGTGTGGATCCAAAACAGGTAGGTGATGTCCTAAATGAATACTTTGTCTCTGTATACACAAAAGAATAGGAATTGTTGGAGGATGATTTCAGGGAAGGGAGTGTTGAATTTCTAAGTTAAGTTGCTATTAAACAGGAAGAGGCGTTGTGCATCTTAGAAAGTATTTTTTGGTTAAGCCCTTGGATCCTGATGGGATCTAACCCAGAACATTGAGGGAGACAAGAGAACAAACTACTGGAGCATTGACAGACATTTTTATATCCTCTTTGACCACAGGTGAGATCCCAGAGGACTGGAGAATAGCAAATTGTGTCCCACTGTTTAATGGCAGCAGGTAAAATCCTAGAAATTACAGTCCTATGAGTCTCATGTCAGTGATAGGGAAATTACTGGAAAACATTCTCAGGGACAAGATCTATACACATTAGAAGCAAATGGATTTATTAGCTATAGACAGCATGGCTTTCTGTGCAGGAGATCATGCCTCATTAACTTGATAGAGTTTTTTGAGGAGGTGACGAAGTTGATTGAGGACAATGTGGCTGATGTTGGCTCCATGGGCTTTAGTCAAGCCTTAGACAAGGTCCCTCATGGCAGATTAGTACAAAAAGTGAAGTCACATGGTATCAGGGTGAACTGGCAAGATGAATACAGAATCAACTTAGTCACAGGAGGCAAAGGGTAGCAGTGGAAGGATGCTTTTGGGTAGTGACTAATGGTGTCAGGTATCAGTGCTGAGACCTCTGCTGCTCATTATCTACATGAATAATTTGGAGGAGAATGTAGCTGGTCTAATTAGTAAGCTCTAATTATTAATTAGAAAACAAAGATTTGTGGAGTTGTGAATAGAAAATTCAGCAGGATATAGATCAGTTGAAGGCATGGTCAGAAAAATGGCAGATGGAGTTTAATCCAGCCAAATGAGAGGGGATGCATTTTGGAAGGTCAAGTACGGATGGAAATGATTGGCAGAACCCTTAGATGTATCATATGCAGAGAGATCTGAGATCACTAAAGGTTACAGAGCAGGTAGATACAAAAGATCGTACAAAAGGCCAATGGCATTGGAAGGGGCATTGAATATAGGAATAGAAAAGTTATGCTTCAGCTTTATAGAACTTTAGTTAGACCACTCTTGGAATACTGCATACGGTTCTGGTCACCACACTATCAGAAGGATGTGGATACTTTGGAGAGGGCATTGACAAGGTTTACAGAGATGTTGCCTGATATGGGGAATTTTAGCTAGAAAGAAAAGTTGGATAGACTAGGATTGTTTTCACGGGAATGCAGGAAGTTGAGGGGGGGGGGCGACCTAATAGAAGTTCATAAGACTGTGAATGGCATGGATAGCATGGAAAGTATTAGATTATTTTCCCAGGTGGAGGGGTCAATTACTCAGGGACAAAGGTTCAAGGTGCAAGAAGGAAAGTTTAAAGACATATGCAAAGCACGTTTTTCACACAAAGTGTGGTGAGAGCCTGGAACACATTACCAGAGGAGGTGATGGAAGCAAACACAATAGCAGCAGTCAAGAAGTAGCTGAACAAATGGATGAATAGGAAATGAATAGAGGGATACAGATCCTGTAAGTGAAGACAGTTTTAGTGTGGATGGGCAAAATGTCTTGGCATACGCTTGGAGGGCTGAAGAGCCTGTTCCTGTGCTGTATTGTTCTTTGCTCTTAGGGTTTATTACTGACTAGAAACTAAAGTGGTCCAGCCATATAAATATTGTGGTTTCAAGAGCTGGTCAGAGGTCATGAATTTTGTGGTCACTAACTTACCTTCTGTCTTCCCAAAGCCTGTCCATTATCTACAAGGTACAAATCAGATTGTGCTAGAATATTTAATGTGCTAGGATGAGTACAGCTCCAACAATATTCCAAACAGTTCGGCACCAATGTAGGCTGCTTAATTAACACCCCATTCATCACTTTCATCACCAACACAATATATCCCATCCACTCCATGCACTGCAGTAATTCACCTGCCTCATTCAACAACACCTTCCTAACTCATGACTAAGACCATCCAGAAGGACAAGGACAGCAGATATGTGGGAACATCACCACCTGAAAGTACCCCTCCAAACCTGTCTACATTCTGACATGGAAATATGTTGCTGTTCTTTCATTGTCATTGTGTCAAATTCCTGGAACTTTCTTCCTAATAGCATACTCCCCAAAGACTGCAGCCATTTAATATGGCAGCACAGTACCCCTTTCTCCAGGGAAATTAGGGATCGACTATAAATGCCAGCCCAGCCAACAAAATCCACATATGATGAATTAATATTTGCCTTTAAAAAAGCTGACAGCTTTGTGATCATTTAATTTCTTTGAAGTTGTTTTTGAATGGATGATGCTTTTTTGAAACAGATTTATGAATATTTAGCAGGAATTAGTTTTATTTCCCCAAGTTATTTAGACGTAGTCAGCATAGCTCTTATAGAGACAAGTCATACCTAACAAATTTGCTAGAAGTTTGTGAAAATGTGTTCAAGCGCATGGATGAGGGAAATTCACTATATAGTTCATACAGAATTTAGTAAAGCTTTTGACAAGATACCACAGACAGATAGAGAAGGTTGAAGTAAATAGAATTCAGGGAAACTTGGTGAAATAGTTCAGAAACTGGATAAGCAACAGGATACAAAGAATAGTGGTAGATAGCTGTAGATGACAGGAGGCTGGTGTACCACAGAACATAGAACATTACAGCGCATTACAGGCTCTTCAGCCTTGATGTTGTGCTGACCTGTGGAACCAATTTGAAGCCTATCTAACCGACACTATTTCATTCTCATCCATATGCCTATCCAATGATCACTTAAATGCCATTAAAATTGGCAAGTCTACGACTGTCGCAAGCAGTACGTTCCACATCCCACTACCCTCTGAGTAAAGAAACTACCTCTAACACCTGTCCAACATCTAAAACCCCTCAATTTAAAGCTATGTCCCCTCATGCTAGCCATCACCATCCAAGGAAAAGGCTCTCAGTGTCCACGCTATCTAACCCTCAGATTATCTTAACTGAGACATATAAGTCACCTCTCAACTTTCTTCTCTCTAATAAGAACAGCCTCAAGTTCCTCAGACCTTCCTTGTAAGACCTTCCCTACATACCAGGGAACATCCTAGTAAATCTTCTCTGAACCCTTTCTGAAACGTCCACATCCTTCAATAATGCAGTGACCAGAACTGTACACAATACTCCAAGTGTGGCTGCATCAGAGTTTTGTACAACTGCAGCATGACCTCATGATTCCAAAACCCAATCCCTCTACCAATAAAAGCTAACACACTGTGTGCCTTCTTAACAACCCTATTAGGGTGGCAACTTTTAAGGATCTATGTACGTGGATACCGAGATCTCTCTGCTCATCTACATTATCAAGAAACTTACCTTTAGCCCAGTACTCTGAATTCCTGTTACTCCTTCCAAATTGAAACACCTCAGACTTTTCTACATTAAACTCCAGTTGTTTCCTCTCAGCTGAGCTCTGTAGCTTATCTACAGTATCTTTTGTCACTATCCACAATTCTACCGATCTTAGTATCATCCACAAATGCCCTCATCCAGGTCATTTATGAAAATGACAAATTGCAGTGGACCCAAAACAAATCCTTACAGTACACCACTAGTAAATGAACTTCAGGATGAATATTTCCCATCAACCAGCACCCTCTGCGTCCCTACAGTAGGGACAATACTCCTGCATCACAAGAGCCCCTTCGACAACTTTTTTTTTGTTTTTTTTATTTATCCTCATATTATTCATCCCTGAAGCAGGTGGGATTTGAACCAGGCTGCCTGTTTCATAAGAGCCCTTCTGATCACTGTTAGCTAACATTCCTCAGGTGTTGTTTCTCCTTTCTTCAAATTTGGTATCATCGCCTCGTTCCTCTTTCAGTTGCTTGGGAAACAGACACAGAGCAGTATGGGATCCATGATAGGAATTGCTGTTTCTTCGAAAATCCAGACTAACATCTCCTCAGGGTCACATTTTGTTTTATAATTATTTATGAAGTCTTTTGGGATCTTTGTTACTCTAAAGATACCAGATAAATACATATTTTTATGTGGTAAGTATTTATGGTTTTGAAAAGGTTCCTCTCATTTGTTTCATAACACATTTTTATGGTTTTTACATTTCTTCGCTCATTCCATTCCTCACCTTTTCACGTTGGATTGCAAACACATTGCATTCATTGAAATCAACTTGTTCAGAGATGTCATTACATATCTCTGGACAAGGCAGACATAATCCAAGTCTTCTGTCATACTACCATTGCTCACTCATTTGACAGTCTACCGTGCTATTTGCTAACAGCATATCAAATTAGGTAATTAAGAATACGAATCCATCTCTCATCAATGAATGAAAGCATCACAGTACACCAATATGCAGCACTATCAGGCTGCCTCCCACAGTGTTCTGAGTAATGTTTTGTGTAAGAATTAGTGTTATTTATGGAAATATAGTGAGAATGTTTTTGGATAATTAATTCAGAGGCCAATAATAATGATCTGGGGACTTGAGTTCAAAAAGGATCACTGTACTTGGGGAATTTAAAGGCAGTTAATTAAGTATATGTGGAGTATAACACTATTCTCACTGACAGCAACCAGGAAATGATCACTGTTTGTAGTAAACAGCCATCTTGTTTTAACTGACATTCTTTAGGAAAGGAAATGTCCTGTCATTACCTAGTTAATTCCGTTGTGGTTGACTCTTTGCATTAAAATGGTCGAGTGAGCCACTTCTTCTAAGAAATAAGAACAGGACATAAGCCATTCATCCCATCGAGTCTGCTCAACCAATCAATAAAATCATGGTTGATTTGATGTAGCTTTAAATTCAATTTCCTGCCTACTCCTCCACAATCTAAGGTTTCTTTATCAATCAAGAATCTGTCTAACTCAGCCTTCTATATACTCAGTGATGTGTCTCCATTGTTTTCGGGGGGAGAGAATTCCAAACATTTATTGCCCTTTGAGTGAAGAAATTCCTCCATATCACCATCATAAATAAGAGTCAGCTTATTCTGAAAGTGCATCCCTATTATGAGGCATTCCCTCCCCCCACTCGATGAAGGGAAACATCCTCTCAGCATCTACCTGTCAAGCCCTTTCAGAATCTGATATTCAAGACGGTGGCTCACCATTACTTTCTCAAGAGCAGCTGGAGATGAGCAATCAATATTGGTTTTGCCAGCAACATTCACACTCCACGAGAAAATAACCAGAAGTGCTAACATTGTTTCAGTTCTGACGATGGAGCTCAAAGATATTTGGAATGAATTGAATGAAAGTAAGCATATTTCATATGGGAGAGTGGATATCGGATTGCTGTACTGAAGTGAAAATGATTCTGAGTAACAAATTCCTGGTGGTTGTCTAAGTTACAAAAATGATGCACTGTCCCACATTAAAACCTACACGCTCATATTATAGCTGATGTTAGAGCATGCAGGTAGTTGCATAACTAATTCCCATTTCAAATTAGCAAACATTTCTTCATGTCAGGGGCATACTTTAGACTTGAGTAATGATCTATTTAAATTCCTTTACACACATTGCAGTTAGACACCTTTAGCTTTTCCATTCCTGTATTAATAATAGAAAAAAGAACCAAAATAGAAAAAGCATGAAATCTAACCACTTTGTCCTCCTTTTAGAGAGAGCATCCAAGGAAGCATAGCAAAAGGAAAGGAAAACAAGAAAAGAGAATAAGAAAGGTAGGTAAGTGTTAATAAAAAGACTGAAAACAACCATGTAATTTTATCAAAGCACACTTTCTTCACTGGTAATTTCAACAGAACCATGCAGGATTCAAAGTCTAGTTCTTAATCCTAATCAGACAGACAAAAGGATTAACAAACACACCAAAGCACAGAAAAACTAAACTGACAAAGTGTCAATTGACACTAATAAAATATGTCTGAGCAACAAGAGCTGTTTCAGTTAAAAGGCAGACTGCAACTAAAGAATTCTAACCGAACATTATAATGAGCATTGTTAAAACAGGCATCCTCCATACACCATTAAATAGTGAGGGATTGATAAGTAAGCCATTCTCTGAATAATCTATTATAATCTTGGAAGTATCAAACAGTATTTTGTTACTGTGTGTGATGAATTCTAAATCGGTATAAGAAACAGTTTTGATATTTAAAACCGTAATTTCCTATCATCTATTTCATGGATAAATGTACGTCCAGTCTGATCTCTGCACAACTGAAAAGAAAGCTCATGATTTAACAGGAGCATCATAGATTAATTTTAATTTTCTGAAAGTCTGCCAGCTTAACCTTTAATAATATTTCTGTCTGTTAGGGTGAGTCATGTCATTTATTCAAGATTTTTTTCCAAACCAAATAATGTACAAATAATGGGTGACAAGGTGGCTCAGTGGTTAGCACTGCAACCTCACAATGCCAAGGATCCAGGTTCGACTCCAGCCTTGGGTGACTGACTGTGTGGAGTTCGTACATTCTTACTATGTCTCCCAGGTGTGTGGTTTCCTCCCACAATCCAAAAATGTGCAGGTTAGGTGAATTGGCCTAAATGCCTACCCTTCAACAGATGGGTTTTGTCATGAGAACATTTTAGTGACTTTCCATGTTACTAGTAAATTATGGATATGATCTTTGGAGATGTCAAGCTGCCAAATTATTTAAATATTCTACACTATAAATTTTGACCCATTAATGTATAGGATTGGTGTTGCCTGACTGCTCCTATAGGGTTGGGTGAAATTCAGAGAGAATGTTTAGCAGGGGCAATTTAGCAAGGGTGGATAATATTTATTTTATTTATAATATTTATTTTATTTATTTTAATACAAGGAATTTGATGAACAAGCCAGATGAGTTGAGGCACAAAAAAAACATTTTTTTGTGCCCTCAACTCATCTGGCTTGTTCATCAAACTCCTTGTATTAAAATAAATATTATCCACCCTTGCTAAATTGCCCCTGCTAAACATTCTCTCTGAATTTCATTGATGTCATTTTGTCGCGAGACCGACAGTTCTATATTCTATGACATGTGGTCTTCAGGCGAGCCAGGGAAGGGCATAAAAGAGGAAGCAGTGTTGAAATTTTGATCAGAATCAATTACAGCAGTAAGCAGGGATGACAGCTTAGAAAGCTCCATAAATAAAGCCATCTGGGGTGAACTTAATAATCAAAACAGGAACCATCACATGGCTGAGAGTGCATGAAAAGCCCCTAACAGTCCAATATAAGTAGAAGAGCAGACATGTAGGCAAATTTCAGGGAGATGTATATGCGAAATGGTAGTGATGATAGGGGATTTCAACTTCCCCAACTTTAACCGGGTAGTCCAAAGGGGATTGATAAGGGGACATCGAGTAGATGTTCTCCTTTGTGGGATACTCTAGGACAAGAGGTTATGAAGTGAGAGGAGGTATGTTCAAAACTGAAATGATGGGAAACTACTGTACTTCTCTCAAAGGATTGTGAATCTGTGGAACTCACTGTCCCAGAGTGCAGTGGAGACAGAATCAATCTGCAGATTCAAGAAAGAAATAGGCATGTTTTTAATGAAAAGAAGGATAAAGGCTACAGGGACCAGGCAGGAAGATGGAATTGAGACCAGGATAAGATCAGTCATGATTAATGACTTGGAGGGCTGAATTGCCTACTTGTGCTCTGAATTCCTCTGGCTTAAGTTCTTGTCAACCCTGAATATCAAGAAATTTGCAGTAAGACAAACAGAGAGGCTTACAGCAGATACCCAGGGCTCAAAACAGAAGTCCTAGAACAGTATGGAATGAGCAAAAGACTTAAAATGGACCTTAGTAAAGCTAAAAAGAGAAATGAAAGTATAGTGGCAGGTAAAATAAATGAAAATTCTAAGTTGTTTTACAAGTTCATTAAGAGTAAAAGGATAATGATAGAAAGAGTAGTTGCATTGAGAACCACAGCACTAATTTGTGCTTAGCCAAAGTATATAGGTAGGGATTCTAAATGAATACTTTTTGTCAGAGTTCACTAATGAGAGGAACAATACAGATATCAAAAGCAGGGAGAATGTCTGTGATTATAACTAAATAAATTAGCATACACAAAGAGCAGGCTTAAAATGTAGACCAAATTCCAGGGCTGGGTGAGAGGTATCCCAAGTTATTTAGTAATAGCAAGAGAGGAAATAGCAGGGGTGCTTGTAAAAATTTTCAATTCCTCTCTGGCCACAGGATAGGTACCAGAGATCGAGAAAACAGCCAATGTGGAACTTCTATTCAAGAAGTGAGCAAGAAATAAAAAAGAAACTGTAGACTAGTCAGTCTAATCTCAATTGTGGGGAAACAACGAGAAGCAATTGTAAAGGACATCTCTATGACTCTATTTGAAGAGATGGGGATTAATCAAGAGCAATCAGTATTGTTAAAGGAAGATCACATTTGACCAATTTGAATTTTTCAATGAGGCCACCAGGTGTGTAAATAAGGGCAATGGTTTTGATGTTGTCTACTTCGACTACAACAAGATTTTTGATATGGTTTGCATGGGAGACTGTTAACAAAGGTAAGATCCCATGGGAACCAAGGAAATTTAGCAAATTGGTTCCACAATTCGAGCCATAGAGAACCTTCAGTCCAATTTGTCCATGCTGACTAGGTATCCCAACCTAATCTAGTCCCATTTGCCAGCATTTGGCCCATATCCCTAAAAACCCTTCTTGTTCATATACCCATCCAGTTGCCTTTTAAATACTGTAATTCAAAAGAGGAGCCATCACATGGCTGGGAGTGCATGAAAAGCCCCCTAACAATCCAATAGAGCAGTCATGTCGACAAATTTCAGGGAGGTGTATATGCAAATGGGTAGTGATGATAGGGGATTTCAGCTTCCCCAATTTTAACTGGGGTAGTCCAAAGGGGATTGATAAGGGGACATCGAGCAGATATTCTCCTTTGTGGGATAATCTAGGACAAGAGGTTATAGAGTGAGAGAAGGTATGATTATAACTAAAGAAATTAGCATACACAGAGAGCAGGCTTAAAAGTAGATCAATCTCTAGGACTGGATGATGGGCATCCCAAGTTGTTCAGTAATAGCAAGAGAGGAAATAGCGGGGTGCTGTAAAAATTTTCAATTCCTCTCTGGCCACAGGACAGGTGCCAGAGATTTGTCAAAATACTATAAATGTTCCAGCCTCCACCACTTCCTCTGGCAGATGATTCCATACACGCACCACCTTCTGAGTGAAAAAGTTGCCCCTTAGGTCCCTTTTATATCTTTCCCCTCTCACCATAAACCTATGACCTCTAGTTCTGGACTCGCCCACTCAGGGAAAAGACCATGCCCCTCATGATTTTATAAACCTTTACGGTCACCCCCTCAGCCTCCGACATGTCAGGGAAAACAACCCCAGCCTACTGAGTCTATCCCTACAGCTCAAAACCTCCAACCCTTGTAAATCTTTTCTGAACCCTTTCAAGTTTCACAACATCCTGCCGATATTGGCTGAGTGAGGGTGGCAGAGGGTTGAGGGTCGATTTTCTGACTGAAAGACTGCAGCCAATGGGATCAGGCAGTAGTTAATATTGAAAATCTTAACGGTTATTGTTAATATAAATGGTTTATGTTTGAACGTAGGAGGGTTGATGAGCAAATTCAAACAAAATACAAAAAATTGGTCACAGTGTAAATCTAGAGGAGGATAGCTTAGATGACATGAGGATAAGCTTGAGCTGGTCAGATATGCTGGTCAGTAGCAAATCAATTCAATTGGGTAAATGAGAGGTGATGCACTCGGGCAGGATAAACAAGGCAAGGAAATACATGATGAACAGAGGTTGGACCCGAGGACCCAAGAATCAGAAGGACCTCAGAATGTGTACACCACCAGTCCCTTAAAGTATCAGAACAGGTGGATAAAGTGGTTAAGAAGGCATAATCAAGAGGGGGATGCAAAAACACAAGTAGTTGTTATAGGGGATTCTGTAATCAGGGGAACAGATAATATCCTATACAAGTCGGACCGGGAGTCCCGCATGGTGTGTTGCCTGTCCGGTGCCATGGTACAGAACATCTCCGACCAGCTTGAAAGGACATTCGAGCGGGAGGGGGAGGATCCAGGTTTTGTGGTCAACGTTGGGACTAACAACATAGGCAAAGCGAAGGGGGAGGACGTGTTTGGGGATTATCAATTACCAGGAAGGAAATTGAAGTACAGGTCCTCAAGGGTCATAATTTCCGATTACTGCACAAGCCATCTGCCAATTGGCATAGGGATAAGAAAGCAAACACGTGGCTAAGGGATTGGTGTGGGAAAGAGGGATTCCATTTCATGTTGCATTGGCATCAGTTTTGGAACTGGGGGAATCGGTACCGTTGGGACAGTCTCAACCTAAACTGATCTGGAACCAGTGTTCTAGCGAAAAGGATAAATAGGGTGGTCAGTAGGACTTTAAACTTCTGACTCGGCAGGGGGAGAAGAGAAAGCGAAAGCGATAGTGAGTATGGAGTTAAATGGAAAGATAAGCAGCAGGACGGCATGCAGGTGCAGATGGATTTAAGTTTGAGGCAGACTAGGAATGCAGCAAAAAGTCAGGATAACTTAGGACATCTTATGATTTCCAATATCTCTAATAACGATAAGAAAGTTAGTGTTAAGGCGCTTTACCTGAATGCTTAACAAAGTAGATGAGTTGTGAATGATTACGATGTGGTAAGCATCACAGATACATGGTTGTAGAGGTTCAGGACTGTGGCAGTTATATATTCAAGGATTTACTACTTATCGAAAAGACAGAGAGCTGGGCAGAGGGGGCGGGGTCACCTCGCTAGTTAAGAATGAAACTAAATCTATGGCGCTGAATGACATAAGGTCAGATGATGTGGAGTCTGTGTGGATGGAGTTGAAGAACCACAAAGGCAAAAAACTATAACGGGAGTTATATTCCTAAAAGTGGTCAGGACCAGGGTGCAAGATGTACCGGGAAATAGAAAGGGCATGTCGGAAAGGCAATGTCATGTTGATCATGGGGGACTTCAATATGCAGGTGGTCTGGGTGAATAATGTTGCTGGTGAATCCAAAGAAAGAGAATTCAAGGAATGCTTACAGGATTTCTTTTGGAACAGCTTGTGATGGAACCCACAAGGGAGCAGGCCATTCTGGATGTAGTGCAATGTAATGAGCCAGACTTTATAAAAGATCTTAAAGTAAGGGAACACTTAGGAGGCAGCTATCACAAAATGTAGAGTTCAGTTTGCAGTTTGAAAGTGAGAAGGCAGAATTGGATGTAATGGTGTTACAGTTAAATAAAGGTAATTACAGGGGCATGAGAGAAGATCTGACAAAAATCTACTGGAAGCAGAGACTAGCGGGGAAGACAGTAGAGCAACAATGACAGGAGTTTCTGGTTGTAATTGAGGACAGAGGTTCATCCCAAAGAAATAAAAGATTATCCCGGGGGTGGTGGAGGAGGTTAGACAGCCATACCTGACAAAGACAATTAGGACATTTATCAAAGAAGAAGTGAGACCCTATAAAGTGGCTAACAGCACTGGGAAATCAGAAGATTGAGAAGGCTACAAAAACAAACAGAGAATAACAAAGAGAGAAATAAGGAAGGAGAGGATCAAATATGAAGGTAGGCTAGCCAGCAATATTAGAAATGATAGTAAATGTTTCTTTCAATACATTAGAAACAAACAAGAGGCACAAGTAGACATTGGGCCGCTCCAAATTGATGCTTGAAGACTAATGATGGAAGATAAGGAAATAGCTGAAGAACTTAATAAGCACTTTGCGTCAACAATTAAGGAGAGTCAGGGAGCAAAGTTGACTATGGCAGCCATTACAAAAGAAAAAGTGCTAGAAAAGCTAAAAGATCTAAAAATTGATAAATCTCCTGACCCCGATGGGCGACATCATAGAATTCTGATGGAACAGGCTGAGAAATAGTGGAGGTGCTCATTGTGATCTTTCAAAACTCACTGGAGTCAGGGCAAGTCCAAAGTGATTGGAAAATGATTGTTATAACCCCTTGTTCAAGAAAGGATCAAGACAAACGGTGGGAAATTATAGACCGATTAGCCTAACTTCGGTTGTTGGTAAAATCCTAGAATCCATTGTTATGGATGAGATTTCTATATTCTTGGAAGTGTAGGGTTGGATTAGAACAAGTCAACATGGATTTAGATTACATTAGATTGGATTCCCCACATTGTGAAAGCAAGTCCACACCGACCCTCTGAAGAGCAATCCACCCAGACCTATTCCCCTGCATTCGCCCCTGACTAATGCACCTAACACTATGGGCAATTTAGCATGGCCAATTCACCTAACCTGCATATCTTTGGACTGTGGGGCTAAAGCGTCTGGAGGAAACCTACGCAGACATGGGGAGAATGTGCAAATTCCACACAGACAATTGCCCAAGATGGGAATTGAACCCGGGTCCCTGGCGCTGTGAGGCAGCAGTGCTAACCACTGAGCCATGCAGTAAGGGGAGGTCATGCCTGATAAACCTGTTAGAACTCTTTGAAGAGGTAACAAGTAGATTAGATCAGGGAAACCCAGTGAATGTTATCTATCTAGACTTTGAAAAGGTGCCTCATGGGAAGCTGCTGAGTAAGGTAAGGGCCCATGGTGTTCAAGGTGATCTCCTGGAAAGGATTGAGGATTGGCTGTCTGACAGAAGGCAGAGAGTTGGGATAAAAGGTTCTTTTTCAGAATGGCAACTGGTAACAAGTGGTGTCCTGCAGGGTTCAGTGTTGGGGCTGCAGCTGTTCACGTTATATATTAATGATCTAGATGAAGGGACTTAGAGGCATTCTCGTCAAGTTTGCCGATGACACGAAGTTAGGTGGACATGCAGGTAAGTACCGAGGTGTTGGGGAGACTGCAGAAAGATTTAGACAGTTTAGGAGAGTGGTTCAGGAAATAGCTGATGAAATTCATTGTGAGCAAATGCGAAATCTCACACTTTGGTAAAAAGAGTTGAAATGCCTATCAGCCACGATTAAATGGCAGGGTGGACTTGATGAGCCAAATGGCCCTACTTCCACTCCTATGCCTTCTGGTCTTATGGTCTTACATGGTTTACTTGCCTTTATTGGACAAGGCATAGATTTAAGAACAGTTAGGCTATAACTGTATAAAATGTTAGAATACTGTGTCCAATTTTGGGCCCCACAGCTCAGGAAGGACATTCTGATAAAGAGCTCTTCCGAAACATTAATCTTCCTGTTCCTCAGATGCTGCCTGACCTGCTGTGCTTTTCCAGCACTACTGTAATCTTGACTCTAATCTCCAACATCTGCAGTACCCACTTTCACCTGTATAAAATGTTAGTTGGGCCACAGCTAGATGTGTAGATCTGGAATCCACATCATAGGAGCAAGTAGAGAGAATTGGAGATGATGCACTGTGGATTTACCAGGATGATGCCTCCATTGGAAAATCCCAGTTAGAGCAAAAAAAGCATAAACTGGGGTTGTTTTCTTTAGAGAAGAGATTGAGTGGGGACACAATTGAAATTATGGGGGCATGGATAGTTAAGACAGGAAGGAACGTTTCGCCTTTGATTTAGAGATTAATGGCAAGTGCCACAGATTTAATATAAAGGGCAGAAGGTTTAGAGAAGTTACGAGGAAAAACACTTTTACCTAGAGTGGTGGGAATCTGGAACTCACTGCCTGTAAGGATGGTAGAGACAGAAAACTTCAAAATATCGAAGAAGTATTTAGATGTACGCTTCCAATGACAAATGTAACTGAGTTCTTTTACAAGGTGACACAGGCAGTAGATGAGGGGAGTGCTATGGATATTGTATATTAGGACTTTCATAAAGCATTTGATATGATGCCCCATGGCAGGTTTGTTAGCAATTTAGGCACAGTGGCTCACAGTGCCAAGGACTCAGGTTCAACTCCAACCTCAGGGAACTGACTGTGTGGAGTTTGCACATTCTCCCTGTGTCTGCATGGGTTTTCCTCAGGTGCTTCAGTTTCTATCCACAGTCCAAAGATGTTCAAATTAAGTGAATTGGCTATTGTCACATCACAGGGTAACCCCTCCTGTTTAATTTAAACCAGCAACACAGAAAATATTTATCCTGTGCAGTAGTCCATGATAGTTCAGGAGGCCAAGAACTATTTAAAGTAAACAACTTTATTCCTTAAAGTATAACAGAGAATAATTAACTAACAACTATTTACAATTCCTTCCTCTAACCTATCTTTTACCTTCCCTTCTGTAATATTAGTTGATAAATATTTAATATTTAACAAAAATTCTAATTTTTAAGACCAACCAGATGTCAAATCTTCTCTTATATCTTCCTTGGTCTTCTTTTCTTCTTCTTAGGGATTTCTGTTTCATAGTTTACTGATCAATAAAGGTACCTTTAAGAGAGCTATTCTCCAGGCAGTCTGCAGATGCTGGTGGCTTGGCAGTTCTCCCCCAACTGTTCAATTTTCCTCGGTTTTATACTCCAAAAGCATCGGATTGTGTAATTGGTTTTTAAGATTGTCAATATATTAAATTCAAATTTTATTGGAGTTTAGTATTTTTCAGCTATAATTTAAACTGATTCGAATTTGGCCTAATTCGAATTTGTTTTGTCATCTCGAGGCAACCAGCTAATCGAGTTGTTTGACCAAATGTTACATTATACCTAGTTGTGGCACTGTGTCATATAAATGTTACGTTATATCTTGACATTTGGTAGGTGTCAAGGTAGTTTTGCTAGCTTTAAACTTTCTTAAATGTACAGTACCTTCATAATGTCTCCCCCCTTCAGAAGAAATGGACCATCATAAAGAAAAGATGGCTTTTTTCCCTTTTTTTAAAAACACATTACTCTAACATTCAGATAACTTTAATCTAAGTTTACCTTAAGTTCTTCCCATATAACTGTGTATATGTATATAACATTAACTAAAGACAAATCTCATCTAAATGTTATCAGTTAAAAATCGTACATATTGCAAGTACATTCTTATGACCTGCAACATGTACAATTTTTATATTAAAAGTCTGTAACATAAGACTCCAAAGAGACAGTCTGATATTCTTAAACCAAAAGAGAAAATGCTGGAAAATCTCAGCAGAAATGGCAGCATCTGTAAGAAGAGAAAAGAGCTGACGTTTCGTGTCTAACTGACCCTTTGTCAAAGCCCTTTGCTTTTATTTAGTCACACATTCTTGTCTTTAAAGCATTCTAAGAATATAAGTGGATGTGATCCGTGTACACAACCATCTCCAACACATTGTTCGTGACATACACATTAAAATGCTTTGGTAAGGCCAGTATCAAACTCAATAGTTCTTTTTCGATAATGGAGTATTTCTTCTGGTGGATGTTGATCTTCTTCGAAAAGTAACCAACTGGCAGTTCAATTCCATCCTCATCTTCCTGCAGGAGTACAGCTCCAACTCCAATATCACTGGCATCAATGGTGACTTTAAAAGGTTTTGAAAAGTTTGGTGTAGTTAAAACTGATTTAGTGGTTAATATGGCTTTCAAATAGTTGAATGCCTCCTGGCATAGTTCTGTCCACTAAAACTTTGTGTTCTTCTGCAGCAAATCAGTCAGCAGTCACTTCAGTCATTATACTGCTGAAATTTGGAACAAAGTTCGATAGAATCTGCTGAGTTCAAAGAATCAAAACACCTCGTTCTTCGAGGTTGCTCATGGAAATTCCTCAATGACTTCATCTTTGCGTTCCATGGAGTCAACCTTCCATGACTGATGTTATGTCCCAAGAACATTATCTCTGCTTTCACAAATTCAGTTTATCAACAGTTTTGCTTCTCGTAAGTTTGCTCAAAGAGTTCTGCCAACTGTACCCTGTGATCTTTCCAGGCCTTACTAAAGATCACTACACCATCCACATAGACTACACAGTTTCTAAACAAAGCCACAACTCTGTTCATGAGTCTTTGGGAAGTGGTGGGTGCCTTCTTCATTCCAAAGGGCATCACTTTAAACTGATATAGCCCATTTGGGGTTACAAACGCAGAAACTTCTTTCATTGACTCTGATAATGGTACCTGTCAGTAACCACGCATTAAGTCCAACACGGTTGGACAGTTCTCCAATCTTGATATTGGACATGAGTCTGATTTTGTAATGGCGTTGACCTTCTGATAATCCACACACAATCATTGACTCCCGTCCAGTTTGGGAACTAAGACAATTGGCAAACTCCACTCGCTCTGGCTCAGTTCCATGACATCCTCATTGAGAAGGGCCTTCACCTCTATCTGGTCTTGTCTGGCTTTGAAAGGATTAATCCAACAGGGGTGATGTTTTATTGGAGCAGTATTCCCTACGTTTACTTCATGTACAATAGTATTAGTCCTCCCCATCTGACTCTCACATATGTCCTTATACTGCAGCAACAAATCTTTCAACTGTTTTCTATGCTCCTGAGACAGATAGCTTACTAACCCATTCCACTCCTCAAGCACTTCTTCATTTTAAAATCTATTTTGAAGCCAGCAAAATCAACATCATCTGAATTTGACTCCACAATCTGTGGGGCAGTAACTAACACCTGTTTCTCTAGTCCTTTCTCTCTAGTATAATATGGTTTCAACATGTTCATATGATATACCTGATACCTTTTTTCCCTATCTGGCATCTTTACTAGATAGGTCACCTGACTCAATGTTTCCTCAATTTGATAGGGACCACTAAATTTGGCTTTGAGGGGATCTCCTATCACTGATAACAGTATGAACATGTCATCCCCTCAGGAAAACGTCCAAGTCTCAGAGCTTTTATCTGCCATCTGCTTCATTCTACATTGTGCTCTCTTTAGGTGCTGTTTAGCTAACTCACCTACTCGATTTAGTATTTTCCTCACCTCCGATACATAATCTAAGTGTGTGACCTCAGACTTTGGTCAATTTCTCTTTAATTAATTTCAAATTTCACTTCATGACCCAATATTAAGTCAAAGGGAGTAAACTGAGTAGATTCATTTGGGGCATCTCTACTAGCAAACAACACAAATGGATATCTTTATCCCAATCATTCGAGTAGTCTTGACAGTATGCTCTCAACATGGTCTTCAAAGTCTGAGGCCACCTTTCTAAAGCTCCCTGGGATTCAGGATGATATGCACTGGACTTCAAGTGCCGTATATCTAAGCTATCCATAACCTCCTTAAACAGCCTAGCAATAAAATTTGACCCTTGATCTAACTGAATCTCTCTTGGTAGCTCACACCATGTGAAGAAAGCTACTAACTCCCCTATCACCTTTTGTGCCTTAATACTCCGTGATGGAATTGCCTCCGGAAATCTGTAGACACATCCATTACAAGTAAACAAGTACTGGTTCCCAATTTTAGTTCTTGGGAGGGGACTTACACAATCAATTATAACCCGCACTGAAAGGTTCTTCAAATTCAGGAATTGGCAACAAAGTTGCTGGTGTACAATTGCCTGTGGCTCACCTACCATTTGGCATGTATGACACATATGGCAAACGTTAAGGCAGTCGGTTTTGTAAATGACATTCGTTTTGCTTGTTGTCTGGACAAAATACCTTGTAAGAACTGTAACAAACACTACATTGAACAAACAGGCAGCACGGTTTGGGGCGGCACGGTGGCACAGTGGTTAGCACTGCTGCCTCACAGCGCCAGAGGTTCAGTTCCCGCCTCAGGTGACTCTGTGTGGAGTTTGCACATTCTCCCCGTGTCTGCATAGGTTTCCTCCAGTTTCCTCCCACAATCCAAAGATGTGCCGGTCAGGTGAATTGGCCATGCTAAGTTGCCCATTGTGTTAGGTGAAGGGGTAAATGTAGGGGAATAGGTCTGGGTGGTTTCGGCGGGTCAGTGTGGACTTGTTGGGCCGAAAAGCCTGTTTCCACACAGTAAGTAATCTAATCTAAAACTAACCACCAGAATACATGAACATCAACTAGACACAGAACAATATGACCCTCTCTCACTAATATCCTTACATACAGATGAGGGAGGACACCACTTTGACTGGGTCAACATATCCATCCTAGGACAAGCCAAATAGAGATACGCACAAGAATTCCTAGAAGCATGGCTTTCGAACCAGAACTGTATCAACAAACACATTGACTTGGACCTCATTTTCCACCCATGAGAAAAAGTACACGAAATAACATCACAAACCCAAGGAAATCCAAACATATAAATAGAAAATGGGTTACACCACCAGTGCTTCTTTCGGAGGCTCACTGAAGATGTTACCTATTACAGCGATGAAACGTTTGAAAACGAACCTTCTAACTCAGTGAGCAAACCTACATCTATAACATGCAATGTTTAAATCTGCTGGGATTTTCATACTCCAAATCTGTTCAAATGCCAAATCCAAGCCCCAAACTGTTCAAATCGTGGACAAAAGCCCCCAAACCATTCCCAGCAATGAGTCCACAAACGGTTCTGTCATGAGGTAAACCCTCCTGCATAATTTAAACTAGCTGCACAGAAAAGATTTATCCCATGTAGTAATCTGTGAAAATTAGAGAGGCCAAGAATTATTTAAAGTAAAAATTAACAACTTTACTTCTTAAAGATTAACAGAGAACAATTAACTAACCATGATTTACAACTCCTTTCTCTAACTTATCTTTCGCCTTCCTTTCTATAATACTAGTCCGATAAAACCCCCGATTAAGATTTAACAAAAATTCAAATGTTCAAAGCCAGCCAGATGTCAAATCTTCTCTTATATCTTCCTTGGTCTTCTTTTCTTCTTCTTAGGGATTTCTGTTTCACAGGTTACTGATCAATAAAAGTACCTTTAAGTGAGCTGTTCTCCAGGCAGTCAGCAGGTGCTGGTGGCTTGGCAGTTCTCTCCAAACTATTCAATTTTCCTCGGTCTTATACTCCCAAAGCATCTGATTGTGTCACTGGCTTTTAAGATTGGCAATATACTAAATTCAAACTTTATTGGAGTTTGGTATTTTTCAGGGTATAATTTATCCTGATTGACCTAATTTAAATTTGTTTTGTCATCTCCAGACAACCAGCGAATCAAGTTGTTTGACCTAATGTTATGTCTTGTTGATGCTGTGTCAGATAGTTCTGCTAGCTTTTGACTGTCTTAAAGGTACAGTACACCCACAGCTTCATAGCACTTACTAAATTCCCATAGTGTTTAGAGATGTGTAGGTTAGATGCATTAGTCAGGGAGTAATAGGGTAGGGGAATACGTCTGGATGGGATACCCTTCAGAGGGACAGTGTGAACTTGTTGGGCCAAATGACCTGTTTCCACACTGTAGGGATTCTATGTATTCTGTATCTATATTTGAAAACAAGGATTAGAAATTGGGTAAAAGATAGGAAAGAGAAGGTGGGTATAGATGGACATTTCTTAGATTGGAGACAAATTGAAAATGATGTTCCCCAGGGATCAGTGCTGAAACTCTTGATTTTTCTTATCGCTATAAATAACTTGGAGATGGGTGTTGGGGGTGTAATCTCTAACTTTGCAGAGGAGTCTAAACTCCGGAGAATACTGAATTCTGAGGGTGATGCTGAGCGACATTGACAAGTTGGCGAAATGGGCAGACAACTGACTGATGAATTTCAATGCTAAGAAATGAGAGGTAATGTATTTTGATAGAAGGTACATAAAGACAATATAGACTCAATGGTTCAACTTTGCACAAAAGCAGAGGGACCTCAGGGTTCACATACATAATTCTCCGAAAGTGGCCAGGCAAGATGAAATAGTTGTTATGAAGGTTAATAGGATCCTTGAGTTTATAAACAGAGGTATAGGGTATAAAAGCAAGGAAGTGAGGCTATGCTCATTTGCAGTATTGTATTCAGTTATGGGCACCTTATTCAAGGAAGGATATTATTGCCCTGGAGAGTGTTCAAAAGAGGTTTACTGAAATGATACCAGAACATGGATTTCAGATGCAAGGAAGGACTGGAGAAATTTGACGTGTTCTTTGGAGCAGAGAAGATTAAGAGACATTAATAAGGTATTTAAATTTATGAACAATTTTGACAGGGTACAGTAACTAGGAGTCACAATTTCAAGACTGTCATCAAGAGAGCTAGGAGTGAGATGAGGAGAAACCTCTTTACTCAGAGAGTTTAGGTCTGGGTGGGATGCTCTTTGGAAGGTCAGTGTGGACTCAATGGGCTGATTGGCTTGTTTCCAAATGCACAAAGGGAGGAGAAAGTGAGGACTGCAAATGCTGGAGATCAGAGCTGAAGAAGGGCTCATGCCCGAAACGCTGATTCTCCTGCTCTTTGGATGCTGCCTAACCTGCTGCGCCTTTCCAGCAACACATTTTCAGTTCATTGGAGGATTATCAGATCAGCCATGATCGTACTGAAAGGCACAGCAGACTTGATGGACTGAATGAACTACTTATGCTTTTACACCATATAGTTTATAACCAGTTGGATTTAGAAGAATAAGGGGCTACCTTGTTCAAATATAAAAAGTTCTGAGAGGGTTTGACAGGATCAATATTGAGAGGGTGCTTTTAATCAAAGAGTATCTCAAACTAGAAAGTGAAATCGCAAAACAAGGGTTCTCTTAATTCAGATAGAAATAAGGAGAAATTTCTTCCCTCAGAGGATAGTTACCCGTTGGAATTCTTTACTCCAGAGAGAATTAGAGACAACATTAGACAGATTTTGATGTACAAAGGAGTCAAAGATTAAAGAGGCAGATAGGAGAGTATAGTTAAGGCGAATACCAGATCAATCATGACACAGCAAATGTGATGGATTGAATGGCCTAATCCTGCCCCTTCTTTGCAGAAGAAATGCATACACAAGCCAGGTGCATATTTTGTTGTCTCCTGAACCCAAATTTCAGGTTAATGCATGAACAGTGGATATGCAGATGTTAATCCTTCTGTATTGCTTGTTAAGAACCAAATTGTCACAGTGTTATGGTTAAACCTGGAAGGTTTTACCAGAACCTTTAGCAACCCCTAGTTTAGCACAAATGACACATGGCCGGCTTCTGATCAACTCTTCTTTCGATTTATGCCCAGTGTAATAATGAATTTTCTGTGTCAACAACCAAAAGTAGTAGAAGGGCTGAGAAGATGTGGAAATAAAGTCAGAGGCTAAGAACTCATGGAATGGTGCTCGAGGTTGTCTTACACTGGCACTGTCCTGATAGATTCTATCTACTGGTGCATGGAGGAGACAATACAACCTCTTTCTGAACATAGTCTGAGTGCAATTACTGCGCTCATATTAGAAAGTGGCTTAAGAAAGTATAAAGAACACATTTGTTTCAATACAAGGAAAATATATCCAATTAAGTTTTGATAGTTTTTAAATGGAGGAACAGGGTCTGTGCCTTGCTCCCTAATAAAAAAAATTACAAAATCAGGATGCAACATCAATTCCATAAGATGAACAGTATAAATGCTGAAAAAGTCTTCCCTTGTATACTCACATTATTTGAGCGAAGCATAACCCGACCCCCACACCGAGCACAGAATTTAGTCTGGCAGTAAGAGCAGATATGGCCGCAGCCATCAGCAAACTTGGTTTTGAGGCAGATCCCACAGGTTGGGGTATCATCCTTATGCTCCCCCTGGTAACGGCGTGCTTCATCGCCTATTTTTCGGATCTGTTCCTTATAGCTCTCGAATTGTTGATGTAACCGCCTAGAGGGAGGATGAATGAAATAAAGTTAGATTTGTAATTTCAGATCCTTGTGTACATGGCATGATAGTCATGTTTGTGTTGTGGAGCAGTCACATCACCAAGCTATTGCATCCTCACCAGAAAGAGTTTTTCTAGTCAAGTCTCACAGCCTAGAGGGAGAAAACTGTATGAATCAGTATGAAACCTGTATGAAACCAGAGCAAGATTTACTGGCATATACTGGTTTTCATCAGATCAGATCTGGATTTATTCTGTTGCACTGAAATCTGGCACCAGTGGTTTTCATGACTTTTTGGCACAGACTCAGATTAACCTGCACAAACCCACACTGCCTCTTTTGTATCATTCATTTGAGACTTATGTTTAACATCTCATTTGTCTTTTTTGTTATTATTAGACTATTCCTGCTCCACACCAACATCTTTCCTCCTTTATAATTGCAGCAATAAACTTTAAACAAAAACACATCATATTTTTATAAATGAAAGATTCCTTACAGGGAAATGGAAAGTACCAAATGGTTAAGTACCTAACTAGCAGTGGGGGCTGTTTGTTTGGAGTCCGAAATAAGAAGAAATATCATCCTTAACTATGCATCTGTGAACTGGGGCAAATGTGGAAGAAACTTTTGTGTTGGCACTCAGGAAGAATCCAGGGGTAAAACTATGAGGGGAAAGATAGACAGAGGATCTTCAATTCCTAAACCAAGGTCAGGATTCTTCCATACTTAGGCATGGACACAGAGCAGAATAAACTTCTCTCGGGAGAGAAATAAACATACAAATTAAGAAAGACAGAGAGAGAAAAGAATATACACATAATGAGAGAAAAAACTGATTCTGAGTGCAGGCTTTTGAAATTAATGCAGAGAACTCAACAGCAGTCACTGCTTCCAGCTTAAAATGTTCCAATGAGGGCAATAAAATTTGACAAACTT
Organism: Hemiscyllium ocellatum; assembly: GCF_020745735.1. Taxonomy (NCBI): domain Eukaryota; kingdom Metazoa; phylum Chordata; class Chondrichthyes; order Orectolobiformes; family Hemiscylliidae; genus Hemiscyllium; species Hemiscyllium ocellatum. The sequence goes on from NC_083403.1 coordinate 91,099,932, forward strand.
TACTACATTTACTCGAGCCCACCAAGGCACAATAAAGTAAAAGCAAAATACTGAGGGTAATGGAGCAACTCAATAGGTCTGGCAGCAACTGTGTAGAGAGAAAAAGAGTTAATATTTTAATCTAATATAACCAGGAATTTAGTTCTGAACCAGAGTCATACTGAACTTGATAAGTTAACTGTTTTACTGTCATACCTGCTGAATTTCTTCAGCACTTACTGTTTTTATTTAAAGCACAACATAAGGCTGGATTTGTATTTTTTTTACCCAAGCTGGGATTCCCAAGAAGACTGGTGAGTGAGGGCAGCTGGAACAGTTCTCTGGGATCTTCACAGCAGGGTGCGCTGTTGAAGGAGGACAGCAGTGACAGGAGTCATAGAACAGAATCGAAGAATGCCTACAGTGCAGTAAGAGGCCATTTGACCCATTGAGTCTGCAACGATCCTCCAAACAGCATCCCACCCAAACCCATCCACCAAAGTACAGTGTTTCTAATCATTTCCAACAAAGGCTTTCTTCAATTTGTGCCAACCTAAAATAATATGAAAGGATTGTGGTTGCTTGAGGTACTGGAGTTTGAACTTTGAACACTGTGATACATCAGGGAGGAGGACAGTTACTTGGATGTTGTATTAAAGGAGGCAGTCACGCCACTTAGATTAACTACCTCAAACTCAGTCAGTGTCCCTGGGTCCACCACAACAGTGTGTTCAAATATATGTAATCCCTTGCTTAATTCTTTCCGATGTTAACCTGTTCTCTTTTCAATATTTAGGCTGCTTTGTGGATTCTTCTGGATCCTCCCCTACTAAGTAACTGGTTTTAAATTTATCCTACACACTAGAACAAAGGTTCCATCCTGGATTAACTGAATCCATTCCATCTGTACAGCTTCTTACAATCCCAGAACTCATGCCAGTTTCTTTGCAGTCTGCTTTACTCAGTAACAAGCAAGCATCACCATTGATCAGTCTACAGTGAACTTTATCAGATATGTGGGTCTCTTTCACCAAGGAATGTTGTTTTGTAAGTGTGAATAGTCATAATACTTTTATCATTAATACTTTTAATTGTCTAATTACTGGTTTTATTGTAGCATACTTAACCTGAAGGTAGAACACTATTCAGGTTACATTGAAAGGTGTATGAAAGAAAAAGTCACATTCACAAGCAACAAGATGTTACGATGAGTAGTCACATGTGAATGTGTTGATCAGATGAAGACGTACTCTAAAATACAAAGTTATTCAGTTACTATGTCATAAAGAGTCATAAAATGTCAGAGTCCTGCTGCATGGAGGCAGGTCCTTAAGCCCAAACTGGTCCATGTTGACCAAAATGTCCCTCCACGCTAACCCTATTTCCCTGCACTTGGCTCATATTCTTCTAAACCTTTCCTATCCATGTATCTGTCCAAATGCCCTTTAAGTGTCATTAATGTAACTGCCACAATCACTTCTGCTGGCAGCTCATTCCATATGTAGGGCAGCACGGTGGCTCAGCAGTTAGCACTGCTGCCTCACAGTGCCAGAGACCCAGGTTCGATTCCAGCCTTGGGTGACAGTCTGTATGGAGTTTGCACATTCTTCCAGTGTTGGTGTGCTCCAGTTTCCTCCTACAATCCAAAGAAGTGCAGGTTAGGTAAATTGGCCATGCTAAATTGCCCATAGTTTTCAGGGATGTGGAATTCAAGCGCATGAATCAGGGGTAAATATAGAGGAATGGGTTTGGGTGGGATACTGTTCGGAGGGTTGGCATGAGCTTGTTGGGCCGAAGGGCTGGTTTCGACACTGTAGGGATTCCTTGATGTGTACCACACTCTGTGTTAAAAAAAGTTGCTCCTCAGGCTCCCTTTTTTAAAAATTCATTTGTGAGACTTGACGTTGCTGGCTGGCCAGCATTGATAACACATCTCTATTTGCCCTTGAGAAGTTGGTGGTAAGCTGAATTCTTGATTCGCTGCAGTCGACTTGCTGTGGGTTGACCCAAAATGCTGGTAGGGAAGGAATTCCAGGATTTTGACCCAACAACTGTGAGGAAATGGTGGTATATTTCCAAGTCAGGGTGGTGAGTGGCTTGGAGAAGAACTTGCAGGTGGTGGTGTTCCCAAGGTAAAAACAATGACTGCAGATGCTGGAAACCAGAGTCTAGATTAGAGTGGTGCTGGAAAAGCACAGCAGTCCAGGCAGCATCCAAGGAGCAGTAAAATCAACGTTTCGGGCAAAGGCCCTTCATCAGGCAGAGAGCCTGAAAGGTGGAGAGATAAATGAGAGGAGGGTGGGGGTGGGGAGAAAGTAGCATAGAGTACAATAGGTGAGTGGGGGAGGGGATGAAGATGATAGGTCGGCTGGGGGGGGCGGAGTTGGAGTGGATAGGTGGAAAAGAAGATAGGCAGGTAGGCGAGTTTGTTTCAGGACATGGTTGAAGAGCTTCAGGGCAGAGGAAATGATCTGGGAGTTGCAGTGGGAGAGGGACTCCCTCAGATTCTTGTTGAGAGAGGAGGAAAGCTTCTTCAAGGCAGGCATCCTTGCAAGAGGATTCGCAGTAGGGTTAAAATCAACTAGGTAAAAACAATGACTGCAGATGCTGGAAACCAGAGTCTAGATTAGAGTGGTGCTGGAAAAGCACAGCAGTTCATGCAGCACCTAGATTAGAATGGTGCTGGAAAAGCACAGCAGTTCAGGCAGCATTCTAGATTAGACTACTGCTGCCACCGAGCGCTGGTGGTGGAGGGATTGAATGTTTTGTAGATGTGATGACAACCAAGTGGGTTGCTTTGTACTACATGGTGTCAAGCTTCTTGAGTGTTGTTGGAGCTGCACCCATTCAGGCAGGTGGGGCACATTCCGTCACACTCCTGACTTGTGCCTTGTAGATGGTGAATAGACTTTGGGGTGTCAGGAGGGGGGTTAGTCACTGCAATATTCCTAGTCTCTAACCTGCTCTTGTAGCCACTGTGTTTATGCGGTGAGTCAGGTTGAGTTTCTGGTCAATAGTAACCCAAGGATATTGATAATGGGGGATTCAGTGATGGTAATGCCGCTAAACGTCAAGGGGCGGCAGTTAGAGCGTCTCTTATTGGTAATGGTCATTGTGTGGTATTTGTGTGGCGTGAATGTTATTTGCAACTTGTCAGCCAAGCCTGCATATTGTCCAGATCTTGTTTTTGTGAGAACAGACTGCTTCAGTATCTGAGGATTCGCAAGTGATACTGTACAGTGTGTAATCATCGGTGAACATCCCCACTCTGACCTTATAACAAAGGTCATTGATGAAGCAGCTGAAGATTTTTGGGCCAAGGACATTAATCTGAGAGACCTCTGCAGACCTGTCCTGGAGCTGAGATGACTGACCCTCCACAACCACAGGCATCTTTGTGCCAGGTATTACTCTAACCAGTGGAGGGTTTGCCCCCTCTTACCTATGATTCCTCTCTAACCTTAAACTGATGCCCTCAAGTCCTCGATTCCTCAACCCTGGGAAAAAGATTTGAGTACATACACCCTATCCATGGCTCTCAGTCTTATACACTCCTATAAGATCCCCCTCAGTCTCCTATACCCTAAAGTAAGAAGTCCTAGCTTGTCCAAGCTCTCCCTATAACTCAGAACCTTGAGTTCTGGTAACATCCCTGTAAATTTCTTCTGCATTCTTTCCAATTTAATCACATCCATCCTATAACATATATATCTATATCATTAATAGTCACAGGTGAGGTGCCGGAAGACTGGAGGTTGGCAAACGTGGTGCCACTGTTTAAGAAGGGTGGTAAAGACAAGCCAGGGAACTATAGACCAGTGAGCCTGACCTTGGTGGTGGGCAAGTTGTTGGAGGGAATCCTGAGGGACAGGATGTACATGTATTTGGAAATGCAAGGACTGATTCGGAATAGTCAACATGGCTTTGTGCGTGGGAAATCATGTCTCACAAACCTGATTGAGTTTTTTGAAGTAACAAAGAAGATTGATGAGGGCAGAGCAGTAGATGTGATCTATATGGACTTCAGTAAGGCGTTTGACACGGTTCCCTATGGGAGACTGATTAGCAAGGTTTGATCTCTCAGAATACAGGGAGAACTAGCCATTTGGATACAGAACTGGCTCAAAGAAGGAAGACAGAGGGTGGTGGAGGATTGTTTTTCAGACTGGAGGCCTGCGACCAGTGGAGTGCCACAAGGATCGGTGCTGGGCCCTCTACTTTTTATCATTTACATAAATGATTTGGATCTGAGCATAAGAGATACAGTTAGTAAGTTTGCAGATGACACCAAAATTGGAGGTATAGTGGACAGTGAAGAGGGTTACTTCAGATCACAACAGGATCTTGAACAGATGGGCCATTGGGCTGAGAAGTGGCAGATGGAGTTTAATTCAGATAAATGCGAGGTGCTGCATTTTGGGGAAGCAAATCTTAGCAGGACTTATACACTTAATGATAAGGTCCTATGGAGTGTTACTGAACAAAGAGAGCTTGGAGTGCAGATTCATAGCTCCTTGAAAGTGGAGTCGCAGGTAGATAGGATAGTGAAGAAGGCTTTTGGTATGCTTTCCTTTATTGGTCAGAGTATTGAGTGCAGGAGTTGGGAGGTCATGTTGTGGCTGTACAGGACATTGCTTAGGCCACTGTTGGAATATTGCGTACAATTCTGGTCTCCTTCCGATCAGAAAGATGTTGTGAAACATGAAAGGGTTCAGAAAAGATTTACAAGGACGTTACCTGGGTTGGAGGATCTGAGCTACAGGGAGAGGCTGAACAGGCTGGGGCTGTTTTCCTGGTCGTCGGAGGCTGAGGGGTGACCTTATAGAGGTTTACAAAATTATGAGGGGCATGGATTGGATAAATAGCCAAAGTCTTTTCCCTGGGGTCAGGGAATCTAGAACTAGAGGGCATAGGTTTAGGGTGAGAGGGGAAAGATATAAAAGAGAGCTATGGAGCAACCTTTTCACGCAGAGGGTGGTACGTGTATGGAATAAGCTGCCAGAGAATGTGGTGGAGGCTGGTACAATTACAACATTTAAGAGACATTTGGATGGGTATATGAATAGGAAGGATTTGGAGGAATATGGGCCAGATGCTGGCAGGTGGGACTAGATTGGGTTGGGATATCTGGTCATCATGAACAGGTTGGACCGAAGGGTCTGTTTCCATGCTGTACATCTCTATGACTCTATAACAAGGTGACCAAAGCAGTGGCTCAGTGGTTAGCACTGCTGCCTCACAGCGCCAGGGACCCAGGTTTGATTCTAGCCTTAGGCGACTGTCTGTGTGGAGTTTGCACATTTCCAGTGTCTGCATGGGTTTCTTCCGGGTGCTCCAGTTTCTTCCCACAGTCCAAAGGTGCGTAGGTTAGGTGAATTGGTCATGCTAAATTGCCCATAGAGTTAGGTGCATTAGTTAGGGGGAATGGGTCTGGGTAGGTTACTGTTCGGAGGGTCGGTGTGGACTGGTTGGGCCAAAGGGTCTGTTTTCATACTGTAGGGAAACCAAAAAAAAACTGAACAATACTCCATGTGTAGCCTCACCAACATCCTGTACAACTGCAACATAACTTCCCTACTCAGTTCCCTGACTGATCAAGGCAAGTGTGCCAAAAGCCGCCTTCACAGTCCTGTCTACCTATATATAACTCCATTTTTAGAAAACCATGTACCTGAACTCCCAACGCCCCACTACACTCCTTAAGGCCCTACCATTCACCATGAAACTCCTGTCTTTATTTGGCTAATCAAACAACTGCAAAGGTGTAATGACTTCAATGATTTGCTTTTCATTTTCAGTGACAAACTGACAGCTGACTCTAGGAAGCAGTAGGGTCTGCTAGATTATCTTTGGGATTGACAAATTGCCAAAGTTAATTTGAGATATGATTACCAGCAGGGCTGAATTTGCTATTGAGAAGCTATATTGGTGTATTAATTTCATACAGGAAAATGTCAGCTTGATTCAAGGTGGCAGCTATAATTGTGCATGCAAGGTATGTGTGAAAGTATGATCAACACCCTGCTGTAATGCTGCATGAAATGTTTTGTGCATCACACAGGAAATTTCAGTGCACTTAGGAAATACTTACAGCGGCTTGCATATGATTGTGTTTGCAGCTTTCTATCCATGAGTCATACAGCACAGAAACAGCCCATTCAGTCCAACTCATCCATATGACCACCTAAACTGATCTAATTATAAAAATATCTCTTCTGCATCTTTCTCTCCCTTTCCTTTCTGTACCTCTTCGCAACTGTCACTCTATCTTCTCTTTTCCCTCTTGGGCTTTATCTATCTTTTTCATTTCTTTCCACCTAAACTGATCGAGTTCTACTTGCCAGCATTTGCTCCACACCCCTCTAAATCATCCTTGTTTATATACCCATCCAACTGCCTTTTAAACGTATCTGTTTCCTCCACCACCTCGTTCCATTCACACACCACCCTCCATGTGAAAACTTTGCCCCTCAGGTCTCTTTCTCCTCTCAACTTAAATCTTCTAAGTCAGAAGTCATATGACACCAGGTTTAGTTGAACAGGTTTATTTGAAATCATAAACTTTCACCTGGCAAAGGAGCTACACTCCGAAAGTTTGTGATTTCAAATAAACCTGTTGGACTATAACCTAGTGCTTCTGACTTTGTCCACCCCAATACAACACTGGCACATCCACATCTTCGACATTCTAGTTTTGGTTTCTCCTATCTTGGGAAAAGAACTTGGCTATTCACCCTATCCGAGGAGAAAGTGAGGTCTGCAGATGCTGGAGATCAGTGCTGAAAATGTGTTGCTGGAAAAGCGCAGCAGGTCAGGCAGCATCCAAGGAACAGGAGATTCAACGTTTCGGGCATAAGCCCTTCTTCAGGAATGAGGAAAGTGTGTCCAGCAGGCAAAGATAAAAGGTAGGGAGGAGGGACTTGGGGGAGGGGCGATGGAGATGTGATAGGTGGAAGGAGGTCAAGGTGAGGGTGATAGGCTGGAGTGGGGTGGGGGCGGAGAGGTCAGGAAGAAGATTGCAGGTTAGGAAGGCGGTGCTGAGTTCGAGGGATTTGACTGAGACAAGGTGGGGGGAGGGGAAATGAGGAAACTGGAGAAATCTGAGTTCATCCCTTGTGGTTGGAGGGTTCCCAGGCGGAAGCTGAGGCGCTCTTCCTCCAACCGTCGTGTTGTTATGGTCTGGCGATGGAGGAGTCCAAGGACCTGCATGTCCTTGGTGGAGTGGGAGGGGGAGTTAAAGTGTTGAGCCACGGGGTGGTTGGGTTGGTTGGTCCAGGTGTCCCAGAGGTGTTCTCTGAAACGTTCCACAAGTAGGCGGCCTGTCTCCCCAATATAGAGGAGGCCACCCCGGGTGCAGCGGATGCAATTGATGATGTGTGTGGAGGTGCAGGTGAATTTGTGGCGGATATGGAAGGATCCCTTGGGTCCTTGGAGAGAAATAAGGGAGGAGGTGTGGGCGCAAGTTTTGCATTTCTTGCGGTTGCAGGGGAAGGTGCCAGGAGTGGAGGTTGGGTTGGTGGGGGGTGTTGGCCTGACGAGGGAGTCATGGAGGGAGTGGTCTTTTCGGAACGCTGATAGGGGAGGGGAGGGAAATATATCCCTGGTGGTGGGGTCCGTTTGGAGGTGGCGGAAACGGCGGCGGATGATACGCTGTATATGGAGGTTGGTGGGGTGGTAGGTGAGGGGCAGGGCTCAAGGGCGGAGGAGCGGGAAGTGGAGGAGATGCAGTGGAGGGCATCGTCGATCACGTCTGGGGGGAATCTGTGGTCCTTGAAGAAGGAGGCTATCTGGGCTGTACGGTATTGGAACTGGTCCTCCTGGGAGAAGATGTGGTGGAGATGAAGGAATTGGGAATATGGGATGGCGTTTTTACAGGGGCAGGGTGGGAGGATGTGTAGTCCAGGTAGCTGTGGGAGTCAGTCGGTTTATAGTAGATGTCCGTGTTGATTTGGTTGCCCGAGATAGAAATGGAAAGGTCTAGGAAGGGGATGGAGGAGTCTGAGACTGTCCAGGTGAATTTGAGGTCGGGGTGGAAGGTGTTGGTAAAGTGGATAAACTGTTCAACCTCCTCGTGGGAGTTTGAAGCAGCGCCGATACAGTCATTGATGTAGCGGAGGAAAATGTGGGGGGTGGTGCCAGTGTAGTTGCGGAAGATGGACTGTTCCACATATCCTACGAAGATGCAGGCATAGCTGGGGCCCATGCGGGTGCCCATGGCAACTCCTTTGGTTTGGAGGAAGTGGGAGGATTGGAAAGAGAAGTTGTTCAGGGTGAGGACCAGTTCAGTCAGTCGAAGGAGGGTGTCAGTGGAAGGGTACTGGTTGGTACGGCGGGAAAGGAAGAAGCGGAGGGCTTTGAGTCCTTCGTGATGGGGGATGGAGGTGTACAGGGACTGGATGTCCATGGTGAAGATAAGGCATTGGGGACCAGGGAAGTGAAAATCATGGAGGAGGTGGAGGGCATGCGTGGTGTCCCAAACATGGGTGGGGAGTTCTTGGACTAAGGGGGACAGGACTGTGTCGAGGTATGTGGAGATGAGTTCGGTGGGGCAGGAGCAGGCTGAGACAAAGGGTCGGCCAGGGCAGTCAGGTCTGTGGATTTTGGGCAGGAGGTAGAAACGGGCAGTGCGGGGTTGTGGGACTATGAGGTTGGAGGCGGTGGATGGGAGATCCCCTGAGGTGATGAGGTTATGGATGGTCTGGGCCCCTGAGGTCATGAGATTATGGATGGTCTGGATATTCACCCTATCCAGATCCCTCAAGAATTTATCAAACTCTAGAAGGTAACCTCTCATTAAGTGGTAATATGACACATGGTTAAACACTTTAAACAATAAACATTTAAGCAGTACTGCTCAAAATATTGACTGAACCAAAATACTCATCTGTTACATCAAAGACACAGAGACTCGTGCCAAAAAACAGGTGTTGCCAAGACTCCCTTCAATTCCATTCTGCATTTCTTTTTCTCTACTACTTACAGTTTATCAGTTCACTCTTGTCCTCTTTCTGTGTAATTTATTTTCCAAAATTATCTCTTCCTCATCGTTCTCTCCCTTTCCTTTCTGTACCTCTTCCCACTGTCTCTCATTCTACCTCCTCTTTTCCTGTTTGGACTTGACCTATCTTTTTCATTTCCTTCCATTTTTATTAGTGTCAGATTCTCTTTCAAATTATCTTCTTCATACGTGTTTGTGCTCTGTTCTCGTCTGTGCTTTTTCTCTGCCCATTCTCACTCTCTTTTTCTGCTCCTTTGTTTATCTCCATCGCTTATCTTTGAATGTGTCTTTACGTGATCTCCCTATCTTTGTTTCTCTTAAAGTGGGAGACATTCAAGAGAAAATTGCAAGTATACAGTGCATATATGTTTTCATAAAAATGTTCAGAAAAAGAGAACCCTGGACTTCAAGGGACATAAAGGTCAGGATTAAGAAAAGAAAGGGAGCTTATTGAGGCTTGAGAGAGTGCATGAGAGCGAAACAAACTGGCAGGTAGAATAAGCTAAAACCCAAAGGATTTTTAAAAAATATAAAGAACAAGAAAATAACTAGAAAAGTCAGGACAATGAGAGACCAATGACATAATCTGTGTGTGTGTGTGGACCTGAAAGATATGGGTACAGTTTTCAATTACTATTTTGCAAAGGACGATGTAGGTTTAGATATTAGGATGGAAGACTGTGAAATATTAGAAGGAAGTAACAGAGACAGAGAAGGTACTAGTGTTTTTAATAGCTTTAAGAGTGGATAAATCTGAAGTTCAGATGAGATGTATTTCAGGTAGGTAAAGGAGAAAATGGAGGAGATATTGGAGGCCCTGCCAGTAATTTTCAAATTGTATCTGGCCACAGGTGAAATGCTGAAGAACTGCTAATATTGTCCCAGAATTAAAAGTGGGAGGAAGCAATAGAGCAGGCCAGTCACTCTAACATCAGTGGTATGCAAGTTACTCCATAAAGGATTCTGAGGAACAGAAGATATCTGGCCTTGAAAAAACCCAGATTAATCACAGAGTGTCAGCATGTGTTTGAAAAATTTAATCAAACTCTTTGAGATGGCATGTTGACAAAAGTAATGGATTTGATGTGGTCTACATGCACCCTCAAGATAGACTGGTCAAGAAAGTAAGAGCCCAAAGGATCTATGATGAAGTGGTAGATTGAATTAAAATTGGCTCAGAGGCAGGAAGTAGAGGGGGATGGTAGAGGGATGTTTCTGTGACTTGAAGCCTATTCCCAATAGGTTTCCACAGGACTCAGAGCCAGGACCTAATGGTTTGGACTTAAAGACAGGAGTTATGATCATAATGGTGCACTTGATACAGTCTGGTAATGTGAAAACTGGCAGGGTGATAAAAAGTCTGCAGGAGGATATCAATAAATTGGTCAGCAGAGCTGAGCAGTAGCAAATGGAATTCAACCCAGAAAATGTGAAGTAATGGGGATCTTAGGCATATCTAACAGGGCAAGAGATTGCACAATAAATGGTAGGACCCTTGAAGGTAATGAAAATCAGAGGGACCTGATTGTGAATATCCAAAGATCTCTTAAGATAGAACAGCAGGATGGTAAGTTGGCTAGGAAGGCACATGGGATATTTGCCTTTATTTGCTTAGGCATAGAATACAATGGCAAGAATATTATGCAGGAACTGATGCTCTTTGGATGGTCAGTGGAGATTCGATGGGCGAAATGGCTTCTGTCTATACTGTAGGGATTCTGTGGTTTACTGAGGTTGCCAGGATGCTGGGATGTTGCTTTTACCATTGTTGGAAGTTCAAGCCTTCTGGACAATTCCCAATGGAATTGACTCAAAATTTATTCAGAACTCGAACTCTCCGGAGACTGGACATTGTGTTCCTGACAATAACTGTAAAAATGCTTTTCTCATAAGAATACAATGTCTTTCCACAAGACCATAAAATAGACAAGCAGAATTAGGCAGATATAATTCTCAACCCTATTCTCCAGCCTTCTCCACTTAACCCTTGAACACTTACAGCTCAAGAACATATCTATTGCTACCTTGATTACACTCAATTACTTAGTGTCCACAGCCCTCTATGGCAAAAACTTCCACACTCTTGCTGAAGAAATTCCTCCTCTTCCCAGTTCTTCATTGTGCTCTCAGATCTTAATTTCTCCTACTAGTGGAAACGTATTCTCCATGTTCACTCGATCCAGGTCCATCTGTACTCTGGAAGTTTCAATCAGATCCCCTCCTTATCCTTCTAAAATCCATTGAGTACAGACCCTGATTCTGCAATCACTCCTCATACGACAAGACCTTCATCTCAGAGATCATTCTTATAAATCTTCTTCGGACCCCCTCCACTGCCAGCACATCCTTCCTTAGGTACAAGTCCAAAACTGCTCACAATATTCCAAATATAATCTGAGCAGAGTCTTATACAGCCTCAGCAATACATCTCAGCTCTGGTATTCAAGCCCTATTGAAATTAATATGCCTTCCAAACTGTCAAATGAAACTGCATGTTAACTTTAGGAGAATCCTGAACTAGGACCTTCTGTGCTTCAGACTTCTGAAGACTTTCCCCATTAAGAAAAAATGTCAAATCCTCTTTTCTTCCTCCCAAACTGCACACCTGACAGTTGTCCATACTGTGATCCATCTGCCAGTTCTTTGCCTATTCTACCAACCTATTCCCTCAAAACAGCTTTTATAACCTCCAGGAAGTAAAGGTTTTTGTTTTGTAAAAAGGTATCCCAGCTCCTACTTTAATCCCATTTTTTTTTGTTTTTTTTTCCCTCTCTGAGGTGATTCCAAAGTGAATTATTATCCATGCTTTTCACTTGCTGGTTTGCTGTCTGTGAAAATTCTACAGTTTGTTGACCATTTTCATAATTTGACTAATATTGGACACAGGTGGTGCCAGATCAAAGTCTCATCAGAATTGGGGAAACAATACATTTATAGCTAGCATTATCTTCAAGGGCTCCTTTTTTTCATGATTAGCATCAAGTACCATTCTTATGAAGTTGAAGGCATGTATTGTACCTTTAAGAGAGAGGTCCTGCACTGAGAGCTTACAAGAATAGTCTCAGAGTGTACTGGAAATATGAAATTGAAAATATGTAACATTTGGCTATGAAATAGATACCTGAGTTGGTTGCTGTTTTGTCAACAATTCAAATTTAACTAATTAGTTTAAATAATGCCCCAGCTGTGTTTGAATTTATTATTTTGCCAACATCATACCAATGAGAAGATCCGATGTTGGGCATTGTAAAAAGGCAAGTATTTTGAAAATCAGACAAAGCAACTACCACTGAGAGAGAGACCCAAGACATTGAAATATTTTCTATCGAACGTACATTTTCATATGAAAGATATTTGCAGTAAAAAGAAAGAAGATGACCCAGGAAGATCTTCAGCTGGACAAAGAGACACCAAAGATGACAGCCATTGTATGGTTTTGAAATTAAGTTGATGTAATTTTAATAAGTGTTTTATTGAAACAGTATATTGTTATAGAGTTGGAGGCAGGTTATAAGCAATTAAGAGATGAGGGGCTTAGAGTTATTAATAACTGTTGTTTGATGTTCACTTTTAGAACTAAAGAATAAGTTGATATTTTCTCTAAATAAAAGAATTTGGGAGTTCCCCTGTCACTCATATGTTAACAGATTATGAGGTGAGGTGAGCTTTTCTGGGTGTTTGGTTTAATTAAAAGAGGGGTTCACCACCATATTGTAACGCCATGAAATGCAAAATATAGACCAAATGCTACTTTACTAAGTATCATAGTACTTAGTATTATTTGTACTATGCAAAACAAATAATATTGGCAACTGCATTTTCACACTTCAATATATTTTAAAAGGTAAACAAAATTTTCTATTGTATTTCATGAATTGAGCTATGTTCCAGGGCTTTGGCAAGAAACAAGATTTGAAATTGAACAAGTGAAAAACACTCTGAGCAATAAGAAGCCATGATGTGGAGATGGCAGTGTTGGACTGGGATGGAAAAAGTCAAAAGTCACACGACACAGGTTATAGTCAAGAACGTGGTGTTGGAAAAACACTGCAGGTCGGGCAGCAGCCGAGAAGAAAGAGAATCGACGTTTTGGGCAAGAATGAATGAAGAGTGCTCATTGCTGATGATGGGCTCCTGCCTGAAACTTCAATTCTCCTGCTCCTCAGATGCTGCCTGACCTGCTGTGCTTTTCCAGCACCACAGTCTCAAATCTGATGTCCAACATCTGCAGTCCTCGCTTTCTCCTAGTTGGTTTTAACAGGTTATAGTCCAACAGTTTTATTTGAAATCAGAAGGCTTCAGAGCACTATTCCTTCATCAGGTGAAATGGTGGGAAGCACTGAGGCACAGAATTTATATCCAGAGAGATAATGGCAAGATAATTCCAGGGAATTAAGAGTGCCTAAAGACAAATACAAATAGTGAGAGTGGTGTGGCAACAGGAAGTATAACAAGCCTTTGTAGGCGATGAAAAAGATGTCAAAACTGTGTAATTAGTGTCAACAGCTTGAACAGCAAGTGAAGGCTGAGTAACAATTACAAAAACGCAAAAATAGGATGGTGCAAGAGACAAATAAACAAACAAAGGCTGGAATAACATGATAGGTATAAGAATCACATGATGAGGTATAATTCAAAACTGTACAAATTACTTGAGATAGGGAGATAATAACAAGCTATCAAGGTGATGATACCAAAACAGAACAGTAAAGAATAATTTACATAGAACAGCATGGTGGGAATACATGTAGTGTGATATGAACTCAAGATCACAGTTGACACTGCCCTCATGGGTACAGAAATTGGCTATTAGTTTTTGCTCAGTGATTCTGCATTGTTGTGTATCTCCAAGGCTGCCTTGGAGGTCACTTACACAAAGATCAGAGGATGCATGTCCTTGACCATTGATGTGTTCCTTGACTAGAACAGAATACTTCTGCCTGGTGATTTTTGAATGGTGTTCATTTGTCCATTATCCTAGCATCAGTATGGTCTCACTGATATACCATGCCTTGGGTCATCCTTTCCTGCAGTGCATGAGGTAGACAACATTGGCCAAGTCACATGAGTACGTACCATGTATGTGGTTGGTGGTGTTCCCACATACGATGTTGTATTCATGTTGATGATCTGACATGTCCTGCAGAGGTTGCCAAGATAGGGTTGTGTGATGTTGTGGTCGCTATTTTGCTGAAGGCTAGGTAGTTTGCTGTGAACAATGGTCTGTTTAAGGCTAGACAGCTCTTTGATGCAAGAATTGGAGGCATAGGGATGTCCTTCATGAGATATTCATTGCCAATGACCTGTGGAAGGCTGTGAAGAAATATGATGCAGTTTCTCTTCTCTGGGAAGTACTTGATGCAAAGGATACTGTATCAGTTATGTACAGTGTCTGCCTTCTGAGAATGTCATTGTGGTTGTTCGCTGTGGCCCATCGGAACTGGCGATCAATGAATTGAGCATCGTATCCCATTCTTATGAGGGTGTCTTTCAGGTGTCCATCGAATTCCTCCTCATCTGAGCAGATCCTGTGTATAAGCAGGGCTTGTCTGTTGAGGATGCCTTCTCTAACATGTTTGGGGTAGCAGCTAGTGACATGAAGCATCATGAAGTTATCTGTGGGCTAGTGGTAGAGTGAAGTACCAAGGTGTCCATCCTTGATGGAAATGCGTGTGTCCAAGATTGAGACTGATTCTGAGTAGTCCATGGTAAGTCTGCTGATGGGATGAAACTTGTTGATATATGTAGTCATTTAAGTGATTCCTTATCATAAGTCCAAAGGAAGAAAATATCAATGTATCTGGTGTACAATATTAGTTGGAGGTCCTGTTGGAGAGGTCTTGATGCATGAAAATGTTAGCGTATTTGGGTGCAAATTTGGTCCCTGTGGCTGTTCTATGTGTCTGGATGAAGAACTGGTTGTCAAAGATGAAGACGTTGTGGTTGAGGATGAAGCGGATGAGTTGTAGAATGGCATCTGGGAATTGTCAGTTGTTGGTGTTGAAAACTGAGGCTGCTGCAGTGATGCCGTCATTGTATGGGATGATGGTATACAGTACTGAAGCATCCATTGTGATGAGGAATATTCCTGGTTCAACTGGTCCATTTGTGCTGAGTTTCCGTAAGATGTTGAAACAGAAGCTGGTGGATTCTTATACAATGAATTTCAAGATGTCCTCCACATAACCAGAGAGGTTCTCACATACATTCCCATTACCTGATACGATGGGATGTCTGGATGTGTTGGCTTTGTACATCCTTCAAAGGAGTAGAAGTCTCCTATGTGAGAAGTATGTGGGATTAGAATGCATAGAATAATCTGAAGGTCTGGATCAAAGATTTTGATTAGTCTGTTGAGTTGACAGATGTGTTCTTTGGTTGAATCGGCAGGCAATTGTCTGCAGCGTTTCTGGTTGTTCAGTGGTCCATCCAATTCCTTGCAGTAGTCCGTCCTATTGTGTGTGATGATGGCTCCTCCTTTGTTAGCTCATTTGATGACAATGTTGCAGTTGGTCTTGAACGTATGAATGGCATTGTGTTATGTTTGGTGACATTCTGGGCTATCTTGTGAGCACGGCTGGTGAATGTGGCATTGACACATGTCCTGATGGCTTGAGCATGCATGGTAGGTGTACGGCAGCAGCCTACTGGAGGAGTCCAATTTGACTATTTTTTGTTTGGTTGCTGCACTGCAGATCTCTCTGTTGACTGCTCTGGTTCATTGGCAGTTGGTTCACTGCTGACATGTTGCAGTTTGTGGAAAAATTCTCAGAGCCCCATTTCTGGTAAATTTCTTAATGTCTGCTGCAAGATCAATGAGGTCCATTTTGGCAGTGCGACAGAAATTGAACCCTAGGCTGAGAATTTCAATTTCGTCTGGTTGAAGGGTGTAGTCAGACAAGTTGATGATGGACTTCCCTGTGGTGATACAAGTTTCAACTGTGGCAAAGAGTTGATTGTTGCTGGTTGCGACACTGAGTTTCTCAAGTATCCTTTCCCTAATGTGAATATAGGTGGCCTTGTTCTCATAGCAGGTCCACTGTGTCCTGAACACAAGCTGAGAATATGGACTCTGTCTTGATTTCAATTATTTGCTGTGTATGAAATGGTTGAGGAGTGTGCGAGAGGTGTGACAGCAGAGTCTATGTTATAGGCCGACTTGAGTGGGTTTGTGATCTGTAGTCCTTTCAGGATCTTCTCTGGTTTCTTGCATCTCTGGAGAAACTTGATATCTGTGTTGATATGCATGATCTTCTGGAAGATCCTCTCCAGTTTCAGCCAGCAGTTTATGGTATTGATAGTGGCCATGATGTAGAAGAGCCAGCGCTAGAGTAAGATGGACAGAATTAAAAGTCAAATGACACCAGGTTTATTTGAAATCACAAGCTTTCAAAGGCACTGCTTCACCTGATGAACAGGTAAAGTGGAGGAAGCGCACAAGCATAGAATTTATGTGCCCAGAGATAATGGTGAGATAATGCCAGTAAGAAGCAACAGATTTGAAATGAAAAGCTAATGATAACATTTTATTTTGATGATATTTAGAAGAATGAGATTTATCAGATGTAAGATTACAGCCATATCTTGTTCTTTTGGATGTGTAACAATAATAAAATGTATAAGACTGTGGTTTGGGACTGTGCCTTTAATTTGAGGTATTTGTCTACTAAACCTTTCCTAAAAGTTTTCCAGGAGTCAGACTTAGTTCTTCGGGCTTAAGGGAGCAAAGAATATAAAGCAGTGAAAAGAGTACACTGAAACAGGCAGACAACAAGAGTACATTGTTTGGTCATTCAAGCCTATTGCACCATTCAATATGTCATGGCTGATCATCCAACTCAATACCTTGGTTCCTGCTTTCTCCCCATAACCTTTGATCCCTTTAGTCCTAAGAACTGATTCTTCCTTGAACACAGTCAATTTTTTGGTGTCAACCACTTTCTGTGGCAGAGAATTCCACAGTTTTACCACTCTCGGGGTGAGGAAATTACTCATCACAGTCCTAAACGGGCTTACCCTTATTTCTTGGATTCCGATGTCCGGAATCCCTAGTTAATAGTAACATTCTACATTCACACTGTCTCATTCAATGACAACGAGACCATAATACGTAGGAGCAGAATTATTAGGCCATTTGGACAAACAAATTTTTCAGAAATTCAGTCATAGCTGATAAGTTTCTCAACCTTATTTTCCCATTTTCTCCCTCTAACCTTTGATCCCCTTAACAATCAAGAATCTATCTAACCTTCACAAACCTTGCAACAATCTATCTATTTTTGTCTTAAATATACTCAATGATCTGGCCTCCACAGCCTTCTGTGGAAACAAATTCCATACATTCACCACTCTCTGGCTGAAGAGGTTTCTCCTCATCTCCATTCTAAAGGGTCTTCCCTTTACTCCAAGGCTAGGCCCTTAGGTCCTAGTCTCTCCTGCTAATAGAAACATCTTCCCAACGTCCACTCTATCCAGGTCTTTCAGTATTCTGTAAGTTTCAATAGATCTTTCCTCATCCTTCTAAACTCCATCGAGTATAGACCCAGAGTCCTCAAATGTTCCTCATATGTTAAGCCTTGTATTTCTGGGATCATTCTCGGAACCACCTCTGGAACCATTCCAGGGCCAGTACATCTCTTCTGAGACAGGGAAACCAAAAGCCTTATCAAAGCCTTATAAAGTCTCAGAAGTACATTCCTGCTTTTATATTCTAGTCCTCTCAAAATAAATGCTATTATTGCATTTGCCTTCCTAACTACTGACTCAACTTGCAAGTTAGTCTGATGAGAATCCTGGACTAGTACTCCCAAGTCCCTTTGCACTTCAGATTTCTGAATTTTCTGTCCATTTAGAAAATGGTCTGTGTCTCTATTGTTCCTATCAAGGTATATAAACACTTTCCCACATTGCATTCCATCGCCCACTCTCCTAACCTATGAAAATTCTTCTGCAGCCTCTCCACCTCGTCAATACCACCTGTCCCTCCACCTAACTTTGTATCATCTGTCAACTTAGCCAGAATGCCCTCAGTTCTTTCATCTAGATCACTAATGTATGGAGTGAAAAGTTGTGGCCCTAACACTGACCCTTACGGAACACGACTAGTCACCAGCT
The DNA here is from genome assembly GCF_020745735.1 of Hemiscyllium ocellatum. Classification (NCBI taxonomy): domain Eukaryota; kingdom Metazoa; phylum Chordata; class Chondrichthyes; order Orectolobiformes; family Hemiscylliidae; genus Hemiscyllium; species Hemiscyllium ocellatum. The sequence goes on from NC_083403.1 coordinate 91,118,023, forward strand.
GCTATTCTAAGCAGAACCTCTTTATCCCTATTCTATGTTTTCTGCCAGACAGCCAATCTTCTATCCATGCGAGTATCTTGCCTCTAACACCATGGGTCCTAATCTTACTTAGAAGCCTGCTTGTCAAAGGCCTTTTGGAAGTCCAGACACTGGCTTTCCTTGGTCTCGCCTGCTTGTTGTTTCTAACAGATTTGCCAGACATGACCTCCCCTTGACGTAACCATGCTTACTTTGCTGTATTTTACCATACACTTCCAAGTATTCAGAAATCTCTTCCTTCACAATGGACTCCAAAATCCTACCAACTACCAAGGTCAGGCTAATCAGACTGTAATTCCCGTCTTTTGTTTTACTCCCTTCTTAAACTGTCTGGGATCCTCACTGACTTGTAATTCCTGAACGATCACCACTAATGACTCCACTGTCTTTTCAGCTTTTTCCTTCAGAATTTTGGAGTGTAGTGCATCTAGTCCAGGTGATTTGTCCACCTTCAGACCTTTCAGTTTTTCCTTGGTGATGCCCACCATATTCACCTCTGTCCCCAACTCTCTTGAATTTTTGGGATATTATTCGTGTCTTCCATTGTGAAGTTCAACACAAGGTACTTGTTCAGTTCCTCCGCTGTTTCTTTGATCACCATTACTACTTCTCCAGCATTTTTCCCAATAGCCAAATGTCCACTTTTGCCTCTCTTTTACCCTTTATATAGCTAAAGAAAGTCTTGCAATCTACTTTTCTATTACTGGCTAGCTTACCCTCATATTTGAATCGTCTCCCTCCTTATTTCTTTTTTATCTATCCCTTGGTTTTTGCAGGCTTTCAAACCCCTGGCTTCCCACTGTCTTTTGCTACATCATTCTAGATTCCCTACAGTGTGGAAACAGGCCCTTTGGCCCAACAAGTCCACACTGACCCACCGAAGAGTAACCCACCCAGACACATTTCCCTCTGACTAATGCACCTAACACTATGGACAATTTAGTACAGCCAATTCACTTGACCTGCACATCTTTGGACTGTGGGAGGAAACCGGAGCACCCGAAAGAAACCCACGCAGACACGGGGAAAATGTGCAAACTCCAAATAGACAATCGCCTGAGGTGGGAATTGAACCCAGGTGCCCATAATGTTTTGTCTTTCGCTTTTGTGCTTTTGCTGACTACCCCTGTTAGCCATGGTTGCCTCATTCTCCCTTCAGTATGCATTTTTTTCCTCTATAGGCGAATTTTTGCTCTGACTGCTGAATTATTCCCAGAAACTCCTGCCATTGCTGTTCCACTGGCTTTGCTGCTAGGCTCCTCTCCCACATGCCTCTGCACTTTTCTTTATTGAACTGTAATTCTGTTACATCTGATTCCAGCTTCTCCCTCTCAAATTGCACAGTGAATTCTATCATATTATGGTCACTGTCTCCTAAGATGTCTTCACCTTAAGCTCCCTTATCAAGTCTGCCATATTGCACATCACTAAATCCAGAATTGCCTCTTTCTTAGTGAGCGCCATCAAAAGTTGCTCCAAAAAGTCCTATTAGAATTTTATATGATTCAGTGAGTTCAGCATTCATTCTTTGAAGTTTCAGTGACAATAGTCATAACCAATCCAGTCTCTCTGCAGTTCTGCCAATGCAGAAATCAGTCTAATAAACCTTTGGTGCACTCTCTCCTTACAACATCCTTACTTAACTAACGAGACCAAAACTCCACCTCCAGGTGTGATCTCACCAAGGCATTGTATAATTGCAGCAAGGCATGTCTACTCTTGTACTCCAGTCCTCTCACCATGAAGGCCAACATATTTTTGCCTTCTTCACAGCTTGCACACTGATTTTTAGCGACTTGTGTATAAGGACACCTGGTCTCTTTGCAAAGTATGTCCTTTCATGACAAACTTTTCTGGAAGAGTTTGAGTAAGGTGAGTCAACCGAGATTTTTCCAGTTTAGTGCTTAACCAATCAAAATCCCAGTTACACCTCTTGCACACTCCCAGTTACTACGCTGGGGTGTGTACTCTGATAAATCAAATTTATTTCTGGGGGTTGTTGTGTTAACTCTAGCAGTAATGTACATCTCCAGTGCAGACACATGTTTCTCCAGGTCATCAATTATAACTAGGAAATCCTTCATTTCACCATCCAGCTCCTCATCCAATTATAATCTATTAAGGAGGAATGAGAAAGAAGCTGGACTTGACATCTCCACTGGTGTTCCATTGGGTAATATTTGATTGTTTTCTCTTCCTGAGATGTATAATTTTCATCAATATACACCACACAATTGGGCAATCCAGAAAGAATAATAAGGCGGTAATGGTAGGGGATTTTAACTTTCCAAACATAGACTGGGACTGTCATAATGCTAAGGGTTTAGATGGGGAGGAATTTGTTAAGTGTGTACAAGAAAATTTTCTGATTCATTATGTGGATGTACCGACTACAGCTGGTGCAAAACTTGTACTACTCTTGGGAAAAAGGGCAGGGCAAGTGATTGAGGTGTCAGTGGGGGAGCACTTTGGGGCCATCAACCATAATTCTATTAGCTTTAAATACTGATGGAAAAGGATAGACAGGATTTAAAAGTTAAAGTTCTAAATTGGAGGAAGGCAATTTTGACTGTATTAGGCAAGAACTTTCAAAAGTTGACTGGGTATGGATGTTTGCAGGTAAAGGCTGAAAATTGGAAGCCATTAAAAATGTGATAATGAGAGTCAGAGATCATGTGCTCCTGTTAGTGTGAAAGGCAAGACTGGTAGGTGTAGGGAATGCTGGATGGCTGGAGAAATTGAGGTTTGTGTGTGAAATTGAGGTTTGGAAAGACAGCAGAGATCAAGGGAATCCTTAGAAGAGTATAAAGGCAGTAGGAATATACTTAAGGAGGAAATCAAGGGGGCAAAAAGGGGACATGAGATGGCTATGGCAAATAGGGTTAAGGAGAATCCAAAGGGGTTCTATAAATGCATTAAGGATGAAAGAGTAACTAAGGAGCGATTAGCACCCTTCAAAGATCAGCAAGGCAGCCTATGTGTGGCACCACAGGAGATGGGGGAGATATCAAACAAGTATTTTGCATCAGTGTTTACTGAGGAGAACGAAGAACGAATGTGGGGAAATAAATGATGACATTTTGAAAAATGTCCATATTACAGAGGTGGTGGTACTGGATATCCTAAAATGCATAAAGGTGGATAAATCCCCAGGATCTGATCAGTTGTACCCTCGAACTCTGTGGGAAGCTAGGGAAGTGGTTGATGGGACCCTTGTGAGATATTTGGCTCATTGATTGTCAGAGGCATTGTGCCAGAAGACTGGAGGTTGGCTAACGTGGTGCCACCAATATAAAGCTGGTTAGGAAAAGCCAGGAACTATAGATCATAGACAGTGGTGAGCAAGTTGTTGGAGGGAATCCTGAGGGGCAGGATATACATGTATTTGGAAAAGCAAAGATTGATGATGGATAGACAACAAAGCTGTGTGTGGGATAGAGTTTTGGAAGAAGTAACAAAGAGGATTGATGAGGGCAGAGTGGTGGACATGATCTATATGAACTTCAGTAAGGTGTTTGGTAAGATTCCTCACGGTTATCTGGTTAGCAAGGTTAGATCACATGGAGAACTAGTCATTTGGATACAGAACTAGCTTGAAGGTAAAAGATGGTGAGGGTGGAGGGTTGCTTTTCAGACTGGAGATCTGTGACCAATAGTGTGCCACAAGGATTGGTGCTGCGTTGACTGTTTTTTTTTGTTATTTATATAAGTGATTTGGACGTGAACATTGGCGGTACAATTAGTAAGTTTGCAGATGACACCAAAATTGGAGGTATATTGGACAGCGAAGAAGGTTACCTTGGGGTACAACAGGATCTTGATTGGATGGGCCAGTGGGCTGAAGAGTGACAGATGGAGTTTAATTTAGATAAATGTGAGGTGCTGCATTTTGGAAAGGCAAATCAGGGCAGGATTTGTATAATTAATGGTAAGGTTCTGGGGAGTGTTGCTGAAAAAAGAAACCTTGGAGAGCAGATTCACAGTTCCTTGAAAGTAGAGTCTCAGGTAGATAGGATAGTGAAGAAGCATTTAGTATGTTTTCCTTTATTGGTCAGTGCATGGAGTATAGGAGGTGGGAGTTCATGTTAAGGCTGTACAGGACATTGGTTGGGCCACTTTTGGAACATTGTGTGCATATCTAGATGTTGTCAAGCTTGAAAGGGTTCAGAAAACATTTACAAGGTTGTTTCCAGGGTTGGAGGGTTTGAGCTATTCGGAAAGGCTGAATAGGCTGGGGCTGTTTTCCTTGAAGCATTGGAGGCTGAGGGGTGGCTTTATTGAGGCTTATAAAATCATGAGAGGCATGGATAGGGTAAATAGACAAGGTCTCTTCCTTGGGGTGGGGGAGTCTACAACTACAGGGCATAGGTTTAGGCTAAGAGTGGAAAGATTTAGAAAAGGACCGAAGGGGCAACGTTTTTACACAAACAGTGGTGCATGTATGGAATGAGCTGTGAGAGGTAGTGGTGGAGGCTGGCACAATTACAACATTTAAAAGATAGCTGGATGGGTACATAAATTGGGAAGGTTTAGAGGGATATGGGCCAAGTGCTGGCAAATGGGATTAGATTAAACAATCCTTAGATAAACTCATGGATAATTTTGGGATAGTGTAGGGTAATGAGCTGAGAAAAGTCCACAGATCGGCGCAACATTGAGGACCGAAGGCCCTGTTCTGCGCTGTATTGTTCTATGTTCCATGAATTTAGGATATCTGGTTGGCATGGATGAGTTGGACCAAAGGGTCTGTTTCCATGTTATATATATCTATGAATCTAAAGGACTTCATTGGTTAGTCTTTGAAATATGGCTGGTGCATTTTTCATACCAAATGGCATGACTTTAAATTGGTATAGCCCATTTGATGTTACAAAAACTGAAACTGTTATTGTTCGTTTGGATAAATGTACCGCCAGTATCCTCTGAGTAAGTCCAACTTAGGAATATAAATTGCTTGTGCCACCTTCTCAATACACAATCTTCCAAATGTGAAACAGCATATTAAATCAGACTTTGTAATTTCATTGACTTTGTGATAGTCCGCAGATAATTGTTGAGTACCATTTGGTTTTACCACTATTACCAAGTATGAACTCCAGTCTCCGCAACTCATTTTGATTATGCTGTCTTTGAGCATGTGTTCAATCTCATTTTGAATCTGTGCCAATGTTAGATGGCTAAGTCTATAGGGAATTTGTTTAATTGGATCAATTTCCTATATTTACATCATGCCACATTTACTACATTAGATTAGTATTTCCCAGCTTATCCCACATATGCTCCCATGTGATTGCAATAACTCTTTCAGGTACTTTTGATTTTTCTCTGGAATGTAATACAATAATTTATCCTAATTTTTGGTAATTTTCTTATTGAACTGAACATTCTTCAAATTAGATTGGATAGAATCATCTGAACTTGGTTCTTCACTCTGGTTGTAACCAGTAACGCATTTTCCTTTTGCTTTCTTTTCCTATCAAAATACATTTTGAACATATTCACATGACACATAAATTTCTTTCTATCTGGCATGGTTATCAAATAATTCACCTCACACAATCACCTTTCGATTTCATAAGGTTCACTTACACTGAATGTAACACTAACACTTTATCTCCTCTCGCAAAATAGAGAAATATTGATTTCTTGTCTGCTTCATACTTAATCGCATAGTCATAGAGTCACAGAGACCGACAGCAAGGAGACAGGGCTGTTGACATAAAATGTCCATCCACTTTAACACCACTTCCCTGCACTTGTCCCATATCCTTCTAAACCTTTTCTCTCCATGCGTTTGTCCAACTGCCTTTTAAATGTTGTCAATGTATGTACCTCAACCACCTCTGCTGGCAGTTCATTCCATATACATACCACCATCTGTGTAAACAGGTTGCCCCTCACGTTCCCTTTTATTTTTTCCCCCAATCTTAAATTAATACCCTCTAGTCCTTGATTTCCCAACCATGGGAAAAAGATTGAGTGCATTCACCCTATCCATGCCTGTCATGATCTTATATACTGCTATAACATCCTTCCCTCAGTTTCCTATGCTCAAAAGAAAAAGTCCTAGCTAGTCCAACTCTCCCTATAGCTCATACCCATGTGTCCTGACAATGTCCTTGTAAATTTATTTAGCAAGGCGACCAAATGGAATGCAATACTCCAAGTGCAGCCTCGCCAATGTTCTGTACAACTGCAATATAATTTCCCAACTTCTATACTCAATGTCCCTTCTGATAAAGTGTTAGTGTTACTACAAAGGCCAGAATGCCAAAAACCTTCTTCACAGCCCTATGTACCTGTAACTCCATTTTCAGAGAACCATGTACCTGAACTCCCAAGGTTCCACTATACTCCTGAAAGTCCTATCAATCATCATGAAACTTTTACTTGATTTGACTTTCCAAAATGCAAGATCTCACACTTCTCTATATTAAATTCCATTGGCCATTTCCTGGCCCACATCCCCAGCTGATCAAGGTCCTGCTGCAATTTCTGACAACCTTCCTCACTGTCCACAATACTGCTTATTTTAGTGTCATCTGCAAACTTACTAATCATGCCATGGACATTCTCATCCATACCATTGATATAGATAACGGACAGCAATGGGTCCAGCACTGAGCCCTGAGGCACTCCACTAGTCACAGGCCTCCAGTCCAAACAAGCATCCTTTCACTATTACCCTGTTTTCTACCATCAAGCCATTTGTGTACCCAATTTTCCACCTCCCCCAGAATCCATGCGATCTAACCTTCCGGAGCAGCCTACCGTGTGGAACCTCATTAAAGGCTTTACTGAAATCCATATAGACTGTGTCTACCATCCTGGTCACTTCAAAGATTGACCATGCACAACAATTTTCTGACTATTATTAATCAAGCACCATCTTTCCATATGATGTGATACTTTTAAATACTGTTTTGCCATCTCACCCATTCTATTTAATCTTTCTCTAATATTTGACACATGGTACAATATGTGGTCTCTGAACTTAGACTTACCAATTTCTCTTTAATAAATTTCAGTGGTCCTCTCATTTCATGCCCCAAAAATAAATCAAATGGCAGAATTTGGTAGATTCATTTGGTGCATACATAACTGCAAAAAGTACAAATGAATCCCAATCCTCTGAATAATCCTGACTATAAGACCTCAACATTTTTAAAAGTTTATGCCATCCTTCTCGTGCTCCCTCTTTGGCAATCCTTTTAACTGCAGTATTACGTGATGGAATGGATTCCTGAAATCTGGTAGACACATCCATTATTATCATCAAATACTGATTCTCACTTTTAGTTTCCATAAGAGGCCTACATAATCAATTAAGAGTCTTGGAAAAGGTTCCTCAAATGCAGGAATGGGTATTAATGGTGCTGGCTTTATCACTGCCTGAGGTTTTCTAATTATCTAATATGGATATTATGTCCAGCAAAATTCAAATATACCCACTTACCATCCTGGCCAGTAAAAATGTTTGTGTTTTGGTTTACTGGTAGTTCATGTGCTACCGATATACCTCCTTTCTACAACCCAACAGTAATATAACTTGATAAGCTTCTGCCCATTTCTCATCTGCGTGAATGTGGTGGTCTTCAAATCCTCATCAAGGTGTCATTTTAATGGGATACATTCAGATTCTTATTCTGTGAATGCTTTTTGGTACAGTTGTTTAAATTTTTCATCTTTCTCTTTTAAATCAGTTAATTTCTAAACTAAACATATCCATTTTGCCCTCTATCTATTTTTGTTTTTGTCAACTTTTTGATCAAACATGGTATCTGATAATTGTAATTCAACTTGCTTAATAACTAGAGTTTATCATAGGGTGAAAAGGAAATTCATCAGGAAGGCAAGAGAAGTAAAGAAGCTCAGGTATTTTCACTGCAATAAATTGGTCACAGGAAGTTGCAGAATTTGTGTTTTTTTTTCAAAAAAGGACTAGAAAGGTGGATATGGGAAACATGATAAGCCAATGAATTTTCTTGAAGTGGTAGAGGAAAGCACAGTGGTAGCTAAAAAGGCTGCAGCAGAATATACAACCTGGTCAGTGTTTGGTTGAGTTATTCTTAAGCTATTTACTTGCAAGAGTAAGGTTTCCTCACATATAGCAGGAGGAGCAGGTAAATAAATGTCTGGTGAAAAATCGTAACACAGAATCGATCGAGCCCTCCACAATCACCTAATGAAGGAGCGTCGCTCCGAAAGCTAGTGTGCTTCCAATTAAACCTGTTGGACTATAACCTGGTATTGTGCGATTTTTAACTTAGCTTATTTTTATTCATTGATTTATCCTCCAGCTTCAACAAGTGGCTTTGTGTTGTTATTACAGTCAAGAAAAATCCCAGGATATGCTTCCTGTAGTCAGTTAATTGATTTTCCACTGGCTTTTCAACTATAGTAGGCAACACCCCCACCTGTGATCCAGCTTTACCATAATCAAGGACAAAATGTATTACTGGAACCGAGAGTTCCTCTAGTACTCCTACCCCTACTCCTACCTCTCCATTTTTCACCAGACACTCTCATTTTGAGCACTCCCCATCTCTATGAATTCCATATAATACCACTTTTTCTGGCAATAGTCCTTCGAATTATGTAACTCCTTAACATCAGAGATAGGCATGATACCGAATCATTTAAAATTGTAATTTATTTACCTGCTCCTCCTGCTATATGTGAGGAAACCTTACTCTTGCAAGTAAATAGCTTAAGAATAACTCAACCAAACACTGACCAGGTTGTATATTCTGCTGCAGCTTTTTAGCTACCACTGTGCTTTCCTCTACCACTTCAAGAAAATTCATTGGCTTATCATGTTTTCCATATCCACCTTTCTAGTCCTTTTTTGAAAAAAAACACAAAATTCTGCAACTTCCTGGGACCAATTTATTGCAGTGAAAATACCTGAGCTTCTTTACTTCTCTTGCCTTCCTCATGAGTTTCCTTTTCACTCTACGATAAACTCTAGTTATTATCTTCAATGAGATCTCCTTTTTCCTTACCACCTAAGGGTTTCTCTTTTCCACAATTTCCATCCCTCACAGATTGAAATTGATGTCAGAAGCCAAACTTAGACTTGTGAACCAACTCAATCATCGGCCATTTCAGCTGCTAACCTTGCAGTTTTAACTCTCTGCTCTTCCACACGAGTTCTCATGACCTCAGGAAGGGAATTTTCTAAATTCTCCAAAATAATCATCGCTCTAACAGAGTCATTTGTTTGATCCATTCTTAATGCCCTTAACCACCTAACAAAATTACATTGGTTTTGTGAGATATTGTGTTATGAGATATTGTGTTTATGGGCTATGTTTATTAACTTACTCAACAGCTCACTATGTTCATTAATACCGGGTTCCTGTTCATTCATTCATAACCCTTTACTAACCAACAAATTTACTATGACAGTTTCATTCATTCATTCGTAAAACTGCGGTTCTATTTTGTTATCCAAGTTTTAAAACAAACACTCCTTTCAAACCCATTACTGCATTTTCACACATTATTTGCTTTTGCTATAAGCAGAGTTTATCCCTGAATAAGTGTAGCACATGGAACAATACCATTCCTATCAAAACTCCATGAAACATTATAATAATAATCAGCCCTTACCAACCATCACCTGGATCTGAATAGATTCCCCAATTAGTAAGTGCCTGTTAAATATATTTTAACTGGGTCATTATCCCTTTAACTAACTGACAAAACAGTGCTTCCATGATATTGCATGAATGCATAAAACTCATACCAGCAAATAGTAAATAAATCTCACAACCCAGTTGCAGTAAATCAGTTCAATATTCTTCATTCTTTTTAAACACAGTTACAATTTCTAACTTATTATATAGGCCTAGTATTTTTAACTTAAAAGACAAAAAGGTCTAACATCTTCTAATTATGCAAGCAGACTGGACAGACACTCTTAATCCCGTCAGAGGTAGCAGCCAGCATTTATCACATTTTAATCTATCTCCTGTCTCCCAGGACAGGAATCTTTCAAAGCTTTGTTTACTATAAATAAAAGAATATAGCATCAGACTAATGAAATCTTAATATATGTAAGAACTGTATTTCAGCATTCTATTGCCACCTCGAACCTCAGTTGTGAGGTTATGTTCGTCAATCATCTAATTTGGTTGTTATTTGAGCAGGACCCCAAAGTTTGATCCTTTCAAACTCAATATATGTTTGGCCAAGGTCCCTCCTTAGTTTCTTGAAATGTTTGTGAACTTCTGGCACTAGCTGATTTGCACTTAAGATGGCTTTCTTCACTACCTCATACAGTACTCCCAAATTCTTCCTCTGATCATGATGCAAATGCTTTATTAACTCTACATACCAATTTTGTTTGGATCAACAAACTTTACATGGTCGGTGGCCATTTGTTTCATTTCCTTTTCATGTTCAAGCTGCTTCAATTGCAAAAGAATTTTATCCATTTCCAACAATTTTAAGGGCATTTTCAGCAATGTTAAATGTCGAACTGTTGCTGCAATTATTTCCCCTTTCCTTGCAGAGCCAGGCAACCCCAACTCCAGCTTGTTTGCCACATTCCAAAATCTTTGTCTTCCTCACTTTTAGTAAAACTCCTGAAGTCACTTAATGATTGAAAAAATCATAATTTACACAAGCCACAATCTGTTTATACCAAATGAATTCAACACCTGACACAAAAGACACTCACACCTACCATTCCTCACCTTGGACTCCTACAATCCTAAACCCAATCTGGAATTATAGTTCAATCCCAGCAAGAGCCCCAATTTGTTATGGACCAGATGAGACCAGAGCCCTCAATATATTTTAAGAAGGTAGCCTATACCCCAACATTTTCTATTGAAAGGCAGTTGTGAGTGTCGTGTTCCAGATGCAATACAATTGATCAAGCTACTCAATATTAATCAAAACACAATTTATAGTTAACACTATAGTTAAGAACATCGAACATAGAAAGATACAGCACAGAATAAGCCCTTTGGCCCTCAATGTTGTGACGAGCATTAATCCTAATGTAAAATAAAATAACCTCAATGCACCCCTAAATTCACTGTCCAGCAGTGACTTAAATGTCCCAAATGACTCTGCTTCCACCAGCACTGCTGGCAACACATTTCATGCATTCACAACTCTCTGCATAAAGAACCTACCTGTGATGTTTCCTCTATACCCTTCTCTAATATCTTAAAACTATAGCCCCTCCTGCCAGTCAATCCTGCCCTGGGGAGAAGTCTCTGGCTACTGACTCTCTCCATTCCTCTCATTATCTTGTATACCTCGATTGGGTCACCTCTCTTCCTCCTCCTCTCCAGAGAGAAAAGTCCAAGCTTAGTCAACCTCTCTTCATAAGGCAAGCCCTCCAGTCCAGGCAGCATCCTGGTGAACATTCTTTGCATTCTCTCCAAAGCCTCTGTATCTTTCCTATAGTAGAGCAACCAGAACTGGACACAATATTCCAAGTGTGGTCTCACTAGGGCCTTGTAGAGCTGTAGCAAAACCTCGTGGCTCTTGATCGTCCTGTTAATGAAAGCCAAAACACCATATGCTTTCTAACAACCCTACCCACTTGCGTGACAAGTTTGAGGGATCTATGCACTTGAACACCAAGATCCTTCTGTTCCTCCAATCTGCCAAGAATCCTGTCTTTAATCCTATATTCCACATTCAAGTTCGACCTTCCAAAATGCATCACTTCACGTTTATCCAGGTTGAACTCCATCTGCCATTTCTCAGCCCAGCTCTGTATCCTGTTTATGTCATGCTGCAACCTGCAATATCCCTTGAAATTATCGACGACACCTCCAATCTTTGTCTCATCTGCAAATTTACTAACCCACCCCTCAACCTCCTCATCCAAGTCATTTATAAAGACTACAAAGAGCAGAACCCTGCAGGACCCCACTCAACACTAACCTCCAAGCAGAATACTTTCCATCCACAACCACTCTACCTTTGTCAGCCAACCAATTCTGAATCCAGATAGCCAAATCTCGCTGTACCCTATACTACCTGACTTTATGAATGAGGAGAAAGTGAGGTCTGCAGATGCTGGAGATCAGAGCTGAAAATGTGTTGCTGGAAAAGTGCAGCAGGTCAGGCAGCAATCAAGAAACAGGAGATTCGACGTTTCGGGCATAAGCCCTTCTTTATGAATGAGCCTGCCATGGGGAACCTTATCAAATGCCTTGCTGAAATCCGTATACACCATATCCACTGCTCGACCTTCATTGAACTATCTTGTCACCTCCTCAAAGAACTCAATAGGATTCGTGAGGCATGACCTGCCCCTCTCAAAGCTATGCTGACTGCCTTTAATCATGCTATGCTTTGCCAAATAGTCATAGATTCTATCCCTCAAAATTCTTTCTCAAACTTTGCTGACCACAGACATAAGACTGACTGGTCTGTAATTACCAGTGATTTCCCTCTTAGCTGAAAATGTGTTGCTGGAAAAGCACAACAGATCAGGCAGCATCCAAGGAACAGGAGATTCGACGTTTCGGGCATAAGCCCTTCTTCAGGAAAGCTGATTTCCCTCTTACCTTTCTTGAAAAGAAGAACAACGTTTGCCTCCTTCCAATTCTTTGGTACGAAGTTAAAATACAAACAATAGAAAGAGGAATGTAGAATAACTTAATTGGATAACTTAACTGAATAATACACAGTAACTATTACTAATTAACTGTTCCAATATAGTAACATCCCATAAACAATCCCCTTGGCAAAAGGGAAAATTCAGGCACAGATTCTAATATGCAGTTCTCCTCGACAAGAGGAAAGAAAATATCAAGAGAAGATTCAGAATGCAGTAGGCAGGGGACATTCACTGAAACTTCCGACTTTTGAAACCTCACAGGTTTCTGTTTAAAACTAAACCTAAAAAACTAACAGAAACTTGAAAGGCTGGTCCATGAGAGCTGGCTACGCCCAGGCTACCCCAATTGTTCAAACTTGAAAAAACCCAAGACCTCAAATTGTTTACTTTCTTATAGACAGCTCACTATCTCTGCCTTACAACCACTCTTCAACTAAAAACAGGACAAAATGAACTTTTAAAGTGACAGCATCATCACACTGCCAACCATTTACAGGGGAACCTCAATTATCCGAATATTGGATTATTTGAAGGAGATTCAAGGTCCCAATAGAAACATTACATCAAAAAAGTGTTTCCAACACTGATCATGTCTTTTGCTTCCAACAATTAAAAGTGAGCTCAGCTGACTGAAATGCTGCCGAGAACAATCCTGGACATTGATAGGAGCCCAGGCACTGTCTCCAAATGACTGACCTCCCGCCCTCTCTCTCTAGCTCAACACTCTCCCTGGAGTTCTATACAGGCATATACCCTAAACCCCCCCTACCCCAGATAATCTCTCCAACATTGTCCTGCACAGGACAAAGATGGAACCTGTCAAAATGTTGCAGTAGGAAATTGTGTGTGTGGCTGTGTGTTTTGTGCTATCTGGAGACTCACTCCCCAAAAGGCAGCGGTAGCAGCAGCAGTCTTGTTGTTGGGGTCCAGTCTGTCTTGCCCAGACAGGGCGGGGGCGGACAGGGGGAGTGTAGGGAGCAGGGGTGGGGCGGACAGTTGATGGTGTTGGACATGGTTGGGGGCCGGCGGGTGCAGAGATTGGGACGGATGTGGGGCAGGAGGCGGTGTTGGACGGGATCTAGAGTAGACAGGGATGGTGTTGGACAGTGGGCAGTGTGGGCAGGGGTGAGTTGGTGGCGATGTTGTTCGGGGCAAGTGGGGCGGCGGTGTTGGATGGGTTTGAGGTCAGGCAGTATTGCACAGGGCGCAGATGGGGGTGGTGAGGCTCAGCCACAGCGTGCTGCTGCCTAATCTCCTGAACAGAGAGCGGACTTGACTTAACAGAAACCTCTGAGCCCCAGAGGAAGGCATTGAATCAATTAATCGAATAATCAATTCTCCGAATGAAATAGTGCCCGCCCATTTTATTCGGATAACCAAGGTTCCCCTGTATTCATTCACTCAATTTGTTTAAATCACACTGAAACATCACTGAATCCTCCTTACAGTTTACCCTTCCACCCAATTGTGTCAATAAAGCTTTTAATATGTTAGAATAACATCTTAAAATAGGGTGGCATAGTGGCTCAGTGGTTAGCACTGCTGTCTCACAGCATCAGAGTCCTAGGTTTGATTCCAGCCTCAGGCGACTGACTGACTGGCTGTGTGGAGTTTACACATTCTCCCAGTGTCTGTGTGGGTTTTCTCCGGGTGCTCTGGTTTCCTCCCACCATTCAAAGTTGTGCAGGTCAGGTGAATTGGCCATGCTAAATTGCCCATTGAGTTAGGTGCATTAGTCAGGGATAAATAGTGTAGATGGGTTACTTTTCGAAGGGTCGGTTGGGCTGAAGGGCCTGTTTCCACACTGTAGTGAATCGAATCTAATCTAAAACGTGAAATCTTCTCGAATCAGCTGTTAACCACAAGTTGTGAGACATCAGTCTCTAAATGGATCATAATAATTGCCAATTGAGAAGTTGCAAATTTTCACAAATCACCTATATTGTATATTTCAAACATTTACATTTTTATTTTTGATTATTTGTAAGAGATATTTCAAAGGAACACAGTTACAGTTTGAGAAAATGCTGGAAAACCATCTACAGCTACTCAGAATTTTTGACATTATCATAATCTGAACATAAAGATGATGCAGGACAAATGAAAAATTTGTGGAGTTATTTTCACCCAGAGGGTGTTGGGAATCTGGAATACACTGCCAAGGAGAGTAGTTCAGGCAGGTAACCTCACATTCAAGGCTATGGGCCAAGTGCTAGAAAATGGGGTCAGTGCAGACTGGATGGGCCTAAGGCCTTTTTGTATGACTTTATGACTAAAGCTGCAAGATTTCTATGACTTTATGACTTAAGCTGCAAGCTTATCACATTTACAAATTACATCTTGACAGAAAGGTGGCCTTGTGGACTATTGCACACAAGTATTGTTTAATTGGGGTGTAGTGAAGGAAGGGCATCAGGAACCATATGCCTACCCAGTGGAAAAAAATCAAGGGCGATAAAAGATTGTGATATACCCTAAAAATTCAGCAATAAATTCTGTATTGGGAACATTCATTGAGTTGAAAATGTGTTGCTGGAAAAGCGCAGCAGGTCAGGCAGCATCCAAGGAGCAGGAGAATCGACGTTTCGGACATGAGCCCTTCTTCAGGAATGAGGAGAGCGTGCCAAGCAGGCTAAGATAAAAGGTAGGGAGGAGGGACTTGGGGGAGGGGCGTTGGAAGTGCAATAGGTGGAAGGGGGTTAAGGTGAGGGTGATAGGTTGGAGTGGGGGTGGGGTGGAGAGGTCAGGAAGAAGATTGCAGGTTAGGAAGGTGGTGCTGAGTTCGAGGGTTGGGATTGAGACAAGGTGGGGAGAGGGGAAATGAGGAAACTGGAGAAATCTGAGTTCATCCCTTGTGGTTGGAGGGTTCCTAGGCGGAAGATGAGGTGCTCTTCCTCCAGCTGTCATGGTGCTATGGTCTGGCGATGGATGGGGTCCAAGGACCTGCATGTCCTTGGTGGAGTGGGAGGTGGAGTTAAAGTGTTGAGCCACGGGGTTGTTGGGTTGGTTGGTCCGGGTGTCCCAGAGGTGTTCTCTGAAACGTTCCGCAAGTAAGTGTAGAGTGAGAGAGAATGTCATTTTTGTCCACTCTAATTCCCATCTCTCATCAGTCCGCATTGTTGTGGAGGTCCAAGGGGAAACAGGAATCTAAACAGGGCTGGAAGACTCTGTTTCAGCGTCTCTCAAAAAATCTTACAAAGCATCATTAGAAGCAGAAATAGTAGAAGCAAAGTAAAGGGTGAAACTAGAAAAGGGGGGAGATATGGGAAAAGCTACATTTTGTACAGATAAGTTAGTCAGTCTATATGAGTTGTATTCTAGGTTGCTGAAAGAAGAGCAAGTATAGATAGTGTAAGGGCTTCTCATCATTTTCCAAACTTCCTTTGTATGCAGAAAATGTCAGGGATTGGACAGTGATGAATCTGACACCTTATTCAAGAAACATAAAATATAGGAGTCGAGGTAGGCCTAGGGTGTAAGTTTGCTCGCTGCGCTGTAGGTTTGATATCCAGACGTTTCATTACCTGGCTAGGTAACACATAGATCGAGATACCATCTATCAACCCCTCAGAAAATGAACAGGAAATGGCATCACCACAAACCCCAGGAACCCCATCCAGGACAAACATATAAATAAAAAGCAGGAGACAACAGCTTCGCTTCACTTGGAGATATCCACTGATGTTACCTAGCCAGGTAATGAAACATCTGGATATCAAACCTACAGCTCAGTGAACAAACCTACACCCTAAACCTCAACCTGAGCTATAAACCTTCACAAATCTTGCAAAAAATCGAGGTAGGCCATTTAGCTCTTTGATCCTGCTCCACTTTTGAATATATTCATGGTTTATCGTCCAACGACAGCATGGTAGCTCAGTGGTTAGCACTGCTGCCTCACAGTGCCAGGAACCTGGGTTCGATTCCAGCCTCGGGGGACTGTCTGCGTGGAGTTTGGACATTCTCCCAGGACTGTTCATTTCTAAATAAAAGGTGATGCAACAACGGTTTACCAGCCTCTGTAGAATTATTTCAGTGTCCAAGGACACCCAGGTCTTATACCCTCCTCCTTCCCCTATCTATCACCAGTTAACAATCTGCCTTTCCATTTTTGCTACGAAACTGGATGACCTCACATTTATCCACATTGTACTGCACTTGCCATGCATTTTCCCACTCACTCAACAGTTTTTGTTTTGTATTAATGTTTGATGTGGCTCTTTGACAAATGTTTTTTGCAAAGTCTAAGTAGAGTACATTCACTGGATTCCCTTTATCCATGTTACTTCCTCATCTCTATCAAATCTCTCTCAGGAGAACACTTTCTACAGTGTATCTACATAAATTGAGGTCTGGGAGGTGGTGATGGCCAAGTGGTATTATCGCTAGACTACTAACCAGAGATCTAGGTATTGCTCTGGGGATCCTGATTAAAATCACTCCATACCAAATGGTGGAATTTGAATTCAATAAAATTCTGGCATTAAGAATCTAATGATGATCATTATTGATTGTTGAAGAATCCATCTGGTTCATTTTGTCCTTTAGGGAAGGAAACTGCTATCCTCACCTGGTCTGAACTGTATGTGACTCAAGATGCGCAGGAATGTGATTGACTCTTAAAAAGGGATGGGCAATAAATTCTGGACTAACCAGTGAAGCTCTTGTCCAGTGCATGAATGAAAAAAAAACTAAATCTACACTCATCCCACTTTCTAGCACAGGGCTCATGGCCTTGAACATTGACACTTCAAGTGCTCTCTCGCCTCAATACTTCTGAGACACCTATCACCGCCGTGAGAAAAAATGTTTTTCAAGTCCCTTCTAAACCTCCTGCCTTTCCCCTTAAAAGTACGCTCCCTTGTTATTGACCCTTCAACTAAGTAGATTAGCTGCTTTCTATATACCTTGTCCACGCCCATCTTGTACACCTCATGCCAACATTAGTTCAATGCCCACACCAACTGAGGTTACCATGAAGGATTCTACTTCTTCCCTCATCTGAGGCATAAGTGACCCTCGGGTTAAACCATCAACAGTTGTCTGTCTCTAATCAGAGGTCTTCTGGGCCTATGATTTTACCTTTACTCCCCTCAACCTTCTCTGCTCCAGTTCAAAACAACCCAACTTATCCAGCCTCTTAGAGTATCTTAGCTGCACTATCCCAGGCAATATCCTGATGAAACTCCTCCGCAATACCTCCAGCCATAAAGTCACAGAGTCACAAAGTAGGGTGGCACAATGGTTTGCACTGCTGCCTCACTGTGCTAGGGTTCCAGGTTCAATTTTAACCTCAGGCAACTGTCTGGAGTTTGCATGTTCTCTGTATGGATTTTCTCCTAGTGCCCTGGTTTCCTCCCACAGTTTAATTACCCATAGTGTCAAGGATGTGAAGGCTATGTGGATTAGTGATGGGAAATGCAGGGTTACATGGATGGGGTGGGTCTAGGTGAGATGCCCCATGATAGGTTGATGTAGACCTGATGGGCTAAATGACCTGCTTCTACACTGCAGACACAATACAGGAAAAAGCCCTTCAGCCCAATAAGTCTGTACCAGTCAAAACTTTGGACAACACAAGCCAAGACAAGCCAAACTGAGACATGCAAGAGAATTCCTAGAAGCATGGCATTCCAATCAGAACTCTATCAACAAACACATCGACTTGGACCCCATTTACCATCCTCAGGAAATGACATTGCCAACTGAAGGAAACCTAAACACAAATAGAAAGTGGGTCATTACACCAATGCTTCAGCAGAGGCTCACCGATTATGTTACTTAATATGGTGACGAAATGTCAGAAAATAAACCTTGTAGCTCAGCAAGCAAACTTACATCCACTCCAGAACTTGTCCTCATATCCAATACACTTCAATCCAGGCAACATTCTTCTCTTTTGTATCTTCTCCAAATTTTTTACATCCTTTCTATAGTGTGGCAATTAGAATTGCTCACAATACTCCAAGTGTTGCCTAACTCCAGTTGTACACAGTTGTAAACATGGCTAACATGTTGTACTTCTATATTTTCAAATCAGGATGACGACTGGTTTGGAGGGTAGCTTGTAGGTGATGATGTTCCCATGTACTGGGTGGACTTGTCCTTCAAGATGATAGTGAATGTGGGTTTGGAAGATGTTGCTGAAGGAAGCTTGCTGATTTACTACAGTACATCTTGCAAATGTTATACAGTACCGCTACTGAGCATTGGTGGTGAGAAGGGTGAGTGTTGAAGGTGACGGAGAGGGTGCCAATCAAACAGGCTGCTTTGTCCTAGATTGTGTTAAACTTTTGTTGTTGGAACTGCATTCATCCAGGCAAGTAGGAAGTACTTCATAAAACTTCTGGTTTGTGCCTTGTAGATGATGGATAGAGATGGTAGATTCAAAAACATGGTTGAGAAATTTTAAAATCATGCCATTGCTTAACAGGAAGCAGTTTAGGTCAGTGAGCACAGGGTGAATGACGTTTCATGTGAGTTGGCATAGCGATAGTTTAGGTTTGGATAACCTCAAATTTACAGTGAACGCAGAAGATGAGGAGAACCAAGGTGTGTGCTGGAATAATTGTTATTCTATAGGTAACTGATTGAAACATTAATTGGGGGGCATTCAACAGGGTAGGTATAGAG
This sequence comes from Hemiscyllium ocellatum, assembly GCF_020745735.1. Classification (NCBI taxonomy): domain Eukaryota; kingdom Metazoa; phylum Chordata; class Chondrichthyes; order Orectolobiformes; family Hemiscylliidae; genus Hemiscyllium; species Hemiscyllium ocellatum. The sequence goes on from NC_083403.1 coordinate 91,137,290, forward strand.
GAGTTTAGGAAATCTAGGACACTGTAAAAATAAAGGGTCACCTATGTAAGACAAAGAGGAGTTTTTTTCTCAGCGTTGTGAGTCTTTGGAACTCTTCCTTAAAGATAGCTGAAGCAGAGCCTGAATATATTTAAAGCAGAGGTGGATAGATTCTTGTTAGGCACAGAGTGAAAGGTTATCAGAGATAGGTAGGAATGTGATTTGAGGTCAGAATCAGACTAACCATAATCTTATCAAAAAGTTGAGGAGGGGCTGAGCAGAACCAGAGGGCCAAATGGCCTAGTCCTGCTTTGAACTGATTTGTTGTTTGAGCTTTGTATATTCAATAATGGGATGAGGATATCAAATAGCAGATGAGTTGAGGTAGAGGTGGAGAGCCAAAATATTACACAGCTGGAAACAGGCAGCCTTCATGATGGCTCAGAAATATGGTTGGATACTTACCTTAAGCTCAAACATGACAATAACTTTGCAAGCAGCCTCGTAGTTTCTATGAAGTGAGATGTAATCAAGAAAGAGATTTTAGCTCAGAATTCTGTCTTCTAATTTAATTGCCAGAAAGTGGAAGTTGCATGTGAAAATTTTCTTTATTGTTTCAAGGACCATTGCCTATCCCTAGTTGCTCTTGAGAAGTTAGCGGTGAGTGCCTTCCTGAATAACTGCAGTCCATGCGTTGTATACTTGAGTTAAGTACAAGTCAAAGCAAAACTCAAAACAGAAACAGAAATTGCTGAAGAAGTTCTGTAGGTCTGGCAGCATCTACGGTCAGGAAGAAGAGTTAACATTTGAAGTCCATTGATCCATACCAAGGAAGAATCACTGGACTCAGAACACTAACACTGTTTTAATATAGTTCAGGGCAGCACGGTGGTGCAGTGGTTAGCACTGCTGCCTCACAGCGCCTGAGACCCGGGTTCAAAACCCGACTCAGGCGACAGACTGTGTGGAGTTTGCACGTTCTCCCCGTGTCTGCGTGGGTTTCCTCCGGGTGCTCCGGTTTCCTCCCACAGTCCAAAGATGTGCGGGTCAGGTGAATTGGCCATGCTAAATTGCCCGTAGTGTTAGGTAATGGGGTAAATGTAGGGGTATGGGTGGGTTGCGCTTCGGCGGGTCGGTGTGGACTTGTTGGGCCGAAGGGCCTGTTTCCACACTGTAAGTCTAATCTAAATCTGAGTTGAAACACTTACTTTGCTCAGAAACATCCAAAGCCGAAGCCAAAATTAATGTTTGATTAAATGGTCACTGCATTCTCATGGAGTTAAAACTGGCACATCTGTGGTGGTATAACCTGGTCTTCAAAAAGATTCAGTTGGGACTCCAACCCTTAAGTTTGCACGAGACCTCGGCCAGATTGTGGAAACATGCAGATTATGGGTACAACTTCCAGGCTCCTGTGAGAAGCAGTTGGTGCAGTTACCACTGATTGAAGTGAGATACTCAGGCCCAAGCCTATTGAGGCAGAATTGGTTCAGAAAGATTCATGTTGATTGGCTCAATATTTTTTGACATAGTGAAGTCCTAATGAAATACCCAGGATTTTCCAGAAGAGCTGGAGGAGATCAAAGGATCCAAAGCCACTTTACATTTTGACCAGGAAACAATCCCATGATTTTGCAATGCCTGCCTAGTCCCACTTGCCTTATGGGCAAAAGCAGAGGCAAAAATCAGGAAGCTATAAAGCAAAGAAACAAATACTGTTTGCGGAAAGGGCAGCACCAGTTGTAATGATTGTTAAACTTGATTCCTCAGTTCATCTTTGTGGGGATTCCAAGTAAAACAACTTATTGCAGCTAGATAAATACTCAATTCCACAGAGGTTTTGTGCACAAAATGTGCAGGGGACAGGGGGCTTTCCTTCACAAAGCTGGACGTGAGCCATGCATATAATTGCGTCCCAGAAGAATGTCATGCTTTCTACCAATATAGCAGACTGCCATTTGGAGTATCATCAGCATGTGTCCTTTTCCAGCAGACTATAGAAAACATTTTGCAAGGGCTACCTCAGGTTGCCATTTATTTGGATGATGTGTTAATAACTAAGAAGACCAATAAAAAGTACTTTGAGAACTTGAACACAGCACCTGAACATTTATGCCAGGCTGGTGTACACCTTAAAAAGGGAAAAATATATGTTCCATGTGCCCAAGTCACCTACTTGGATTGCAGAGTCGACAAAACCAGGTTATACCTGTTGGAAGATAAAGTGAGGGCAATCAAAGGTGTCCCAGTTTCCACATCTGTACCAGAGCCTAGATCTTACCGTGCATTGGTGAATTACTACAGGAAATTCATACATAACCCGGCCTCCATCTTAGCATCCTTACATCTATTGAAAAAGGATCAGTTTTGGATATGGTCATAAGTAGTAATTTTTAGGGATGTGAAAAAGCTGCTATTATCTGAGGTATTGGTTCACTACGGTCTGGAGCAAGAAGTGGTGCTGACATGCAATGCCTCCCTCTATGGTAGCCATGATTTGGAGGAGCCAGTATTGGACTGGGGTGGACAAAGTTAAAAATCAAACAATACCAGGTTATAGTCCAAACAGGTTTATTTGGAAGCACTAGCTTTGAAGTGCTACTTCTTTATCAACCACCTGAAGAAGAAGAGCACTTCAAAAGCTTTGGCTTCCAAATAAATCTGTTGGACTATAGCCTGGTGTTGTGTGATTTTTAAACATTGTCCCCCTACGTATTAGGGTAGTGTTAGCTTACTTGTGGCCCAATGGAAAAGAACATATAATAGCATATGCTTCCCAGACTTTGGCTTATGCTTAATGCAAATACGCCCAGATGGAGAAGGAAGATTTGGCACTCATTTTGGGTAACGGATGATAAAGCCTGCAAGGGCTACTTAAAGATGACAAGGCATTGCCGCCCATAGCTTCTGGTCAAATTCAGCAATGGGGCCTTATTTTCAATGCATACAAATACAAGTTGGAAAACCATCCAGGAAGCCAAGTGGCTCATATTGATGCCTTGAACTGTCTCCAATTGGGAGATACACCATTGGTGTTGCCTCCCTTGGAAAAGTCTGTTCTGGTTTTAAACTTTCTGGATAACCTTCCAGTCACCACTGACAACATCCAACTGTGCATTCGTAAAGATTGTGTCCTAGCAAAACTAAAACAAGTTTTGGGGAATGGAGAAACAGAAGGGCCACCACAACCAGAATTGAATACTTTCTGGATCCAGTGAAACCAGATCACTGTAAGAGGACAACATATTACAATGGGGAGCAAGAGTGATTGTTCCAAGTAAAGGCCAGAGCCAGGTACTTATTAAACTCTACTAGGTTCATCTGGGGGGTTTCAAGATGAAGATGTTGGCAAGAAGTTATGTCTGGTGACTAGGATTGACTGCTGACATAGCTGCATTGGGGGACAGTGTCCAGGGTACCATCAAGGGCAAAAATGATCGCCAACTGAACCTGCATGTTTGTAGGACTGGCTGGGTAAACCCTGGGCTCAGCTACATTTCTACTATGTCAGCTTTCTCATAGGCTCAATGTTTTTGGTCATTGTGGATGCCCATTCAAAGTGATTGGACATGCATAGACCTAATTTGGCAAACTCAGGGATGATGATTGAAAAGCTGTGAGCATCATTTGTGACGCTAATTTGTGGGCGACACGGTGGCACAGTGGTTAGCACTGTTGCCTCACAGCGCCAGAGACCTGGGTTCAATTCCCGACTCAGGCGACTGACTGTGTGGAGTTTGCACATTCTCCCCGTGTCTGCGTGGGTTTCCTCCGGGTGCTCCGGTTTCCTCCCACAGTCCAAAGATGCGCAGGCCAGGTGAATTGGCCATGCTAAATTGCCCGTAGTGTTAGGTAAAGGGGTAAATGTAGGGGTATGGGTGGGTTGCGCTTCGGCGGGTCGGTGTGGACTTGTTGGGCCGAAGGGCCTGTTTCCACACTGTAAGTAATCAAATCTAATCTAATCTAATCACACAGACTCCTAGAAATATTGGTCATGGACAATGGGATGTCATTTACCTGCAAGGAATTCAAATATTTCTTAAAGTTAATGGCACTTGACACATAAGAACAGCTCTAAACCATCCATCGTCCAAAAGTCTATTGGAAAGAATAGGCAAACGTGGACATTGCAGATGCTGGAGATTAGAGTCAAGAAAATTGATTTTCCTGCTCCGCGGATGCCACCTGACCTGCGATGCTTTTTCAGCACTACTCTAATCTTGACCATTGGAAAGAGTAGTCCAAATGTCAAAGTCAGGCTTAAAGAAAGAGTTTACAGTGCCTCTCAATACTGATTATAGGACCTCACGCAATTATAAGGTTAGCTCTAGCAGAGTTGCTGATGGGCAGAAGACTCTTCACCACTTAAATCTGCTATCCTCAGACCTGGGGAGAGGATGAAATGGCAGCAGGAATGCCAATACTTCCTCAAAGCAAGAAAGAGAGTTTATTTCATGGGACACAGTTTTGTCTTGGAACCATGGAAGTGGCCCTGCATGCATACGAAACAAGATTGATATGAGGTCAGGTTCTGAGACATACAAAGTTTGGATTGGTGAGGCAGTTCTGAACCAATATGTGGATGACCTGAAAGCTCCCAAATGGGTCAGGAGCAAAACATATGCGGCCCCTTGAACAGCCAGAAATCCTGTGAGAAACTCTGGATTCACCCCTTCCATCTAGTGACAGGGAAACCTCAGAGACCAAGAGGGATACAGCCTCTCTGCCATTACTGATGGAAGCAAAGGAGGAAACTCTTGCATGACACTTGGATGCACGAGGCTGGCTACATGCCACCCATGCTCGAGTCTAAGTCAGAAGAACTGGACCTTGGGCGAAAACATCCCAGGAAAGGCTACCAGAGAAAGACCAGGCCCATATCCTGGACCTAGATGGGAGAGGGATTTAGTAATTAGAATCAGGTGTATTTTATTGAAAATGAGATCCTTGATTGGGAATGTTAACCTGATCCAGTGAGTCCTGGTTGACCAATAGAAACAAGGGAGCCAAAATCTCCTCACTTCAGGGATGGACTCCAAGCTGGCTGGTCACTGTCAATGTGGGCATGTAAATAAAGAGTGACTTGGTGACTGGATACCAGCCTCTGTTTTTGTTATTGAAATAACTGCACAGTAGAACTAAATCTCTGAGGAGGGAAACTTGGTAAACCTCCTTTAATAACCATTGGTAAAAGCTTAGACCTCTCTTCTGCAAACCATAACTGACATAACATAAATATAATCTTTAAAGTCTGAGCGTTAGGTTTTCATAATTAAAAAATGTGAAGAGATATGGGCATTGATAGGTACTGAGCTAGACAACAGATAGGGCATGGGCACATTGAATGGTGCAACAAGATAGCCTTTTCCCCTTGCTATTTCGCTAACCAATTTGCTTCCTGCAATTGAGTATTCTTCTCTGCTGCTGCAGTGTTTTGTCAATTTCCCAGTGGCTTGCATTTCTACTCAATTGTTTGCAAGCTCTTCACATCTGCATGTTGTCATTTGCATCTTGATGCAATCACTACTTCTCAGTTTATCTTTTCTTCTCTTTTACTCATTCTAATCTCAGCAATAAACTTTGGCCTTCTACCTTGACTTCTTGAAAAGGAAATCTATACTTGTATTTACAAAACTGTGGGAGTACAGTTTATATGCATGGCTCAAACAAACAGTAATTTTATGCACCCTTCAAAGATAGTGGCAGGATGACACAGCTTCACATACATAAACTTAAGAACAGGAGTAAGACATTTAGTTCCTCAAACCTGTTCAGACATTCAATAAGATAATGGTTGATATGTGGCATCCCTCCATTTACCTACTTTTGGCTTTGACACCTTAATACTTTTGCTTAACAAAAAACTACTTCTCCGATTTAAACTAACAACTGATCTAGCATCAACCTCCATTTTAGAAGAACGTTCCAATTGTCTACCATCCTGTGTGTGTGGAAATACTTCCTAACATCATTCCTGAATGGTTTGGCCCTGAAATTTAGATTATGCCCTCTAGTTAATGAATCCCTAACTGGTGGAAATAGTTTATCTTTATCTACATATAAAGATATCTTGAAGACATCCGATCAGATCATCCCTTAACCATTTTAAATTCAAGAGAAAACAGGTCTGATTATATAATCTTTCCTCGTAACTTATCAAAGAACAAAATACAAAGAAAATTTTCAGCCTAAGAACAGGCCATTCAGCCCTCCAAGCCTGTGCCAATCCAAATCCACTGTGGAAACCTATTGCCCAATTCCTAAGCATCTGTACCCCTCTGCTCCCCACCTACCCATGCATCTGTCCAGATGCATCTTAAATGGATCTACCATGCCTATCTCTGCAACCTCTGTTGGCAATGCATTCCCAGCACCTACGACCCTCTGTGTAAATTACTTGTAGCGTGTATCCCCTTTAAACTTTTCACCTCTCACCTTGAAAGCTTGACCTCGTTATTGAATCCTTCACCCTGGGAAAAAGCTTGTCTCTATCCACCCTGTCTATACCCTTCATGATTTTGTAAACCTCAGTCAGGTCCCCCCTCAATCTCCTTTTTTACTAATGAAAACAAACCTAACCTACTCAACTTCTTTTCATAGCTAGCACCTTCCATACCAGGCAATATCCTCGTAAAGCTTCTCTGCACCCTCTACAAAGCATCCACATCCTTTTTGTAATGTGGCGACTAGAACTGTACACAGTATTCTAAATGTGGTTGAACCAATGTCGTATATAATTTTAACATGACCTGCCAGCTCTTGTACTCAATACTCTGTCCAATGAAAGCAAGCATACCATATGCCTTCTTGACCACTCTATCCACCTGTGCAGCAACCTTCAGGGAATAATGGACCTGAACTCCCAGATCTCTCTGCTCATCAACTTTTCCCAAGGCTCTTCCATTTACAATATAGTTGCTCTAGAATTAGACTTCCCAAAATGCATCACCTCACATTTACCTGGATTGAATTCCATCTGCCACTTCTCCGCCCAACTCTCCAGTCTATCTATATTCTCTTGTACCATTCTTATAACGTCTGTTGTACTCCCTCCAAGGCTTGCACACACTTCAGTTCTCTCTAGTCAATTAAAAACAGTTACCTAATAACAGTGTATTAATAAGAGCAGGGGTAATGTAAGAAAAAGAATTGCCTCAATGATAAAATGGAAAATTGAAGTTTGGAGAGAACTTGCATTTATGTCTTTCATGAGCTAGCAACCAGTTAAGTACTTTTGAAGTGTTGTGAAGTAAGAAAAGAAGCTAGTTTACACATAAGGTCTGGCAAACAGCATTGAGATAAATCAGTAGATAATCTAGTTTTGTGATTTGTTTTTGAGGAATAAATGTCAACCAGGACATTGAAAAAGGTTTCTTTGTTCCTCTCACTGTTTCTCAATTGTCAATATGTATTAGAAGTCAAAGTGATGAAATTTCACCATCTCATCAATGTTAAGAATTTACAGCAAACCAGTCATTAAGTCAATATATTTAGCATGTAATACATATTATTTTTATATTCATTCATGGGATATTGGCATCGCTGACCAGGCCAGCATTTATTGGCCATCCCTAATTGCCCAGATGGCAGTTAAGAGTCAACCATGTTTCCGAGAAATTGGAGTTGCATTTAGACCAGAACAGGTAAGGACAGCAATTTATGTACCAAAAAGACATTTGTGAACTATATGGGCTTTATGACACAAATCATGATCAGCACTAGACAACTAACTTCCAGATTTTTATTGAATTCAATTTCCATCATATGCAATGGCAGGATTTTAGGTCCACAGCACATTAATGGTCTCTGGATTAATAGCCTAGCAATAATGCTACTCGGCCAAAAGACCATAAGAAATAAAAACCAGAGTAGATCATTGATCACTACCCTTCCTCATGTCTACTTCACTGCATTTTCTCTGCAAAACTTCATCCTCTACTGATCAAAAGTCTATCAATCTGAGCCTCAAATGTACAGAACAAATTTGGTCCCATTCACTTCCTTCCTCCAAGTCCTTAAGATATATTGTAAACAGTTACCGTCCCGGTGAAAGCCAATCTGATAAAGAACACCAAAACTTGCTGTCTCCTACCCATTAGCCAATTCTCTATTCACACCAATATACTACCTCCAAAACTTTAACCTTTTACAAGTACCTTACAAAACATCTTCTGGAAGTCTAAATTTAACATATCCACTGCTTCCCCAATATCCACTCAGGTTGAGGCTTCCTCAAAACCTCGAATAAATTAGTCAGACACAGTTTTCCTTTCTTGAAGCCATGCTAACTCTGCTTATTTAGATTATGGTTTTCCAAATTTGCTACTCCTTCCTCAATAATTGATTCAATATTCTTCCAATGGCAGATGTTAAGCTCATCAGCTTATATAGTTACCAGGGTTTTGCCTATAGCCATTAGACCATCACCTCCCTGTATTCTGAATTGATTAATATTTACAATACTTGTACTTTTCTTATTTGAGTGTTTTTTTTACACTTTGCTTTGTTCCAATGATTTCTGAATCGCATCTCAAAAAATAAATCCCAGTACTGGATTATCTCAGCCTTGTCTGCTCAGATAACTGAAGTGCTCATATTGAATGGTCATTCACACTGCTATGAAACGGTACTGCAACAATGAATATCAACAGTTTACATTTATATAAGGATTCTAATGCAAAACCGATTCCTGCCATTCTCTGGAATGAATTAAATGAAAAGGAATCACGTCAGATGACCGAAAGATCATCACTGAAATAGATTTTATGGGGCATTGCAAAAGAGGAAAGACGGGGATTTAAAGAGCAATTTCCAAAGATTAGGATGCAGGAAGTTGAAGGAGTTGCCTGTGTAGTGATTGCAACGAGGTCAGCCAAATGGACTTCAGAGTATGAGTTCCCTGATTGGACCAGAATAACAGCCCCAATCAGGGAACTCTGGTAGACAGATAAGAACAGCAGTCACACAGCATTGCCCTTTGATGTGAAGGGCACTGCTTGTCACTGGCCAAGCTTCCTATCTTCCTGGTGGTGGAAATTGAATAAAGATTTGTGCACTTTGTGTCTCTCACTGTGTCTCACACTTGCACACACACATCATGGGTGCTGGGGAACAAATAAGCACTACTGCAGTTAGGCGGTAGTGTGGGGGTAAAAACAGAAAAAAGAAAAAAAAACAGGAGACGCATTGCCCTTTGATGTGAAGGGCACTGCTTGTCAAAAAAAAACAGCAGTCACACAGCATTGCCCTTTGATGTGAAGGGCATTGCTTGTCACTGGCCACTCAGGTGTTTCCTTTCTTCCTGGTGGTGGAAATTTGAATAAAGATTCATGCACTTTGTGTCTTTCACTGTGTCTCGCACCTGCACACACATACATGGATGCTGGGTAAAAAATAAGCACTCCCACAGTTAGGCGGTAGTGTGGGGTTTAAAAAAAACAGGAATGCTAGATGTTCGAACAGGAATGCTAGATGTTCTGTTCACTCTGAGAGCTGGCTCTGAGGGAGCTGGACCAGTGTGTGTGAGAAGGACTCTCCTCTTGATTGTTTCAGGAGAAGGGGGAAATGATTCTGGGACTAGCTGGCCCACAGCCAGTGAGAGAGAAGGAAGAAGAAAAAAAAACGCAGTGTCAAATACCTAGTTCTCTGAGAGCTGGCTCTGAGGGAGTTGGGTCAGTATCAAGGACTCTCCGCATGTAAATAAAGGGTGACTTAGCGATGGGATTTGGCCATTATGGATTTATTTCAATGGCAACACAAGATTAGCATGCTCCTGAAGAAATCTGCTCACAACAGTTGCCTTTGAGTCGGGGTAAGCATTTCTGGCACCATGCCATTTTTGGGAAGCTTGATTCATTCACCGGCTCTAGTGTGTGGAAAGAATGCATTATTTTTTTTCTGAGCAAATGCCATTAGGGCAGATGAAAAGCAATGAGTAATTCTCCTGAGATCATGTGGACCAGCAGCTTTTTTGGTCATTAGGGAGTCAAACTTTCCCTGAGGCACTAGATTCTAAAATCTTCCAAAAGTTGATGGATTTAATTAATTGGAGAACACCACTTGGGTGAAAGCAATAGCATAGCCTTACTCAGGACATATTCTGAACAAAGGGACTCTAGGTCAGCCATAGCAAAACCCCAAAACAAAACCAAGTCTCAGCTAAACAGTTAAAATTTTCTTCCAGATCCAGGCCAGCAAGCCATGGCAGTTGTTATTCTTATACAGGGGCAAGGTAGCAAAAGAGTCCTACTAGACCTAAATTAAGTAAGATAACTCGAGAACAGTATTCAGGAGAGTGCACACCTTGGACAGTCCACCTTCATCTGGTTTGGAACAGTTAAACTGCTTAGCAATAGTCAAATTGGAACCCATCAAAATAAACATCTGGCTAAATGGTCACTCAATTCTAATGGAGGTCAATACCAGCATGGCCTTTTCAGTGATCACAGAGATAGTTTTGAACAAAATTCGCTCTGAACGCCAACATTTAAGTTTAAACAAGATTTCAGCTACACAATACATTTAAGGGAATCTGTACAAGGGAATCTTTACAGATTGAGGGTCAGCTCTCTGATGAGAAGCAGCTGGTCAGTTACCAATGATTGTAGTAAAAGGATCAGGCCCAAGCTTGATGGGGTGAATCTGGTTGAGAAAGATTCATCAGGATAGCTCAATATTTTCCAATTACAATGTGGCAGCCTGAGTGAAGTCCTAACTAAATACCCAAGTTTTCAGAAAGGTCTAGGGACCATCAAAGGTGCCAAGGCCATCCCACCTTACATAATGAGCATGAAGCAATTCCACTATTCTGCAAGGCCTGTCCAAGAGCTGGGCAAAAGCAGAGGCAGAAATCAAAAGGCAGAAAAGTAAAGGACTCATCAATCCCGTCCAGTTTGTGCAATGGTCAGCACTAGTCGTACTAATTGTGAAGCCCGATGGTCGGTTCACCTTTTTGGGGATTTTAAACAAAAGCTAAACCACTTTTCACAGTTAGATAAATAATCAATCCTTTGCCAGGAGAATTTATACCCAAAGCTGGCAGGAAGGCTGACCTTCACAAAGCTGGATATGAGCCATGCTTACTTGCAACTGCAGTTAGATGAGGATTCCCAGATGTATGCTACAATTAACTCCCATAACAGTTTGTACCAAATTTACTAGATCGCCATTTAAGGTATCGTCAACCTGTGCAATTTTTCAGTGGATGACGGAAAACATTTTACAAAGTCTATCCCAGATAATCATTTATTTCAATGATGTGTAAATAATAAGGAAGACCAATAAGGAGCACTTAGAAAACTTGGACATTGTCCTTATAAGTTTCTCCCAGGTGGACATAAACCTTAGAAGGAAAAAATATCCAGGCACCCTAAGTAACCTACTTAGGCTACAGAGTTGACAAGACTGAGTTACACCCATTGGAAATTAAGTGAGGGTGATCAAAGGTGCCCTGGTTCCCACTTCCTTGGCAAAGCTTAGGATTTTCCTTGAGTTGGTAAATTATTGCGGCAAGTTGATACACAACCTGGTCTCAATTATGCACTTTTCCATCAACTCTTTAAAAAATGGTCAGCTTTAGAAATGATTGTGTACCCAATCCATAGCTTGTAGGGAAGTAAAAAAAAAGCTATCATCCTGTAAGGTGTCGGCACACTGTGATTCCAAGTGAGACCTGGTATTGACATGTGGTGCCAGATTACAGTAGAGGGTAGCATACTATTACGGGAAGTAAGAATGAATTTCACAAGCAGAGATCACTGCCAGATACTGTCTGAACTCTATCGGAGTCATCCAGGGGTTTTCAAAATGAAGATGTTGGCAACAAGTTTATCTGATGGCCAGGATTGGATACTGACATAGCCATGTTGGTCGGACAGTGACCAGAGTGCAATATGGACAAAGGTTACCACCAGCAGCTCCCCCACATTCATGAGAATGACAAGGTAAATGCCAGACATAGCTACATGTCATCTATGCTTGTCTTTTCATGGGTACTTTGTCATGAGGGGTGACCATTTAAAATGGATGGATATGCATCCAACACTCATCAAATACACTGACCACAACAGAAAATCTTGTGTATCTTTTGCAAAACACTGGCTCCCAGAAGTGTTGGTCACAGGTAGTGGCCAGCATTTACCAGTAGAGAATTTAAGTATTTCCTAAAGCCAAGGGGTATTCGACATACAAGGACAGCTTCACATCATCCATCATCCAATAATTTGGCAGAAAGAGCTGTCTAAATGTTGAAGGCAGGCAGGCTGAAACACAGCCAACTGCTTTATTTGGTACCAAACTATCGCGGTTTTTATTTGATTATAGGACCATCACTCATGCAATTATAGGGATAACTCCAGCACAGTTGCTAATGGGGAGAAGACTCTGCACCAGGTTAAATTTGATCTTTCCAGTCCTGGGAGGAGAGTAAAATTACATCAGAAATGCCAATGCCAATCACATGACTCTGCTAAGTGAGAGAGACAGTTTACTTCAGGGGATGAAATTTAGTCTAGGAAGTACAGGAATGGCCCTTCATGAGTAAGATTAGTGATAGACACAAGGTCAGGTCAGGTGAAGTATAAAGTTTGTGTAGGTGCGATGGTCCTGAACAAGCATATAGAACATATGAAAACTGCAAACTTGCAAACTGTGCAGGAACAAAACATGCCTTGCTCCTCGACTGCCTTTTCAACTGTTCTGGCATCTGTGCACTCTCCCTCTCCATCAAGCATTGAAGATATCTCAGAATCTGAGGTGGACAGTTGAGGGAACCTGACCTGGTGCTAAGATGTTCCAGGAGGAACTACAAAAAGAACAACCAACCTATGTCTTCAGACTCAGATAGGGAGGGATGTCGAGGTTAGCCAGGTGGACCTCAGAATAAGAGTTCCCTGGTGGGGACTGTTAATCTGCTCCAATCAGGAATCCCTGGCTGACAGATCAGAACAAGTGAATTGGACATCCTTTTCATTCACAGCAGGCTCTGAGGGAGCTAGATGAGTGTCAAAGTTTCTCCACATGTTAATAAAGGATGACGTGATACTGGGATAGCGGCCTCTGTGGCGTTATTAAAATTAAAATTAGCAATGTAAGAGAGCCGGAATTAAAAAGGGCTAAGCGATTGATGGACTGTAGAGCAGAAAGAGTATTACAGAGAAAGGGAGAAATTTTAAAACAAGTATTAGAATTTTATAATATTAGGTGTTATCGAAGGAGAAGCTAATGATGGTCAGCAAAGGTGAAGAAGATTTGACAGACGAAGGAGATAAAGAATCATTGAAACATACAACATTATCCATTCAGGCCATATGTCTCTCAAACTGACTCAGCAAAGGAGGACCAAGAAACTGATAAGGAAAGAAAGAATGGGGAGAAAGACTGTAAAAACTACAATTGGAATGTCAAAAGAAACATTTGACCCAAATGATTGTGAATCCTTTACAGCAGAGTGAGGGGCACTTACAATACAGTAATAACAGAAGTTATCTTCTCAGAGAAAACACACAAGAAATCTCCCAGAATTAGATATCTGAGGGCAATTCTAAAATGTGCAGATGGAATTGTTACTTTTGTGTGTTTTCACTGAGAAAATACAAAAATCTTCCAAGTGTTAGAAAAGTACATTAATCAAAAATAAATACTCTGCAAATCTGTTCCTCTTATCTTATGCGCACTCCACATTATAGCTGAAAATGTGTTGCTGGAAAAGCGCAGCAGGTCAGGCAGCATCCAAGGAGCAGTAGAATCAACGTTTCGGGCATGACCCTTCTTCAGGAACGAGCCCTTCTTCATCGATTCTCCTGCTCCTTGGATACTGCCTGACCTGCTGCGCTTTTCCAGCAACACATTTTCATCTCTGATCTCCAGCATCTGCAGTCCTCACTTTCTCCTCTCCACATTATATGCCATCTGTTATGTTCTTACCCTAGGCCCCTCTGTTCAACAACATTTCCCAGGGCTCTAGCATTAACTGTGTAAGTCCAGACTTGGTTTGCCTTACTAAAGTGGAATGCCTTGCATTTTTCTAAATTAAACTCCACCTACCACTTCTCGGCTCATTGGCCCATCGTTGTACTCTTTAGATTATCTTCTTCACTGTCCATTACACCACCAACTTTAGTCTCATCCGCAAACTTACCAACTATACTTTCTATATTCTCATCCAAAACCTTGAGATAAATGATAAACTACAGTGGATTCAGAACCTTGCGGCACACCGCTGGTTACAGGCCTGGATTCCAAACACCCACTCTCTTCTACCATCAAGCTAATTTTGTATCCAATTGGCTAATTCTTCCTGGATCGCATGTGATCCAACCTCACTAACAAGGTTACCACATGGGACCTTATCGAAGGCCTCACTAAAGACCATGTATACAACAATTACCATTTTGCCTTAATCTATCTTTTAGATTAGATTAGATTACTTAGATCAGATTACTTACAGTGTGGAAACAGGCCCTTTGGCCCAACAAGTCCACACCGACCTGCCGAAGCGCAACCCACCCATACCCCTACATTTACCCCTTTACCTAACACTACGGGCAATTTAGCATGGTCAATTCACCCGACCTGCACATTTTTAGACTGTGGGAGGAAACCGGAGCACCCGGAGAAAACCCACGCAGACACGGGGAGAATGTGCAAACTCCACACAGTTAGTTGCCTGAGTTGGGAATTGAACCCAGTTCTCCGGCACTTGTGAGACAACAGTGCTAACCCCTGTGCCACCGTGCCGCCCACATTTTCTTGTGCAACCTCTTTAAAAAGCTCAGTCAAATTTGTGAGACACCACCTCTCATCCATGATTGCCATGCTGACTATCCCAAATAAGTCCTTGTCTGTCCAAATTCACATAAATTCTATCTCTCAGAATTCCTGCAACAACTTCCCCATCACTGACATCATGCTGACCGGTTTATGATTTCTTGGATTTTTCTTGCAGCATTACTTAAACAATGGCACAACATCAGTCACCCTCCAGACTTATGGCATATCATCTATGGCTGCCAGTTATCTCTGCAAAGTACCCCACAATCGCTTCTTACAACATTCTGGGAAACACCTGATCAGGTCCTAGGGATTTATGTGCCTTTATGTGTTTTAAAAGCTCTAGCACTTTCCCTTCTATATAATATGGCCTCTTTTTAAGACATCATTATTTATTTCCTCAATGTGCATCATTTCCATGTCTTTCTCTACAGTAAATACTGAGGCAACATAGTGCTTTAGTATCACACACATCTCCCCTGGTTCCACACATAGACAATCTTGTTGATATTTGAGGGGTTCTAATTTCTCCCAAGTTACTCTTTTGCCCATAAATTGTCTTTGAATCCTCAACTTTCTCTGTCAAAGATATCTCATGTCCCATTTTTGCCCTCATTTTTGCAAGGAGGTAACCAATTGTTTGGATGAGGATAGGGCAATTGGTGAAGTGATAATGAAGGTAAAAGCTTAAGGGTAACTTGGGAATTTAGATACAAATTGACTTCATGATAGAAGACTGAGAAAAGTGGTAAAAGGTTATTTATGACTGGAGCCCAGCATGCTACAGAGATCAGTGATGGGTCCCTTATTGTTTGTGACATTCATAAATGATGTGGATGAGCTGCTTAGCAAATATGTGCTAAACAAAGTAGCGTGATTGACAGAGAGGATGTCATTAGGTTTCAGAATGATTTAATGCTTCTGTCATATGCGCAGATCAATGATAGATTAAATTTAACTCTAACATATATGAATAATGCACTTTGGAAGAAGGAAAAGAAGGAGGTAAGACACTAGTAAGCTCAGAGGAACAGAGGAATCTTGGGGTGTTTGTCCACTGACCACTGAAGGCGGCAGTGTAGTTAATAAAGTAGTTAAGAAGGTACATGGGACTCTTATTATCAATCGCAACATGGATTGCAAAAGCAAGGAGTGAAAGTGTGCAACTATACAAAACTTTGGTTAGGCCACCGATGGAGTAGTACATACTCTGGTCATCACACTTAGAGGGAAGATGTGATTGCACTTGGATTGTGGGGTGAGGGCATTGCGAAGAAGATTCATGAGGATGTTGCCTGGGATGGAACATTGCAGAGAGGCTGGATAAGCTCAGGTTGTTCACTTTGGAGCAGGTACGGTTTAATGGAGTCCTTTTAGAGGAGTATCAGATTGGAGAGGCATGGACAGTGTGAACAGAAAGCAGCTGTTCTCCTTAACAAGAAGGCATAATTTTCAAGTGAAAGGTAAGATTTTTAGAGGGGATTTGAGGAAAAGTCTCTGTACCTTGAGGGTTGCTGAGTCTTGAAAGCAGGACCTGGGAGGGTGGTGGAGGTGGGAAACCTCAACTTTTAAAATGTACTTGAATGAGCACTTGAAGTGTCATGCACAAGTCGTGAAATGCGGGTTCATCATAACATTCAAGGCTATCCGCCTGCTGGGAAAAAATGGGACTAGTATAGGTAGTAGCATATTTTTCGTAGTACACACTCAAGGTGCTGGAGAGGTTGCATTGCCTCTTCTGCTCTGCATGTTTCTATAATTCTATTTACCATCCCACCATTTTTTGTTTCATCTGCAAACTGATCGATCAATTCTCCTACATTTAAGTCTAAATGATTGATATGTACCACCATCTGAATGCTAACCCGAATGACCCCACTACTCACAGATTTCCAATTGGAAAATACCCCACAAACATGACCCTCTGCTTTCTGCCATTCAGTCAATTGTGGATCCCATGGTCTCCTACTTTGAAAATGTCCCATTGGGATCGAATTAGAAGCACTGCTGAATTCCAAGTAGTCCACATCAAAAGTATTGCCCCGCATCTACGCACCCAGTCACCATTTCAAACAATTCAATTAAGTCATCAGATATGACCGCCCTTCAAGAAAACAATGCTCTCTGTTCTTGATTAATTACTGCCTTGCCAAATACAGATTAATTCTATCCTTCAGAATTGCTTCCAATAGTTTCCCCATCACAGAGGTTTGACTGACCGTTCTGTAGTTTCCTGGTTTCCCTTGCTCACTTCTTGAATAACGGTGCCACATTGGCTGTCTTCCAGTCCTCCAGCACCTCTCCTGCAGCCACAGAGAAATTGAAAATATTTGTAAGTGCCCAAGCTATTTCATCCCATGCCTCACTCAATACCCTGCCATTCTTTTCATCCAGCCCTGGAGACTCATCTAATTTTAAGCCTGTCAGACCACTCAGAACTTCACGCCCCCACCCCGCCTCTGTGTATGCTAATTTCTTGAATCATATCACAGAGCTTCTTCCACATTTCCATACCCATATTGTCCTTCGCACTAGTCAACACTAACCCAAATGTATTTATTTAGACACCTACCTACGTCCTTCGGCTCCATGCACAAATGACCACAGTGGTCACTAATGGGCTCTACTCTTTCCCTCACTACACTTTCACCCTTGATGCCTTGGTTAGATCACATCCAGAGATCAATATAGTTTTCAACATAGAATCCCTACAGTATGGAAGTGGACCATTCAGCCCATCAAGTCTACACTGACTCTCAAAACAGCAACCACCGAGATCCACCCCCATAACTGTAACCCTGCATTTACCATGGCTAACCCATGTAGCCTACATATCCCTGGATTGTGGGAGGCAACTGGAGCACCCAGAGGAAACTCAGACACAGGGAAAATGTCTATGTAGAATTTGCACAGTTGCCCAAGAGTGGAACTGAACCCAGGTCCCTGGCAGCAGAACTAACCACTGAGCCATTGCTACCCGTTTTAGTCTCCTTATCTCTAGAAATATATTCATGTTATAGACAGTGAACAATGAAGATTCACCAAATTTGTTCCTGGGATGGCAGCATTGTCCTATGATATGACACTGAGCAAGCTGGGCCTATATTCCCTAGTTTTTCAAATAATAAGTCGTCATTCAAATTTACAAAATACTTCATAGTAAAAACAGGGTAGATGCAGCTAAGATATCTAACCTCGCTGGGTAATCTACTTAGAAATAAAGGGTGAAACATGAGATAAGGGAATTCTTTACTGAAAGGGTGGTGAATCGTTTGGAAAACTCCATTACACGGATCTATGGAAGCTCAGTCTCTGATTATTTTTAAGGTAGAGATTAACTTTGGGCAGTCATAATCATATTGAATGACAGCGAAGGTTTAACAGGCTGAGTGACCTACTCCTGATCCTATGTTCTAGATCTTGATCTGTAGCCTTGAAGGTTCTGACATTTCAGGCACATATTTAAGATTTTTTTTAATGCTTTCTCCTTCTGCCAACCTTTCAGGCAATGAGTTCCAGATCAATCTACTCCTTGGGTGAAACATTTCCCTTTGAATTCCCTCAAATTTCCAACTTCTTAACTAAATCTGCCCCTCAGGATATGGATCCCAGGACCAAAGAGAATACAGTCTTCCTATCCACTGTACCAGAATCCATTGTAATTTTATACACTTGATTAGTCCTCCCTTCGGCCTCCTCTGTTGCAAAGAAACAACCACTATCTATTCAATCCTTCTTCACAACGAAAATTCTCCATACTAGGCAACATCCTTGTAAATTTTCCCAAGTGCACAACATGACCAAAACTACACACAGTACACCAGTTTAGGGCAGCATGGTGGCTCAGTAGTTAGCACTGCAGCCTCACAGCGCTAGGGACTAGGGTTCAATTCCAGCCTCAGCTGACTGTGTGGAATTTGCACATTTGTCCTGTGCATGTGTGGGTTTCTTCCAGGTGCTCCCATTTCCTCCACAATCCAAAGATGTGCAGGCTAGATAGGTTAGCCAGGGGAAATGGAGGGTTACAGGGCAAGGTAGAGGTCGTGGGTCTAGGTGGGATGCTAGAGGAGCAGTGTGGACTTGTTGGGTTGAATGACCTGTTTCCACACTGTAGGGTTTCTATGCTTTAAGTAGACATAGAACAGATACATCCTGTTGTGGGGGTAATCTAGAATGAGAGATCATTGTTTTAGGCTAAAGGATGCCAGATTTAAAACAGAGGAGAAATTCCTTCTCTCAAAGGGTTGTGAATTAGTGAAATTCACTACCCAGAGTGCCTTTAGATGTTGGGATACCAAATGAACATGAGGAGCTAGTTTTCTTTTTGTCATAGGTTAAAGGGTTATGGCGAGTGGGCAGACAAGTGTTTTTGAGGCTGTGGTGAGATCAGTCATAGTCATATGAAATGGTAGGGCAGGCTTGAGCAGCTGAATTACCTGTACCTGCTCTTCATTTTATGTTCTTACATCCTTATAATTTGTAGAAGCCTCAGAAAGCCAAGCAACTCATGAGCTCTTCCCACCAGACTGTTTTGCATGAACAGTGTTTAGTTTTGTCTTGACCACTGGTTTAAAATACAATTCAACAAAATTATCTTCAAGATAATAGAATCAAAAGCCTGCCAGAACAGAAAGTTTGTTGATTATTCCAATCCACTCAACCTCTCAGAAGATAGTGCCTCCATACTGAGTATCTATCTGATTAACCTTCTCTGTACTGGCTCCAATGTCAGCATATCTTTCCTTAGACAGGAGAACCAAAACTGTTCAGTATTCGAGTAGAGCCTTATATAGCTTTAGCAAGGCCTATGTAACTTTTACACTTTTACACATTGTTTCAAAACAATGACCAACAATTTATTTGCATCCATATTACCTGTTGAACATGGATTCTAGATTTTTCTTATTCATGGAATGGAACTCCCAAATTCCTTTCTACAGTCTTCCACCAGGTAAATAATATTCAGCTTTTCTATTCTTCCTTCCAAAGTGCACAGTCTCACATTTTCCAACACACTATATTCCATCTGCCAAATGTGTGCCCACTCAGTTAACTTGTTTATATTCTTCTACATGTTTTTGTGTCATCATCACTACTTTGCCTTACTATGTGGTTTTTCATCATTTGCAAACTTATTACCAATAACTCATCAGTTGTATCCTTTCCTGTTTGGAATGGCACACTGGAATAGATTAAAATCAGAGCTGAGGAAAGTTTGGAGTCGAGATTTTATGAAAGTGGAGATGGGCATTCTCGAGATAGCTACCAAAATAAAAACTGCAGGCAAGAAACAAAGTTTGTGTTGGAGACCTGATGTTTGAGTTTTGCCTATGTGTTAGTGTAATTCAAAATTGGAAGTTGGATAAGCAGCATGGCAAATCACAAAGATTGGCTAGCCCAAGGGTATGGACAAACCAGTGCTAGGTGTTCTCCTGCTTCTTTGAGTGGGAAGGTATTTGTCCTTGTCAATTATCTTTGGCAGTACCACCAACACAGATGATAAACTGATTGACCTGCAGTTACCAAAATATTACATTGTATCATCTCCCCTTATTTTAAGCAGACTGGTCATATTTGTAATCCTCCTTGCACATCCGAGGAGGATTGAAAGATTTTGATCAGAGCCTCTGCTTTCTCCATTTTGTTTCTCTTAGCAAGTTGGAATGCACACCATCAGGATCAGGGAACTTGCAATCATCGAGTAATACCAACTTATTTTTAATTCCAGTCAATATCTCTAAACTCTCCTCCTCTCCTGTGCCATTACATTTGTCCTCTTATTTTGTGAAGAAATGCACATTTTTTTTCAATATCTCATACTTCTTCCTACTCCAAAAAGTTTCCTTTATTTTATCCCCAGTTGGTCCCATCACTCTTATCACCCATAGATGGTTGTAGAAGATTTTTTGGCTTCTCTTTTATGTCAGTCACTTAAAGTTCCTATATCCTTTCTCTGTCGTTGTTGCCTTTTTCAAACTTCCCTGCCCTATGTTCTGGCAGGCTTTTGATTCTATTATCTTGAAGATAATTTTGTTGAATTGTATTTTAAACCAGTGGTCAAGACAAAACTGAACACTGTTCATGCAAAACAGTCTGGTGGGAAGAGCTCGTGAGTTGCTTGACTTTCTGAGGCTTCTACAAATTATAAGAATGTAAGAACATAAAAATGAAGAGCAGGTACAGGTAATTCAGCTGCTCAAGCCTGCCCTATCATTTCATATGACTATGACTGATTTCACCACAGCCTCAACAGAGTGAGTCTGCCCACTCACCATATCCCTTTAACCTATGACAAAAACATAGCTCCTCATGTTCATTTGGTATTCCCACATCTAAAGACACTCTGGGTAGTGAATTCCACTAATTCACAACCCTTTGAGAGCAGGAATTTCTCATCTATTTTAAATTTGGCGTCCCTTAGCCTAAAACAATGATCTCTCATTCTAGATTACCCCCACAACAGGATATATCTGTTCTATGTCTACTTAAAGCATAGAAACCCTACAGTGTGGAAACAGGCCATTCAGCCCAACAAGTCCACACTGCTCCTCTAGCATCCCACCTAGACCCACAACCTCTACCTTGCCCTGTAACCCTGCATTTCCCATGGCTAACCTATCTAGCCTACACATCCCAGCACACTATGGACAATTTAGCATGGCTGATCCACCTAACCTTTGGATTGTGGGAGGAAACTGGAGCACTCTGAGGAAACCCATGCAGCCACAGGCAGAAAGTGCAAACTCCATCCAGTCACCTGGGGGTGGAATAGAATTAGTGTCCCTTGCGCTGTGAGGTAGCAGTGCTAACCACTGCGCCATAATGCTGCCAACTTATTAATTATCACATCATGAATCCCCTTTAACATCATATATACCTCAATTACATCATCATATATACTTCTAAACTTTGGTGAATATAGTTCAAAACTTTCAATCTCTGCTTATAAGACAAGCCTTTCATCTGAAATTAATTTAGTGAATGGTAGTGGAAATCAAATGTTCTTATTGCATAAGAGTTAGTCATATGCACAGAAAAGGCTTTTCAGTCCATCAACTCTGCACTGAAAATAACTACCACTAAAGATGTGCTCATCCCAGTTTCCTGCATTTGTCCCATAAGGTTGAATGCTATGATATTTCAAGTGCTCATCTAAATATTTCTAAAAATTTTTGACATTTCTTGCATCCACTACCTTCCCATGCAGTGCATTCCAGATCCCTATCACATTATGAATGAAAAGGATTTTCTCAAATGCTCTTTGAATATCCTAGCAGTGTAATTCTTCACAAGTTTAATAAATATTGTCAAAAAAAGTCACATAATCCTATCTGAACTGAGCCAGAAACATAACATGATGGAGATACCACCATTTATTAATGACTTGGATGAGGGATTCGAAGGGTGGGTCAGTAAATTTGCAGATGATACGAAGATTGGTGGAGTTGTGGACAGTGAGGAGGGCTGTTGTCGGCTGCAAAGGGACTTGGATATGATGCAGAGCTGGGCTGAGGAGTGGCAGATGGAGTTCAACCCTGCCAAGTGTGAGGTTGTCCATTTTGGAAGAACAAATAAGAATGCGGAATACAGGGTTAACGGTAGAGTTCTTAGTCAGGTGGAGGAACAGAGGGATCTTGGGGTCTATGTACATAGATCTTTGAAAGTTGCTACTCAGGTGGATAGAGCTTGTAAGAAGGCCTATGGTGTATTAGCGTTCATTAGCCGAGGGATTGAATTCAAGAGTCGTGAAGTGATGTTGCAGCTGTACAGGACTTTGGTTAGGCCACATTTGGAGTACTGTGTGCAGTTCTGGTTGCCTCACTTTAGGAAAGATGTGGAAGCTTTGGACAGGGTGCAGAGAAGATTTACCAGGATGTTGCCTGGAATGGAGAATAGGTCGTATGAGGACAGGTTGAGAGTTCTCGGCCTTTTCTCGTTGGAACGGCGAAGGATGAGGGGTGACTTGATAGAGGTTTATAAGTTGATCAGAGGAATAGATAGAGTAGACAGTCAGAAACTTTTTCCCCGGGTACAACAGAGTATTACAAGGGGACATAAATTTAAGGTGAAGGGTGGAAGGTATAGGGGAGATGTCGGGGTGGGTTCTTTACCCAGAGAGTGGTGGGGGCATGGAATGCGCTGCCCGTGGCAGTGGTAGAGTCAGAATCATTGACAACCTTTAAGCGGCAATTGGATAGGTACATGGATGGGTGCTTAATCTAGGATAGATGTTCGGCACAACATCGTGGGCCGAAGGGCCTGTTCTGTGCTGTATTGTTCTATGTTCTATCCATGAGGATGTACCCCGGCTCTCCATGATTGTCTAAGACCTCACCAACATGGATGTGTTACACAAGGCGAGATGAAATGGAAAGACCGGTCATGAACGGTAGGCCCATCTATAACATTGGACCATATTTGTTTTGTCTTATCTACACACTTTCTTTCAATCTCGCAATGACGCATGTGGAATCACATTTTTATGACCTGCAGCATGTATAATTTGCAAATTAAAGGCCTGTAACTTAAGGCTCCAATAAAATAGTCTCATTTTTGCCTTTAAATCTTTTCAAAGTGGTGAGAGGGTTGTGGCCCATGTACACAACAGTCTCTGATACATTGTTCATAACAAACATTAAAATGTTGTAACAAACTCAATAACTCTTCCAATGGTGGAGTACTTTCTCTGGTGAATATTGAGTTTCTTTGAAAAATAACCAACTGGGCTTTCAATTCCATCATCATCCTCCTGCATCAACACAGCTCCAACACCTACATCACTGGCTTCAATAGCAACTTTAAGAGGTTTCAAGAAATTTAGTGTGACTAAAACTGGTGCAGTGGTTAACACGGCTTTTAAATTCTCAAATGCCTCCTTGCATTGTTCTGTCCACTGAAATTGCATGTTTGTTTTTAGCAAATCCATCACGTCAGGCTCACTGAAGCTCAATTTAAGGAGGCATGGTGACTCAGTGGTTAGCACTGGTGCCTCACAGTGTCAGTGACCCAGGTTCGATTCTAGCCTCGGGTGACTGTGTGGAGTTTGCACATTCTCCCACTGGCTGCGTGCGTTTCCACCGAGTGCTCTGGTTTCTTCCCACAATCCAAAGATGTGCAGGTCATGTAAATTGGCCATGCTAAATTGCCTGTAGTGTTAGATGTATTAGTCGGGGTAAATATGAGGGAATGGGCCTGGGTGGGTTACTCTACGGAGGGTCAGTGTGGACATGTTGGGCCGAAGGGCCTTCCATACTGTAGGAAATCTAAAGTTTGGTACAAACTTCTGGTAAAATATGGTTAGTCCCAAAAATCAAAGCACCCCTTTTTTGTAGGATGTCTTGGAAATTCCTCAATGGCCTTTGTCTTCATGGTCCTCAGGGTCCGTGTCCGATGCTGTGTCCCAAGAACATCATTTCTACCTTCTCAAATTTAATTTTTATTTCTAAATTTATAACCAGTTTTGCTTTCTATAATGTTTCAAAGAATTCTGCCAAATGGACCATATGATCTTTTCACGACTAACTTTAGATCATTAGGTCATGTTTATGGATGGTACAATTAGTCAATCCTGCCACAACTCTGTTCATAAGTCTTTGAAAGACGGTTGGTGCTTTCATTCTAAAGGGAATTATTTTATATTGAGAAAGCCCATTTGCAGTTACAAACGCAGAAACTTCTTTTGCTCTGTCCAACAAAAGTACTTGCCAGTAACAATGCAGTAAGTCCAAATTTGTGATTTAAGTGTCTTGGCCAATGTTTTCACAGTCCACCAGCCGTGAAATTGGGTATCAGTCTGAGTTAGATAGTGTTGACCCTTCAATAATGCAGAATCGTTGAGTACCATCTGGCTTCGGAACCAACATGACCAGCACACTCACTTCCCTCCAAGGCCCCAAGGGATCCTTCCATATCCGCCACAAGTTCACCTGTACCTCCACACACATCATCTATTGCATCCGCTGCACCCGATGTGGCCTCCTCTATATTGGTGAGACAGGCCGCTTACTTGCGGAACGCTTCAGAGAACACCTCCGGGCCGCCCGAACCAACCAACCCAATCAGCCCGTGGCTCAACACTTTAACTCTCCCTCCCACTCCACCGAGGACATGCAGGTCCTTGGACTCCTCCACCGGCAGAACACAACTACACGACGGCTGGAGGAGGAGTGCCTCATCTTCCGCCTGGGAACCCTCCAACCACAAGGTATGAATTCAGATTTCTCCAGTTTCCTCATTTCCCCTCCCCCCACCTTGTCTCAGTCGGTTCCCTCAACTCAGCACCGCCCTCCTAACCTGCAATCCTCTTCCTGACCTCTCCGCCCCCACCCCACTCCGGCCTATCACCCTCACCTTGACCTCCTTCCACCTATCCCACCTCCATCGCCCCTCCCCCTAGTCCCTCCTCCCTACCTTTTATCTTAGCCTGCTTGGCTCTCTCTCTTATTCCTGATGAAGGGCTTATGCTCGAAACGTCGAATTCTCTATTCCTGAGATGCTGCCTGGCCTGCTGTGCTTTGACCAGCAACACATTTGCAGCTGTGATCTCCAGCATCTGCAGACCTCATTTTTTACTCAGTTTGATGATGTCCTCTTGGAGCATCGCTTCCACTCCTTTCTGTACCTGTGCTGCTTTGAGGGAATTTAGATTGGAGGGGTGTTTGTTTTAAAAAATTGAACAGAATTTCCTACATCAACCTCATGCGCTATAGTATTAGTCCTCCCCATTCTATTCCTACATATGTCTTCAAAATGCTACAACATGCCTTTCAATTAAGTTCTCTGGTCCTTAGACAGATTACTTACTATCATAGCCTATTCCTTCAGGACCTCCTCATTAGTCAATTTACACTGAGGCACATCAAAATGCAATTCATCTAGACTGGATTCCTCACTCTGAGGGGCAGTAATTAATACCTGTTTCTCCAGTCCTCTGTCCAAAGGCACTGGTTTTATTACTGCCAATGATGTCCCTACTATTTGACAAGTACAACAGGTACAGAAAGGCTATATTCAAAATTAAACGTTTAGATTAGAGTGGTGCTGGAAAAGCACAGCTGGTCAGGCAGTATCCGAAGAACAGGAAAATCGACGTTCTGGGCCTGAAACGTTTATTTTCCTATTCCTCAGATGCTGCCTTACCAGCTGTGCTTTTCTAGCACATTCTAATCAAGATTTTTATTTCCAGCATCTGCAGTCCTCACTTTTGCCATGGCAAAATTCAACCACATCCTTCTGCAATCCAGGCCAATTAAAATGTTCCTGTATCTTAGCCTGAGTCTTCCTCATTCCTATATGATGGCCCACTGGTAATTCATGTGCTACCCATAATAATTCCTGTCTGTATGCTTCCGGCAACACAATCTGGTATATGTCTGCCCATTTCTTTTCTACACTAACCTGCCGAGTCTCAATTTTCACCATAGAATTCTATCCTTAAGATAATAACGCTCAGGAATACATTCTGATTCTTCTTTCAGAGTAGGGTTTATGATATAAATTTTTTATTGTCTCATCCTTTTGTTGCAACTCCAGTAATATTTCAGAACTAAACACCTCTGCCTGATCCTCTACCTGCTCAAGTCCTTCCGTTACCATTTCATCAAACAGGGTGTCAGCTAACTTGATTTCAACTCCCCCATGTCTCTTTAGTTTTTCCTTCTTGCATTAACTTATGCCTGTGGGATTTTCTAACCACAGTGTCTAAAAGGATTCCATGGTATTTTTCTTATAACTCCTCAGTTCCTTGGTTTTCCTTCAGCTTCTCCATTAAAAAGGGGCATCGCCCCAAAGTTTGATCATGCTAGGTCATTTCCAAAAGCAAACTGTATCTGACAATCAATCCCAATATTACTTTCACAGTCTTGACTGGACTTTCATTTCTTATCTTAAACAGGGAACACTATCTCGCTCTGTTCATTCCGCAGATCATCACACTCTCGGGTAACATTTCAGAAGGAGGACAAATAATTTCATCTCTTACTTTTAGAGACTGACTGGCTCCTGTATCTCTCAATATTTTTACTTATTTGCCTTCTCCCCTGTTCTTCCTGAGTAAACCTTACAAAGAGGTAAAGTCTATGCAAACATCAGGCACTCTCTCACTATCCAGCCCATAAGAACACTGTGCACTCTCCTGCATCTCCTTGACTTTTTAGGATTTGCTTCGCTGCCTCAACTAATCCCACTGGTTTATCTCTTTTTCTACATCCTTTTCCTCAGTGCCTTTCTTCAACCACCAGCACTGTGACTTTGAGTCCCACTCCATTAGAATGAAAACACCGGAGACCTTTCACCTCCTTTTCACTCTCTTGGCTTTCTTTTTTCCCCTGTGGCAAACTATTCCCAGTGAGATTTACTTTTTATGTTTCATTGAAAGATCTCCCTCTTTTCCAATTTTTAACACTCATGGAATGAAATTGCTGTTGGAAGCTAAATTTCAGTTTGTGCACAAATGTATATTCATCCTCTGCAGCTCTTCTCGCTGTTTGAACTTTATTTCTCAACCTGTGTTTTTATCATTTCTGGAAGTGAGTTTTAAAGTCCTCCACCAGAATAACCTCTCTAAGAGCTTCATATGTCTTTTCTATCTTTAGTATTGTCACCCATCTATCGAAGCCACTATGTTTAATTCTTTGAAACTCAACTTAAAGAAGGAACCAGGTCAGACTTATGTTTCTGAACTACTTTTTATATATTTCTGGTACCAATTCATAGGCACTCAAAAGTAGCCTGTTTAACATCTTCATAATCTCTTGACACCTCATCTGAATGTGCTGCAATCACCTCACTAGCTCTGCCTACCAACTTGGTCTGAATTAACATTAACCAAGCACCTCTGGTCAATTCTTATGCCTAGCCCATTTTTCAAAAGAAATAAAAAAGGTTTCTGCATTTTTTCATCAAATTTTGGTAATATTTTGGCATATTTGTATATATCCCTACTGGACTGTTGGTTATGATATATTTGCTCATTATCATCCTTGTCTTTTACTTCTGTCATTTGAAGTCTTTTTGCTTCAAGTTCCAACTTGATCTTTTTCAACTCAAAACATTCTTTCCCTTTCTTTTCTCTTTTTCTTTGTTATTCTACTGCTTGCAACTATAATTCAATCTGTCTCAGTTCTATTCTTTCCCTCTTCTGCCCAGGCTCCTCTTTATTTTCTAACACCCACTTTCAATTTAAATCACCCATTCATTTTCAATTTAAATCACTTTAACTCCACTGCACAAAGTGCTTGACCAACTCAATTACAATTTCAACTTTCCTATTATCCCTCATTAAACCAAATTGCAGCCTGTCTGCTAATTCTAGAAGTTTTTACTTTTTCCTGTCTTTCCAAACGTTCTTGGCAAATTTGGGAAGCATCTTCAAACCCCAGACTCTCTTAAGCAATGTTAAGAGCCATTTCTCTCACTTTTAATTTAACCAACCGCGAACAACTGAAATGTAGTGTCCTGTGCCTTGAAATGTGCCAGTTTGAAATACTCGATTGAGGTCACCTCCTTGCTTTGGAATGATGTGGAGATGCTGGTGTTGGACTTGGGTGGCCAAAGTCAGAAGTCACATGAACTTCACCTGACAAAGAAGCAACACTCCGAAAGCTTGTGATTTCAAATCAACCGGTTGGACTATAACCTGGTTTCATGTGACTTCTGACTTCCCTGCACAAGATGACCAATAAGTTTTGGGAACATCAAAGTGCATCTTTCACCAAGGTGATGATCCTCCAAGCACAGTAGACGTTTGTCACAAACAACCTGGGGAGCAAGCCATAGACCACAGAGTCACACGTCACAGATTTGCTCAAGATGAACTCTGAAAAATCAATGCATCTCTTCTCTGCAAAGACTTCTTTTGCAAACGCACATTCCAGTAGTAGATGTGTGGTGACAGCATGCAGTGGCAGAGAATCCAGGTGTGCATGAGGATATCAGAGATTTCCTGGAACTTGTTGAAAAGTTCTGGTGATAAGGCATTCTGCTAAATGACTTTGACAGTCTGCTCAAGAAACAACCAGGGAGAATCCATCGTCTCCTTTTCCTGCAGGGTCTCGAGGATCACTACCTGATGGACATGTAGTCAAAGCTGTTTCTCTTTGCAAATTTATCCAAGAAGGGCAAGCATTACAGAATGGTTCAACTGCTTGGAACGTAAACATAGACAGGTAGAATCTTAGTGGTTAGTGACAATTAGTATTTGTGCGCCAATGGTCTATGCACAGCTTGATGTAGCCACACACATCAGATGAGGGTAGCATTGGACATGTTCTTTCCCCCACACCCCCCAAATTTATGCAGAACTTTCTACATGTGGATACTGTCCATCCTTGAGATGAAGTGGGAGAAAGTGAGTACTGCAGATGCTGGAAATCAGAGAGGAAGAGTGTGGTTCTGGAAAAGCACAGCCAGTCAGGCAGCATCCGAGAAGCGCAAGAATCAACGTTGAGCATAAGCTCTCATCAGGAATGGGCCTTGTGGCCCAAGGGGGCTGAGAGATAAATGGAAGGGAGGATGGGGTGAGGGGGAAGATAGCTGGGAATGAAATAGGAATATGAAGGTGGGGCTGAAGGCACCAACTTGGCACTGCCCTCTTGAAATGTCCTACCTGTCCATCTTCTTTTCCATCTATCTGCTCTATCATCCTCTCTAACCTATCACCTTCACCCCCATCTTTATCTACCTATCGCATTCCCACCTACCTTCCTCCCAGTCCCACACCCCTCCCATTTATCTTTCAGCCCCTTGGGCCTCAAGTGTCATTCCTGATGAAAGGCTTACCATGCTTGAAACAGCAATTCTCTTGCTCCTCAGATGCTGCCTGAACTGGCTATGCTTTTTCAGTATCACATTCTTTGACTCCAGATAAAGTGGAAGATAGCTCAGATGATTGCAATGGCACTGTTTCTGAAAATAAGCCATATCTGTGCCATGTACAAAGAGAATGCCTCAACCTGATCAGATTTTTATCTGCAATAGGGAGGGAGTGCCTCTCCTTGGCGATTTGCTCCTCCCAATGTTTGGCACACACTCCAGCCCTCTCTGCACCTTCAGGTAATCAGTCCTGACTGTTAAGGGAATAAAGAATCAGTTGGCCAAGTTCCCAAAGAACATGGCCTCACTCTTGCTCAATTTACTTTAGCTCCCAAGGACTGTTCGAACTAGTCGCAGATGGTCATGAATCTGCGCACCGACAGCCAATCTGAACAGAATGTGGCGACATCATCCATGGACAGAAGTGCTTTGACCTGCAGGCCTCTGTTGCCTGGATTAGTCACCAATCTTGGACTCACATCCTTCTTGACGGACTCGGCAAAATACTCCATACAACTCACAAACAGGGCAGGCGAGAATGGGCAACCCTGCCTAACTTCAGATCTGATCGGGCAGTTTTCTGATTCTCAACTGTTGATTCAGACTGTACTACTGATGTTGGTGTAGAGCAGTTGGAGCCAATTGCAGACGCCCTTGCCACAGCCCATTTCAGAGAGCACATGCAGGTGTGCAATATCCTGTCAAAGGCCTTTTCCTAGTTCAGGTTGAAGGGGCAAGCGTCCACCTTCCTGTCCTGCA
The DNA here is from genome assembly GCF_020745735.1 of Hemiscyllium ocellatum. Classification (NCBI taxonomy): domain Eukaryota; kingdom Metazoa; phylum Chordata; class Chondrichthyes; order Orectolobiformes; family Hemiscylliidae; genus Hemiscyllium; species Hemiscyllium ocellatum. Next base: position 91,167,608 of record NC_083403.1, read on the forward strand.
TGTAGGCAACCATATACCTGAGGAGTGCAAGGTTCTCAGAAAGCATTCTGCCTAGTACAGAACAAATGTGGTTGGGGCGAGTCATGGTCCCAGAGACGTGATGGTGGCAATGCCCTCAGACTGGATTTTGTCATTTGCATTTAGCAACAAAATTGGTTGCCAATATCTAATTTTCCCTTTCACCTTCCACTTTGTAGATGAGGGTAATGATACTTTCCTCATGGATTCGCACACGTTAACTGCCAACTGCATACTGCTCTATCTCTCTAGAAGATCCTGGCCAAACAAGCACCTCAGAGCTGAATACAACTTGGCTGGTAAGCTGTCCCTTCTGGGAGATTTACACTTTTCTAAGGACAGAGGGCCTTGTTCAATTTATAAAGAGATAATGGCTGGTCCATCAAGCTTCTCCCATGTTGTTGTTGAGAAAAAGAACGACTGGGAGGGCAGGCTATCCGTGGGCTTCATATCATATAGTCTGGCAGAAAAGGATTTGCTGAGCACAAGCCCATAAGACCTAGGAGCAGAAATTAAGCCCATCGAGTTTGCTCCACCATTCAATCATGGCTGGTAAGTTTCTTAACCCCATTCTCCTGCTTTCTCCCCATAACCCTTGGTCCCCTTGACACGCAAGAACCTCTCTCATTCTTAAATATACTGAACGAACTGGCCTTCACAGCCTTATGTGGCAATGAAATCCATAGATTCAACATTCTCTGGCTGAAGAAGTTTCTCCTTATCTCCATTCTAAAAGGTCGTCTCTTTGATCCAAGGCTAGTCCCTTGGGTCCTAGTCTCTCCTACCCATGGACACATCTTCCCAACATCTTCTATATCCAGGCCATCCTGTATGTTTCAATTAGATCCCCCCTCATCCTTCTAAACTCCATCAAACATAGACCCAGAGTCCTCAAATGTTTTCATATGTTAAGCTTTTCATTCCAGGGACCTCTGAAACCTCCAGGGCCAGTACATCCTTCCTGAGACACAGCCTTTATAGAGTCTTAGAAGTACATCCTTGCTTTTATATTAAAGTCCTCTCAAAATAAATGCCATCATTGTATTTGCCTTCCTAACTACTGACTCAACCTGCAAGTTTACCTCGAGAGAATCCTAGGCGAGAACTCCCAAGACTTTGTATTTCAGACTTCTGAATTTTCTCCCCATTTAGAAAACAGTTAATGCCTCAATTCGTCTCAAAGTGTATGACCTCACACTTCCCACATTGTGCTCCATCTGCCACCTCTTTGCCCACTCTCCTAAAATATCCAATCCTTCTGCAGCCTCCCTGCCTCCTCAATGCTACTTGTCCCTCTTCCTATCTTTGTATCATTTGGAAACTAAGCCAGAATGCCCTCAGTTCCTTTATATAGATTAACATATAAAAAAGGTGAAAAGTTGTGGTGTCAAAACTGAGCCTTGCAGAACACCATCTGTCAACAGCTGCGATCCTGAGAAGCAGCTTTTTATCCCCACTCTCTGCTTTCTGCGAGACAGCCAAGCCTCTATCCATGCTAGTACCTTGCTGCTGTTACTATGGGCCCTTATCTTACTCAGTAGCCTCCTGTGCAGCACCTTGTCAAAGGTCTTCTTGATTCTCAGGAAAACAGACTGACATGATATTACCGAATCATTTTCTTCCTCAGGCTGCTGAGGACAGAACATTCCCTGAGCACCTTTTGGAAGGAGAAATGAGAGCACCTCTCACCTATTCCATGATGTGGACCCTGGACTGGAAGCTAATCTTGGATGCCTCCAAAAGGTAAGAGCAAGGCTTGCTAGCTCCGCACCTCCTGCATACCCTTCGTGACATCAACCCCCATTATCTGCAGCAGGAGTATGTTCTGAATGCATTTCTGGAGTTTGGTTAGTTTTCTCCATTTCTCTCTTGCCTTCTGAATACCTTTAAAGGATAAAAAAAACTCCTAATGGTCCCCTTGATGGTTTCCCACCAGTCTGCTGGAGACTAAAAGAGGGGCCTCATCTGTTCTTCAACCTGTGTAATCATTTTGAGTTCCTCAATGTTTTCTGGGGTCAACAGTTTTACGTTCACATTTCATGTTCCTTTGCTAGCCTGCTGCTTGTCTCATAGGTGACTTTCAGCCAGAACGAGGTATAGTCAGAGAAGAAAACCAGCCAGACATTGGAATAACTGACTGAGATCCTGAGGACTCAAGCATGAAATCTACTTGAGTGAAAAGATCCATCTAGCCATGACCAGATGTATCTACGCTGTGCTCCATCTGCAGGGATGCTGAAGACATATTGCAATTGACAACTTTAACAGTTTTGATGAGGAATCTGGACATGGAGTCCAGATTGCTGTCAGCCCATCCGGATCATCCATCCACATCGATGATGCAGTTGAATGACAGATTACCTTAATGACTGGCATGGCATAGCCAGCAACAGTGGGTGCTGCTGTCAGATAGCCAGCTGTTCATTCTTTTCCATCAGGGGTACATGTTAATTAGTCTCAGGGAACCCCTACTGCATATAATGCTTGTTATGAGGAGGGACCCAGCCACCACTTCCTATTGAGATGAAGTTGCCCCCTCACAGCAGAATACCCTAGTCAGAAGAATGGCAATTGCTTCCCCCCCCAAACCAAACTTGAAAGCCCATGGGTCCACAAGCTCAATGGTTTCGTGTAGCTGCTGAGTGTATCATGTACTCCAGCAGAAACAGGAGATCCACTTTGATGCTGGCCAGCTAAGCCAACATGGAAACACATTACGCAATAGATTTAATGCTCTTCCCACTAATACTGGCAAGTTTAAAAGTCATTTTGAGACTTCATACAATTACCCATAGATCCAATGTCTGTTCACCCATGATTAATGTCCCTGCATCTCCATGGTGTAGATGAACTTTAGACATTCTTAACACTGAGGTAGCCATCCCTGGGAACATTGTCACCCCAATGCCCCTGATCCTCCCTGGGAACATTGTCACCCCAATGCCCCTGATCCTGTGTCAACAAAGCCAGGAAGTTCCAGTTCTGAATCTGTCGGTGAGTCTTTCATGCTTTGCTCCTTATTCAGATCGTCACTGCTCCCAGTTGCTCGGAGTTGTGGTGCAGTGGGTACCCCTTCAATCCCAACAATTAGAAGTTGGGCTTCAACTTTCCTGCTACGTTCCTTCTGCCACCATGGTACAGTGCCTCCTTTTTTGCTGGAGGCCAGTGTTCCACATATCAGAGAAGGAGTTGCTGGTGTGTCCGTCAAGCGGATGCCTCTTTCCATTCTGCTGTGGGCCGGTGAGGGCCCAAGCTTTCCTTTTCCGGTTGTTTCCAATATCCACTCCCCCATCTCCTCCTCCATTCACTCTGTCTGTTAAGGTGGAGGTTGGGTTGGTTGTTGTGTCTCCTCACTGGTGACCTTTTCCTCGTCTATGGCCTGTCCCTTGGTCTGGGTGCTCTGTGTTTCAGTTTTCTTTCTGGAGAGTGAAATCTTGTTGTCTTGTGGCCTGCAGATGACCTGATTTCCCACACAGTTTGCAGCTCTTGGACTCCTTGCAATCCATAGTCAGGTGCCCCTACTGCTTGCAGGTCCTGCAGAGGGTCACTTTGCAGTCTGTTGCCATATACCCTGAACTACCAGAGGTTCGGCAACTCTACGCTGGCCTGTATACTCCCTCCAGTTGCCAAGCTGAAGGATGATGGAGGATATTACCAATAGCATTCACATTCAGGGTCACCCTGACCTGCCACTTGCTGGTCCAGTTTCTGAGGGCGTCCATTATATCAGCATTCCCTCCTTCAAGCTGTGCATACTTTCCCATATAGATCAGGATATATAATCAGATGCAGATTCAGCTCAGATTCGTCATGGGAGAACCACTTTTTGGAATCATGATACCTCCCCTACCAGGCAAGTATAAATGATAAGAATCAAAAAGACTTCCTACAGTGTGGAAACAGGCCATTTGGCCCAACATATCCACACCGATTCTCCAAAGAGCCACACTGACACACTCCCCTACCCTATCCCGGTAATCCTGTATTTCCCATGGCTAATCCACCTAGCCAACACAGTCCTGGACACTACAGGCAACTTAGCATGGCCAATCCTTTAAACTGCACATCTTTGGACTGCGATAGCACTCAGAGGAGCATACATACCCACTCAGACATAGGGAGGATACGCAAACTCCACACAGACAATCGTCTGAGGCTGGAATCAAACCTGGCTCCCTGGCACTGTGAGGCAGTAGTGCAAGCCATTGAGTCACCGTGCCATCCTAAATTGGTTTATTTTGTTGGTTGAAACTTCTTCTGTTGATAATTGCTTAGCATTATTCAATAAACAGAACATTTAGAATTGTTATGGTTGCTTATGTTTACCCAGTGCTGAATAGGCCACCAATTGATACCATCCACATCGTGGTCTAGCACCATGCTTTTGAGCTCCAATAACAACAGATACTTTAAATGATAGGTACTTTACAGAAGCATTATAAAACTAAACATGACACTGAGCTAAAGAAGGAGATCTCAGGTCAGATGATCAAAAGCTTGATCAGACATGACATGTTCTAAGGAATGTCTTGGAGGAAAATGACAAAGTCAAAGGGGTGTAGCAAGGGAATTCCAGAGCTTAAGGCCTAGGCAACTGAAGCTGCAGCCACTAAAACTGGAGCATTAAATTCTGCTCATTGAGAGAGATCAGAAATGGAGCAGCTCCTAGGAGATGGTAACAGTGGTAATAAAGCCAGTAGAATATTGAGGAGCAATGTCAGATGCATCATGAACTGCCATCAGGGAATTTTAGCAACAGGACTGAGCAGGCTGCCTACCCACTGACTAGGAGAAAGTGAGGACTGCAGATGCTGGAGATCAGAGCTGAAAATGTGTTGCTGGAAAAGCGCAGGTCAGGCTGCATCCAAGGAGCAGGAGAATCGACGTTTCTGGCATGAGCCCTGAAGAAGGACTCATGCCCGAAATGTCGATTCTCCTGCTCCTTGGATGCTGCCTGACCTGCTACACTTTTCCAGCAACACATTTTCAGCTACCCACTGACTAGGCTGCTAATTTAAATTCATGAAGTCTCTGATGAGCCAGGCCACGAACAACTTACCAACGGTGGATCTGCCAGTGTCCAGCCAGTCATTTGCATTCTGCTTAAACCACAGGAGATGGGCGAGGTCCTAAACAAATACTTTTCCTTGAGGTTTATCATGGTGAAAGACATAAAGACTTGGGAACTTGGGAAATTAGTAGTGATACCCTGGGGACAGTTCATATCACAGTAGAGGAGGTGTGTACATACTAGAATGTATGGGAGGTGGATGAACCTCCTCATCCTGGTCAGATATATCCAAAAACCTTGCAAGAGGTTAGAGAATAAATTGCAAGGGCTCTCTCTAATATATATGCATCATCATTCACCATGGGCGAGGTCCCAGACAACTGGAGGATAGAGAATGTTGTGCCCTTATTCAAGAAGGGATGCAAAGATAAACATGAGAACTATAGACTAGTGAGCTTAACATCTGTAGTAGGCAAATTACTGGAGAAAGTTCTGTGGGAGAAGATATACAGGCATTTGCAAAGACAGGGCTTTCTTCTTCAGTAATCAGCATGGCTTTGTGCATGGCAGATCACGCCTCACCAATTTGATAGTTGTTTGATTGTATTAGATTAGATTACTTACAGTGTGGAAACAGGCCCTTCACACCTTCACAAAAATCCACACCGACCCTCCGAACAGCAATTCACCCTGACCTATTCCCCTACATTTACCTTTCACTTAACACTACAGGCAATTTAGCATGGCCAATTCAACTAACCTGCACATTTTTGGACTGTGGGAGGAAACCAGAGCACCCGGAGGAAACCCACGCAGACACAGGAGAATGTGCAAACTCCACACAGACAGTTGCCTGAGGCAGAAATTGAACCCAGGTCTCTGGTGCTGTGAGGCAGCAGTGCTAACCACTGTGCCACCATGCCACCCTTGAAGTGACCAGGAAGATTGGTGAGGGCAGGATGGTAGACATAATCTATATAGAGTCGAGAGTGTGGTGCTGGAAAATTACAGCAGATCAGGCAGCATCTGAAGAGTAGGGAAATCAACGTTTCGGCAAAAGCCGTTCAAATACCTTCTCCTCACCAACCTTTTTGTTCCCTTCAAACAACTCTGACAATATGAATTGACCGCGCTAAAACCATAGTGGTCAGTGGTGTGGAGGCCAGATGCATTGGTCGGGGGTAAATATAGAGTAGGGGAATGGGTCTAGATGCGTTACTCTTTGATGTGGAGTTGTTGGGCCAAACAACAACAGGCCGATGGGCCTGTTTCCACACTGTAGGGATCCTAATTCTACATCAACAGATTGCATGCCACACAAATCAAGAATTTATACTACATTCAAATACAAGTTGTGTTTTAGATTCAGATTAGATTAGATTATTTACAGTGTGGAAACAGGCCCATCGGCCCAACTAGTCCACACCGACCCGCCGAAGCGCAACCCACCCATACCCATACATTTACACCTTACCTAACACTACGGGCAATTTAGCATGGCCAATTCACCTGACCCGCACATCTTTGGACTGTGGGAGGAAACCGGAGCACCCGGAGGAAACCCACGGACACGGGGAGAACGTGCAAACTCCACACAGTCAGTCGCCTGAGGCGGGAATTGAACCCAGGTCCCTGGCGCTGTGAGGCAGCAGTGCTAACCACTGTGCCACCGTGCCGCCTCTTCAGGTTTCTTATTACTTTGCAGTTGGTCTTAGGACTGATGTGAGTACTAAAACTTTCAACTTCATTTTAAATCAGGATATCCCATTTCTGGATGAAGGCTCATTTCTTGCCAATGAGTGTCCTACAGATCTTAAAAAGGAGACAAACAAGCAAAACAGGGATACAGACAAGACAATTACAGACTGCTGCACACAAACAACTAAGTGTCAGAACTAAAAAGTAGAAAACTAAAGTTTTTTGAAAAGTGATTTTGTATATAAAGAGTCAATTTATAATTCAGGCTTTATCCAATTTTATCAAATTTAAAATGCCATTTCAAGTTGGAATTAAACAAGCAATCTTCAACACTGCTAATTTTGGAGGCCTGTAAATAACAACTAAAAATGCAAGCTTTACTGTCACCTTGGAATGAATTAAGAGTTTTGGAATCCATGGAAAAAACAGGGAAATCTAAAAAAAGGTTGCTGTGGTGTGCATCTGGGACTGCTGACATTCATGAAATCCTAGCAACAAAGATTATTAGGAGACCCTCATTCTGTTAAACTGCTGTAAGGATATCTTAACCAATTAACTGCCAAGAGGTTTAATGTTCAATGTTCATAAAACATCAATGAAAAAGCAAAGTATTTAGATCCATGTATGATCAAATGGAAAATTAGTTTTTTTGTGAGGTAACTTTTTTTAAAAAATACAATCAGAGTCTGCTGGTACGCAGCATGGAAACAGACCTTTCGGTCCAACTCCTCCATGCCAACCAGATATCCTCAATAAATCTAGTCCATTTCCCAACATTTAGCCAATATTCCTTTAAACCCTTCTGATTCACATCCCAGCAGAGACTATGACAACGGATGAATGTACATTGTGCAACAATTGCCAGGTAGAGGCGTTCCTTCCCAGTTGGAGAAGGCTTCAGCAGTCAGGGGCATTCAGCTTCGAATCTTTGGGTAACCATCCTCCAAGGCGGACTTCAGGATGTGCAACAAGGCAGAGTGGCCGAGCAGAGGCTGATAGCCAAGTCTGGTGTCCATGTGGGTGGCCCAACCATGACCTTTGATTCATGTCACACTACGGTTGACCCCATTATACTATACTCACTCATTCACACACTCACGCTAATCATTTCTCATACACAGTCTCTCCCAGACACACACCTCTCACAGACTAATACTCAGTCACACTCATGCAAGCACTCTACTGTATGCATGTGTACACATGCAAACACTCTCTACCCACCCCCCACTCATCATGTGCACACACATCTATGGGATGAATTTACATTTTCAGATATATTCTATTTTTGCTCAAAAAGCACATAACCAGTCAAACATTCTATAAATTCCTACTTTGGAAATAAAACCAGTCTGACTCAAGATTGGGTTACAGGCAGACTCTAACCTCACCTTTAATACACTGTCTGAGCGGAGAGGTTACATTTTTTAAAAAAAATGTAAATTATTAAGAATGAGATTTGAAAGAAGTTCTGTGATTTATATATTCATGAACCGAAAACTGCAACCCATTCTAAAAGATGAAAGATTTAAAAGCAATCTTGGTTTGTTCAATATGTAATTTTAATTGCATGACACTGATCTTTTGCTATAAATTCTGTGTCTTGCGATCCTGCCCCACTAGTTTCCTGATCAAGGAGCAGTGCTCCGAAAGCTAGCACTTCCAAGTAAACCTGTTGAACGATAACCTGTTGTGAGATTGGTTAACTTCAGAAATAGGCAAACTACGCATCCTGGACAAAGCCAGTCCCACACTATAGGATGTTTTTCCTTCTGAGCATCTGTCATCTGTTCTTCCTGCATGCTTCAGTGATACAAATGACAGGTCCAAGGAAACTGGTTAGAATAAGTACATTCAATATACACAAACAATTAAATAAAGGTCAATTCTATTGCGGGGGGGTGGGGGGGGGGGGGGGATGAATTGCAAAACATTAGTCTGGAGGTACATAGAAAATAGGTGCAAGAATATGCCATCCAGCCTCCATCATTCAATATGATCATGGCTGATTATCCAATTCACTATCACGTTCTCATTTTCTCCCCATACCTTTTGATTCATTGAGCTCTAATAACTGCCTAACTCCTTCTTAGGATCACAGAGTAATAAAAATGTACAGCATGGAAATAGACTCTTTGATCCAACTCACCCATGCCACTAAATATCCTAAATAAGTCGAGTCTTGTGTGCCAGTACTTTACCTATATCCCTATAAACCCTTCCTATTCATATATCCATCCAGATACCTTTAAATGTTGCATTGTACCAGACTCCACCACTTCCTCTTAATCTATGCACACGTCATGCTCTGCTTAAAGAAGCTACCCTTTTGATCCCTTGTAAATCTTTCCCCTCTCACCTTAAACCTATGCCCTCTAGTTTTGGACTCCCCCCACCCCAGGGAAAATAACTTATCTATCCATACCCCTGATGATTTTATAAACCTTCATAAAATCAACTTAGTCTCTGACACTCCAGAGAAAGTAGCCCCAATCTATTCAGTCTCTCCCCACAACCCTGACAACATCCTTGTAAACCTTTTCAGAATCAAAATCAGAACATCCTTTGTCACGTGTATTCTAGTACAGAAGTACAATGAAAAGCTTTTACAATGGCTCTCTCAAATGGCACAAGTAACCAGGTACAAGTCTTGGCTGCAAAACAGGAATAAACGGAAAAGTAGTCACATTACTTATAATGTCTAAAAAATGAGCAAAATATGATAGTTATAATATAGTTAAAAGGATTGACATTACAGTCTAGTAAACAATTTCAAATAACAGCTGCTTCGCATGTTGTCTGATCGCCCACGCTAGGACCCAGTCCAACAACTGTTCAGTTCCACACCAAGTCTCCAGTCTGCCCCACACCAGTGCTCAGCTGCACCAAGGCAAGTTGTGCTATTCCAGGACTCATTTCTCTTGCACTGCACCAGGGCTCATTTCCCCTGACTTTTCTAAACCCTTTCAAGTTTAACAGCAGAGAGACCAGAACAGCATGCAGCATTCCAATAGTGGTCTAACCGATATCCTGTGTAGCTGCAACATGACCTCCAAACACCTATACTCAATTCCCTGACCATTGAAACCATTAATATTTTTTGGCCTCAATCACTTCTGTGGCAGAGAATAAAACAAGTTCACCATTCGCTGGGTGAAGAAATTTCTTTATCTTTGACCTAAATTTCCAATCCTGCATCCTTAGACTGTACCCTGGGGGACTAGACACTCCCAAGTCATTGGGAACAACTTTTCTACATTTACCCTGTCTAGTCAAGTTAGAATTTTGTAGGTTTCTATGATATCACCCTTCATTCTTCTAAACCTCAGTGAATTCAATCTTGACTAATCTAGTCTTTCGTGATACACCAGTCTTGCCAACCCAGGAATTAATCTCGTAAAACCTTTGGTGTACTTCCTCCACTGCCAGAATACCTTGCCTCAAGCAAGGAACCCAAAATGGCAGACAATACTCCAAAGTGTGATCTCACCAAGGCCCTGATATCCTGCTCCTGTCCTTTCACTACGCAGGCCAACATACCATTTGCTTTGTTCATCACCTGCTGCACTTGCATGCTTATTTTCAGTGACTAGTGTACAAGGACACATGGGTCTCATTTCACCTTCCCCTTTCCCAATCTATCGCTATTCAGATAATCCATCTCGCTGTTTACCACCAAAGTGGATAATCGCATTTGTCTACATTGTACTTCCTCTACCATGAATTGGTTCACTCACTTACATTGTCCAAATTTCACAGAAACATCTCTGCTTCCTCCCCATAATTCACCCTCTAACCCAGCTTTATGTTGTCTGAAATTTGGATATATTACACTTCGTTCCCTCACCTGGATCATAAATATAGATTGTGAAAAGCTGGGTGTCCAAAATTGGTCCTTGTGGTACTCTACCAGTCACTGGCTAGGATTCCAAAAGAGACCCATTTATTCCCACTTGATTTCCTGTCTACCAGCTAAATCTCAATCTATGTTGGCACACTTCTCCCATCCCATGCACTTTAACTTTACTTGCTAGAAACCTCACTGATGTTTCAATATTTTCCTTGGAGCTGTGTCCTGGAAATTGAGCTGAAGATGACTTTCTTTGAATTTTGGAAAACGTGGGAGAATTGTTAGAATTGTGGCAGCCATTTTGTCACATATTAAAACCCGAAAACCATTTTGTCTTCCGTTCAGTGCCTGCCTTGCTCATAGCCAGTTTTCTCATGCCTGCATGAGATGATTGGTCTTACAGCTGTGCTGATAAACAAATTCCTCTCTTTGCACGGAGCCAAAGACCAATTGTATACTAACACCTACTTATCAACTACTAACTGACACTGTCCACATGTTATGTGACTGGAGCTAATGCTAGGCAAGTTGCCCTAATTTGGGTATTATCCTGCAATTAACAGTTTGCTAATTGTTAGCCTATTGTAAACTACATAACCATGCAACTCTATTTATTTGTGATTTGGAGATGCCTATATTGTTTAGCTATCACCCATTGTTAACAGGTAACCTGAGAATGCAACTTTTAAAAAAGGTTTTGTGATTTACACATGAAAGAAAGAAGTGAAACAATCACGGTATTCAAACAGACGAAAGACTCAACAGACAATCAATTTTTCAATGTATAATTTCAGTTACATCACACTAAATTCTTGCTATAAATTCTGGGTTAGGATTGAGCCCTCCACTATCACCAGATGAAGAAGTGATGCGCTGAAAGCTAGTGTGCTTCCAATTAAACCTGTTGGACTATAGCCTGGCGTTGTGTGATTTTTAACTATTTAGTTGGTGTGACTGGAGGCCATCCGACCAAACAGGTCAATTTGACTCTCCCAATGAGCTCACGAATAAAACTAGTCAGTACAAGGCTTGTGTGACATGTTTTTCTTAACTTGGACAGCTACAAGCAAGCCACCCTCTGAATAACTTCTTTCACCAACTGAAAACGTGTTAAAATGAATGAAAGGATTAAAACAGGATTTTGTTCAATTGAAGCCCAGGCCCGGAGGCTAATTTGCAGGCTGAATCTTGATTAAAAAGTTTTCCACAGATACATTACAATGCTCTTTAATGGGTTGCTGTAACAGATAGGAAAGGTCGGCTATTAATGAGGTTAGTACTTGGAAACTGGTTCCAGCAAGCCTGGAACAGACCCTATATTCAAGCAGATGGCAGTTGTTCATTGGTAAGTCGGCCTTGAGAAGAGATGATTAATCTATTTGTGTGGAACCCGAGTTTGAGGCTGTTTTCTAGAGAGATGGGGTTGTCTGCTGACAACACAGAGTGAAGATTTGAAAGCTCTCTGCCTCACCTCCCACACCAGCTTCCAGGAACCCAAGAGCACAAAGCTGAGTTAGACAGTTTGTTACCCATACCCAAGTTCGCTGATAAGATGGCACGGCCCTGTTTCGATGCTGTATGACACCAAAAGCAACCGATGAGTCTACATCTACACCTGTAAAACAACGCATTATGAAAGCCATTTAAGTAATATGGCCAGTATTATTTTATTTATTCCTCAACTGTATGTTTGTCTTTTGAGTGAATGGGGGAGGAGAACAAATGCTTCAGGTTTAAAATATTGAAATTAATTTGATTACAGTGGAGAGAAAACCATTCTCCTCTGTGCCTTAAAAGGGGGATCAAGTGGTTAGTAGTCTCTAGAATTGCTTCACCAGAAAACAAAATGAGGCAGGTTACTGAGTTTATTCAAGGCTGAGTTAGATAAAATTTTGAATTATAAGCATGTCAAAGAGGAATAAAATTGACAGGAAAGTGGAGTTGATTCCAAAACCTTGGCAGCTGCGATCACACTGAAAGGCAGAGTCAAACTACTATTGTTCCACAGACTTGATCTGATGCTCTGAAGAGAAACAGATCAAACCTCAATGATCTATCTTCCCAAATGAATTCCTAATCCCTGGAGCCACTCACTTCAATCTTGATGCTGCTGCACTGCCTGCATTTCTAGAGGTAACCGTGGTAAACCAGGATTTTAAATAGCAGACCTTAAGTAACACTCACTGATATTCAGCCAGCTACTGAGCTTATTTGACTTCAATGCCAGATATATGCACATACTGGAATAAGATGAGCATTAACCATATTGAGCACAGTGGGATAGGTGGCGGCCTTGTGGTATTATCGCTACATTATGAATCCAGAAACTCAGCTAATGTGCAGAGGACCAGAGTTTGAATTCTGCCACGGCAGGTGGTGGAATTTTAATTCAATAAATAAAAAGAAAAATCTGGAATTAATAACCTACTGATAACCATGAAATCATTGTCGCTTGTCAGAAAACCCTATCTAGCTCCCTATTGTCCTTCAAGGAAGGAAATCTAGCCCACATGCAACTCCAGACACCCAGTAATATGGATGATTCTCAAATGCCTTCTGAAATGAGTAGCAAGCAATTCAGTTGTACCAATCGCTAAAGTCTCAGAAATGAAACTAGACAGATCACCAATCAATTGACCTAGGCACAGGAAAATGGAAGAAACAATGATGCTGCAAAGTCCTCACTAACATCTGGAAACTAGTATTAAAATTGGGAGACTTGCCACTGATCCAGAATCTGGTTTCCAGCATCTGCAGTCATTGTTTTTACCTCACAGACTAGTTAAGCAACACCCTGACAGTCATACTTACGGAATCATACCTTTCAGATAATGTCCCTGGATATGTCCTGTCTCAGGACAGACCCAGCAGGGGTGGCAGCACAGTGGTATACAGTCAGGAGGAAATTGCCCTGGGAGTCCTCAACATTGACTCCCAAGCCCATGAAGTCTTGTGGCTTCAGGTTTAATATGGGCAAGGAAACCACGATTTTCACATACCATCCTCCCCCAACTGATAGAACATTACAGCACAGAACTGTCCCTGCGGCCCTTGATATTGCATCGACCTGTGGAACTAATCTGAAGCATATCTATCCTACACTATTCCATTTTCATCCATATGTTTATCTAATGACTATTTAAATATGACGAGTTCCACACCCCTACTTCTGAGTAACGAAACTACCTCCTTTGACAGCCGTCTTATGTATATCACCCCTCAATATAAAGCTATGTCCCCTTGTGTTAGCCATCACTGCCCATCCTATCTAACCCTTTGACTTCTTACATGTCTCAATTAAGTCACCTCTCAACTTTCTGCTCTAACAAAAATAGCCACAGCCTTTCCTCACAAGACCTTCTCTCCATTATAGGCAACATCCTAGTGAACCTCTGAACCCTTTCCAAAGCTCCACAACCTTCCTATAATGTAGTGACCAGAACTGTATGCAATACTCCAAAGTGTGGCTGCACCACAGGATTGTACACCTGCAACATGACCTTATGACTCCAAAGATCAATGCATCTACCAATAAAAGCTAACATAACATATGCCTTCTTAACAACCCTATCAATCTGGGTGGCAATTTTCAGGGATCTATGGATGTAGATACCGATCTCTCTACTCATCCACACTATGAAGAATCTTACCATTAGCCCAGTACTCATTATTCCTGTTGTTCCTTCCAAAGTGAATCACCTCACACTTTTTCATATTAAACTCCATTTGCCACCTCTCAGCCCAGCTCTGAAGCTTATCTATGTCCCTCTATAACCTGCAAAATCCTTCAGCACTATCCACAACTCCATCGATCTTAGTGTCATCCACAAATTTACTAACCCATCCTTTAATACCCTCTAGGTCATTTTTATAAACGGCAAAAAGGCAGTTGCCCCAAAGCAGATCCTTGTGGTAAACCACGAGTAACCGAACTCCAGAATGAATACATCCCATCAACCATCACACTGTCTTCTTTCAGCTAGACAATTTTTGATCCAAACCACTAAATCACCCTTAATGCCATACCTCCATTATTTTGCAATAGCTTACCGTGTGAAACCATATCAAACACATTGCTGAAATCTGCTTTACCCTCAGCCAAAGAACGCAATAAGGTTCATGAGGCATGACTGACACTTCACAAAACTGCTTTGACTATCCTTAAATCAACTTATTCCTCTCTAGATAGGATTTATAAATCATCTCTTATAACCCTTTCCAACACTTTACCCATAACCAAAGAAAGGCTCACTAGTCTATAATTACCAGTGTCGTCTCTACTCCCCTTCTTTAACAAGGGGACAACATTTGCTATCCTCCAGTTTTCTGGTACTATTCCTATAAACAATAACAAAGATCAAAGTCAAATGCTCTGCAATCTCCTTGCTGGCTTCCCAGAGAATCCTAGTAAAGAAATGGCTTTTGCAGATTCCAGGATTTAGTTGTTGCAGTAAGAACAGAGATGATGATAAAAGAAGGGGAGGCGAGGCATTGTTAGTCAAGGACAATATTACAGTAGCAGAAAGGACATTGAGGACTTGTCTACTGAGGTAGCATGGGCTGAGGTTAGAAACCAGAGAGGTCACCCTGTTGGGTGTTTTCTGTCAGCCTCTGAATAGTTCCAGAGATGTAGAGGAAAGGATAGCAAAAAATAATTCTGAAAAGGATGGACAGTAACAGGATAGTTGTCATGGGGGAAAATTTAACTTTCAAATATTGACTGTAAATATTATAGTTTGAGTACTTTAGATACTTTGTTCAATGTATCCAGGATGATTTCCTGACAATATGTAAACAAGCCGACAAGGGGCAAGGCCACATTTAATTAGTACCAAATTCATGAACCTAGCCAAGTGTTAGATTTGGAGGTAGGTGAGCACTTCAGTGATAGTGACCACAATTCGATTATGTTTACTTTAGCAACGGAAAGGCATAGATATAACACAGGGCAAGAGTTATTGCTGGGGGAAAGGCAATTATGATGCAATTCAGCAAGATTTAGGATGCATAGACTGGGGAAGAAAACTGCAGGGGATGGGCACGATTGAAATGTGGAACTTATTCAAGGATCAGCTTCTGTGGATCCTTGATAAGTATGTACCTGCTAGCGAGACAGGAAGCGGTCGAGTGAGGGAACCATGGCTTACTTAAGAAGTTGAACCTCTTGTCAAGAGGGAGAAAGCAGAATAGAGTGGTGGTTGATGAGAAATATTCATCCTGGAGTTCAGTTAGTAGTTGTGTACTGCAAGGATCTGTTTTACGGCCATTGCTGTTTGTTGTTTTTATAAGTGACCCATATGAGTGGGTGGAAGGATGGGTTAGTCAATTTGCGGATGACACTAAGGTTGATGGAATTGAGGATAGTGCTGAAGCATGTTGCAGGTTAAGCTGCAGAGCTGTGCTGAGAGGTGGCAAATGGAGCTGAAAATATGTTGCTGGAAAAGTGCAGCAGGTCAGGCAGCATCCAAGGAGCAGGAGAATCGACGTTTCGGGCATGAGCCCTTCTTCAGGAATGAAGAATGGCTGAGTGGCAAATGGAGTTTGAGTTAAATGTGGAAAAG
Source organism: Hemiscyllium ocellatum (assembly GCF_020745735.1). Classification (NCBI taxonomy): domain Eukaryota; kingdom Metazoa; phylum Chordata; class Chondrichthyes; order Orectolobiformes; family Hemiscylliidae; genus Hemiscyllium; species Hemiscyllium ocellatum. The sequence goes on from NC_083403.1 coordinate 91,183,743, forward strand.
TGTCAGGATATTCACTTTGGAAGGAGAAACAGGAATAAAAAAAAAAGAGTACTGGGCAAATGGTAAGATTCTTTGTAGTGCAGATGAACAATTTGGTGTCCAAGTACTCTGAAAGTTAAGATGGCATACAGTGTATTAGCTTTTACTGGTAGATGGATCGTGTTTTGGAGCCATGAGGTCATTTAGATTAGATTACTTACAGCGTGGAAACAGGCCCTTCGGTCCAATAAGTCCACAGCGACCCGATGAAGCACAACCCACCCAGACCCATTTACCTACATTTACCCCTTCACCTAACATTACAGGCAATTTAACATAGCCAATTCACCTAACCTGCACATTTTTGGACTGTGGGGGGAAACCGGAGCACCTAAAGGAAACCCACGCAGGTGCGGGGAGAATGTCTCTGTGGAGTTTGCACAGTCAGTCGCTTGAGGCGGGAATTGAACACGGGTCTCTGGCGCTGAGAAGCAGCAATGCTAACGACTGTGCCGTAGCTATACAAAACTCTGGTGCAGCCCCACTTGAAGTATTGCATACAGTCCTGGTCTCCACATTTAAGAATGATGCGAATGCTTTGAAAAGGGTTCAGAGGAGATTTACTTGGATGCTGCCTGGTATGGCGGAAAGGTCTTATGAGGAAAGGTCTAGGGAACTGGGGTTGTTTTCGTTAGAGAGCAGAAGGTTGAGAGGTGACTCATTGAGACATAAGATAATCAGAGGATTAGATAGGGTGAACAGTGTTGGAAAAACATGGATGAAAATGGAATAGTTTAGGATAGATGGGCGTCAGATTGTTGCACTGACCTGTGGTACCAGAGAGCCAAAGGGCCTGTACTGCGCTGGCATGTTCAAAGTTCTATGTTCTATCCCATCCGGCCCAGGGGACTTACATATTTTCACACTTCCCAGAATTGCTAACACCACCTCCTTGCGGACATCAATCCAGTCTCGTCTTTGTTTTTAACCTAATCTTTCTCTAGTCATTTTTTTATTCCTGACATGCCTTTAGAAAGCTTTAGGGTTTGCATTGAGCCTACCTCCCAACGACTTCATATGTACCCTCCTGGCTCTTCTTAGCTCTCTTTAGGTCTTTCCTGGCTAACTTGTAACTCTCAAGCACCCTAACTGAGCGTTCATGTCTCATCCTCACAAGTCTTCTTCCTCTTGACGAGAGATTCAACTACTACTTGTTTAAACCATGGCTCCCTCACTCAACAGCCTCTTCCCTGCCCGACAGGTACATACATACCAAAGACAGTGATTAGTGGCTAAACATCCTATGCTGGTTGACAGAGATAGCAGAAAATAAAATAGGACCCTGAACGACAAAATAATTTAAGGGCATTTGGTCAAAAGCTTGATCAAAATTGATCAAAAGGTCAATTTTAAGAAGGCCCTAAATGAGAATCAATTGAAAGTCAGATAGGATAATTATAGGAATTCGAGGGCTGGGGATGAAGGCAATTGGATCCATGGCTCTGCCCAAAAGACCACAGTTCAATCAGCACTAAGATTATAGATCATCTCGAGGGTGGAGCTGTCTACAGAGCCATGGAAGTACAAGTGTATGGAAGGATTTATAAACAAGAATTCTAGCATCAAAAGATTGATTAACTTTGAGAAAACATAGGTCAGCTAGCACAGAAGTGATGGTGAAGTGATCCTTGCTGCACGTTAACACATGGGCAGAGCTTTGCACTAATTTATATTTAAGAGGACAGAATGTAGATCAATCAGGAATACTTTAGAAAAAAAAAATAAAGTACTGCAGATGCTATGAATCAGAAACAAAAACTGAAGTTGCTGAAAAAGCTCAGCAGGTCTGGCAGCATCTGTGATGAGAAACCAGTTAATAATTCAAGTCTGGTGACCCTTCCTCAGTACTGTTCTTCTAATGCTAATCTTCCATACAGCAGCAATCTGAAGCTAAATCTGACCATTGGCAACCTCAGTGTCATAGATGATTCAGAGATAGCTTCTCCAAACTTAATTTTCACATCACTTGAAAGCCAGCTACAACCAACTCTAACATCTGTGACAATGCAGTCACTTTAAAGATGTTATTTTAATTCTGTTTTTTTTAAAAAAAAAAGAGGTTTTCAGACAGAGGGTCTGAGCTGTCTCTAAGGAAAGTAAACAATTTGTGAGCTCCTTTTTAAACTGGAACAATGGATCAGACATTCTAGGTTTTTATAGTTTTTAGGTTTAATTTTGACCAGAAGCCTTTGGGGTCTCAAAAAGAGTTGGAAGTTTTAGTGAATGCCTCCTAACTTCTACTTTCTGAAATTTCTCTTGATGTATTTTCCACCTGGATTGGAGAACTGCAATGTGTCCGAATTTTTCTTTTTGCCAAGGTGAGTGTTCAGGGGAGATTACTATACTGGAATAGTTAACAAGTAATAATTGCTTTATCATTTGGTTAAGGTTTCTAATAGTTAAATTATTCTAACTTTCCTTTTGTGTTTGTATTTTAAACTTGGCATTGAAATAAGTTGCCTTTGTTTTATTTTGAGTAGTTTGACTAGCTGCATTGCATCTGGAACATGGCACTTCACATCTTTTGTGAAAGTAGATGGAGGGTGTCTGGTCTATAACAAATTGGGGACTTTTGTCAGGATTTGAATCTAGAATTCCAAGTTGGGTTTAGAATTGTTGGACTCAAAAAATAGCAAATGTTGGTGTGAAGGGTCTTTTGTTTTGGGTGTTGAATTTGGTTGGTTTCAACAGATGTGCTCAGGTAGTAATGGTGCTTTTGGTCACTAAGAGTTTTCTGGAGGTGCACAAAGTGACTTCAAGAATTTTACAATAAGTGAGTAAAAGCAAAACTTACAGAATTGGCAAACAAGCTGGAGTTTGGGTTGCCTTTGTCTGTGCAGAAAAAAATGGGAAGTAAATGCAGCAATAGCTTGACATTTAAAATTGCCGGAAATACCAACAGAATCTTTGCAAATGGTTAAATTGCAAATAAAGCTGTTTGAACCTGAAAAGGAAATGAAACAGTTTGAATATGATTAAAAGCAGAGGAAGAGGCAAGAAGGATAGAAAGACAGAAATTGAACTTCAGAAGTTGGCAATTAGAGAGGACAGTTGACTTAAAAAGGGCATTGAAAATAAATCAAACATACAACATTTCTTGGAGATACAATTATTCTGGAGGAGCTCAGAAATTCAGCTCCTGAACTAGTGAGAAATGGAAGAGCAGAAAGTTAAGTGTAAAATTAACAGCTGAAATGGATGATTATGAGTTGGTTCATGAATCAAATTTTACCTTCCAAGATCGATTTCAATTGGTGAGGGTTAGAAATTGGGGAAAAGGGAAATTCTTGGGTCATAGAAATGTACAGCAATGGAAACAGACCCTTTGGTCCAACCCGCCTATGCTGACCAGATATCCCAACCTAATCTAGTCCCACCTGCCAGCACCCGGCCAATATCCCTCCAAACCCTTCCAATTCATATACCCATCTAAATGCCTCTTAAAAGGTTGTAATTGTACCAGCCTCCACCACTTCCTCTGGCAGCTCATTCCATGCATTACCACCCTCTGCGTACACTCTAAGGATGCACTTGATCTATCCTGTCTATACTTTAGATAGATTTCCTTCTTTTTCTTAACCAATGCCTCAAGTGTGACACAGAGACACAGAGAAATTTCAAAATATTGACTGGGAACACTATAGTACAAGTACTACAGATGGGTCAGTTTCTGTCCAGCGTGTACAGAAGGGGCTTCCTGACAGTATGTAGATAGGCCAACAAGGGGCAAAGCCACATTAGGTACTGGTAATAAGCTCAGCCAGGTGTTAGAGTTCAAAGTAGGTGAGTACTTTGGTGATAGTGATCACCATTCTGTTACATTTACTTTAGTGTTAGAAAGGGAAAGGGATAGGTGCAAACCACTGGGCAAGAGGTACAGCTGGGGAACGGCAATTACAATGAGATTAGGCAAGATTTAGGAAGCATAGGATGGGGAAGGAAATGGCAGGGGATGGGCACATTAGAAATGTGGAGCTTATTCGAGGAAAAAGCTACTGTGTGTCCTAGATAAGTACGTACCTGTCAGGCAGGGAGGAAGCTGTAGAGCGCCGGAACTGTGGTTTTTGAAGGAAGTGGAATCTCTGGTCAAGAGGAAGGTGGCAGCTTATGTTATGATGAGATGTGAAGTCTCAGTTGGGGCACTTGAGGGTTACAAGGTAGCCAGGAAAGACCTAAAGAGAGCTCAGAAGAGCCAGGAGGAGACATGAGAAGTTGTTGGCAGATAGAAAGTCAGGTTTAGCCTGATCCTACAGGTATTTAAGGAATAAAAGAATGATGAGAGTAAGATTCAGGCCAATCAAGGATAGCAGTGAGAAGTTGTGTGTGGAGTCAGAGGAAATAGGGGAAGCACTAAATGAATATTTTTCAACAGTATTCACTCTAGAAAACGATAATGTTGTCAAGGAAAATATTGAGATACAGGCTACTAGACTAGGTGGAATGGAGGTTCACAAGAGGTATTAGAAATCCTGCAGAATGTGAAAATAGACAAGTACCCTGGGCTGGATGGGATTTATCCTAGGATCCTCTAGAAAGCCAGGGAAGAGATTGCTGAGCCTTTGGCATTGATCTTTAAATCGCCATTGTCTACAGAAAGTGCCAGAAGACTGGAAGATAGCACGTGTGGTTCCCCTATTCAAGAAGGGGACGAGACAAAACCCTGGTAATTATAGACCAGTGAGCCTTACTTCAGTTGTTGGTAAAGTGCTAGAAAAGGTTATAAGAGATAGGATTTAAATTCATCTAGAAAGGAATAATTTGATTAGGGATAGTGGAGGGTAGGTTGTGCCTCACAAACCTTATTGAGTTCTTTGAAAAGGTGACCAAACAGGTAGATGAGAGTAAGCCAGTTGATGTGGTGAATATGGATTTCAGCAAAGTGTTCAGTAAAGTTCCCCAGAGTGGGCTATGGTACAAAATGTGGAGGAATGGGATTGTGGGAGACATAGCAGTTTGGATCAGTAATTGGCTTGCTGAAAGACAGAAGGAAGAAAGAAAGACAACAGGTGGTTGATGGGAAATGTTCATCCTGGAGTCTAGTTACAAGTAGCGTACCGCAAGGGTCGGTGTTGGGTCCACTGCTGTCCATCGTTTTTATAAACAACCTGGATGAGGGCATAGAAGGGTGGGTTAGTAAATTTGCAGACGACACTAAGGTCAGTGAAGTTGTGGATAGTGGCAAAGGATGTTGTAGGTTACAGAGAGACACAGATAAGCTGCAGAGCTGGGCTGAGAGGTGGAAAATGAGAGTTAACGCGGACAAGTGTGAGGTGATTCACTTTGGTTGGAGTAACTGGAATGCAAAGTACTGGGCTAATGGTAAGATTCTTGGTTGTGTAGGTAAGCAGAGAGATCTCGGTGTCCAAGTACACAGATCCATTAAAGTTGCCACCCAGGTTGACAGGGTTGTTAATAAAAGCTAAAACACTATGCTTTCTTGAGAGGGATTGAGTTCCAGAACCATGAGGTTATGCTGCAGCTGTACAAAACTCTGTTGCGGCCACACTTGGAGTATTGCGTACAGTTCTGGTCACCACATTATAAGGAGGATGTAGAAGCTTTGGAAAGGGTGCAGAGGAGATTTACCTGGATGCCGCCTGGTATGGAGGGAAGGTCTTACGAGGAGAGGCTGAGAGACTTGACGGTCGAGAGGTGACTTAATAGAGACATATACAACAATCAGAGGGTGGACAGGGAGAGCCTTTTTCCAAGTATCATGTCAGCGAGCATGAGGGGGCATATCTTTAAATTGAGGGGCGATAGATATAAGACAGGTGTCAGAAGTAGTTTCTTTACTCAGTAGTAAGGGTATGGAATACTTTGCCTGCAACAGTAGTAGATTCACCAACTTGAAGTACATTTAAGTCATTGGACAAGCATATGGACATACATGGAATAGTAAAGGTTGGAGCCTTTCCTTTCACCCTAAACAGGAATATACTTTCTCTGGATTCTCATTATCTCATTTCTGAAGGCTTCTCATTTTCCAGCCACCCCTTTGCCTGTGAACATCTACCCCCAATCAGCTTTTGAAAGTTCTTGCCTAATACCATCAAAATTAGCCTTTATCCAATTTAGAACTTCAACTTTTAGATCTGGTCTATCCTTTTCCATCATTATCTCAAATCTAATAGAATTATGATTGCTGGCCCCAAAGTGCTCCCCCACTGACACCTCAGTCTCCTGCCCTGCTTTATTTCCCAAGATTTGCACCTTCTCTAGTCGGTACATCCATATACTTACATTCCACTCCATCTAAACCCTTAACACTATGGCAGTCCCAGTCTATGTTTGGAAAGACAAAATCCCCTACCATAACCACCCTACAGGTACCTGAGATCTCCTTACAAGTTTGTTTCTCAATTTCCCTCTGACTATTAGGGGGTCTATAATACAATCCCAATAAGGTGATCATCCCTTTCTTATTTCTCAGTTCCACCCAAATAACTTGCCTGGATGTATTTCTGGCAATACCCTCCCTCAGCACAGCTGTAATGCTATCCCTCATCATAAAGGCCACTCCCCCTCCTCTCTTGCCAACCTTTCTATCCTTCCTGTAGCATTTGTATCCCAGAACATAAAGCTGCCAGTCCTGCCCATCCATGAGCCATGTTTCTGTGGTAAGGGGAAAGAAATAATCTTTAATTTTCAAAGATCCTTTATCACAGGACAAAGAAAACAGGAGGAAAAAAAAAGTAAAAAAGCTCAGGTGGTGTTTTCACTACAATAAAAGTAGCCACATGAAGTCAACGTTGATGGTTTAGACAAAGCAATAGGAAGGCCGACATGGGAAAACTGAATAAGTCAGTGAATTTTTTTTGAAGCAGTAAAGGAAAACAGTGGAAGCTAAAAGCTACACCAGAATGAACAAATTGATCAGGAGTTGATTGAGAAGAAAGAAGATCTTAAATAATTTACTTGAGTGTACAGTTTCTTCACATATGCCAGGAGGAGCAGGTAAAGAAATTACAACTTAGAGATACAGGAGCAGGTCAATCTCTGATGTTGAGAGATGAGAAGATATGTAATTCAGTAGAAGTATTGCCAGAAAGTGGCAACATGTGGAATTGATGATGACATAAGATGTGCTCCATTATGTCAAGTGAGGTTTGTCATAATGCTGGTCTTGTAGAAGGTTACTTTTGTCCTTTAGTTTTTTTTCAGGAAGGTGGTAATTGGCCAGGCTCCATCGTGTCTGATTGGTTCAGTGGGGCCTTGTGTTGAGCAACAGATAGTACTTCAGACCAAAAGCTTGGAAAATCTTTTGAAAAACTGTATAGTCAAAAGCGTGTCATTCCAAAAAGAGTTGATCAAGGGTCACGGGGAAACCTTCTGTCCTCCTGAACTGTAAAGCTGTCTGTGCCATTTACACTAAGAGTGTGTGTTGAGACTGCGGAGAGTATTTTTGGAACATTGTCAGGTTTTGAATGGATAACTAATCCGGTATTCTGTTCTTTGGTGTTTCATTCCAGGAATACAATTGGTCCTTATTAATGAATGATACAGCTGGATCACACGTGGGATTGCTGCCTACTGTGATTGAAAAGCCAGTGGCAAAATCAACTGTGATATTACAAGTAATATATCCTGGGATTTTTCCTGACTCTAATAAGGTAACAAAACCACAGGTTGAAGCAGGAGGAGAGAAAGAATAAAGCAAATTGAAATACAAATATCAGATACCACGTATTGATCAGATGGTTGAGAAGAAAAAAAACAGGTGGAGGACAAAGATAATTTTAGTTCAGAAAAATTGACTTACAAGACCAAAGATGAAAAACTAAAGCAGCTGTGTCAAATAGCACACAGAAGAATCTGAATGTATCCCAGAATTTTAAATGACATCCTGATCAGAAAATAGTGACCATCATGGAATCAGATGGATGAAAAATGGACAGAAGCTCAAGTTGTATTACCATTGGGTTATATAACAAAAAAAGGTGTTACTGGTAGCACACAATTACCAGTGGGAGATTGTTTTGGAGTAAGGAAAATTCAAGCTAAAATAGCAAAAATGTTTTCACTGGCCAAGAATGCATCAGGACATAGTTGAATTTGGCCAGACATATAATGCGTGTCAGGTAATTGGAAAACCTCGTAGTGATAAAACAAACACCTTTAAAATCCATTTCTGCATTTAAGGAACCTTTTACAAGGGTGTTAGTTGACTGTGTTGGACCCCTATTTAAAACAAGGTGAGAATCAGTGTTTGATGATAATTATGATGTATCCACTAGATTTCCAAAGGTTCCTCCATTACACAATATCACAGCTAAAAAGATTGCCTAAGAGTTACACAAGATTTTCACTTGATACAGACTACCTAAAGAGAGAGACACAGACACACACACACACAAAATCAGATCAAGATAAAATTTTACATCCAAATTATTCAGGAAAGTTAAGGATAGCTTAGGAATAAAACAACTCAAATCCTTTGTGAACCAATTTTAAAGAAAAATCACAGGAAGCTTTGAAGAGCAGGTGTGCATGCTGGAATGGATAGAAATAGAGGAAGCTGATGTGCTGAAAATTGTGTCAAATATAAAGATTGACAAGTCACCAGGCCCAGACCAGATTTGTCCTCGTCTGCTTTGGGAAATGAGAAATGCAATTGCTTCGCCACTTGCGAAGATCTTTGCATCCTTGCTCTCCACTGGAGTTGTACCTGAGGACTGGAGAGAGAGGCAAATGTAATTCCTCTCTTCAAGAAAGGAAATAAGAAAATCCCTGGCAATTACAGACCAGTAAGTCTCACGTCTGTTGTCTACAAGGTGTTGGAAAGGATTGAGGGATAGGATTTATGACCATCTGGAAGAGCATGGCTTGATTAAATGCAGTAAACACTGCTTTGAGGGGGGCAGGTCATGCCTCACAAACCTTATCAAGTTCTTCGAGGATGTGACTAGAAAAGTTGATGAGGGTCGAGCTGTGGATGTGGTGTATATGGACTTGAGCAAGGCATTTGATAAGCTTCCCCATGGTAGGCTCATTCAGAAAGGTCAGGAGGAATGGGATACAGGGGAACTTAGCTGTCAGGATACAGAATTAGCTGGCCAACAGAAGACTGCAAGTGGTAGTAGAAGGAAAATATTGCGCCTGGAAGTCAGTGGCGAGTGGTGTTCCACAGGGCTCTGTCCTTGGGCCTCTTCTGTTTGTAATTTTTATTAATGACTTGGATGAGGGGATTGAAGGATGGGTCAGCAAGTTTGCAGATGACACAAAGGGTGGAGGTGTCGTTGACAATATAGAGGACTGTTGTAGGCTGCAAGGGACATTGACAGAATGCAGAGATGGGCTGAGAGGTGGCAGATGGAGTTCAACCTGGATAAATGTGAGGCAATGCATTTTGGAAGGTTGAATTTGAAAGCTGAGTACAGGATTAAGGATAGGATACTTGGCAGTGTGGAGGAAGAGGGATCTTGGTGTGCAGGTACATAGATCCTTTAAAATGGCCACGCAAGTGGACAGGGTTGTTGAGAAAGCATATGGTGTTTTGGCTTTCATTAACTGGGGTATTGAGTTTAAGAGTCGTGAGATCTTGTTGCAGCTCTATAAAACTTTGGTTAGACTGCACTTGGAATAATGATTCCAGTTCTGGTCGCCCTATTATAGGAAAAATGTGGATGCTTTGGAGAGGGTTCAAAGGAGGTTTACCAGGATGCTGCCTGGACTGGAGGGCTTGTCTTATGAAAAGGTTGACTGAGCTCAGAAGTTTTTTATTGGAGAAAAGGGAGGTGGCGAGGGGACCTAATTGACGTCTACAGGATAATGAGAGGCACAGATAGTCTCTGGCTATTGACTATTTCCCAGGGCAGAAATAGCTAACATGAGGGATCATAGTTTTACGCTGGCTGGAGGAAAGGATAGAGGGGATGTCAGAGGCAGGTTATTTACAAAGAGTTGAGAGAGCATGGAATGCATTGCCAGCAGTAGTTGTGGAAGCAAGGTCATTGGGGACATTTAGAGACTGCTGGACATGCTTTTGGTCACAAGATTTTGAGGGTGCATACATGAGGATCAATGGTTGGCACAACATCATGGGATGTTCTATGTTCTATATAATGGCGGCATCAAACCTTAAAGATCACTTGGAGGGCTTACAGGAATGCTACTTATACTTTTTGCATTTAGGGATGTAGCAAATTAAGCACAAGATGAAATGACCACTGAAATTATGTGAGGAGAAATTGAGGAGCCCAAATTCAGAAACCACATATTTGGACTACGTCAAATTTTAGAGAAAGATTAAATAGAGTGGATGAGTAGGTTAGACAGCATTTAGAAGTAGGACAGCATGTGATGAAACAGCAGACAAGTTGTCAGTATTGCATAATTTTGCAAGGGGACTTAAAGTTTTAGCGTAACTTCAGTGCTAGGTGAACTGTTAAAAACCATTCAACTTTTTCAAAGCAAAAGATTCAGTGAGGTGAATTACTTGAAGAAAACACTAAGTGAAATTTCTTTCTATCGTCATGTGAATATGCTCATAAGATTTTTTGATAAGGAAAGCAAAACAAGAATGTGTCACTGGTTACAACACTCAGTGAAGAACCAATTTCAGGATTCCAGATTGGGTATTTCTCAAATTAAAACTGGACAATTGAAAGTTCTCAAAAATTGGGATAAATGGAGTCATTGAAACAACTAGAGGCTGGGTCCTATCACCAAGTCACCCTTTGTGGCCAGCCAACTTGGAGTCAATTCTCAATTGAGGATATTCCAATCTCCTAAATATACTGTTTTTTAAATTCAAAGTCCCCATGAAGTTACAACACATGCTAACAGTCACTATACGTCAAACTCAAAGAGAGAGACAATGGAGAACACTCCAAATCTGTAAACAACACCACGAAACACTATAAAAGGAACAGACAAACTCACTCCACAGGTCATTTTCTTGTGTCAAGAATACTCTAAACAGCTAAAAATATTACACAAAAATAGCAAATACAACATCATAGAAATAAAAGGTTGAGCAGCAAGTCATAGTCCACATGAATTAATACAGCAGCAGACACTGTGCATCAGAGCACATCACTAAGTAGGACAATGTAAAACATTCCATAGGAACACATCACATCATCAATAATAAAACACAAACATACCTCCCACAGGGCCAGCTATCAGTCGGTCTACACACCTTTCAGACATTGGTCAGTCTTCACAGTCCTCAAGACCCAGCCTTCCCATAAAGGCTCTGTACACCCACAAAGACATAATGCATATACGAAGATAGTCCAAACACAAAGGCCCATTCCAAACAAAAACAGTGCACAGTCCACTCAGAGGCCTGGTCTCACACACACAGGCCCAGTCCAGGGCTCATACAGCAAATCAATGTCCAGGACCCAGCTCATAGCTGACGTGATGATGCAACCCAGCCTTCCGTTCACCAATTCACACAGTACCACTGGCTGTAGCCAGCCAGCTTGGAGACAGTGCTTAGTTGAGCAGATTCTAATTTCCTGTTTTTCTTTTTAAAAATACTGTTTAATCTGTATTCAGCTGTTATGTACAAGGGAGAGGCACAGCAAAGCCAGGCCCCAAACCATACCAACCAGTTTTCAGGGAAATGGGGTCAAACCTCAAATCCCACCTCCTGGGTTTTTTTCTTCTTTTGTCAGTTCAGGTTTCCCACCCCACCCAAACAAAAGCAGAAACCAACAATAGCTGAAGTACCAACTAGCCCACAGTCAGTGCCCTAAACTAAGGAGACTCAATCTCCTGGTTACATATGTTTTTTTTTTCTTTTATTAAAGCAATATACAATTTACAAAACCATTAACAGTTATATACAAAGAAAACAGTTTTATAAGGAAGCAGAATGGTAAAGCCAGGCCCCCCTACCATTCAACCATTTTCATGGAAACGAAGACAAACCTCAAATCCCATCTCCTGGTTGTAATATTTTATTAAACAAGTTACAAAATACACAGTTTACAAAAAACAGTTAATGTTGACAGCTGTATACAACAGCAATTTTACAAGGGAGAGGAGCAGCAAAGCCAGACCCCCAAACCGTACCGTTCAACCAGTTTACAGGGAAATGAGGACATACCACAAATCCCAGTTTCAAATATAAAAAGACAGCAACAGTGACCTTTATACATAAGACAATCCAGTTACATAAACTGGTGCATACAATACAGATCCAGCAAGCCCCCGTCCCTCCTACCTTCCAGCCACTCTAAGGCAGCCTGCCCCAAGCACTTTCCAGCTCTTGGTCCACCCCATGCCCCTTCCAGTTCTCGGTCCACCCCGACACCTTTAGGACAACCTGCCCCAGTACCCACCCGGGGTGACAGCAGTCAGGACGGCCTACCAACCTTCCAGCTTCACTAACCACTCTCAGCACCTTTCAACCACCTATGGGACAGCCTGCCCTTGTACCTGCCCGGGATGACAGCGCTGAGGACGGCTACCCGCCTTCTGACTCTTGGTCGGCCCCTACATACCATTGGGCTTTCACCCACCCCGATGCGCCTCCGGCCAGTGGGCTATCCTGGCACACCTTCCGGCCACCTCTAGGACAGTCCATCCCAATTACCCCTTCCCTGGGACGACAGCGTGAAGGGTAGCCCACAAACCATCTGGATCTCAGCCCGCCCCTACACACCTTCTGGCTCTCAGCTGCTCTGACACACCTTTCAACCACCTCTAGGACAGCCTATCCTGATTACCCCTTCTCGGGACAGCAGTGCTTAGAACAGCCTACCCACCATCTGGCTCTCAGGGTGACTGACATCAGGGTGGCTTACCCACTCACTGGCTTTGGGGACAGCCTACCAACCTTCAGGTTCACAAGATGGCCTACTGACCCTCCGGCTCTCGGGGTGACAGCTTTCAGGACAACCCATGAGCCTCCCAGTTCACAGCAAGGCCTGCCAGACCCAGGGACACGCAAGACAGTGCAGATGATAGACCCAGGAAATGCCACAATACAGTTAATTATCAAAAAACAGTCCTTTCTGGTACACAGTCCAAATCTATATAGTCTTCAAAATATAGAATCCATTTCCAGGAAGAGTCCACTCCAGTAATACAGTGTGTATTGTCAGAAATAGAGTCCATTGCTAAAAACAGAGTCCACAACCAAGGGCAGAGTCCACTTCTGAAGGCAGCAAATGCAAACACCCAACAGCACAGGTGTTCAGTCTCCATAGAGTCCTAGCCCAGCCCTGGAAAACCAGGCCCACTCACAGGAACAGTACATTGTACAGGCGCAGTTAACTCAGAGGTTTGGTCTGCTCCCAAAGGAAAGGTGTTCTCCCAAACTCCAGGATACAGCAAGTGCTCTCCTCCCAACACACATATACACATGTTCCATCTTGAGAGGCCCAGTCCCAGGGCTAGGCCTCCCCACAGGAACAGCTCCTCTGGTAAAAAAGGTATGTCTTCCACAAGGGCTCAGTCCAAAAAAGTGAAGACACATACAAAAAAAAGAGTCCAAGGGCTAAGCCCTACCACAAAATTAACATTATCCTTTTCTCAAAAAGAGTAACACACAGGCTGTAACCAACCAATGAAACAACAATCCCCTAATGAGAACTGAGTTACACCTGAAACACATTATGTGCATTAGGAGTTTAACAATCAGTCCTCACCTAGAGGAACGCCAGTTAAACTGACTAAATAATTCAGCCAGTTCAGTGATCAGTTTCACCCTTCCAAAAAAAAAGGCAAGCAGAAACCAACAGCAACATACTGACTGTTACACCAGCCAGCACAGAGTCAGTCCCCTAAACTAAGGAGGCTCTAACTCTCCTGGTTACATATGTTTTTTCTTTTATTAAACAACATTAACAGTTATATACAAAAACAACAGTTTTACAAGGGAGCAGAATGGCAAAACCAGGCTCTCCAAACTCTACCATTCAACCAATTTTCAGGGAAATGAGGATAAACCTCAAATCCCATCTCCTGGTTGTATTTTTTTTTATTTTAAACAAATTACAAAACAGTTTACAATAAACATTTACAGCTGTACAAGAGACAGCAATTTTACAAGGGAGAGGAGCAGCAAAGCTAGGCCCCAAACCCGACCATTCAACCATTTTACAGAGAATGAGGACAAACCTCAAATCCCAGTTCCACATTTAACAAGACAGTGACAATGACATTTGTACATTAAACAATACGGTTACATACAGAAGTGCAGACAATACAGACCCAGCAAGCCCCCCACCCCTCCCACCTTCCGACCACTCTAAGGCAGCCCGCCCCTACCCACCTTCCAGTTCAGTCCACCCTGTGCCCCTTCCAGTTCTCGGTCCGCCCTCACACACCTTTCGACCACCTCTAGGACAGCCCGTCCCAATTACCCCGTATCGGGACGACAGCGCTCAGAACGGCCTACTCACCATCTGGCTCTCGGGGTGACTGGCATCAGGGTGGCCTACTCACCCTCTGGCTTTCAGGGCAGCCTACCAACTTTCAGGTTCACAGGATGGCCTACCCACCTTCCAGCTCTCAGGGGGACAGCTTTCAGGGTGACACATGAGCCTCCCAACTCATGACAAGGCCTGCCAGACCCAGGGACACACAAGACAGTGCAGGTGATAGATACAGGAAACACCACAATTAAAAAAAAGTCCTTTCTGGTACACAGTCCAAATCCATACATAGAGTCTTCAAGATATAAAATCCATTGCCAGAAAGAGTCCACTCCAGTATACAACGTGCATGGTCAGAAATAGAGTCCACTCCAACCTGCAGAGTCCATTACTAAAAACAGAGTCCACAACCAAGGGCAGAGTCCACTCCTGAAGGCAGCAAATGCACATCCCACAGCACACAGGTGTTCAGTCTCCATAGAGTCCTGGCCCAGCCTTGGAGAGCCAGGCCCACTCACAGGAACAGTACATTGTACAGGTGAAGTTAACTCTCAGCAGTTTAGTCCACTCCGGAGGGAAAGGTGTTCTCCCAAACTCCAGGTTACAGCAACTGCTCACCTCCCAGCACACACACAGATGTTCAATCTCCAGGAGGCCCAGTCCCAGAGCTAGGCCTCCCCACAGGAACAGCTCCTCTGGTCAAATGTATGTCTTCCACAAGGCCTCAGTCCAGTCACCAATAAAAAGTGAAAATACATACAAAAAGCAAAGAAAACTAGACTCCAAGGGCTAAGCCCTACCATAAAATCCACATTGTCCTTTTCTCAAAAAAAGTGTAAAAAGAGAAAAGAGTAACACACAGGCTGCAACCAGCCAGTGAAACAACAATCCCCTAATGAGAACTGAGTTACATCTGAAACACATTCTGTGCATCAGGAGTTTAACAATCAGCCCTCACTAAAAGGAATGCCAGTTAACAAACTGGCTAAATAATTCAGCCAGTTCAAGAATCAGGTTTCCATCCCAGAAAAAAAAGGAGCAGAAACCAACTACAACAGTAATATACTGACTGTTACACCAGCCAGCCCAGAGTCAGTCCCCTAAACTAAGGAGGCTCTAAATCTCCTGGTTACATATGTTTTTTCTTTTATTAAACAACATACAATTTACAAAACAATTAACATTAACAGTTATATACAAAGAAACAGCAGTTTTACAAGGGAGCAGAATGGCAAAACCAGGCTCTCCAAACTCTACCATTCAACCAATTTTCAGGGAAATGAGGACAAACCTCAAATCCCATCTCCTGGTTGTATTCATCATACAAGGCTTTCCTGATTGGCACAGGTTAACAACCCCAATCAAGCACTTCGTAGTTGATGAGATCAACCTGATCCCAATCACTACATTCCTCGCCCCCTTATGTCCAGGGATATAGGCCTAGTCCATCGCTTGAAGCTTCTCTCGGCAGACCCCAATTGCCCAGGCTCTCTAGAACATCTTGGAAGAGTTGACTCTTTTTCTTCTAGCAGCAACAGATGAGGTTGCATCCATTTTGGTCTCTCAGGATTCCTCAATACTAGATGGCGAGGGAGTACTTGCTGTTTCTGCCGGGCCCTCATGCTGTTGGAAGTGGCCAGGAATGTTTTGCTAGTGCCCGTTTGTGAAATTACGGCTTTTCAGGTGATCCATGTTTGTTCTGGACCGTATCACTGACCTGAAGTTATGGGATCTGACCTCACATCAATCTCACTGTATACAGCTCCATTTTCATAGTCCCTGCATCAAAGTCATCCTCTAGATTACATTGTCTCTCTCACTAAGAGGAGGTATGTGACTGGCATTGGCATTCTTGTTGCCATTTCACCTTCTTCCCCACATCTAAACATCAGGTTTAACATGGTGTTGAGTCTTCTTTCCATCAGCAACTTCATTGGAGCTACCCTTGTTGTTGCATGTGGGATAGCCCTATAATCAAATAGGAACCAGGACAGTTTGGTCACAGTTGATGCTGTTGGCTGCTTCTTTAAGCCTGCTTTCAACATATGGACTGCTCTTTCTGCTAAATCATTGGTATGGAGCTGTCCTTATGTGCCAAATGTCACTGGACTTGAAGTATTCAAGTCCCCTGTTGGTAAATGATATTCTATTGTCAGCGACTAATATTTCCAGGAATCCATGTATTGTGAATGATTTCCACCATCTTCTCAATCATCATCCCTGAGTTTGCTGAATAAACTTTATGCACATCCAAACACTTTGAGTGGACCAGGAACATTGAGCCAATGAAAGGACCAGCAAAGTTGACATACAACTGAGTCCATGGTTTACCCAGCCATTCTCATGAATGTCAGGGTGCTGCTAGTGGCAATTTTTGTCCTCATTGGCACTCTGGATTGCCCCAGCAATACAACCATCTCAGCATCTAATCCTGGCCACCAGACATAGCTCTTGCCAGCATCTTAGTCTTGGAAACCCCTGGATGACCTCGGTGGAGTTCAGCCTACTGGCAGTGACCTTTACTCAGGACAATCACCCTCACTCCCCACAGTGACATTCCATCCTTTACAGGTATCTGGTCTTGCCTGGTCCAGGAAGGTTTCAATCCTGATTGTGATGGACCTTCTGTTTCCCCATTATCACTAGCTGTTCCAGTTTTGCTAGGGCAGGATTTTTTTGTGTCCACAATTAGATATCGTTCGGGGTGACTGGAAGGGTGTCCAGAGGATTTAAAACCAAAACATGTTCTTCCAGGGGAAGCACCACCAGGGGTGGATCTGCCAGTGGGAGGCAGCTCAAGGCAATTGCATAAGGCACTTGGCTTCCTGGACAGTCTTCTAACTTGTACCTGTATTCACTGAGAACAAGCACCTAACACTGAATTCCACCAGAAGCTATGGGCGGCACCACTTTGTCTTCCTTCAGTAGCCCGAGCAGGTTTATGATCTGTTACAATGACAAATTCCCACTTGTAAAGGTACTGGTAGAACTTCCTCACACCAAAGATTACCACCAAAACCTCCTTCGCTATCTGGGCATACTTGCATTCAGTTTCAGCCAAAGTCTGGGGAGCATATGCTATTGGACATTGCTATCCATTGGGCCACCAGTAAGCCGACACTCCCCCCATATCTTACAGGAAGGCATCACATGTCAGCACTACTTCTCACTTGAGATCATAGCGGACTATCATCTTAGATGATGAGAGTTGCTTTTTCACTTCCCTAAAGGCTGCTAATTGGCTTCATGATCATTTCTAAGATTGACCAGTGCTGCCTACTCTGCAAATTGCACTGGATTAACGATTCCAAAAGGATTCCATTACCAAAATGATATGGATGCTTTGGAGAGGGTACAGAGCAGGTTCACCAGGATGTTGCCTAGTATGGAGGAGGGTGAGTAGTTTGTGGTTATTTTCATTAGAAAGACAGGTTGAGAGGGGACCTGACTGAGGTTTACAAAATCATGAGAAGAATAGACAGGGTGGATAGCAAGAAGCTTTTCCCCAGACTGGTGGACTCAATTACAAGGGGTCACGAGTTCAAGGTGAGAGGGGAAAAGTTTAATTGAGATGTGTGTACGAAGTTCTTTATGCAGAGGGTGGTGGGTGCTTGGAACTCACCAGTGGTATTGGTAGAAGCGGTCACGATAGCGTCACTTAAGATGTATCTAGACAGATACCTGAATGGGCAGGGAGCAGAAGGATACAGATCCTTAGAAAACAGATGACAGCTTTAGATAGAGGATCTGGGTCGGCACAGGCTTGGAGGGCTGAAGGACGTGTTCCTGTGCTGTAATTTTCTTTGTTCTTCATTCGTTGATTAGAGAAGGACTGGAGTCATAATATTCCTTAAACAACTCGGTCAACTCCTGGAAGAGTTTAGTGTCTACTGCCTCTGGAAAAGTTAAGCCCCTTATCAGTAAAAATGCTGCGATTCCACACACAGTCTGAAGCAATGGCTTTTCATCTGCCTCAATGTCATTTGCCAGAGAAAAAAATTGCATTCTTTCGACAGACTGGGCCCAATCTCCACAGCAGAGTCAAATAAGTCAGGTTTCCCAAATAGAGGAATGATGCCAGAAATGCTTCCCCCAACTCCAAGATTACAGTTGCACATGAATGTTCTTCAGGCAGATCCTGAATTTCTCCCATTGACATTGAAATAACTTCACAGAGGCAATGCCACGATATAAAGTCGCAGTGTATTTATAGCACACAGTCCACTGGTGGGGGCTACTCAGTTCGGTTTAGAAGATTCTAATCTTCTAATTTTTTTCTTCATACAGAACCTTTTCAGTCAACTCACATGGAACACTTTGATCTACACACACGGAGCATTGTCAGCCTACACATAGGAAGCATTTTCACCCTTGTGACAATGCTATCACTTTCAGAAGGTTATTTTGTCCTTGTTTTTTTTAAAGAGGGGCCATAATGGCACAGGCGCCAAAGATTAGACTTTAAAAATGGAAAGGGACTGGCCAGTTGTCTCAGTTCAGGTTTTTTCCAAGTTTGTTTTAGCTCAGCAGTCACAAGAGGTGACATTCCAGGGGAGATGCAAGCTTCAGTCGAGAATTTTTGACTTTCTTCTGAAATCTCTCTCTTGAATTGTTCCCTCCGTTCAAGAACTCGTGTTTGATTTTACCTTTTTGCCAAGTAGTGTGTTTATGGAATATTACTGTATTGGATTAGTTAATTCATAATAGTTACAATATCACATCAGTAAAGTTTTCCAATAGCTAATTTATTCCAAATTCCGTTTGCTTTTGTTCATGTTTTAACTGCATTGCTTAATTAAATCCTGTTTGCTTAAAGCTGAATGGCTTTAACCAATTGCATCACACCCCCCTCACATCTGCCTTTAAAATAAGAAAAGGTAGGGTCTAGGCTACCTTCTAAACATATTTTGAGGGGATCTGCTCAGATTAATAACAAATAGGGTGCTGTATAATTCCACTTTGGGTTTAGGGTTGTTGTACTCAAAGACAGCAAGTGGCAGGTGTTAGTCTCTTTTATTCTGGATGTTGAATTTGTTTGGTTTGAACAGTGCTTGGTGTAGTAATGGCCCTTTCAGTCACTAAGGGTTTCTAGGGGATGGAAGAAGTGACTTTGGGGTTTTACAAAAGGTGAACAAAGCAAAGCTGTTGCAATTGGCTGACAAGCTGGAATTGGGGTTGCCTTAGTCAGTGATAAAAGGAAAGGTAATTTCAGCAATATTCCAATTTTGCTGAAAATGCCATCAGAGCAAGCATTCAATTGTAGATGAAGCAGCTTGAACATGAAAAGGTACTGAAACAGTTTTAACAGTTAAAAGCAGAGGGGAAAGAAAAGGAGAGGAAGGCCCCAGCAAGAGAAAGCAAAGAGAGAAGGAAGGGAAAAGGAGAAAGAAGGAAGGGAAAAGGAGAGAGAAGATTGGGGGGGGGGAGGGGAGAGGCAGAGTTTGAACTTTATAAGTTGACAATTAAATAGGAAAGTCAGCTTAACAGGATGGAGATGAGGGTAGAATGTAGGCTTGGTGAAGAATATAGTGATGATGGGCAAACCAATCATAACTAAAAGCCTGGTGGGGATCTGTTTAAACATATTCAAGCATTGCTTTAATTTGATAAGAAGGATGTAGAAGTCTTTTTCATTTCATTTGAGAAAGTGGTGAAACAAATTAAGTGGTCACTAACTATGTGGGTTTTGTTGATCCAAAAAAAGCTGGGAGGCTGAGCTAGTCAGGTATTTGGATAACTTCAGAGTAGGTGTCTGGGGAATATGAAGAGGTGAAGAACACCATCATAAGTGCAGATGAGCTTGTGCCAGAAGCCTACAGATGTTTCACGAATATAAGGAGGAATCCTGGTCAAACATGTATTGAGTTTGAGAGAATCAAACAAAGTAATTTTGATAGGTGGACAACAGCAATAAAAATAGGTCAAATAGATAATGCTCCGAGAGAGACAATTATTCTGGAGGAGTTCAAAAATTCAGATCCTGAACTAGTGAGAACTCATTTTGAAGAGCAGAGAGTTAAAATGGCAAGACTACCAGCTGAAATGGCTGATGATTATTAGTTGGTTCATAAATCAAAGTTTGACTTTCAACATCAATTTCAACCATGAGGAGTAGAAACTGGGGAAACGAGAAATCCTCAGGTGGTTAGGGAAAATTAGATGTCGTTGAAGATAATAAAGATAGCTTACCATAGGGTAAAAAGGCAACCCATGAAGGGGAAAGAGAAGCAAGGAGGCTCAGGTGTTTTCACTGCAATAAAGTAGGCCACATGAAATCACCGTGTTGTTGGTTAAAGAAAAAACTGGGAAGACAGATGTAGAAAAACAGGATAAGCTAGCGAATTTTGTTGAAGTGGTAAAGAAAAGCACAGTGGATGCTAAAGAGCTGCACCAGAATGTACAATCTGGTTGGACGTTGGTTGAGAAGGAACTGCCAGACATTGTTAAACTATTAGCTTGCAAAGTAAGGTTTACTCGCACAGGGCAGAAGGAGAAGGTAAAGAAATTACAATATTAAGTAATATGGGATCATGTCAATTTTTGATGTTGAGAGTTGAGGAGATATATAACTCAGGAGGAATTAGTACATGGAATTCATGTTGAAGTAAGAAGTACTCATTATGTAAAGTGAGAATGGAGTGTCAAGTGAAAAGTGGAAAAGTGGTGGTTGGAGTACTGAAGAAACTCTTGGCTCCAGGAATACAATTTGTCCTTGATGACAATGTATCTGGATCACAAATAGGTCTGCTGCCTACTGTGGCTGAAAAACAGTGGAAATTCAGGCCACTAAGGTACTATGGGAATCTTGGGTCTTGTCCTGACTGTGAGAATAACAAGTCACGAAGTCACCAGGTGAAACAGGATGAGGAGTCAAAGAATGCAGATAAGGAAGTTGAAGTAAAATTATCAGAGGCCACGTTTAATCAAATGGTTGAGCCAAAATAGGAACAGGACCAAGTTGATATTGTTAGCTCAGAAAAATGAACTGAGTTACAGCTGAAAGATGAAAATCTGAAGCAATTGTATCAAAGAGCATACACAGAAATAGAATCTGAGTGTATCCTGGAATTTTATTATCTTAAAAATGATGTATTGATAAGAAAATAGAGACCATCAAATATTCAGTCAGCTGAAGTTCATCAAGTTATATTACCAGTGGGTTGTAAAAAGGTGTTGCGGGTAGCATATGAATTATCAGTAGGAGGTAATTTAGGAGTAAGAAAAATGCAAGCTAACATGCAAAAATGTTTAAACTGGCCTGGATTGCATAAGGACATAGTTGACTTTTGCTAGAAATCCCATACTTGTCAGGTAATTGGAAAACCTCAGTCAGAAATGAAACCCACACCTTTAATATCCATTCCTGCATTTGAGGAACCTTTTACAAAGGTCTTAATTGGCTGTGTAGGACTACAAGCTAAAACAAAAAGTGGAAATCAGTATTTGTGGACAGTAATGAATGTGTCCACAAGATTTCCAAAGCCATCCCATTACACAATGTCACAGCTAAAAGGATTGTAAAAGTGTTACTCAAATTTTTCACTAGATGCGAACTACCTGCAGAGATACAATCAGATCAAAGGTCAAAGTTTACATCAAAATTATTCCGGGAAGATATGGATAGCCTTGAATAAAACAATTCAAACCTATTGCATGCTGTGCAGAATCACACAAAGTGTTAGAAAGGTGGCATCACACTTTAAAGACCTTGTCAATGGCTGACAGTCAAGACTATCCAGATGATTGGGACAAAGGAAAACCATTCGTACTTTTTGCCATTAGGGATGCACCAAATTAATGACCAAATTTAGTCAATTTGAAATAGTTTTTGGTCAGAAGGTGCATTTAATTAACAAGAAATTAGTGAGTCAGAATTAAGAAACTACATGCTTGGACTATGTCCCATATTTTAGGAAACGGTTAAACAAAGCATGCAAGTTGGCTGGACAGCATTTAAAAGTACCACAGCATATGATGCAACAAGAAACAGACAAGAAATCAAAGACTCAACTTTGCTAACAGAGATAAAGTGTGCATGTTACTTTCAGTGGTAGGTGAACCTTTAAAAGCAAGGTTTAGTGGATCTTATCAAATCTAAAGGAGATTGATTGACGTGAACTATTTGATAAGGTTACAATTTTGGTTTTCCCAGATAGAAATAAGTCTCACAGAGTGTGTCATTTGAATATGCTCAAAAGATATCTTGATAGGGAAGGAAAGCAAAACAAGAATGTGTTGCTGCACACAAACTAAAGTATCAAATTCAGATGATTCTGATTTGGACATTCTTCAAATTAAATTGGACAATGAGAAAGTTCTCAAAAATTGGGATAAATTATTGAGTTACCTTCCAGAGGAAAATCAAAATAACCTGAAAGAGTTATTACTATCATACAGGGAGATATGTGTGATTAAGTGAGAAATATTAATCTGATTATATATGATGCAGGTACAGGACATGCTGTTCCAATTAAGAAACATTCTTATACACTGAAACCTCAAAAGTTGGCACAGGTTTAAAAACCGATTGATTGCACACTCCAATACAACACAATCAAAGTGAGCTCCAGTAGTAATGGTGCCAAAATCAGATTGGACCCAATGGTTATATGTAGACTATTGCAAAGTCAATGCAGTTCCAAAGTCTGATTCATATCTGATTCTACTTTTGAAAGACTGTATGGAGAAGATGGGATAAGCAATTTATATTTCTAAGTTTGACTTACTCAAAGGATATTGGCAGGTACCTTTATCCGAAAGAACAATTACACATTTTGGTTTTCGTAACACTGAATTTAACATCATGCCATTTGGTATGAAAAATGTGGCAGCCACATTTCAAAGACTAACCAATGAAGTCATTTCTGGATTACCCAATAATGGATTGACGACCTGCTGATTTTTAGTCACACAAAGGAAGATTTGTCATTGTTTTATTCAAATCGGAATTATTTGATTGACTTCGGGAGGTAGGCATAGTGATATCCTGGTTAAGAGTGAATTTGCTAAACTCGAGTCACGTTCCTGGGCCATGATATCAGACATGGACAGATGGCACCCCGGAACGTGAAACAAAGGTTATTGCTGAGTTTCCGATATTATTGATGAAGAGAGTAGTACTGCAATTCCTGGGATTGAGTGGATTTTATCGGAGATTTGTGTCAAATTTTAGCAGTGTGGTTACTCCACTCACTGATTGATGATGGAGGTGTACAGGGACTGGATGTCCATGGTGAATCAGTAGAAGGGTACTGGTAGGTACGGTGGGAAAGGAAGAACTGGAGGGCTTTGAGTCCTTCGTGATGGGGGATGTCAGTGGAAGGGTACTGGTTGGTACTGCGGGAAGTCAGTGGAAGGGTACTGTGGACATCACCATGGACATCCAGTCCCTGTACACCTCCATCCCCCATCACAAAGGACTCAAAGCCCTCCGCTTCTTCCTTTCCCGCCGTACCAACCAATACCCTTCCACTGACACCCTCCTTCGACTGACTGAACTGGTCCTCACCCTGAACAACTTCTCTTTCCAATCCTCCCACTTCATCCAAACCAAAGGAGTAGCCATGGGCACCCGCATGGGCCCCAGCTATGCCTGCCTCTTTGTAGGATATGTGGAACAGTCCATCTTCCGCAGCTACAATGGCACCAACCCCCACCTTTTCCTCCGCTACATCGATGACTGTATCGGCGCTGCCTCGTGCTCCCACAAGGAGGTTGAACAGTTCATCCACTTTACCAACACCGTCCAACCCGACCTCAAATTTACCTGGACTGTCTCAGACTCCTCCCTCCCCTTCCTAGACCTTTCCATTTCTATCTCGGGCAACCAAATCAACACGAACATTTACTACAAACCGACTGACTCCCACAGCTACCTAGACTACACCTCTTCCCACCCTGCCCCCTGTAAAAACGCCATCCCATACTCCCAATTCCTTCGTCTCCGCCGCATCTGCTCCCAGGAGGACCAGTTCCAATACCGTACAACCCACATGGCCTCCTTCTTCAAAGACCGCAATTTCCCTCCAGACGTGATCGACGATGCCCTCCACCGTATCTCCTCCACTTCCTGCTCCTCCACCCTTGAGCCCCGCCCCTCCAATCACCACCAGGAAAGAACCCCACTGGTCCTCACCTACCACCCCACCAATCTCCACATACATCGTATCATCTGTCGTCATTTCCGCCACCTCCAAATGGATCCCACCACCAGGGATATATTTCCCTCCCCTCCCCTATCAGCGTTCCGAAAAGACCACTCCCTCTGTGACTCCCTCGTCAGGTCCACACCCTCCACCAACCCAACCTCCACTCCCGGCACCTTCCCCTGCAACCGCAAGAAGTGCAAAACTTGCGCCCACACCTCCCCCCTCACTTCCCTCCGAGGCCACAAGGGATCCTTCCATATCCGCCACAAATGCACCTGCACCTCCACACACATCATTTACTGCATCCACTACACCCAATGTAGCCACCTGTATATTGGGGAGACAGGCTGCCCGCCTCCTTGTAGAATGTTTCAGGGAACATCTCTGGGACACCCGGACCAACCAACCCAACCACCCCGTGGCTCAACACTTCAACTCCCCCTCCCACTCCACCAAGGACATGCAGGTCCTTGGACTCCTCCATCGCCAGACCATAGCAACTCGACGCCTGGAGGAAGAGCGCCTCATCTTCCACCTAGAAACCCTCCAACCACAAGGGATGAACTCAGATTTCTCCAGTTTCCTCATTTCCCCTCCCCCCACCTTGTCTCAGTCAAATCCCTCGAACTCAGTACCGCCTTCCTAACTTGCAATCTTCTTCCTGACCTCTCCGCCCCCACCCCCACTCTGGCCTATCACCCTCACCTTGACCTCCTTCCACCTATCGCATTTCCAACGCCCCTCCCCCAAGTCCTTCCTCCCTACCTTTTATCTTAGCCTGCTGGATACACTTTCCTCATTCCTGAAGAAGGGCTCATGCCCGAAACGTCGACTCTCCTGCTCCTTGGATGCTGCCTGACCTGCTGTGCTTTTCCAGCAACACATTTTCACTCAGTTTCTCACCTAGTTACAGCCTTGGTTCAAACATTCAAGAGTTCAGATGACAGTGACAGCCTCTAACATCAAGGCAGCATTTGGTCAAGTGTGGCATCAAAGGGCCCAAGCAAATTAAAGACAAAGGGAATCATTGCAAATTAACTAAGATCCGAGAGGTGTATAGGAGGTGCAGGGGGTGGACTCAAGGTGGCTAGATTACGGACAATGCCAAGATATTTTACACTTATGTCAAAAAACACGAATGCTTCTACTTCCTCAGAAGGAAATTTGGCATAACCACAACGACTCTTAATCAATTTTTCTAGATGCACCATAGAAAGTATCCCATCCACATGCATCACAACTACTCTTCTCAAGACTAGAAAAAATTACAGTTAGTTGTGAACACAGCCAGTTCATTACGAAAACCAGCCCTTCTTCTATAGCTAACATAATCAAAGACTCTTCCCATCCTGGTTAAGCACTACTCCACCAAGCAGAAGATACAAAATTTTGTACGAACAGATTCAAGGACAGCTCCTCATTATTATCAGGCTTATGAACAGACCTCTCATATATCTCTCAGAGTTGACCTTTCTCTGTATCTTCTCTGTAAATGTAACACTATATTCTGCACTATACTCTCATGTAAGATGTACCCTGATGTATTCATATAAGATATGATTTGTCTGGAAAATATTCAAAACAATACTTTTCATTGTATCTCAAATCAAGAGGAAGAGCATAACCAGGCAAACAGTACGGTCTGTTACATTCTGGAGGACAGCTAATGTGATTCCACTTCTGAAGAAGCGTGATAGAAATTGATGAGGGAACCACGTAACAGTGGGTCTTATGTCAGTGTTAGGGAAAACATTGGAGAAAATTCTGAGGCAGGAAATTTATCTCCATTTAGACAGGCAAGAGTTAATTGGGAGCTTAAAATGTGTTTCTGGAAAAGCGCAGCAGATCAGGCAGCATTCAAGGAACAGGAGATTCAACATTTCAGGCATAAGCCCTTCTTCAGGAATGAGGAAAGTGTGTCCAGCAGGCTAAGATAAAAGGTAGGGAAGAGGGACTTGGGGGAGGGGAGATGGAGATGCAATAGGTGGAAGGAGGTCAAGGTGGGCAAATCCATGACAAATAGAATTTAACCATGATGAGATGTTACATTTTGAAAGAGGTACAAGACAAGAGGGTACTCAATGAAATGCAGGGCAGTAAGAAGCTCAGAGGCATCTTGGGTTGGTTACACACACATCCTTGATGACAGCAGGACAGGTTTATAGGGAAGTTAAGGCAGCACATGGGACACTTGCCTTTATCAATGGTAGCACAAATTATAAGGGCAAGGAAGTCATTGGGAGCTGTACAAAACATTGGTCAGGCAACAATTGAAGTACTATCTGCAGTTCTGGTCACCCTACTATAGGAAGGATGTGATTGCACCATTGCACTGGTAGGGATGCAAAAGAGATTCACTAAGATGTTGCCTAGGATGGAGCATTTTAAGTATTAAAGATTGTTTATCTTTGGAGCAGAGGGGATGAGGGAGACGTGACGGACATATACAAGATCAGGAGGGACATGGATAGGAAGCAGCTGTTTCCTTCAAAAGGTCAACAACGAGGGGGTATAATTTTCTTGTGGAAGGCTGTAAAGTGAAAGGTATTAGGAAAACAATTTGCACTCAGAATGTGCTGCTGCATGTCTGGAATGCATTATCTGGGAGTGCAGCTGAGGTTGGAAACCTCATATTTAGATGAGCATTTGAAGTGTTATAACATTCACAAACATGGCTAAGTTCTGGAAACTCAATGGGCCAAAGGGCCTCATCTGTTCTGTCACGGATCCATGTTTCTATACTCTCTACTGGTTAGAGTCATACCTGGCTCATAGAAAGCTGGTTATGATTGTTTGAGGTCAGTCAGCTGAGCTCCAAGTCATCACTGCAGAGGTTCTTCAGGACAGTGTCTTCAGCTGCTTCATCCCTTCCCTCCACATAAGCTCAGAAATGGTGATATTCACCAAGAAGCTACATTATCATTCACCATTGATACTGAATCAGTCCAAATGGAACAAGATGTGGACAGTATCTAGGCTACAGCTGCCAAGTGGCAAGTAACATTCAGGCCACACAAGTTACAGGCAAAGAAGAAAATGAGGACTGCAGATGCTGGAGAGGCAGAGTCAAAAAAGGTGGCGCTGGAAAACAACAGCAGGTCAGGCAGCATCTGAGGAGCAGAAGAGTCGACATTTTGGGTCATAAGCGCTTCATCAGGAATGTGGAGAGGGAAGGGGATGAGAGATAAATAGAGGATTGGTGATGGGCCTGGAGAGAAGGTAGGTCAGGTGGGGGGTATTTGTCATAGATCATTGGGGACTGTGGAGTGGATAGATGGGAAGGAAGATGGACAGGTAGGACAGGTCAAAAGGGCATACTGACTCAGGATCTGGGATGAGGTTGGGGAGAGGGGAGATTTGGAAGCTAGTAAAGCCAATGTTGATGCCGTGTGGCTGAAGAGTCCCAAGGAGGAAGATGAGGTGGTCCTCCTCCAGTATGCCTGCGGCTTTGATTTGGTGGTGGAGGAGGCCCAGTACTTGCATGTCTTCGGGGGAGTTGAAGTGGTTGACCACAGGGGGTGAGTAATTTTGTGCATGTGTCCCAGACATGTTTCCTGAAACACTCCACGAGTTGGCATCCTGCCTCCCTGATGTAGAGGAGACCACATCAAGAGCAGTGGACTCAGTGGATGAGATGGGTGGATGTGCAGGAAGATCTCTGCTGGATGTGAAAAGATACTTTTGGTCCTTTGATGGAGGTGAGGGGGTAAGTGTGGGCGCAGGCTTTATACATCCTGCAGCAGCAAGGGAAGGTGTCAATTGTAGGGGGGATGGGTTGGTGGGGGCATAGTCCTAACAAGGGAGTCACAGAGAGAATGGTCTCTGCAGAAAGCAGAAAGGAGTGGGGAGGGAAATATTTCCTTGGTGGTGGGGTCTGACTGTATGTGACGGAAATGGCAGAGGTTATTAGGGTGGAAGGTGAGGACCAGGGGCATTCTATCCTAGTTGCAATTGGAGGGGTGGTGTTCAAGGGTGGAGGTGCGGGAAGTGAAGGCAACGTGTCAGGCAATGGTCATCTTCACCAAAGAGTCTAACATCATCCATTGATATTCGATGGCATTACAGTCATTGACTCCCCCATGAACAACATCCTGATTACCCACTAACCAGAAACTGAACTGGATTGATCACGTAAGCATTGCAGCATCAGAAGCAGGCCAGAGGCTAGGAACTTGGAATAAGTAATTCACCTCCTGACACCTCAAAGCCTGTCCACTGTCTACAAGATGCAAATTGGAAGGGCAATGTAATACTTCCCCACTTTTGCAGATTAGTGCAGCTACAACAATACCAACAAAACCTGACACCAACCAGTATAAAGCAGTGCACTCCCCCCACCTTGAATAAACAGTAACAGCATCTTTTGATTTGATTTGTTATTGTTACATGCACAGAGATACAGTAAAAGAAAGTATTGTTTTGCATACTAACTAGACAAATCGTATCTTGTGTAAGTACATCGGGGTAACCGAACAGAATGTGTTACAGCTACAAAGAAGGTGCAGAGAAAGATCAACATTAATATATGAGAGGTTGATTCATAAGTCTGATAACAGTGGGGAAGAAGTTTTTTCAAAATCTGTTGGTACATTTTCAAATTTTTGTATTTTCTACCCGATGGAAGAGGATGGAAGAGAATATAACTCGAATATACGGGAAGGGTCTTTGATTGTGTTGGATGCTTTCCTGAGACAGAAGGAAGTGTAGACAGACTAGTTGGAAGGAAGACTGGCTTTTATGATTAGCTTAGCTGAGTTCACAACTCTTTGTAATTTCTTGCAGTCTTGGACAGAGCAGTTGCTGTACCAAGCTGCGATGCATCTGCTTG
Organism: Hemiscyllium ocellatum; assembly: GCF_020745735.1. NCBI lineage: Eukaryota > Metazoa > Chordata > Chondrichthyes > Orectolobiformes > Hemiscylliidae > Hemiscyllium > Hemiscyllium ocellatum. The sequence goes on from NC_083403.1 coordinate 91,213,094, forward strand.
GTGTTGTTTCTTATGGTGCATCCATAAACAATTGTCATTGTGGACGTGCTGAATTTCCTTAGCCTTCTGATGAAGTAGAGGCATTGGTTTACCTTCTAGACTGTAGCATCGACATGGATGGATCTGGATAGATCTTAAGTGAAATTTACTCCTAGGAACTTGAAACTTTTGACTACCACACAACAGATGTGAGAGGTAAGCTAGAGATAATAGAACAAAAGAAACAGGAGCAACATGGATATTGAATTAGCTGACAGGAACAATTATCCACCATGGCTCTTTGTTTATGTGGAGGAAGGTTTTTCATGGAGTTCATGATGTCTTACTACTGTGTACAGACCACAATTTCACAGCAGCCCATGTTATGAAACATAAAAGTACTGTGAACTTTGAGGTGGGAAATACCTAACTTAAAAAGAACAGACAAATTAGTAGAATGTGAACAGGTACAGTATTGAGGGATGCATACTATGTGCAAGCAGGTGAGATTAATTTGGAATAGCATCATGGTAGGTACCAACACGGTGGGCTGATGGGCCTGTTCTTGTGCTGTACAGTTCTGTGTTCTAACATCTCTCTGATAAAGTGCACAAGCAAATGCTCAGATTGCAGCTTATCAACTTGAAGCTGGGATATCAACAGATCCCACAACCTACAGCTGCAACACACACTTGCCCTGCCATCTTTATTGCATTTCATTTTACTAATTAGATTTCAAATTTAGAAATAGCACTCAATTTCTGTCTGTAATTGCACTAATTAAGTAATAAATTTACTTAATAAATTTACACCGTGGGCGGCAAGGTGGCACAGTGGTCAACTCAGGCGACTGACTGTGTGAAGTTTGCACGTTCTCCCCGTGTCTACGCGGGTTTCCTCCGGGTGCTCCGGTTTCCTCCCACAGTTCAAAGGTGTGCGGGTCAGGCGAATTGGCCATGCTAAATTGCCCATAGTGTTAGGTGGGGGTAAATATAGGGGTATGGGTGGGTTGCGCTTCAGCGGGTCGGTGTGGACTTGTTAGGCCGAAGGGCCTGTTTCCACACTGTAAGTAATCTAATCTAATCTTAATGCATTGCTGTTCTCTCTGCAGTAGCCAGTGTAAATGACTGCCCTTGTAGCAGGTTGAAATTGAGTCATACAGCACTGAAATAAACCCTTCAATCCAACCCGTGCATGCCAGCCAGGTTTCCCAAACAAAACTAATGCCATTTCCCTGCATTTGGCCCATATCCCTCTAAATGTTTCTAATTCATGTACTTGTCCAAATGTCTTTTAAATGTTGTAACAGTACCTGCATCTACCACTTCCTCTGGTAGTTCATTCCACATACAAATCATTCTCTGTATGAAAAGTTCCCTTTTAAATCTTTCTCCTCTCACATTAATTGTGACCTCCAGTTTTGAACTCTCTTACCTGATAGAAAAGGTATTTGCTATTCACTGTATCTATGCCCTTCATAATTTTATAAGATTCTATAAGGTCACTCCTCAACATCCTACTCTCCAGAATATTCAGCCTCTCCTTATAACTGAAACGCTGCAGTCCCAGTAACATCCTGGTAAATGTTTTCTGCACCTTTTCTGATTTAATAATATCTCTGCTACAGTAGGGTAAGCAGAACTGTACACAGTACTCCAAAAAGTGGCCTCACTAATGTCCTGTCCAACTGCAACATGATATTCCAACTCCACAGTCTCAGCAATGAAGGCAAGCATGCTAAAAGCCTTCTTTACCACTCTGTCTATCTATGTCACAATTAATGACAATCCAATGAATCTAATGATACCTATTCCAAAGAAAATCAAGATAATTACATCCATCTGTGAATCCTTCTCCACCTTATTAGTTGGAGCCTAAAACAAAACTCTGAACACAATTTGCTTTTTGTCAATTAATATTGGTGCTGTCTAATCATATTACAATTGACCAATTGCCATAATAGATATTTTCTATTCAGCCTGTTCAGAGATGTTATTACAGTCCTTGAGAGCTGGTGGAACTTGAACCTGGACCTCCTGGCTTAGAGGAAGGCCACTACCTCTTCCACAAGAACCCCAACAGTTTTAACATGTATTTTCAAATCATCATGTTGAGATATGTTATTGTGTAATTCTGGAACTGGTGGGACTTGAACCCAAGCCTCTGGTACAAGGATAGGAGCACAACCACTGCATGACAAGAGCCTTTAATCCAACTGCTCTAAGAGACATTTTGTAGGCCAACATGTTCAGAGATGCTATTGTATACTTGTAGAGCAGTTGAGATATCAATCCAACTCTCTTGGCTCAGATGTAAGGACACAACCATTGCACCACAAGATCTCTTAATCTAACTGTTCTCAGACATATTCCTATTAGTAGATTTCAGTAGTTTCCTGACAATTTATTTCTAACTGCTTTTAGTTCATTTTTCCTCCTCTCCATTTTTCTAAATAAGGAAGTTATACTTGCTACAACATTTTCAACATCTTAAAGTTATTGATTACCTGGGAAGGTACAGTTGTCAAGAATATCATGGACAAACTTCAGAGAAAAATCTGCCATTCTCTCCTGATAGGTTGAAACATAAGACAGTGGTTCTTCCAATCTCCACCAGTTCTAACCTCACCACAAAAAATTACCTACCTGCTCATCAACAAAGCTATCAACACTCACCAATCTGAAGGCTGAAGGGAAGTTTTTTAAAAAAAAGCTCCTCTTTCCTCCCCATTGACACAAGGTTCTCCCTACATCTAATTTTCAAGTTTATACGTCTCCTGACACATTCTACTTCTCAGTATGCCCACCCATCTCCCTACCCAGCTCACCCCCCTCCTCCTCCTCCTCCTCAACATCTCAGCCCCAACATACTCTGCTCTCTGCACACACCCCCAGACCATAACCACGCCAACATACTCTGCCACCCAACATGGGGTTCCGATAGGAATGTGAAGATGGAACACTGAAACTGCAAGAATTACATAGCTGCCAGGGATGTATAAGAGACCAGA